>NC_135640.1:43501636-44124188 GCF_053574225.1 Canis aureus | reverse complement strand
ACCCTAACCCGTACCTAACCCTAACCCTAACCCGTACCCTAACCCTACCCCGTACCCTAACCCGTACCCCTAACCCGTACCCTAACCCTAACCCGTACCCTAACCCTAACCCTAACCCGTACCCTAACCCGTACCCTAACCCGTACCCTAACCCTAACCCTAACCCCTAACCCGTACCCTAACCCGTACCCTAACCCGTACCCTAACCCGTACCCTAACCCTAACCCCTAACCCGTACCCTAACCCGTACCCTAACCCGTACCCTAACCCGTACCCTAACCCTAACCCGTACCCTAACCCGTACCCTAACCCTAACCCGTACCCTAACCCCGTACCCTAACCCCGTACCCTAACCCGTGTCCTAACCCTAACCCCTAACCCGTACCCTAACCCGTACCCTAACCCTAACCCGTACCCAACCCTATCCCGTACCCTAATCCGTACCCTAACCCGTACCCTAACCCTAACCCGTACCCTAACCCGTACCCTAACCCGTACCCTAACCCTAACCCGTACCCTAACCCTAACCCGTACCCTAACCCTAACCCGTACCCTAACCCTAACCCGTACCCTAACCCGTACCCTAACCCGTACCCTAACCCTAACCCGTACCCTAACCCGTACCCTAACCCGTACGCTAACCCGTACCCTAACCCGTACCCTAACCCGTACCCTAACCCTAACCCGTACCCTAACCCTAATTCGTACCCTAACCTCTAACCCGTACCCGTACCCTAACCCGTACCCTAACCCGTACCCTAACCCGTACCCTATCCCTAACCCGTACCCTAACCCGTACCCGTACCCTAACCCGTACCCTATCCCTAACCCTGACCCTGACCCGTACCCGTACCCTGACCCTAACCCCTAACCCTAACCCCT
Organism: Canis aureus; assembly: GCF_053574225.1. Lineage (NCBI taxonomy): Eukaryota > Metazoa > Chordata > Mammalia > Carnivora > Canidae > Canis > Canis aureus. Next base: position 44,123,306 of record NC_135640.1, on the reverse strand, counting down.
AACCCCTAACCCCTAACCCTAACCCTAACCCTAACCCCTAACCCCTAACCCTAACCCTAACCCCTAACCCCTAACCCTAACCCTAACCCCTAACCCTAACCCCTAACCCTAACCCATGTGTCCTGAGGAACCAGGCCCCTGTCAACGTGGATGCGACCACCACATGGCTGTTTCCTGTCTATTGACTACGGTGGGACTTCCAGCGCTGAGAGGGGACTTCCATGGCTTGTCTGCTCACTGGGGAGATGATATCATGTTGTCATCCTTGGGGATGACGTCAGTTGCGGGTCTTCCTACGCGCCTCTCCTTTGACAGACATTTTCTCATTACGTACTCTGTTTTTTATATTGTATTCTGTCAAATACTTTTTCTGCAATTCTTGAGGGGATCGTATTCTTTCTGTTTATTTTTTTTAAAGATTTTATTTATATACCCTTGAGAGACACAGAGAGACAGAGAGAGAGGCAGAGACACAGGCAGAGGGAGAAGCAGGCTCCAGGCAGGGAACCAGATGTGGGACTCGATCCAGGGACTACAGGATCACGCCCCGGGCTGAAGGCAGGTGCTGAAGAGCTGAGCCCCCCGGGCCGCCCCATGTCCTTTCTCTGGTTAATGGGATGGATTGTGCTGACTGATGCCCAGAGGGGCCGCGGGGGCAGGTGGGCAACATGGATGAACAATAGGAAAAGCTACAAGCGTCTGGTTCTAAATAAAGAAATCCCAGAAATTTAGAAAGTACAGCCTAGCAACAGAGTCAGTACTGTTGGGACAACTTTGTATGGGGACAGATGGTGACGCCACTTCTCGTGGGGGGAGCTGAGTGAGGCACAGAATTTTTTTTTTTAATAAATTAATTTGAGGCACAGAATTGTCAAGTCACTAGTTGTAGCCCTGAAACTACTGTCACGTTGTGTGTCGACTGTACTTCAATAAACACCAAGGAAAAGGGGTTTCTGGTAGGACTCAGGGTGGGTCCGTGAAAGGCATTTACACGGTCGTTACGCACACGAAGGCACCTCTGCAGAGGGGATCAAGATGCTCACGTGTCTTCATGTTAATTTTTAGAAGATTTACTTGAGAGAGGGTGCAGTGGGGGGGCGGAGGGAGCGGGGGAACCTGGAGCGGACTCCTCACCCAACGGAGCCCAAGCCCCACCTGAGGCTCCACGCCACAACCCCGAGATCCTGACTTGAGCCAAACTCAAGAGTCGACGTGGAACCGATGGAACCACCCAGGAGCCCCTCAAACGTTCCTAACTGCAACCCCATGTTGTGAGCCCTGGGGGGCGGGGGGCATCTGTGACCCCCAGTCTGCCTTGAAGGGCGAAAGGCCTGCAGGGCCCGAGGATGGGAACTGCGGATGTGGGAGGGTGCCTGCATCCCCTTCCCACCCGGCGTGGGGACAGGACCCTCCCCCGGGACCCTCGGCCTTCAGGGTGAAGGGCTAAGTGCTGATTGGACCCCGCCTGCCCACAGTGATGATGCGGGACCCCACTCTGGGCGGAACTGTGGTGCCCCCGGGTTCCACCGCTGCCTGGTGCCCACTCTGCGTCCGCAGACCGTCGCAGGCACTCGTGCTCCGGATCTGGCTCGCAGCGACCCGACTCTCCTGCTCTCCCCAGTAGCCCAGTACTAGTCTCTCCCCAGTACCCCAACTCTCCCACTCTCCCCAATACCCTCACTCTCCCACTCTCCACAGTACCCCCACCCTCCCACTCTCCCCAGTACCCCTATCCTCCCAATCTCCCCAGTACCCCAGTGCATAAAGAGGAGGCGCTCACACAGCGACAGGTCACAGATGAGTGGCAGCTGATCCCTGCTCCCCGTGGGCCACAGTGGGGCCTGTGGGTCCGGGTGGGGGCCCAGGCCTCCCGGCTGGGGTCCACAACACCCCGACCCCCATGCAATGACCATGAGCAGCTCCTACAGCCTTTCCACAGCCCCATGGGGTGAGAGTGGCCACCCTGCTGCTCCCGTCCAGGGAAGGAGGCTGCAGTCGGAACTCAGGACCCCCGCTCCCCTGTAAGCCCTGTGCTGTGCAGGCACCCAAGCCATGACCTTTCCAGCCTGTCCTAGTCGCATGGACCCCGACAGGGGTGACTGATACCCCCCCATCCCGCCCTGTGCCCGCTGGGTCCCCTGGCCCGTGAGCAGGCTTGCTCTTCACGCACTGGAACGTGGAGTCCCTCGTGCTCCCCCAGGCCCCCCTCAGGCTATTCACACATCGCTGCCCTCAGGGTGGGGAGTTTGGTTGCACTCTTGCTGGCATCAGGTTTTAATTTTGATGAAGTCCAGTCCGTCGCTTTCTCCCCTTGGTCGTGTGCTTGTGGAATCTAAGAGAAACCTTCGATCCCCGCCCCACCCCCAAGCCCGCAGGGACACTCGCTGGCCGGCCCACCCACCACCATCTCTGCGCCGCCCTGGGCTGGGAGACGTCACCCCCAAGCATCAGGTGGGCAGTTCCCCGGAGCCCCTGGGTCCCCCACCCGTGTGCTCCTGATACCGGGGTGGGCGCGCTCTGTGACCCCAGCGTGACGGCGTGTCCTGGGACAGTGGCTGGGAAAGTGGACTGTAGGTGGGCGAGGGACAGACAGGCAGCGAGGGCCCATGTGTGATGCCTGATGTGTCCTCAGAAGGTTCTCACACACCGTCATTCTTGGATGTGTTTGGATTGCAGCACGATGCAGGAGGACCCGGAGACCTTGCTGGCCTTGCAAAGGGCCAATATCGTGGCCCAGTACCATCAGGTGAGGCCCAGAAGGGACCATAGACACTACACACCCACGACAGGGGGACCATACCTGCAAGAGCAGGTGAGGCTCAAGAGGGGATCAGAGCCAAGGATGAGCCAGGTCAGCCCAGACAAGGACCAGAGTCACCAGGAACAAGTGAGACCCTGGGGATGGTCCCGGTGTCAGTAGCAACTAAGTGTCCATCCTGGATCCTAGTCATTGGTAGCTGAGGAGCCCAGTCACCAGGTACAGGTGAAGCCCGGGTGGGGACCAGAGTCACCAGGTCCAGATGAAGACCACAGCTACCAGGTCCAGGTGAGCCCAGGTGGGGACCAGAGTCACCAGGTTCAGGTGAGGCCAAGGTGGGGACCACAGTCGCAGATCCACATGAGGCTCAGGTGGAGACCAGAGTCACCTAGGTGAAGCCCAGTTGGGGACTAGAGTCACCACCAGGTCTGGGTGAGGCCCAATTGGGGACCAGAGTCACCAGGTCCGGGTGAGGGCCAGGTAGGGATCAGAGTCACCAGGTCAAGTGAGGCCCAGGTGGGGACCACAGTCACCAGGTCAGGTGAGGCCCAGGTAGGAACCACAGTCACCAGATCCAGGTGAAGCTCAGTGGGGGACCACAGTCACTGGGTCCGGGTGAAGTCCAGTGGGGGACCACAGTCACCGGGTCCAGGTGAGGCCCAGGTGGGGACCACAGTCACCAGGTCAGGTCAGGCCCAGGTGGGGATCGTCATTGATAGATAGAAGCAGGTGAGGCTGTCAGGCTGCGCCCACTGGGCAGACAGGCCCTTCCTCTTGTGCCTGGCCAATCTCAGAGGGTCGGCGCTCCCTCAGGATTCAGGGGAGGGAGGAGCCCTTCTGCTCCCTCCTGTCTGTCCCCATTTCCCTGCTCTGATAGGTCCCCACCATGGAGCCCGCTCTGTTGCAGGCGCACCAAGCAGGGTCTCCGCAGGACCTGTCACTGTGCAAGGTCACCGACCACCAGGGCTTTCTTCAGTGAATCCCCTGGACACCCCTCATCCATCTCAGGGGGGGGGTGGCATTTGCAGGAGCACCTCTCTGGAGGCTGACCCCCCCCAGGTCGGGACTACGTCCCCTGGAGCCCTCTGAGGGCCATGTCTGCGCTGGGCTGCAGCTGAGACACCCCGGAGGACGACCCGGGACGTGGGCAGGAAGGGAGCTGGGCCCGGAGGAGGCCCCTGGACACTCAGAGGAGGGGCCCCCACGCCTGCTTCGGGCAGGCCCAGGTGTCTGCCTCCTGCATCCGGGGCGGGGGGTGTCCAGTCCTGTCAGCAGGGGATCCCGCCTGTGAGGGGCTCTGGGGCCGGGGTGTGCTCTCCATAGGGGGACAGCCTGGTCTGGGGCGAGTCTGCAAGGGTGCTCTCACCCACACCCCCTAGCCAGGGCCCCCACAGTCCCGAAGGCTTCTGCGGGGCTGCAGGTAGATGCTGGGGACCAGGTCAGGGCAGGGAGGGGGGGGAGCGCAGAGGGAGGGCCTGACCAGGCAGGAGGAGGGAAGAGGAGGACGAGGCTGCCCTGGGTGGGAACAAGGGAGGGGACAGCCCAGTGGCCTAGGTTGCAGGGGACGAGGCTGATGGGTCAACAGCCCCAAGAGAACCTGACGGATGCTGGAGACCCCAGGTGGGGCCCCCTCAGCCCTGCTCATGGCCGGGTGGCTGCTGGGATGGCTCAGGGGTGGTCGTGCTCAGGGGCTCCGACAGGATAGGAGGTGAAATGGGCCAGGGTGGCAGAGGGGACAGCAGAGAGGAGAGTCAGGGGACAGCAGGGGGACAGCCAGGGGGCAGGGCGAGGCCGGCTGGACGCTGGGCAGTCAGGCCCTGGGGAGGCAGGGGGACCTCAGCGGGATGGTCACGGGGCACCTGGGCCACGCTGACAGCTCTCGGGCTGGTCCATCAAGGAGGGGGGCAGGTCACCCCCTGAGGGTGCCGAGGGGTCCCCGCCCAGCCCACCACCGGCAAACTCCCTTCTCAGACCCCCCCAACGCCGCCCCCGCCCGCCCTCAGGCCGCTGGCAGCCCCCGCCCTCCCTGGAGGAGCCCTGCCCTCCCCAGGCCCCTGGGTGCAGACGGGGCGGGGGGTGTTGGCTGTGGGGCCGGGGCCTCAGGGCTCTGCGTCTCTTGCCTTCCAGGGACAAGGAGCTGCCCAGCCCTTGGCCCACGAGGCCAAGGTGAGAGCCCGTCCTGGGCCCCGGGCAGGACACGGGGGGGGGGTGCTGGGACCAGCTGTCTGCACCCCGTCCCCCAGGACATCCCCGGGCGTCTCCCCAGTCCCCTGTCCCAGCGCTGCACGGGATGCCGGGATCACACCCCAGACCCGGAGCCGCGGTCCGCGGGGGGCCCTGTGCCTTCCTGGCTCCTCTGGGTCCCGCGGGGGGGCTGGACGCAGCCCGAGCGCCCACCTCCCGCGGCTGGAGCCTCACCTGCGGCCCCCGCTTGTCCTCTTCCAGAAACTCCGCCAGGAGACCCGGTGCGCGGACAAATGGATAAAAATGCTCAAGTGATGGGACCACTACCTCCCCAGCGAGAAGGTGGGGCGCTGGGTGCCCCCGAGGGCTCTCCGTCCTGATGGGGCTGGGGGCCGCCCTCAGTGTCCTCCTGCCCCGTCCTCGGGGGAGCCCCCTGCCTGGGGAGAGTCTGCTGGGAGCCCGAGCCTCCCCAGGCCCCGGGACAGCAGTGGGGAAGTGTCAGGTCGGGGCCACGGTCCCTGCTCCTCGTGGGGGACGAGGCCCAGCTCCAGGGAGACCCAGCCTCTCCGCAGACACCCTGGAGCCAGAGAGGTAGAGACACAGGCAGAAGGAGAAGCAGCTCTCCATGCAGGGAGCCCGACGTGGGACTTGACCCTGGGTCTCCAGGATCAGGCCCTGGGCCGAAGGTGGCGCTAAACCGCTGAGCCACCCGGGCTGCCCTGTTGTTTAAAAGGCTTTATAATACTCAAAAAAATAGATAACACAGCAAAAATGAAAAAGGAAGAAATAAGAAACTGGAACAGACAGATAACCAGCAAAGAAATTGAATCAAAAATCTCCCAAGAAACAAAGTCCAGGACCAGATGGCCTTCCTGGGGTAATTCCACCGGATATCTTTTTTTCTTCTTTTTCCCACCGGATATCTAAAGAAGAGTTAATATCCATTCTTCTCAAATTATGCTCAAAGCAATCTATACATTTAATGCACTCAAAGCAATCTATACATTTAATGCAATCCCCATCAACATAGCAATGGTATTTTTCACAGAGCTGGAACAAATGATCCTAAAATTTGTATAGAACCACGGAAGATGGGCTGCCCTGGATCTCTGCCTCTCTCTCTCTCTCTCTCCCTTCTCTGTGTATTCTCATGAATAAATAAATAAAATCTTTAACAAAACAACAACAAACCACGGAAGATTGAAAATAGCCAAAGCAGTGTTGAAAAAAAACCAAAGCTGGGGTTCCAGATTTCAAGTTATATCACCGAGCTCTAGTGATCCAAAGAGTATGGTGCGGGCACAAGAAGGAGAGCCTTAGATCAATAGAACAGAATGGAAAACCGGAACAAGACACACACCTGTAACTCTATGATCAATTAATCTTCAACAAAGCAGGAAAGAATATCCAATGGCAAAAAGACAGTCTCTTCAACAAACAGTGTTGGGAAAACTAGGCAGCCACGTGCAGAAGAATGAAACAGGACCACTTTCTTACACCATGTATGTAAAAAATAAATTCAAAATGGATTAGGGACCTAAATGTGAGACCTAAAACCATAAAAAGAAGAAAAGATAGGCAGCAATGTCTTGGACATTGGCCATTGGATCTTCTTTCTAGACACGCCTCTGAGGCGAGGGAAACAAAAGCAAAAATAAACTATTGGGACTTCATCAAGTTGAAAAGGTTCCGCACAGTGGAGGAAACAACCGTAACTAAAAGGCAACATACAAAATGAGAGGAGATATTTGTAAACGACACATCCGATAAAGAGTTAGTGTCCAAAATATATAAAGCAAATATAAATCTCAGCATCCTAAACACAAATTACCAACTGAAAATGGGCAGAAAACATGAATGGACATTGTCTCTGACAAGACATCCAGATGGCCACCAGACACAGAAAGTCACTCAGCATCACCCATCACCAGGGAAATGCAGACCCAAACCACAATGAGATGTCACCTGACAGCCGTCAGAATGGCTAAAATTACAACACGAGAAACAACAGGCGTTGGTGAGGCTGGGGAGAAGGGGGAGTCCCTTTACACTCCTGGTGGGCATGCGAACAGGTGCGGCCACTGTGGAGGACGGTGTGGAGGGGCCTCAAGAAGTTAAAAGTAGAGCGACCCTATGATCCTGGAATTGCGCAGCGAGGATTTGCCCCGAGGATACAGAAGTACAGATTCGAAGGGGGACGCGCAGCCCAGTGTCTGTAGCAGCGTCATCAACAGCAGCCGAACGGCAGACCAGGCCCAGGCGTCCACCGACAGATGAGTGGGCACAGACGATGGGGGAAATCCAGTCACTGCGACGTCACTCGGTCATCAGAAGGGATGGAATGAAGTCACTGACAACGACATGGGAGAACTGGAAAGGACTGATGCTAAATGAACTAAGTCAGTCAGAGAAAGACAAATACCATACGATTGCGTTCACGTGTGGATTTTAAGAAACCAATCAAACTGGCAAAGGGGTGGGGGAAAATGAGAGAAGCAAACCAAGAAACACACTCTTAACCATCAAGAATAAAGTAATAAATACCAGAGGAATGGGGGGGGGGGTGGATAGAGAAATGGGGGATGGGGATGACGGAGGGCACCTGTGACGAGTACCAGGCGTTGTAGCCAAGGGTTGAATCACTATGTGGTACACTGAAACTATGTTATACTGTGTTAACAAATGGGAATTCAATTAAAACTTTAAGATGACAATTGTTAGTATTGATAGAACGGGTGTGCACAGTGAGATAAAAACAGAAAGGAAATTGAAAATCCAAATAAAGAGTACTTAGAGCCGCAAATCCCCTCCTTAGCTCAGGAGACGCCTGCCATGGCTATTGTCACTTCAACAGAGGCCTGGAATTTGATCCTCTGGAGAGGCTTCTGAATGGATGGATGCCAAGCACATACCCTAACCCCAAACATAACTAGAACACTTAAAACTAACCCATTGAAGCTACTGGGAGTCCCAGTGTCAAGCACAGGACCAGATCCAATCTCTACTGTTACAGACAAAAACCCTAACCCTAATCGTAAACCTAACCCTAACCTAGCCTAACACCAGACCTATCAGTAACCGAAACCAAACACTAACCCCTAGTCCATAATCCATATGCCTAACCCGGATTCTAACTATAACCGTAAAACTAACCCTAAACACCCTAACCCCTATCCCTAACCCCTAACCGTAAACCCTGACCCTGACCCTTATCTGAACCCTAACCCTGACCCTAACCCCGAACCCCTAATCCTAACTCTAACCCTAACCCCTAACCCTAACCTTAACCCCTAACCCTATCACTAACCCCAACCACACCGCTAACTAACCCTAACACTAACCCTACGTCCTCCTGAAGCCTTCCTGCGGGATCCTAAGTAGGCCGGGTTCCCTGTCAGCGTGGACGCGGCCCCACGTCCTCCCTGAGCCTCCCCGCGGGTCCTGAGGAGCCGGCCTCTGTCAGCGTGGACGCGGCTCACGTCCTCCGGAAGCCTCCCCACGGGTCCTGAGGAGCCGGGCCCTGTCAGCGTGGACGCGGCTCACGTCCTCCCTGAGCCTCCCCGCGGGTCCTGAGGAGCCGGCCTCTGTCAGCGTGGACGCGGCTCACGTCCTCCCCGAGCCTCCCCGCGGGTCCTGAGAAGCCGGGCCCTGTCAGCGTGGACGCCGCCCCACGGCCTCCCTGAGCCTCCCCGCGGGTCCTGAGGAGCCGGCCTCTGTCAGCGTGGACGCGGCTCACGTCCTCCGTAAGCCTCCCCGCAGGTCCTGAGGAGCCGGGCCCTGTCAGCGTGGACGCCCCCCCACGGCCTCCCCGAGCCTCCCCGAGCCTCCCCGCTCACCCAGGCTCCAGTCAGCAGGCGGACGAGGCTACTGCGCACGCGCCCCCGGGCGGGGCCTGGGCTCGGGCGCCCCCTGCGGGACGCGCAGGCGCTGCAGGAGGCCGAGCGGGAGGCGGCGTCCCCGCGCCCAGGGCCGCCCCCGCATCCGTCCAGGCTCCAGCCGAGGCCTGTGAGCGGCGGAAACGTCTCCCCGACGCGGAGCCCAACCCCAGCTTCCCCAGGACACTGGCGGACGGTGACCTGGAGCCCAGGGACGCGACGTGACATGTGGACCAAACTCTCACCACGTCCCGCAAAACTCACTGAACGTTGTACGTAAATTTAAAACACACAGCTATCAAAATATCAGAAAGAAAACATAAAATCTACATGACCTTGAGTTTGGTGGTGCGTTTTAACACACAACACGAAACACTGATCCAAAATATATATATATATATATATATATATATATATATATATATATATACATAATGTGAACTTTATAAAGGTAAAACTTCTACTCTGTGAAAGACTTTGCCCAGAAAACTAAAAGACAACTCACAAACTGGGAAAATATTTGCAAAACACACATCTGATATTCAAACTACTTGATTTTTATCCAATCTCTACAAAAAACTCTCAGAAGTCCACAATGAGAACATAGCCGTATAACCACGGGTGAATATCTGTGCAGACACCTGGACAAAGAGATGTACCAATAAAAAACAAGCCTGCAAAAATATGGTCTACATCCTCTATCATTAGGAAGTTACCAACGTGAACAGCAGCGAGATAGTGCTACACACCATTTAGAGATGGTAAAGTCCAAAAAAAGGATCCCAGTTGCTGGAGGGTTGTATATGACAGGAACGCTCCTTCATGCTGGGGATGTGCATACAGTTGCTTTGGAAGACAGTTTCGCAGTTTTTTCCAAGGCTAAATAAATCTCACCTGAGGGCCCAACATTCATACTTCTAGTATTTAGACAATTGTTTTGAAAAAACTGTTTCCATGCAAAAACTAGCATGCGAGTATGCGCGGTAGCTCTATTCATCCTAGCTAAAACCTTAAAGAGATCAGGATGTCCTTCAATACATGAACCCATAAGCAAACTGCAGTGCATCCAAGTGAAGGGTGCCAGGAAGGCCGCACCAGCCTGCGAGAAGGGTGCACATGGGGCCGGCTGGGCCCGTGCACACAGTCCTGTATGAATCCATGCGTGTCCCCCGAGTGCTCTCACCGGTCAGGGCTGTGCTGGCCCCTGGAGCCACCCGGGCAGAATGGGGCCAGGAGCACTCTTCCCAGGTGGGGCAGTGGAAAGAACAGTACATAACCTCTGACACCCTCCACAACCCTTGACTGGGGTTGGGTTGGATTTGAAACAGTAAGTGACCAGGTAAACACTTCATTCTTCTATTAGAGCCTCTATTAGAGGACCAAAGGGCAGAAAATCAATGCTTCAGCTCAAGTCTGGACTCACATGTGACCCTGGGCAAGTCCTGTCCACCCTGGGGGCCCAGGCAGATGGAGGAGAGGAAGAGAGCCAGTTATGTTTTAACTTAACTCTGACCCTGACCCCAAACCCCTAACCCCAGACTTTGACCCTAAGCCCAAACCTGAATCTATACCTTATGTCCTAACTACATACCAGAACCATCTGACCTGCATTATCCTACTATGCCATAAGCTGAGCATGCAGCCCTTTGTAATAAGCTGTAATTGTGACAAGCTGCCTTACTTTCTCTGGTGTGGGAGATACCTAGTTCTTGGGTGTTGGCCTTTTTGCCCCCTTCTTTCTTTTTTTTTTTTTTTTAAGATTTTATTTGTTTACTTGAAACAGGGAGCACAAGTGGACAGAGTGGGAGACAGAGGGAGAGGGAGAAGCAGGCTTTCCACTGAGCACACAGCCCCATGCAGGGCTCAGTCCCAGTACCCCGCGTTCATGACCTGAGCCGAAGGCAGATGCTTCACCAACTGAGTCACCCAGGTGTCCCTGCCCCGTTCTTCTTTCAATCTTCAATTCAAACCTCAAGTCGTCTATATGTTCAACAGTTCTCAGGACAATAATATTTCTGGTGTTTTGAGATCTTGTTTATTTCTTAGTGTTTCTTCTTCATCTTAAATGTAGGTAAAAATTATTGCAAATTTGAACACATTTCTGAATTTATGAGAATATTAATAATTCTATTTTAAAATTAAATATGACATATTTATGACACACAAAAAATGTACAGAGCACAATTTAATAAGCACACACATTTCATCACTTTGCTTAGGGCTAAGGTTACCTTACACAAAGAAGTAACCACTACCCTTTTGTAGGTTTATTGATTTCTATAATTGTATGATAATGTTTCCGATATTATAAAACATTCTACATTACATATCTGTTGCTATTTTATAAAGTTTAAAACTTATATACATGGTATCATAATCTAAACCTTACATTTAATCTTTAAAATGTTTTTTAAATATTTTAAACAATAATTCGTAAACATTTGAAAACAATAATTTAATTACAGTTCTTTGGATTGTTAACTCAGTTCAATGGGGACGATAAATGTAACTCATGTCATCGATAAGCATGTTAATCTATATTCATACAAATGACTCCTGTGGTGCAGAAGAATGCTAAAGAGTGTTCCTATGATCGATGAATTTTCTTTAAGAAGAGAAAAATCTTTTTGGGGGTTTCATGAAATTTATTCTGGAAATTCTATTTTCATTTTTTTTTAAATTTTTTATTTATTTATGATAGTCACACAGGGAGAGAGAGAGGCAGAGACACAGGCAGAGGGAGAAGCAGGCTCCATGCACCGGGAGCCCGACGTGGGATTCGATCCTGGGTCTCCAGGATCGCGCCCTGGGCCAAAGGCAGGCGCCAGACCGCTGCGCCACCCAGGGATCCCTCTATTTTCATTTTTAATTAGAAAGAAAGAACAGATAGTTGGGTAACATGATGAAAAAAAGTTATTAAATTTCTCCAGTTGCTGCTTGTTCTTACTTGTATAAACTAAATAAACAGTAAGAAAGGTGTTGGTCCAGTAAAAGAAAACAAAACAGCTCACCAGTATGAGAATAACGTGAGTAGCCTTGTTTTCAGGAGAGCGTGAAGACTGGATGGTACTGCGAACATTCTGAGCTGCTTTGTGATGTCTGTAAAGGATATTCACCATGTAGATGCTACTACATGTCATCAGAGAGAGAAAGGACAAATCTCGAATGAATACCGTACTTAGAAATATTGATGCTATCTGGCCATCATGTGCACTGCTTTTACAATAAGCAATCTGATACCCAAGTCTATCATCGGTGATATTCCTGTTGGCCACAGTTCGTAAAAGGACCACAGAATAGATGGCCATGTTGATCATCCAGAAGAAAAGTAAGGAGGGTTGAATGAATGCAGGGATTTTGTATTTGAGCCAGGCCCATTTATGACTACTTGGAGTAATAGTCACTGCCTGAAATGTACTCTGGAGGGCGGTTGTGCACAGAGAAATACTCCGGGTAACTCTCTGAATATAGAGCACTGTTTTACATCCAGTATCGCCCATCTCCACTCTAATTCCAAAAGATGTAATTATATTTGGAATCCCTCTGAATATGAGCGTCAGAGCATTAGCCAAAGTTAAGTGGGCAAGAATCATATCTACAGGCTTCTTCTTATGAGGAAAAATTAAACATGTGTACATATATAATGTAAATAACAAAGAATTCCCCATGAAACCAATACAAGTTTGAAAGATAAAGAAAATCCCCCAAATTATGTCACTGGAAATCATTGTCTTTCAGTCTCTCTTAGATCTTCAAACCAAGTCCAGTACATCCTATAGACAAATAATTTGATTATGAATATAAATATTAAAGGTAATTGAGACTGAGGGCTAAGCTATCAAGTTTCAGGGAGTCTTCCTGCAGAATTGGCAACTACGTAGCTATACGAGGGATCATCGAGGTTCTTAAAAAACAGAACTGTCAAGGAACAGAATTGAATGTTTATGAAGACAGAGAGTATCATATGTTCTGTGCCAATTAATAAAAGTAAAAGCTCATGCTTTCTCTAAAAAAAATTTAAAAATTTTTAAAAAGAAATGTGTTGTTCAATTTATTTATTAAGTTTTTATTTAAATTCCAGTTAGTTAATATAGAGTGTAGTATTAGGTTCAGGTATACAACACAGTAACCCAACACTTCCATACATCATCCAGTGCACATCATGACAAGTGCACTCCTTAATATTCATTCTGTATTTCACCCATCCTCCTCACCCACCTCTCTTCTGGTAACCATCACTTTGTTCTCTATAGTTAAGAGTTTGTTTCTTGATTTACCTACCTCTCTCCCTTTTTTCCCTTTAGCTTGTTTGTTTTGTTTCTTAAATTCCACATATGAGTGAAATTGTATGGTATTTGTCTTTCTCTGGCTTATCTCACTTAGCATAGTACTCTCTAGCTCCATCCAGGGCATTGCAACTGGCAAGATTTCATTCTTTTTCTATAACTGAGAAATACATAAATATGAATATGAATGTGAATATATATGCCACTTCTTTATCCATTCATGAGTCAATGAACACTTGGGCTGTTATAAACAATGCTGCTGGAAGCATCAGGGTGCACGTGTCCCTTTGAATCAGTATTTTTGTATCCTTTGGGCAAATACCTAGTGGTGCAATTGCTTGATCGTAGGGCAGTTTCATTTTTAACTTTTTGAGGGAACACAACTGGCTCCACAGGTTTGTATTCTCACCAAAATACAAGAGGTTCCCCTTATCTTCACATCCTCACCTATTGTTTCTTGTGTTCTTGATTTTAGACATTCAGACAGATGTGAGATAATGTCTCGTAGTTTTGATATGAATTTCCCTGATGATCAGTGACATTGAGCATCTTTTCATGTGTCATGTTGATGAATTCATTTATCAGTTCTAACTCTGAGCATTTTCTGAATTTTATCTTTGGCCTATTGGTTGTTTTAGAATATATTGTTTATTTTGCTTAAAATTTGAAATTTATCACTGTAAATGTTCATATTTAAAAGGAAGATAGAATCCAACACAATAATATCATTTTATATATAAAGAAACTAGAAAAAGAGGAGCAAATTTACCCTAGGTAGCAGAAGGAAAATGATAATAAAGATTAGGACAGAGAAACAAAACAGAGAGTAAGAATACAATAAATTCCGTAAAACAAAATGTTTGTTCCTTGCAAAGATTGACAAAATTGACTAATCTTAGATGGATTGATTAAGAAAAAAAGAAGGAAGATTCAAAGCACTAAAATCAGAAAAGTGGGCACATGACTAACAATCTTACAGAAAAAAATATTATGTAAGAATATTATGAACAGTTTTATATCAACAAACTAGATAACTTAGATGAAATTGACAAATTCCTAAAAACATAAAATTTACCAAACCCACTCAAGAAAATATAGAAAATATGGATCCCTGGGTGGCTCAGCGGTTTGGCGCCTGCCTTTGGCCCAGGGTGCCATCCTGGAGTCCCAGGATCGAGTCCCACGTCGGGCTTCCAGCATGGAGCCTGCCTCTCCCTCTGCCTGTGTCTCTGCCTCTCTCTCCCTATGTCTATAATAAATAAATAAAATCTTTAAAAAAAGAAAACATAGAAAATAAATCTAAGCAGCCCTAAACAAATAAAGAGCTTAAATTAGTAGTCAGGAACCTTTCCCTTCAAAAGAGCTCAGGATCACGTGGCTTAACTAGTGAATTTCCAATAAAAAATTTATCCTAATGCCTCTCAAATTCTTCCAAAGAATAGGAGGGAACAGTGCCTAAACATATTCCATGAAGTCAGCATTATACTGATATCATAGCCAGACAAAGGCATCACAAGGAAAATAAAAGAGGGGGAACAAAATCCCTTATGAACATAAATGCATAATTCCCCAACAAAATACTAGCAAACTAAATCCAGTATCATATTAAAAGGAGGACATACTATGATCAAGTGAAATTTATCCTAGGAATGCAACGGTGGTTCAACATATAAAACCAAATACTGTAATACAGCACATTAATGGAATAAGGGGAAAATCCATACCATCATTTCAGTGCATTTGGGAGGAAAAAACAACATCCTTTCATGATTAAAAAAAAAAAAAAAAACCTCAATAATCTAGGAATAGAGGGTAACTTCCTCAACATGAGAAAGGGCATAAGGGCATATATGAAAACACCAAAAGTAGCACCATACTAAATAGTGCCTGAAAGACTGAAAGCTCCCCTCCTAAGATCAAGCACAAGACAAAGATCAAGACAAAGATGCCTGCTTTCACTGCTTCCCTTCGGTATTATCCTGGAATTTTCAATCATAGCAATTAGTAAAAAAAAAAAAAAAAAAAAAAAAAAAATTCCTCAAAATGGACAGGAAAAAGTAAAATTATCATACGGTTTCACTCATATGCCGAATATAAGAAATAGTGCAAGGGACTGTATGGGAAGAAGGGGAAACTGAATGGGGAAAAATTAGAGAGGAAGACAAACCATGAGAGACTCTTATGTCTGGGAAACAAACCGAGGGTTGCTGGAGGTGGGTGGTGAAGGGGTAACTGGGTGATGGGCATTAAGGATACCCGTGATGGAATGAGCACTGGGTGTTATACACAACTGATGAATTATTGAAAACTCCATCTGAAACTAATATGTCAGGAAATTGAATTTAAATTAAAAAATAAATTAGTAAAAAAAATCAAATAAATAAATAAGTCAATAAAATTAACTATATTCACAACTTAAACTATGACAAAATTCCTTGATAAAATTCAAAGTGCATTCAAAATTAAAACAAATGGTAGAAAACAAAGAACAAAATGGTACATGCTTAACTTAGGAAAATAATTATTATCTGGGCCTGTGACCATCCTGCAAAATGACTAAATACTGCAACCTCTCTGTGAACGGGAAAATACCAGGTTGACTCACCATATTTTGTAACAGAGGAGATGATCTACAAGCTAAGGCAAGAAAATGACTAGCACACATCTTGGAAAGGAAAAAAAAACCCACAATTTTCTCATTAGATGGTATCATTTTTTAAGTATAAACTGCAAAGAATCTAGAGTTTAAAAATTACAAATAAGAATTTTACAAGGTAGGGATCCCTGGGTGGCGCAGCGGTTTAGCGCCTGCCTTTGGCCCAGGGCACGATCCTGGAGACCCGGGATCGAATCCCACATCAGGCTCCCAGTGCATGGAGCCTGCTTCTCCCTCTGCCTATGTCTCTGCCTCTCTCTCTCACTGTGTGCATATCATAAATAAAAAAAAAAAAAAAAAAAGAATTTTACAAGGTAAATGGATAAAAATATCACTATACTATAACCATTTGCATTTATATATCAGAAAAAAATTCCTTCTATAAAATAAAGTTTAAGGTTGAGATACTACCTAAACAGTATAAAAAGTATCAAGTAAGTATAAATAAAAACAAAAGACATGTGAAAGCAGTAAGAGAAAAAGCATATAATTTTTCATGTTCAAAGCCTCAAAGATATAATATGCAAATAATGTCCATGTTTCCACAATGATGCATAAGTATTATAGAATCCAGGTCTGATTCTCAAGATGATATTTTTACCTGTACAAATGTCTATGATACTCACAATGTCAAAAATAATCAAAGCAATTTTAAAGGAAAAAAAGAATGCAAAGAATTTTTCCATGAAGTATCAAGGTAAATCAGTATGAAGCTACATCATTAAGATATGATGGGTTTGGTGCCAGGAGCACCTTATGAAACAAATTAGAGTTCCCAGCAGTCAATCAACACAGTTTTTTAGTCCCGATACATGTGATCAAGTAAAGAAGTATGGTTTACAACCGTAGTGTAGGTTCTTTTCTAAGTATGACCTGAGATATTTCTGATATCATGTCACATAAAATATCATTTTCATATGCATTGAACACCTAATTGTAGAAACAAATCTATTAAATATTTTATAGAATAATTATCTTCAAGAGATTAGACCCGATATATTTTTCTTGAATTTTTTAAAAGCCCAAGTGTAAATAAAAATATTAAAAGATTTTTATCTCTCTAAAATTAAGACTATAAAGTGAGTGTGCTAACAAGCCCTAGGGAGGAGGAGTTCTTTGCCACAAACATAATTGCAAATTCTGGTATGCAGAATGTCTTTGGGTATGTGCATTGTACTCAGGCTAGAAGAAGGAATATTGACTATAAAAGAAACAAAGGAAAAGGGGAAGAAATGCAAAAGGACAACAAATGTACTTCTGAAAATAGGGTATGGTAGTGAGGATCTTGGAAACAGCAGAAATACCGTGATTATTAACAGAAAGGGAGAGTGACAGGGTTGCAGAAGCAGATAAATGGAATAATGAGAAAAATTACATAAAACACTAACCTGGGGGAAAACGATTAGGTACATAATTAAAAGAAATAAAAGACTGTAGAGTATCTTTAAAAATGGCTTAAAAACAAGTGCATACAGGGCACCTGGGTGGTGCAATTGGTTAAGTGTCCAACTCTTGGTTTTGGCTCAGATCATGACCTCATGGGTCCTGAGTTGGAGCCGGGTTCTGCTCCACACTCAAAGCAAGCTCTACTTAAGACTCTCTTTCCTTCTCCCCCTGCCCCTCCCACACCCCACACTTGCTCACACACACTCTCTCTCTCTCTCTCTCAAATAAATAAATAAATCTTTAAAAACAACAAAACAACAACAAAAAGTGCATAAAAGCTCAAGAGAAAGTGCAACCAATAAAAGAAAGCAAGAAATGGGAATAGAAGGAGTAGTAAGTTGGATGAGCTCCAAAGTATGAAGGACCAGGAAGAAATAAGGAGGAAAGACAGAGACTAGGCTACGCAATCAGTACATGGTATATGTCAATCTATCATCAAGTATATGTAAGACAATGTGCACTAATAATGTTATCTCAATTAAATGTAGAGTTTTTTTTAATAAATGCAATTAAAGAAGAAAGATGGATATAGCCAGGAAAGCCAAAGGAGAATTTTTTTTTTTTGCCAAAGGAGAATTTTAAGAAAAGAATTTAATGAATGGGGAATTAACTAATATAATAGCAAAAGAAGATAATAGAACAATTTTTAAAAAGTGGTATAGTAGGGGCACCTGGGTGGCTCAGCGTTTGAGCATCTGCCTTCAGCTCAGGTCGTGATCCCCAAGTCCCTGGATTGAGTCCTGCATCGGGGACCCTGCTCCATGGGGAGCCTGCCTGTCCCTCTGCCTCCCTGTCTGTCTCTCATGAGTAAATAGATAAAATCTTTTTTATAAAGTGGTATAGCAAAACCAAAATGCTTATCATACCATAAAAAATTAATACAAAGAAGAAATCTGAAATAAAGGGGAAATTTTAAGAGATAGAAGATCAAGTTTAGATTTGAAAAGAAGAGAATAAAATGAGTAGCAGAGTTCAGGAAAGGACTTAGTATCTCCTTTGCAGCCCTGAGACCCCAGTCACAGCAGCATCCTTACCAAAGCCCGTCTCTGTGGCTCCAGGGCAGGAGGACAACGCTCATGGGCCGTGCTGAAGAGCAATGGCAGGATGTCAGGGTTATGGGGAAGGGGCCGTGTGACTTCATCTCCCCCGGGCACTAACTGCTTTGTTATCCAAAATGGAATTGGCCTTGTGTACAGTGACTCAGCACGGCATGTACACAGGAGCCTGAGCGGGACTCGGTGGTGCCGGGTGTCTCCTGTTAGGGTCATTAAGACCGTCAGTCACAAGTGCACAATTACCTTCTGATGTAACAGACAGCTCCCAGGTTGGCCTAGTTGTAAATTATTCCTCAGGGTTCCAGAGTAATGATGGGATGCTAATCAGAAGTTCAGTTCTCTCAGCTGACCAAACTATGCAGACACTGGCCACAGTGCAGCATCCCTGAGGCTGGGGTGGTGACTATTCAGTTGAATTTCAGGTTTCTGAAATTTCCATATAAAACAAGCATATTGCTTTGTCTTGTTCAATGACCAAATCAATCCAGTTTTTATTTTAATTCTCAATACAGGGTCAGTGATATAATGTGCACAGCTTTAAATACAGGAAAAAAATCTCTTTTATTTAAATGTTTCTTTTTGAAATGATTATAGATTCACAGGAGGTTATCAGGGCAGAAAAGTCATATTAACCCTTCACCAAGTTTCCCCTAATGATTATATCTTTCACAATAGGGTACGATATAGAACAATTTGATGCCGATGCAATGTGTATGTACAGTATTTGGCTCATGTGTAGGTTCATGTAACCGCTACCTCCCTCAAGATACAAAACTATTCCACCCAGAGATGCCTGAGTGGCTCAGCGGTTGAGCATCTGCCTTCAGCTCAGGGTGTGACCCCGGGGTTCTGGGATCGAGTCCCACATCGGGCTCCCCGCAGGAGCCTGCTTCTCCCCCGCCCCCGTGTCTCTGCCTCTCTCTCTGTGCCTCTCATGAATAAATAAAAATAATAAAAATCTTTACAAAAAAACCTATTCCATCTACACAAATGTTCCCTCTTGCTACTTCTTCATATTCACATTCACCCCCCACCACATATCTGTTTTCCATCACTTTATTTTTGCTATTTCTAGATTGCTATATAAATATCATATAATTATACAGCATATAATCTTCTGGGATTTGGTTTTTATCACTGAGCATTAGTCTCTGGATCCATCCACGTTGTGCAGGCATCAGTAGCTAAATTCTTTTCAGTGTGGAGTAAAATTCCTGATATCAGTGGCCCACAGTTCATTTAACGTTTGCCTACTGACAAACTCTATAGTTGTTTTGCAGTATGGCTACCACAAAGAGACAACAGTTTTGCATTACTCTGAACAACTGTATACGAATCTTTGTGTAAACATAAGTTTTCATTTCTCTGAAACAAATGCCCAGAAGCACAACTGATGTACTGTGTGATACAGGGTATATTCAATGTTTAAAGTAACTGCAAAACTGTTTTCCAGAGTGGCTTGGACATTTACAATCCTACCACAGTGTAGGAGCAATCCAGTTGCTGTACATCCTTCCCAATATTTAGTATGTGATTATCTTCTTAAAAATTGTGGTACACTACAAATAATGTAAAATCTACCATCTTCACTGTTTATAAGCATATAGCTCAGAGGTATTAAGTATATTCATGTTGTTGTGCAATGGATCTCCAGAACTTTTCCATCTTTCAAATCTGAAATTCTATGCCCATTAGCCGATGCCCTCCTTCTCCCCTTAATCCCAACATCTGGTAACCACCATTCTTTCTATTGCTATGAATTTGGCTACTTAAGATACCACATTAACTGGAATCATATAGTATTTGTCATATTGTGACTGGTTCGTAGTACTAGGCTTAATGTCCATTCTGTAGTGTGTGACAGGATTGCCTTTTAAGGTTGAATGACATGCCAGTAAATGTATATACTACACTCTGTATATTCTTCCATCCATTCATGGATTTCTTGTGTTTACCTTTTTTTTTTAAGATTTTATTTGTTTATTCATGATAGACATAGAGAGAGAGAGAGGCAGAGCCACAGGCAGAGGAAGAAGCAGGCTCCATGCCAGGAGCCCGACACGGGACTCGATCCTGGGACTCCAGGATAGCGCCCTGGGCCAAAGGCAGGCGCTAAACCGCTGAGCCACCCAGGGATCCCCTTGTGTTCACCTTTTGTGAATAATGCTGCTATGAACAGGGGTGTGGAAATATCTCAAGACCTGCTTTCAATTCTTTTGGATTATACCCAGAAATGAAATTGATAAATTACACGGTAGTTCTACTTTTGCTTTTTTTGAGGAACTGCCACACGGTTTCCCATAGTGGTTTTCCAGAGCTTCTAATTTTTCCACATCCTTGTCAACACTTGTTGTTTTCTGGTCTTTTGATAGTACTCTTCCTAATGGGTGTGGAGTGATATTTAACTGTGGTTTTGATTTGCATTTCTCTAATGATTAGGGATGTTGAGCATCTTTTTGTAAACTTGTTGGTTATTTGTATATCTTCTTTGGAGAAAGGTCTGTTCATATTGTTGGATCATTTTTAAACCAACTTACTTGATTTTTTTCTGTTGAGTTGTAGGAGTTGTCCACATACTCCTTTTATTATTAATCCCTTAGCACTTTAATGATTTACAAATCTTTTCTCCCATTCTATAAACTTTTTTCACTCTGTCCATTGTGCCCTTTGATGCATGAGTGTTTTAAAGTTTGATGTAGTCCCATTTGTCTTTGCTATTATTGCCTATGCTTTTGGTGTCACGTCCCAGAAATCACTGCCAAATCCAATGTTATGAAGCTTTTCCCTGTGTTTTCTGCTAGGAGTTTTGGAGTTTGGGATCTTATATTTAGGTCTTTAATCCAGTTTGAGGTAACTTGCATATGCCATTATCTTATATTTTAGCTATTTTGATAGCTGTGTAGTGATACCTTATCATGGTCTCAATACTTTACTAAAGGGTAGTGACGTTGAACATCTTTTCATGTGCTTATCTGCCATTTGTATATCTTATTCAGTGAAATTTATCTTTGTGTCTTTCTTTTTGGGTGTCCATTTTATAATTAGATTGGTTTTTAAACATTGAGTTCTCAGGCTTCTTCACATAATCTAGATAGGACTCCTTTGTCAAATAATATAGCATGTAAATATTCTCTCTCAGGATGTAGCTTGTCTTTTTATCTTTTTAACAGAATCTTTCAGAGAACAAATGATTTTAATTTTTATGAAGCCCAATTTTTCCTATTACAGATCATGCTTTTGGTGCCCTGGGATTTTTCGTTTGTTTTTAAAGATTTATTTATTTGAGAGAGATGGGGGGGTTTGCAAAGGGAGAGAGAGAATCCTCAAGCAGACTCCCAGCTCAGCACAGAGCCTCAAACAGGGCTCAGTCCCAGGACCCTGAGATCATGACCTGGACCAAAGTCCAAGGCTTCGCTAACTGAGCCGCCCAGCTGCCCCATTTTTTGTCATGTTTAAGAACTCTTTACCAAGACCCAGGGCACAAGGAATTCCTCCTATTTTATCTTCTAAGAGTTTTATAGTTTTACAGTATACATATGCTTGATATCCATTTTGAGCTTTTTAATAATGTGTGGGGCTTAGGTGGAGTTCTTAGACAGATGGATTACACAAATCTTCATTTCTGAAGTGTGGGGATCATTAATACTCCTGCCTGAATTGGATCATTGTAGTTTTCCATCAGCTTTAATCACAGAAACTGGTAGTAGTAAGAGTCATCCTAAAGGCTTGCTTGTATTTCAGACACCCTTGGCCTTATTTCCACTGTGTAGTAGCAGCCCAATTTCCCCTTGCTAATTGAGATCAATGATCCTACCCAGTACAGTAGCTCCCAAAAATATCTTCATGTTTATTGAACACTCAAAGGTCTATCCACATTTCTCCTCCCCACACCTCTTTGTCACCAATTTTCTAATCATATCCCTTCCAAATTGCTAACCATCCAGCTAAACCGTTGGCCACAGCCCAAAACCTTGTATATACCCATACTCCTGACTACTTCCAAAGCAAAATGAACAATTAGCTGCACCTGATTGTTCCCACTCAGAAGATTTCCTTTCACCACTGTCCTTCATGGATGTCCCAGAAAGGGACTGTGGTGCCACATTTGTCCACTTTTGAATGGTGCGTGCATATTATCTGTAAACCAGGCTTGAGCTTTCACTTTCCTAGTCAACTAACAGTGCAGACATCCCTAGGAGGCCATAGATGCAGGCTAGGAGAGAGAAGGTAATGTAGCAGGAGTGAGGTACGTGGGCTTTTGGGTTATGTCTTCATGTAATTTCCTTGTGCCTTCAGGGCATGTACAAACCTGATCTTGTATGGACCGCTTCCATTCAACAATGGAATACTGCTGTGCATGCCCGACCCTATGGCTTTATTGGTCAGACGATGTCTAGCTTAATACTGGAAGCTCAGGCTGCATAGTAACTTGGTGGCTCATGGTAGCATTCAGTCTCTACCAAGGCCCAGTAGCAAGCCAAAAGCTATTCCCCAAAGAGAGATGATAGGGTTTTTGGAGGATAATAGGACTTTCCACATTGTGACTCACATCCTGAAGGCCTCTACCTACCACTGCTGCTTTGAGAACTATTGGATCTGCTGCATCATACAGCCCAAGTAGCAGAGCAGCTTGCATGACAGCCTGGACCTATTGCAGAGCATTCTCTCATTTTGAGTCCCACCCAAAACTAGCAGCTTTTCAAGGTCACTCAGTAAATGGACCCAAATGAGGAATATGTTGCCTCCAAAATCCAAGGAGGTCCACTAGACATTCTGCCTCTTTTTTGCCCTTTAGGAGGAATATCTTGACATGCTGGTGCCAAGGGACCTCTAGAAATTTCACTGAGGAGAAAGGCCTTTGAATTTATCATATTTAGTTCTCACCCTCTGACATGCCAATGTGTTGCCAATAACTCTGGAGTATTTGCTACTTCTTACTCACTAGGTCAATCAATATAATGCCATCAGGACCCATGTGGTGTCCTGTGGAAGGTAAAGGCAATTAAGATCCCTGTGGACCAAATTATGATATATAGTTAGAGAGTAGATATACCTCTGAGGTAGGACAGGGAACGTGTACTTCTGGTCTCACCAGCTAAAAGAAAAATATTCTGTTGGTCTTTACTAATAGATGTCAAGGTGTGGTAAAGGCATTTTCCAGATCAAAAGCTGCATACCCAGGTATGAGGGAAGTGTTAATTTACTCAGCAATAAAACCACATCTGGAACAACACTTACAATTGGAGATACCATCTACTTAAGCTTACTAGAATTTACCATCATTTTACAAGATCCTTCTGTTTTCTGCACAGGCCAGATATGTGAATTGAATAACCTATGAGAGATTCACCACTCACCCCCCAATTTTCCAAGTCCTTTCAAGTCCTTCATGGTGGCACTAATCTCTTCCAGAATGTGGAATTTCTGTTGGTTTACTATTTTCCTAAGAGTTCTAGTGAATTCTACCCCTCTTCCTTCCTACTGGTATAGCGCTATTCCAGCAGCCAGGGAAGCAACGCAGTTCGGCCAGTTACTGAGTATGTGAATTCAATAAATGTAATTCTGTTACACAAGATCGCTCCGGAAACATACCAGATATGCTCGGAGATGCCCTGGCACCAAACTGCCTTGCTCACCTGGTCTCCCTAAGCCCTTGTGCTGACTAGTGGACCACAGTGACATTTTAGGTCTCCTGAAATTAGTGTCAGTTTAGAACCAGTGTCCAGTAATCTCTAAATTGGAAATGTTGGAAAACAAAGAACAGATGGGACACATTTTTTTTTTTGAAAGAGAGTACAAGCAGGGTGGGAGGGGCAGAAGGAGATCAAGAGAGAGAATCCTGGGGATCCCTGGGTGGCTCAGTGGTTTGGCGCCTGCCTTTGGCCCAGGGCACAATCCTGGAGTCCCGGGATCAAGTCCCACGTCGGGCTCCCGGTGTGGAACCTGCTTCTCCCTCCTCCTGTGTCTCTGCCTCTCTCTCTCTCTCTCTCCGTGTCTATCACAAATAAATTAATTAATTAATCTTAATTTGCATTTCCCTGATGGCAAGTGATGCAGAGCATTTTCTCATGTGCATGTTGGCCATGTCTATGTCTTCCTCTGTGAGATTTCTGTTCATGTCTTTTGCCCATTTCATGATTGGATTGTTTGTTTCTTTGGTGTTGAGTTTAATAAGTTCTTTATAGATCTTGGAAACTAGCCCTTTATCTGATACGTCATTTGCAAATATCTTCTCCATTCTGTAGGTTGTCTTTTAGTTTTGTTGACTGTATCACCTCACACAAGTGAGAATGGGGAAAATTAACAAGGCAGGAAACCACAAATGTTGGAGAGGATGCGGAGAAAAGGGAACCCTCTTACACTGTTGGTGGGAATGTGAACTGGTGCAGCCACTCTGGAAAACTGTGTGTAGGTTCCTCAAAGGGTTAAAATTAGATCTGCCCTACGACCCAGCAATTGCACTGCTGGGGATTTACCCCAAAGATACAGATGCAATGAAACGCCGGGACACCTGCACCCCGATGTTTCTAGCAGCAATGTCCACAATAGCCAAACTGGAAGGAGCCTCGGTGTCCATCGAAAGATGAATGGAGGGATCCCTGGGTGGCGCAGTGGTTTGGCGCCTGCCTTTGGCCCAGGGCGCGGTCCTGGAGATCCGGGATCGAGTCCCACGTCAGGCTCCCGGTGCATGGAGCCTGCTTCTCCCGCTGCCTGTGTCTCTGCCTCTCTCTCTCTCACTGTGTGCCTATCATGAATAAATAAAAATTAAAAAAAATTATATAAAAAATAAAGTATTAAAAAAAAGAAAGATGAATGGATAAAGAAGATGTGGTTTATGTATACAATGGAATATTACTCAGCCATTAGAAATGACAAATACCCACCATTTGCTTCAACGTGGATGGAACTGGAGAGTATTATGCTGAGTGAAATAAGTCAATCAGAGAAGGACAAACATTATATGTTCTCATTCATTTGGGGAATATAAATAATAGTGAAAGGGAATATAAGGGGAGGGAGAGGAAATATGTGGGAAATGTCAGAAAGGTAGACAGAACATAAAGACTCCTAACTCTGGGAAATGAACTAGGTAGGGGTGGTGGTAGGGGAGGAGGGTGGGGGGTGGAGGTGACTGGGTGACGGGCACTGAGGGGGGCACTTGATGGGATGAGCACTGGGTGTTATTCTGTACGTTGGCAAATTGAACACCAATAAAAATAAATTTATTATAAAAAATAAAAATAAAAAATAAATGAATTTTAAAAGAGAGAGAGAGAGAGAATCCCAAGCAAACTCCATGCGGGGCTCACTCTCACGACCCCGAGGCCATGACCTGAGCTGAAATCAAGAGTCAGACGCTTAGCTGATGGAGCCTACCCAGGCACCTCTGGAACAAATTTTCAGAAAGGCAAGGATTACAATAACTGTGAATGGTCTTAGAATGATGTTAGAGAAGGTGGCAAAGCAGGAAGCTCCAGGAAAACATCTCCCATTCTAGACAAAAATTGTACTTGAAGAATACGTCTGATGTAACTATTTTGAAATTCTGGGGTCTTTTCAAAGGCTTGCAGCCTTCAGGGGAAAGACTGGACAGCACACTGTGGTTTCTCTCCACTCTCAGCATGTGGAGGCCACTCAATCCTCATCTTCGGCCACATGGCAGACATCCATGTCTGCATCCCTGACATGTCATGAATGTGATTTTGGGGGGCTAATGTAGACAATATGGATCTTTCCCTACAAGTATCAGGGATTTATATTGTGATTGCTGTTTCTGATCTTGGAGGTACAGGCAGGGAGGTATACTGCCATTGTTGCAAACCTACTGGCTAAAGAAGCCGCCGGGGAAATTAAGAGACAGGGTTTTATTCCAGCCCCCTTTATTTTTCCCTCTTCTCCCTCTGGGAACTGGACATTTGAGGACTAGGACATCCAGAATGAATTACATATATTATTGAATTTAGGAAATCACCACAAATCCCCAGTGCAACACTGGCTCAGGGGCTCTCTGTTTGAATCTGCCACCTGCCAAAGGAGGGAGCACTTAGCTTTCTCACCAACTCACCCAGACATGGGACAAAAGGAAAGAGGAAGGTGAGGCTAGGAGGCTGCCAGCACTCCAAAGTCAAAAACTGACTTGGGGGCACCTGGGTGGCTCAGTGGTTGAGCGTCTGCCTTTGGCTGATGGTGTGATCCTGGGATCCTGGGATCGAGTCCCACATTGGGCTCCCCATAGGGAGCCTGCTTCTCTCTCTGCCTGTGTTTCTGCCACTCTCTGTGTCTCTCATGCATAAATAAAATCTTTTTTAAAAATGAGTCCAACTCTTAATCTTTCATCAAGCAGGCAAGTTTCAGCTATGTTCATGTAAATATTGTTCTCTTCACTACCCACCCTGAGGTCACTCCCCTCAGGGCTGACTGTCTGACCTGCTGTCGGGGACTCAGCCCTCCTTGCCCTTCCCTCAAATTCCATCCCCTCACCCATGTGCAGGCACATCCTCTCCTCTCCCACAGTGAGAAGTGCTGCTTACAAGCAAGAGAAATTCACTCTAACCACCAAAGCAATGGGGATATACTGAGAGGTGAGGGTCATTCCTCATTGTACCAAAGGGAGAGACAGACACCTGGGAAGACGGAGTCCCGGCTGCTGTGGGAACGGTGGGTGCCACCTCCATGTCCTCTTGTGGCTGCCTTTGGTCACCGCTCAAGACCTGAGTTCCAGGAAGAGAGAAACTGATGGGCCCCGCAGAGGCAGCAGGTCTGCTCCTCGACCCAGTGACTGTGCCCCGGGGCTGGGGTCCTCATACTGGCCCTGGCCTACTGCGGTGAAAAAGATGGGGAAATCATTAGAATGAATGTTCGAGGCACTATCCTTAGGAAGGGTGTGTGAGGGCCATGAGGTTCAGAGCAGCCAAGTAAAATGCCCAAGGTCACACAACAAGGAAATGGTGATGTATTATTCTTTCTATGGATTGCTCCATCAATTTTCCAATATTTTGTTGAGGACTTTTCTGTTCATGGGGGGATACTGGTTTGCAATTTTCTTTTCTTATAATATCCTTGTCTGGTTTGGCATCACTGGTATCCTGGGTCTATGAGATGATATCAGAAGTATTCCTGCCTCTATTTTCTAAAAGATTTTCTATAATATTGACTTTAATTATTCCTTAGGTTTTTGATAGAATTTACCAAATGAAGCCAGCCAGGCCTGGAGTTTTCTTAGTGGGAAAGTTATAAATTCAATTTGTTTCTTATAATTTTGAAATAATCACAAACTTAGAGAAAATCTAGACATACATTTGTGAGAAAGTTGCAAAACTGACACCACATCACCCCTGAAGATTTTGGCATGTATTTCCTACAAACAAGGACTTTTCCCCACACACAACTGCAGTGCATCCTTGAAAATGAGGGAGCTGTCATGGATGTAGAGCTGACATCTGGTCCTCTGGCTTGTACTCAAGTCTCATCTATAATAACACCCTGCAGAGTAAAAGGTACTCCATGTCTCCTCCCCAGTCTCTGGGTACTTTCCAACACCACAGCCAGCTGTTTGTAGAACATGGAAGGCCCCTCATCTGGATCATCTGACATGTCCTCATGCGTAGATTAACGTCGTGTGTCTTTGGCAAAACATCTTGAGGTAATGCTGTGCCTATGTCCTTGTAGGAGGCCCACAAGTTCTCCTTGTACTACTGACAATCACGCACTGAAGCTGGGATCTCCCACAGTCTCCACCATGGTGATACTCTTTCTCCTTTGAAATTACTAAGCATTTTGTAGGGAAATACTTTCCAACTATATAAGTACCCCCTTCATCATAGAATTTTCGATGTAATCACTTATGTATTTATATCTGTAATATGATTTCCTATTTTACTGAGTTAGTCCGTTCTCTTCACTGTTTCTCTTGACATTCAAACCATCTCAGACTTGACCAACAGGAGGCCCTCCAGGATGGCTCCTGTATCCCTGTAACATGCCTCCAGTCTGTGAGCCCCTCCTTGCTTTTTTGGCACAAGATGCTCCAGGCTTCACCTTGTAATTTTCCTAACATGGCCCTGGAATCATGGAGCTCTGGTTCGTTTGTAGAAGCCAAGACCTGGGATCATTGTTATTGGATGTTATAGAAAGAGACTATCTATCTATTATCTATCTACTATCTATCTATCTATCTATCTATCTATCTATCTATCTATCTATCATCTATCTTCATCATCATGTATTATTTATTATATACCTTATTATACCTTATTTTATACCTCAGTACCAATTTCTAGATTAATGTTGTTGTTGTTGTAGGCAGAAAACAGAGAGTATGAGGCTCACTTCTCTGCAGAACTCCAGTTTCTGTCTCCCCAGGTGCTGGAACTCACTGCTTATCATTTGCTTCTGATCAGCCCCATTCTGCCCAATTTCTCAGCCCTGAAACAGCAGGCACTTTGAGGGGAAGCAGCAGGAAGTCAGACTCACTGAAGTCTTGGGATTCAGGCCCCTCGTTTATTTGTTTTTGTGTGTAAAGCATTTTTATTTAAACTCTTAATATAACAAGGACAACAAAAGAGCAAATGACGGAGTTTATAGTTTGGGAGTTGATGCTGGTTCATATCAGAGGAAAGTCAGCCAACTGTGGGCACAGGTTTTGAAAATTCTTCAGACCTTGAGACTCAGACACTATGCCCTTTTCATGTCCACTGGAGCCACATAGCTAAAGTGCTGTATGTTCCGTCTTTGTTTCCTTCAAATGCCTCTTCCTATCATATTCCTTGGCTCCATGACAAGCAGGTCCTGCATCCCTCCTGCCTGCGTTATTCTTTCTTTCTTTTTTTTTAAGATTTATTTATTTATTTATTTGAGAAACAGATAGAGATTGTATCCACAAATAGGGGGTAGGCAGAGGCAGAGGGAGAGAATTTTCAAGCAGACTCCCTACTGAGTGTGGGGCTAGACTCAAGACTCGATCTCAGGACCCCAAGATCATGACCTGAGCCAAAATCGCTAGTTGGACACTGAATCGACTGTTGGTCATTGAACCAGGCTGAAAGCACCCCTCCTGGGTCACTTTCTAACCAAAAACTCCAGGCTGGGGAACTTTGCCATGTGTTTCATGTCAAAATAACACAAACTTATATCCATTTATCCAGAGAAAGGGAAGGAGAGAACATTTCCAATTCAATATCTGAGGCTAGCAAACCTTGATACAAAAGCTTCACAGAGGCATTAAATAAAAGGGTAATGAAAGTCAAATCTATAATCACTAAAGAAAACATTACAAAACTATATGATATAAAATGCTATCAAAGTACCAAACAGTATTAAAGGGTAGTACAGTGTGATCAAACAGACTTATTCTAGAAAAGCAAGATTGATTTAACATTCAAAAATATACTTAAGTAATTAACCATATCTATAGAACATATGATCATGTCAGTGGAGGGAGAAACATTATTGTGTAAAATTGAAAATCCATTCATGATAAAAAGAAAAAACTATGAATAGAAGTAAATTTACTTAACCTGTTGATGTGTCTTCAAAACACTCAAACCAAACATCATGCTTGATGGTGAAGTCTAAAAAATCCTTCTCCTTGAGGTTTGGAGCAAAATACAAATGGCTGCTCACACCATCCCCATTCAATGATGGGCTGGAGATGCCACCCAGACTCAATAAGACAAGAAAGAGAAAAGTAATGAGACTGGAAAGGAGTAGATAAAGATGTCATTAGTTATTGATTACATCATATGAACACTAAAAAAATCCAAAGAAGTCTATGAGAAATGACTATGATTAATAATCAGAGTTACTGGACACAATTTTATATTTCTAAACAACAGCAACAATTGAAAAATTAATTATTAAATGACACCATTTATAATTGCTTCAAAAATACCAAACACTTAGGAAAAGATCTAATAAAGTATATGCAAAAATAAAAACCTGAGTGTTTGGAGTGCCTAGGTGGCTCAGTCAGTTAAGTGTCCAACTCTTGGGGATCCCTGGGTGGCACAGCGGTTTAGCGCCTGCCTTTGGCCAGGGCGAGATCCTGGAGACCCGGGTTCGAGTCCCACATCGGGCTCCCAGTGCATGGAGCCTGCTTCTCCCTCTGCCTATGTCTCTGCTTCTCTCTCTCTCTCTCTCTGTGTGACTATCATAAATAAATTAAAAAAAATTTAAAAAATAAGTGTCCAACTCTTGATTTTGACTCGGTCATTGATCTCAGGGTTGTGAGATGAAGCCCTATGTCAGGTTCCCTGCTCAGCACAGAGTCTGCTTAAGATTCTCACTCTCACTCTCCCTCTGCCCCTCCCTCCATCTGCACCTCTCTCTAAAACAAATAAATAAATGGATAGATGATTGTAAAACATTATTGAGAGACATAAAGAAGACCAAAATAAAGACAGATATGCCTTATCCATGGATTAGAAGACTCTATTATAGGGGAAGCCCGGGTGGCTCAGTGGTTTAATGCCACCTTCAGCCCAGGGTGTGATCCTGGAGACCCGGGATCGAGTCCCACATCAGGCTCCCTGCATGGAGTCTGCTTCTCCCTCTGCCTGTGTCTATGCCTCTTCCTCTCTCTGTGTCTCTCATGAACAAATAAATAGAATCTTTTAAAAACAAAAGACTCTATTATAAAATGTGAATTCTTCCCCCAAATTATCTATAGAATCTAACAATCCCATTCAAAATTCCAGCAGGTATTGTGGAAGTCAAGTTAATTCAAAAATTTATATGGAAATGCAAGACTAAAATAGCAAATACAATATCAAAGAAGAATAAGAAAGAAGATTTACATTACCAGATATTAAGACTTACTAATTAAAAGCTACAGAAACTCAGACAGTATGATATGAGCATATGATTAAATAAATAGATCAACAAAACAGAATAGTGTTTGGTGGGTACAACCACTTTGGAAAATTATTTAGCAGAATCAGGTAAAACTGATCATATGCAGATTCTACGCTCCACAAGTCCCCCCTCTCCTGAGCATGTAACTGTGGCAGGTGGAATGATGGCACCTCAAAGATGGCCACCTAATCCCCAGCATCTGTATATATATTCTGCTACATACAAAAAATAATTAAGGTTACAGATAGAATTAAGGTTACCTTATCAGTTGACCTTGAAATAGGGAAATTATCTGGAATTACTCAAGTGGCTCCAATCTAATGAGATGAGTCCATAGAGAAGGAAAGCAGAAGAGTCTGTGAGAAGCACTGGACTCACCATTGCTGGCACTGAAGATAGAGGAAGGTGTCACAAATCAAGACATGTGAGTGGCCTCTGGAGCTGGGAATGGGGGCACCTGGGTGGCACAGTCAGTTGAGCATCTGACTCTTGGCTTTGGCTCAGGTCATGATCTCAGGGTCATGAGGTCAAACTCCGCATTAGGCTCCACACTCAGCACAGAGTCTGCTTTGGATTCTCTCTTCCTCTCCATGTGCCCCTCCTACTTATTCTCTCTAACAAATAAATAGATGAAGAAGGAAGGAGAAGGAAGGAAGGAGGAAGGAGAAGAGAAGAAGAAGAAGGAGAAGAAGAAGAAGAAGAAGAAGAAGAAGAAGAAGAAGAGAGAAGAGAAGAAAAGAGAAGAAGAAAGAAGAAGGAAGAAGAAAGAAAGGAAGAAGAAGAAGAAGAAGAAGAAGAAGAAGAAGAAGAAGAAGAAGAAGAAGAAGGAAGGAGGAGGAGGAAGAAAGAAGGGGAGGAAGAAAGAAGGAAGAAGGAGGAAGAGGAAGGAAGAAGGAGGAGGAAGGAAGAAGGAGGAGGAAGAAAGAAGGGGGAGGAAGAAAGAAGGAAGAAGGAGGAGGAGGAGGAAGGAAGAAGAAAGAAGAAGAAAGAAGAAGAAAGAAGAAGAAGGAAGAAGGAAGAAGAAGAAGAAGAAGAAGAAGAAGAAGAAGAAGAAAGAAGAAGAAGAAAAGAAGAAGGGAATGGCCCTCAGCTCATAACCAGCAAGGAAATGGGACCTCAGTCCGACAACTTGTTGAATCCTGCCAACAAGCTGAATGAACAGGAAACAGCTTCTCCCCTGGAGCCTCTAGAAAGAAATACAGCCCTGCTAACCACCTTAAGTCTAGCCTGGTGAAACCTGTATTAAACCTCTGACTCCTTACAGAACTCTAAGAGAACACATTTGTGTTGTTTTAAGCCACCAAGAAATTTGTTACAACAGCCACTGACAATTAATACAACAGAGCAAGCAAAAAACATTACATATTCAACCACAGTCCACCCCCTCAGTTCCTGAGTATGCATGCAAATTTGCATACACATGTACACACACCCTTTCCCTAACTAATTATTCCAAAGACTGCACTTCTCATAATGCAACAATCCTTCTTTCAATCACAAAAAACTCCTCTTCCTTTGGAAGATGGCTCAGGCCTGGATCCAAGTAGATCATACTGCAACAAGCTAAAAACCTGGAGGTGCTGTACATGTATCATGGAAGGTGAAAATGTTCAGTTTCATGATCTTGGAACCATGGATTTAACAGTTACCCAGATATCTAACCTAATCAAGGAGGGAAAATAGAGCAATCAGAATAAAAACTCTCTTTCAGAAAAGGAAATGTAAATCCAGTCATCAGTAGTCTGAATAACACATCACGCCCCTCTGGATAGGGAGAAAGTGACGTCCTGCTCAATGGACAGCTTGGCTGGCTGGGTTCCCCCTGCACGAAGACTTGGTTTCTGCTCCCTTCTGTTCTCTGTGGCCCTACTAAAAGGGTTATTGCCTGGGGACAGCATTCTGAGGGTGGAGGTAACTATCCTGGAGGTGGCCTTGGGGACTGAACAGTAAGAGGCTCCTGCGCCAGGGCACCCTTCGCTGACACTGTCCCAAACACTATTTTGATGCCAATTGATTGATTTCCTGAGTCCTGCCATGACTATTGGTCCTATCTCTTTAGTCAGTGGCTTCTGGCCCAGCCTTCTCTCTGCCTCCAAAGCAGTGGGAACAAAGAACTAGGATGGCCAGGCGGCCCCAACCAGTTCAAGAACACTTCTCAGTCCCCAGGCCACCATCCCACCCAGATTTATGGTAGAGCCAGAGGCACAGAGGCCTTCAGCAGCAGCAGGCGTATCAAGAGTGGTTTGGGGGGCAGGATCCCCCGATCCTCCAGGCTATCACATCCCAGCTTCCAGAATACCACAGTTTGATGATCCCATCCCTAACGCTGCCATGGGCCAAATAATTCAGCTTTTGCAATTCAAGAAGGTAGACAATTGCTGAATTGTAAGTGGCCCTGGTCCTCTGCACTCTTAAATCTCGGGAGACTTTCCAGCTGGCAACTTCCTGCTGTCCAATCTGCAGGACTGAAACGAAATGCGTCAGTTGTGTACTGCCTCACTGATGGCCGCAGTAAAGAGCCAGCACGCTAACAGTGTTGGCTCCTCCCCACAGGTGCTAGGCACCAAGACCCAGTGCCCTTGCTAATAGTGAGCAGAGCATGTCCAATCATACAATGAAACACACACCCTGGTTCTTTTAGGAAGCCTATACGGTATAAGCCTATACCCTTTATCCAATTAATTATTACCAAGTTTTCCTTGTTGTAAAGTCCAAAGGGTCCAGTTTAATACTCACATTATCCACATCATCTGTTTTTTAAAAATATGCAGGGAAAAAACACTAGAGGACACCATGGACAGGGAAATTAGGCAATACCATTGAAACTCAAGTGATTCTAGGAATAAAGATGCCACTGAATTAGCAGAAGTCTTAAAAGTCTTTTTTTGAGAAAAGATTGTAAAAAGACTTAGAGACCACTTTTTCAGCCCCCATTACATTAGAGATAAAGAGGCTGTGGCGCATGGATCCCTGAACCTGCAGCACTGGCCCTTAAGTCCCAGGCTGTGAAATGTATTCCCAGATTTTGTTGGAAATGGCCTCTGCATCACCCGGGAAGAGAAGGAAGAGGGAGAGGAACCCAGGAAGGAGCGCCGTCTCTGTGGCACCACCATGACTCTCTTACTTGTCGGGGGGGTCTCCAGCTATGGCTGTGGAGGGACTGCAAAGGCGCTGCTGGGGGGATGGGCAGGAAACGCTTCCCTTCCTCCACCTTCAGCCCGGGCCCTAGACCCCTCCGACTGCAGTTCACAGTTGGCCGGGTGCTCTTCTGACGTCTGCAAACACTTGGGGGTAAGCTGCTCTCAGGACTGGGCCCCGTGTTTCTGCCTCCACTCCTCGAATCAACTTCCTTAAACTCAAGGAAGGGGTCTGATGTGCAAAGGAAAACACCGAGATGCCTATCACGCCTCCTGGAGCATGTACAGTCGGTCACTAATGTATCGTATTACTGGTGTTTTTTAAATACCCTTGATTATTTTCATTCTATGATCAGTTAAAATAAAAGCACTCCTACATCATCCCCATACCTGAGGGGTGCGAAGCCTACTCTTCAGGAGCCTGAAGCACCTGGAGCATCACACACGCAGCGGGCACAATGGGGGAACGTTTCCTGGGCACACGCACACAAACACGCACTCACACAGGCCCCCGCTTGGGCACTCCCGGCTCCACCTGCAGCCACCGAAGAGCGGGGTACACCCTGCCGGGCGGTGTGCCTAACCATCAAAGAGCTGGGGTACACCCTGCCGGGAGGTGTCCCTAACCACCGAGGAACTGGGGTACACCCTGCCGGGAGGTGTCCTATAGCCACCGAGGAGCGGGGTACACCCTGCCAGGCGGTGTCCCTAACCACCGAGGAGTGGGGTACACCCTACCGGGCGGTGTCCCTAACCACCGAGGAGCTGGGGTACACCCTGCCGGGAGGTGTCCCTAACCACCGAGGAGCAGGATACACCCTGCCGGGAGGTGTCCCTAACCACCGAGGAGCGAGGAGCGGGGTACACCCTGCCGGGAGGTGTCCCTAGCCACGGAGGAGCAGGGTACACCCTACCGGGAGGTGTCCCTAACCACCGAGATGCTGGGGTACACCCTGCCGGGAGGTGTCCCTAACCACCGAGGAGCAGGGTACACCCTACCGGGCGGTGTCCCTAACCACCGAGGAGCGGGGTACACCCTGCCGGGAGGTGTCCCTAACCACCGAGGAGCGGGGTACACCCTGCCGGGAGGTGTCCCTAACCACCGAGGAGCGGGGTACACCCTGCCGGGAGGTGTCCCTAGCCACAGAGGAGCAGAGTACACCCTACCGGGAGGTGTCCCTAACCACCGAGATGCTGGGGTACACCCTGCCGGGAGTGTCCCTAACCACCGAGGAGCGGGGTACACCCTGCCGGGAGTGTCCCTAACCACCGAGGAGCGGGGTACACCCTGCCGGGAGGTGTCCCTAACCCGCAGAGCTTGGGAGACCCGCAGAGCCCGGCCGGCGTCCACAGGCTTCAGAGCGCTTCCCCAGGGATGCGGAGACCCGGAGCAGGGAGACCCGGAGCAGCCTCCAGGGGCACAGGGTTCCTTCCCAGCACCTGGAGGCAGGTTTGTGAGAAATTTCCAAAGCCTCTAGAAGTACCGATCCTAATTCTGCGTAAAGTGCCGCGATCAAGGCCATGTACAAAACAGCAAATGGCCCATGACACCATGTGTGAAATGTCCAGAATAGCTAATCCAGAAAGTAGATGAGTAGTTGCAAGGGAGTGGGAGAGGGGAGGCGACTGCTACCGGGTGAAGGGTTTCCCTGGCCTGATGGAAAAGTTCTGGAACCGGATAGTGGATATGGTTATACAGCATCCAGAGTGTACTTAATGCCACTGAATGGTTAAAATGGTAACATTTATGGTGTGTGTATTTTACCACAAATATATATATCATAAAACTTCCTGGTAGGGGCATAGGTATCCCAGAACCAGCTCATCAGAAGTTATTTTTCCAGGGCATGGAAACCAGTCATCACTGGTTAATTGAAAAAGATGTTTAAAATGGGGCGAGGGGTCCCTAAGAGTGTTACATATACTGAAAATTGTATTTTTTTTTCAAGACTAAAAAACATCAGCATATACCAATTTGCCCATTTTGTTCTGCTGATTCAAATCCAGGTGTTGGTGGCATCATCCTGCCCTACAAACCTCCTCAGCGCTCTGTTTCAAAGCAGTTTGTGAAGATTTAACAAACGAATCTACCCAAAGTCCTTTGAACTTAGTTACATCCTCCAGTGCCCTAATTTTTTTAAATGTAAAATGAAATCGTCCACATTTCCACATAATACAGTGATGGGACACAAACTAACACTGTCAGCAAACCACACGAGGATGGCACAGGTTCTGCACCATGGCATCTGTGTTGTCATTGATCCCCAGGCAACCTAAGAGGTGGAGACTTCTGTTATCCTCTGGGTTAGGGCCGAGTCACCAAAGCTGGGTGGTGAGGGGGATGCCCAACAGAGACCCAGCCCCTGTCTGTGGCTTGTCCAAAGGGGCTGGGATCCGGCTGGAGAAGACCAGGGCAGACCTCGTGGGACAGGGTCCCCCGGTTAGCAGGCTCCAAGGAGCCTTACAGGGTGGGGGTGAGGGCTAAGCTATTGAGCCCCTCCTCACCCGCTTGGCTGGCTTGTCCCATTTGGGGCCATTATGAATAAAGTGCTATAAACAGTCCCCTGCAGACACATGTTTTCATTTCACTCCAGTGGGTAGACAGGAATGGAATTACTAGGTCATGTTTAACATTTTAAGAAACTGAAAGTTAAAAAAAAAAAAAAAAAGAAACAAAGTTTTCCGCTAATGGGCTAATGGTGATTCCAGTTACTCTAAATCCCTTCCAACACTTGGGTGTCAATCTTCTGAATTTTGGCCATTTTAATATATGTGTACAAGTAATTTACTTTAATTTGCATTTTTCTGATGAATTATGATGGTGCCTATGATCTTACATGCTTTTTGGTCATTAGCAGATTTTCTTTTTCTAAAGATTTATTTATTTATTTATTTATGATAGACAGAGAGGAGAGAGAGAGAGAGAGAGAGGCAGAGACACAGGAGGAGGGAGAAGCAGGCTCCATGCCGAGAGCCCGACGCGGGACTCATTCCCGGGACTCCAGGATTGCGATCTGGGCCAAAGGCAGGTGCTAAACCGCTGAGCCACCCAGGGATCCCCGCATATTTTCTTTAATGAGGTATCTATTCAAATTATTTGCCCATTTCTAATTGGTTAGTGAAAGTCCTTCATGTATTCTGGATACAATTCCTTTCTCAGCTACATGTACTGCAGGTATTGTTTCCCATTCTGTGGCTTGCCTTTTCAGTTTTTTAATTTTGGTGAAGTCCAGTTTATCAATCTTTTTCTGCTATGGTTAGTGATTTTGGTGTCCCATCTAAGGCATCTTTGCATATTGCAGGGTCACAAAGATTTTCTCCTCTCAATGTCTGTAGGATCTAGAACTATCTCCCTTTTGTCCTTGCTGTTGGTAATGTGCATTTTCTTTTTGGTGGGAACGGATTACTGTAGCTGGATGATTAACAATTTCGTTGATATTTTCAGTTTTTGGTTCATTTAGCTCCTCCATTTTCTGTTTTATTGTTCTGCCTTAACTTGATTATTTCCTTTCCTTCTACATGCTTTGGGCTTAGTTTACTCTTGTGTTTCTAGCTTCTTAAGGAGGCAACTCAAATCATTGACTGTAAAACTTCCTCCTTTACTTATATAAGATTATAATCTTCCTTCTACACAATCCTTTAACTGTACCCCACAAATTTTGGCATGTTGTCTTTCATTACCACTTAGAAATGTTTTTATTTTCCCTGTGATTTCTTCTTTGGCCCATGAGTTATTTTATAATGTATTGATTTTCATATATTTGAGGATTTTTCAGATATGTTTTAATTATTGATTCATAAATATCATTGTGGTCTGAGAACACACTCTATGATAAATGATTAAATAATTTGAATCTATTTAAATGTACTAAGACTTGTTTTATGGTCTCCCGTGGTGAATTTTTGCATGTGTATGAAAAGAATCTATATTCTGCAGTCGTTGGGTACACTGTTTTATAAATGTCAATCATACCAAGTTAGAGGATAGCGTTCATGTCTTGTATGTCCTTGATTTTCTAGCAATCTGTCCTATTAGTTACTGAGAGAATAGCGCAGAAGTCCCCAACTCTAGTTAATGGATTCGCCTGTCTCTCCTGGCAGTTATGGCAGTTCTTGCTTCACATATTTGAAACTCTGTTATTAAATGCATATATGATTGGTATGACCTTTTTTTTATTTTTTTTAATTTTTTTTTTATGTATTTATGATAGTCACACAGAGAGAGAGAGAGAGGCAGAGACATAGGCAGAGGGAGAAGCAGGCTCCATACACCGGGAGCCTGACGTGGGATTCGGTTCCGGGTCTCCAGGATCGCGCCCTGGGCCAAAGGCAGGCGCTAAACCGCTGCGCCACCCAGGGATCCCGGTATGACCTTTTTAATATTATGAAAATATCTTTCTCTTTGGTGAGTCTTCTTTGTCAGCACCTCCAGATTTCCTATGTCTAATGTGTACATAGTATGTC
Organism: Canis aureus; assembly: GCF_053574225.1. Classification (NCBI taxonomy): domain Eukaryota; kingdom Metazoa; phylum Chordata; class Mammalia; order Carnivora; family Canidae; genus Canis; species Canis aureus. The sequence continues at coordinate 44,084,593 of NC_135640.1, read as the reverse complement.
TTTTTTCAATCTTTTCACTTTAATCTGTGTCTTTACCTTTTAACTGGGTTTCTTCCAAACACCATATATCAGGTCAGTCTGATAGCCTCTGTTTACATTTTTGTCACTATCAATAGGGTTAAGTCTGCCATCTTGCTGTTTTCTCTTTGTTCCATCTGTTCTTTGTTATTTTTCCTCTTTTCCTTACTTCCTTTGGATTTCATTCTTCTTTAGTATCTCATGTTTCTCCTCTAATAAGTACAGATTAGCTGTACTTCTGTTTTATTTTTTCAGTGGTTGCCATAAGGCATAAAATGCACATCTTAACTTATTACTGTCTACTTTCAAATAATATTGTACTACTTCATGGACGACATAAGCACCTCACAACAATATAATTCCACTTCCCATCCTTTGTGCTATTGTTTTCACAAATTCTACTTCTACATATGTTGCAAACCCCATGATGCAATACTGTTTTTATTTACACAATTACCATTTAAATAAAATCATTAAATTTTTTATTGTCTACAACATTGTTCATTCATTCGTGGAGATCCACATTTCTACCTAGTGCCATTTTTCTTCAGCTTGAAGAAATTTCTTTAATATTTTTGTAGCTCAAATCTTCTGGAGTTACAATCTTTGAATTTTTGTCTGAAAATTTCTTTAATTTGCCCTCATTTGAAGGATCATTTCTCCAGATACGAGATTCTGGGTTAACAGCTTCCTTCTTTTGGAACATTAAAGATATCACCCTGTTGTGTTTTGGTTTGCATTTTTCTGACAAGAAGTCATTTATTCTGTCTTTATTCGTCTGTATGAAATGGGTCTTTTTTCCTTCGGCTCTCCCCATCCCTGGTTTTTAACAATGTAATTATGATGTACATTGGACATGGGTATGCGCATGCAGAGAAAGAAATAGAGTGTACATGTAGATGTATGTTAATGTGTGTGTTTGTGTGTGTGTATGTAGGCTCAATTCTTAAACTATAATTTCTTAAATGGAGCTTCAGCCTTTTCGGTGTTAATTGTGGTATGCAGATTTACTCATTTAAAATTTATGTAGGGGGATCCCTGGGTGGCGCAGCGGTTTGGCACCTGCCTTTGGCCCAGGGCGCGATCCTGGAGACCCGGGATCGAATCCCACATGGGGCTCCCGGTGCATGGAGCCTGCTTCTCCCTCTGCCTGTGTCTCTGCGCCTCTCTCTCTGTGACTATCATAAATAAATAAAAATTAAAAAAAAATTACAAAAAAAAAAATAAATAAAATAAAATAAAATTTATGTAGGGATGTTGGGGCCCCTGGGTGGCTCAGGAGTTGGCCACTTGCCTTCAGCCCAGGGCGTGACCCCGGGGTCCCGGGATCGAGTCCCCCATCGGGGTCCCCGCAGGGAGCCTGCTTCCCCTCTCCCTGTGTCTCTGCCTCTGTGTCTCTCATGAATAAGTAAATAAAATGTTTTTTAAAAATGGTTGCAAACATGTCAGGCTACCAGAAAGTTGGGAGGGGATGGCCAGTCCCGGGCCCCTAGTGCCTTGAGGGCCACCAGGTCTCGCATGTGCACAGTATGAGTAGGGCCCGCCGGCCAGGAGGGCAGTGAAGACAGAACCCGAACCCGAAGGACAAGGGTCCCTGCCTCCAAGCACCAGGACCTGGGGCCAGATGGCGTCCGGCATGGCCTGGGGGCCCTGCGGGTATCTCGGGTGAAGGTATAGAGGGAGGTAGAGAATGATTGCTGCTCTCTCCCCAAGTCCTGAGCCACAGCCTCCAGAGGGAGCCAAATGCAACCCTTAGAAACAGCACCGGGACTGTCGGAATCCAGAGCTGAGCAAACTGACCACCTTGCTGCCCTTCCCCGAGGATGTGCAGCCCGGCTTGACAAGCTCTGCATCCTCAGGCTGGTCGTGGGCTACCTGAAGGTGAAGAGCTGCTTTGCAGGTAAGCGGCCGCGTGGCTCCAGATCAAGCTACGAGAGGAGCTTGCCCACAAGCTCTAAGCGCTGACCTTCTGTGAGGCAGAAGCGGCACCACAGTGTTTGGGTCCCGGATACAGGAAGAAGGCCCCACATTCAGCTCAGGTACAATAGGTGACCCAGATTGCAGGTGTGTCTCTCTGCCCAGCCTGTCATATGGACCCTGGGCTCTGCTCTCTGTGGAAGGAGACGGGCACGGGCTTCCCACCAGGCTCACAGAATGGCAGGTGCAGAGGAGAGGTCCTAGCGGATGGTCTAACTTCTTTCCTTCCTTTGCTTTATCATTTCTTGTGATAAATTAAATGTTCCTCCACCTTCCAGAGCTTTGGCTCAGAACAAAGGGCTCATTTTTCTGAAGCTATGAACTGGGCTATTTCTTATCATCTCCCGGAGCACTTGTTCTCCTAAACTTCCTTACCATGTAACGGGCACAGTCTACTCTTCCGTGTCCTACCTGCTAATCCACTGTGTCATTGCTGAGAGCTAGTCCTAACTCATTCCTGTGCTTGGGACTTGTACGCAGTAAACTGGGTGATGCAGCTGAGCACATCCCCTCCATAGCTAGTAAGCAGCCACACAGGAAGATGGCCCAAGGAAGACTCTGGGCCTGAACAACACAGGACAGACAGTTACAGCTGCTCGAAAAGAAACTCAAAGATGAAATGGGTCTAGTCAACCTTGAAAATACACTGAGAACTATGAAATTACCCAGCTGCAGGGGTAACCGCAAAGCAGCAGCAGCTGTGGAGTCTCATACAGCAGTGCTGTGGACTGTCCATGCAGCGGTCCACTGTGACCCCAGGGGCTGGGGTCAGTGCATCGGGGAGGGCCACTAAATGGACACCGGCTTTCCTTTTGGGGGTGTGGACAGTATCTTGGATGGAGAGAGAGGTGGTGGTCTCTCAGTTTAAAATGGTTAATTTTAGGCTACATGAATCCCACAGGGGCTGGGATCCTTTGCGGGGAGGGAGGCAGGGGTCCTTTGCAGGCCTGTCAGCCCTCGAAGACCCTGAGTGGGTCCTCTGCTTGCCTCTGCCATTGTCTCCAGGCAGCCTGCCCACGTGTCGCTAGTTCGGGCCTGTCCCCACCCACTGGGCTGTGCTGCAGTCCACTGACAGTGGTAGAGACCTCAGACCCTTGCCCTCGCTCTGACCCCCTGCCCAGGATGGCCCAAGGGAAGGGGCACACATGGGCCCTGGGCTGCCCTGGAGAGCAGCTGTCTACCAGTCGTGTGCTGTGAACTGCTTTCGTGGAGAACACCTTGATCCTCAGCTGGTCCCGGCCCGGGTCTGGGCAGAGCTGGGGGCCTGAGTCCTCTCACAGTACATTAAGAAGATAATTCACCATGACCAAGTGGGATTTATCCCCAGGATGCAAGGTTGGCTTAACACTCGTAAAACAATCAATGTGATAGATCATATCAACAAGAGAAAAGACAAGAGCCATATGATCCTCTCAATAGATGCAGAGAAAGCATTTGACAAAATACAACATCTATTCCTGATCGAAACTCTTCAGAGTGTAGGGATAGAGGGAACATTCCTAAGCATCTTAAAAGCCATCTACGAAAAGCCCACAGCAAATATCATTCTCAATGGGGAAACACTGGGAGCCTTTCCCCTAAGATCAGGAACACGACAGGGATGTCCACTCTCACCACTGCTATTCGACATAGTACTAGAAGTCCTAGCCTCAGCAATCAGGCAACAAAAAAAAAAAAAAAAAAAAGGCATTCGAATTGGCAAAGAAGTCGTCAAACTCTCCCTCTTTGCAGATGACATGATACTGTACATAGAAAACCCAAAAGACTCCACCCCAAGATTGTCAGAACTCATACAGCAATTTGGCAGTGTGGCAGGATACAAAATCAATGCCCGGAAATCAGTGGCATTTCTATACACTAACAATGAGACTGAGGAAACAGAAATTAAGGAGTCAACCCCATTTACAATTGCACCCAAAAGCGTAGGATACCTAGAAATAAACCTAACCAAGGAGGTAAAGGATCTATACCCTAAAAACTAAAGAACACTTAAAAGAAATTGAGTAAGACACAAAGAGATGGATAAATATTCCATGTTCGTGGATTGGAAAAATTAATATGGTGAAAATGTCTATGCTATCCAGGGCAATTTTCACGTTCAATGCAATCCCTATCAAAATGCCATGGACTTTCTTCAGGGAATTAGAACAAGTAATCTTAAGATTTGTGTGGAATCAGAAAAGACCCTGAATAGCCAGGGGAATATTGGAAAAGAAAACCAGAGTTGGGGGCATCACAATGCCATATTTCAAGTTGTACTACAAAGCTGTGGTCATCAAGACAGTGTGGTACTGGCACAAAAACAGACACACAGATCAATGGAACAGAATAGAGAACTCAGAAATGGGCCCTCAACTCTATGGTCAACCAATATTCAACAAAACAGGAAAGACCATCCACTGGAAGAAGGACAGTCTCTTCAATAAATGGTGCTGGGAAAATTGGACATCCACACGCAGCATAATGAAACTAGACCATTCTCTTATGCCAGACACAAAGATAAACTCAAAATGGATGAAAGATCTAAATGTGAGACACGATTCCATCAAAATCCTAGAAGAGAACACAGGCAACACCCTTTTTGAACTTGGCCACAGCAACTTCTTGCAAGATACATCTATGAAGGCAAAGGAAACAAAAGCAAATGAATTATTGGAACTTAATCAATGTAAAAAGCTTCTGCACAGCAAAAGAAACAGTCAACAAAGCCAAAAGACAATCTACAGAACGGGAGAAGATATTTACAAATGACATAATCAGACAAAAGGCTCATATCCAAGATCTATAAAGAACTTATTAAACTCAACACCCAAGAAACAAACAATCCAATCATGAAATGGGCAGGAGACATGAACAGAAATTTCACCAAAGACACACACATGGCCAACAAGCACATGAGAAAATGCTCCACATCACTTGCCATCAGGGAAATACAAATCAAAACCACAATGAGATCCCACCTCACACCCATGAGAATGGGGAAAATTAACAAGACAGGAAACAACAAATATTGGAGAGGATGTAGAGAAAGGGGAACCCTCTTGTACTGTTGGTGGGAATGTGAACTGGTACAGCCTCTCTGGAAAACTGTGTGGAGGTTCCTCAAAGAGTTAAAAATAGACCTGCCCTACGACCCAGCAACTGCACTGCTGGGTGTTTACCCCAAAGATACAGATGCAGTGAAACGCCGGGACACCTGCATCCCCATGTTTATAGCAGCAATGTCCACAACAGCCAAACTGTGGAAGGAGCCTCGGTGTCCATCAACAGATGAATGGATAAAGGATATGTGGACTATGTATACAATGGGATATTCCTCAGCCATTAGAAGGATGAATACCCACCATCTGCTTCAATGTGGATGGAACTGGAGGGTATTACGCTGAGTGAAGTAAGTCAATCGGAGGACAATCATCATATGGTTCCACTCATACGGGGAATATAAAAAATAGTGAACGGGATTATAGGGGAAAGGGGAGAAAATGAGTGGGAAATATCAGATAGGGTGATGGAACATGAGAGACTCCTAACTCTGGGAAGCGAACAGGGGTAGTGGAAGGGGAGGTGGGTGGGGGGATGGGGTGACTGAGTGATGGGCACTGATGGGGGGGCACTTGATGGGATGAGCACTGGATGTTATGCTATATATTGGCAAATCAAACTCCAATAAAAAATATACCAAAAAAAAAGCTAAGCCAAAGAGGAACATTAAACATTTGCTTTCAATGACATTTTCTCTTCCTCAGCCAACCTAAAGGACAGCATTGCAGACTGCCCAGCTGACCGACCCATGAATCCAGGAGGAAGTGAGCATGCCTCTCCACAGGTCAATCTAGAACTGTTTTCTGAAGGAGACTTGCTTCTTCAGGTACTGTATGACATTTTCCAAATGTATCTCCTGTCAGTGGTTATGATAATAGCAGAATCGGGGCATCAGAGGTTTTCAAAAAACATTTCATTTCAAATCTTGTTGAATTTATCTTTAATTATCAAGTCAATTTTCTGGTTGGATAAAGTATTCTATACCTATTCCTTCCATTTTTCAGACAATTCTATAACCAAAGTGCCATGTGGGTGAGAGTCACACAGGGCAGAGTCAGAAACCCTTGATGTCCATCCCTGACAGCCACCTGCTAGTCAAAGAGCAGCCACCTCTCCCCACAAGGGTGATGCTGCATGTGTCCTATCTGTTTCAGGAGGTGTGAGACTCAGGGGGAGGGATGTATGTGTAAATCATACCATAAGCCATCAAACACAAGAAAGGAAACAAACGTACAAAGGAAAAATATCTTTTGTGTATATGGAAATATTAGCAATATTAGCATACCATATTTAATTTTAACTACCTTTGGGCACTTGAACATTTTCTTTCTCTGAAATTTTCTATCTAAACATGATATATTGGGCAGCCTGAGTGGCTCAGCGGTTAAGCGCCGCCTTCAGCCCAGGGCCTGATCCTGGAGACCCGGGATCGAGTCCCCCGTCGGGCTCCCTGCATGGAGCCTGCTTCTCCCTCTGCCTGTGTCTCTGCCTCTCTCTCTCTTTCTCATGAATAAATAAATTAAATATTTTTAATTAGTTTTTTAATTTCTTTTAATTTTTTTTTTATGATAGTCACAGAGAGAGAAATAGAGAGAGGCAGAGACATAGGCAGAGGGAGAAGCAGGCTCCATGCACCGGGAGCCCGATGTGGGATTCGATCCCGGGTCTCCAGGATCGCGCCCTGGGCCAAAGGCAGTAAGTAAGATATATTGCTGGTACCTTAGCAAGGAATCCAGGTTCTGGGTGGCTCACATGTAACAGATCTTCACCTCCCAAACCAGAAGTACAACAGACAGTTCAGGAGGAGCATGCATCACCACTGGGTGAGTGGCCACAGAAGAGGCTGGGTCTCTTCTTTAGGAAAGAAGGGGTGGCATGAAAGATCACTGCATCTTTATTTGTATGGTAAGGGCTTATTTATCTATTGAGACAAATCACTTTTCTCAGAGTAACTTAAAAGTCAATCTGTGATCTCTCCCCACTCTCAAGCTGAAATAACTGCATTTTTAATGCTTCAGATCTTTAAAAAAAAAAAAGAAAGAAAGAAAGAAAGAAAGAAAGGAAGGAAGGAAGGAAGGAAGGAAGGAAGGAAGGAAGGAAGGAAGGAAAAGAAAAAGAGGAGAGGAGGAGGGGAGGGGGAGGGGGAGGGGGAGGGAAAAACTCCAAAAGGAGTTTCGCCAGGGGCAAAAAATCTTGATCATGTGCTCTGGGCAGGGAAAGCATGGCTCCTAACGCTTGGCAGGAACCAGAGAAACAAAGATACAAGTGACTTTGTCTAGGAAATAAACACAATCCTGGGGTGGGAGTAAGGACAAGGAGAACCGTGTGGGACCAAGAAAAAGCAATAAAATGTGAACGGAGGTTCACCCTTCTGGAAACACGGCAGCCAGCACAAAGCGGCGGGCGCCGACCGCAGGCCCCACCAGTTCCCACCGCACACGCGGAACAAAGGGTGGAGAATCTCAGAGAACACGCTAACCTCAGTGGTTCCGTGTTTCAACAGAAAAATCACTTACGCCCTCTCTGCATAGGCTAAATCTTGTTCATATCCTAAAAGAGGCCTCATCCACCAAGGCCGCCTCGGGTCCAGGTTCCCCAGGGTGTTTGGGGCCTCACACGCGCGTGGGCCCCAGAGCACGGCGCCCTGGGGTGGAGGCGCCTCTGCAGCAAGCCAGCGGGACCCAGACGCTGCCGCTCCCGCGCCCTCAACTGCACCCCAAGGGGGACCCCGACTCGCTCGCTACCGAAAGGCGGCGTCTCCGCTGCGTGCTGCGTCCTCGTAACTGGAACGAAGCCGCCGCATAAGCCGCCCGAGCCCCACGCGGCTGCCCTCGCACTCGAACCCCTGCCGGGCACCAGAGACGCGCTTTCAGCAAGCAGGGGCTCCGCGACGCCGGCACACGGGCCCCCAAGCACCCGCAGTGAGTGGAACCTGCACCGAGGGAGGGAAACCGCGGCCCACAGGACGAGGAGCGGAGGGAACGTCGAGGGGCCCGCGTGGGGTCGGGCTGCCGGGCACCGGGCGGGGCGGAGGGGGCACCTGCGGCGACCAGCGCGGACCGGGACAGACACGCGCGCGCACCGGGTCTGGGCGAGCGGCCGCGTGTCCTCCGGAGAACTCCGGGCTCCCGGGAGGTTCCCGAGGACGGGGCGGGAGGACGGGCCGGACACGCCCCGGGCGCTGGGAGAGGGCGGGACAGCTCGGGGACACCGAGGGCGCCGCTGTGGCACCGCCACACCGCGGGGGGCCCGGGGCGGCCGACGGGGCTCCTCAGGGATCCGTGTCCGGCCTCGGCCCCAGGTCTGCGGTGACCGGTCAGGCCCTGGGCAGGCGCACGCGGGGGCGGGGCCCTTCCGGCGGCTCAGGCTGGCCCCGGCCCCCCGCAGGCGGCCCGGCGTGGTCGGCGCTGGGCACGCGGCCTCCAGCCCCGGGGGAGGCTTCGGCGGCGGCGGCGGCGGCGACGGCGCAGCCAAGGGGACAAGCGCCGCCCTCGGCCGGGTGGGGCGCAGGGAGCCGCGGGGCGGGGCGGCCTGCACGGCGGGGCCTCACCCCTGCGTCCCCGAGGCCGAGGCCAGGGCTTCCCCCGACCGGCCCGGCTCCGGCCCCACTCCCGGGGCTTCAAGCGCGGGCCTCGCAGGGCGCTCGGGGTCCTGAGGGCGCTGATCCCGGCGACGCGCCCGCCCTCGCCCTCGGCCTCGGCCCAGGCCCGTGCTTCGCGGCGAGGACACGGGCCGCCCGACAGGGACGCGGAACACGACGCAGCAGCCACGGCCCGACCCACGGGGAGCCGCGGCCGCCGAGGAGCGTCGAGGTACGGGCGGCTTCGTCCCACCTGCAGGCGGCGGCGGCCGACACCGCCACAGCCGGGCACGCGGGGCCACGCGGGGGGCAGGACGTGCCGGAGCCGCGCCGCCGTCCTCGTCCTCGTCCTCGTCCTCGTGGGGCCCCGAGGGCCGCTGCGCCGGGGAGGGCTCCCGCGGCGGCCACGGGCGGGCACAGGGGGGCGTCCGGGAGGCCGGCCGGAGGCAGACGGGGCCGCGGGACGGGCGCGCCTTGGGCTCGGGGCCCAGGTGCCTCCACCCGCACAGCTCGAGGCGGAGGCCGCGTGCTCCCCCTGCCCGCCCCGCGGCGAGGCCCCCGAGCTGCTCCGCCGCCCGGCCGGAAGCCAGGGCTCCACGGGGCCTCCGCGCCTCCCCTGCTGCTGCCCCGGAGCCGGAGCCGGAACCGAGCCGAGGAGACCTCGCGGTTGCTGCCGTCGAGACAGCCTCAAGGGGAAGGCCGGCCTCACCCGGCCCAGGGCGGCAGGAAGCGCCAAAACTTCCGGGCGGGCCGCCGCCACCGGTGGCCAAAGAGAAGCCGCCGCCACGCTCAGCCAGTGAGAAGCCACCGCCACGCTCAGCCAATGAGAAGCCACCACCATCACCTGCAGCCAATGAGAAGCCACCACCATCACCTGCAGCTAATGAGAAGCCGCCGCCACGCTCAGCCAATGAGAAGCTGCCGCCATCACCTGCAGCCAATGAGAAGCCACCACCATCACCTGCAGCCAATGACAAGCCGCCGCCACACTCAGCCAATGAGAAGCCACCACCATCACCTGCAGCCAATGAGAAGCCGCCGCCACGCTCAGCCAATGAGAAGCCACCACCATCACCTGCAGCCAATGAGAAGCCACCGCCACACTCAGCCAGTGAGAAGCCGCCACCGCCCTCCAATGGGCTTTCCTTCCATACAGCCCCGCCCACCCCCCTCCATATAAAAGAGTTTCCCGCCCGCTGCTTACAGGCTGCAGCTCCTCTGCTGCTCCTGGAGAAACGCTTTTTGCTGGTAAAATAACCGTTTTATCTTGCAAGGTCAACACTTTCCGGCCTGCGAATCCTCCAGCCCTGCCTGGGAAGCGGAGAACCCAGCTGGAAGACTTTATCTTTCCTCTCACGGATCTATGTGGCGCCCTCGCCCGAGGAGGCCGTTAACCCTGTGACCCGCCGTAAGTCACTAAAAGCCATTTTCGTGGGCTACGGGGCCCCGGAAGCAACCAGTAAGGAATTCTGTTCTTCAAAAACCATTTCTTGTTTGCTCAGAAGCCAGTTTTCATCAGATGTTGATTTGGGCTTTGCAGACTGTAACCCACGCCCTGGGTTTCCTGACAAAACACCATGTTCTAGAGGACACGAGTCCCAAGGAGTGGACCCCCCCCGCCCCCGGCCGGACACCCAGGCGGCCTCGCTCTATCGAACTGTGCCGCGTGTCAGGTTGTACTTGAGAAAAGTGCAAGATATTTTTTAATATTTTCTGCGGAGTTTAATGAATATGCTTTTGCGACGACTTAATGTGAATCTTTTGTAATCTGCCAGTAATCTTAATGTGCGATCATACTATATTATCAGGTTTGTAAAATGTATGGACTATAAAAAAGAAATTCTGAAAAGATGCAAAACTAATGCTATATTCATGCATTAATTACTGAAAAGTTGCACTGGCTCATCATTCCATTGTTGAATGGAAGCACGTTCAAATTTATGAAATGACTATTCAAGACTCAAGAGTATTTTCTGGCAAGAAAAACAATTATTCATTCAACAAATATTAGTGTTAGAGGTGTTAGGGTGCATCACTGAAATTTTGCCCTGTAGAGACTTCTGTCCTAGAGCAGAGATGGGAATGCAGAAGGAACAGCTGGCTTATTAATGTAACAACTGAGGAAACAGACAAGTTTTATCTTGGATACAGAGAAAGTATAAGGTGCACTTGGAAGATGCTGAAAAGAATTTCAACAACACAATTTTACCAACACAGGGTTCCCTGGGTGGCGCAGCGTTTTGGCGCCTGCCTTTGGCCCAGGGCGCGATCCTGGAGACTCGGGATCGAATCCCACGTCGGGCTCCCGGTGCATGGAGCCTGCTTCTCCCTCTGCCTGTGTCTCTGCCTCTCTCTCTCTGTCTCTGTGACTATCATAAATAAATAAAAATTAAAAAAAAAACAAAACAATTTTACCAACACAAATTCAAATTGTTATGTAAGATTTTTTATATGGAAAATCAGCATAATGTTTTAATAGGCTTATTTATATTTATATATGTAAACATGCAAATTCTTATTATTTAATAGGTTTATTTATTGTATACTTTTATTGATGAAAACATCTACACATACACAGAATAGAGCAGTGGACTTCATACATGTCACCCAGCTTTGGCAATCATTAGCATTTTGCCATACTTGTTTCACTGATCTTCAGTTTTCTTTTTGCTGGAGTAATTTCAAAGAAAACCCCAAACACGTCATTTCACCTGGAAAACCATCAATCGCATCTCAAATAAAAAAGGCATTTTCCGGGGCTCCTGGGTGATTGTCTGACTCTTGGTTTCAGCTCAAGTCATGGTCTCAGGGTCTTGGGATTGAGGTCAGACTCTGCCCTCAGCAGGGAGTCTGCTTGTCCTTCTCCATGCCCTTCCCCATGCTCTCTCTTGCTCACTCGCTCGCTCTGGCTGTCTCAAATAAATAAAATATTTTAAAAGAAAAGACATTTTCTTACTTGTGGCATTTTCACACCTATGAAAATTCACCATGATTTCTTTTTTTTTCTTAAATATTTATTTATTTATTTATTTGTTTATTTATTTATGATAGACCTAGAGAAAGAGGCAGAGACACAGGCAGAGAGGGAGAAGCAGGCTCCATGCAGGGAGCCCGACGCGTGACTTGATCCCAGGAGTCCAGGATCGCGCCCTGGGCCAAAGGCAGGCACTAAACCGCTGAGCCACCCAGGGATCCCCTCACCATGATTTCTTAACATCAGTTTGTGCCTATTTTAAATTTAAACTTGCCATTTCTGAAAAAGAAAATGTTCTTCCACAGTTGGGGTGTTGTTTTTTTTTTTTTTTTTTTAGTTTATTTATTCATGAGAGATACTGAGAGAGAAGCAGAGACATAGGCAGAGGGAGAGGCAGGCTTCCTGCGGGGAACCTGATACGGGACTCGATCCCAGGACCCCAGGATCATGGGCTGAGCCAAAGGCAGATGCTCAACTACTAAGCCACCCAGGGGTCCCTTGACGGTTGGTTTTATTCCCATCAGGACTCAAATGTGGTGCACACGCTGTATTTCGTTTCTGTGCCTCCTAGACCTCTCTCTCAGCCCACCCTCTCTGACTGGAGACAGGATCTGTGCTGTCACTGCCACAAGTGACTGAGCGGTGTATCCATCCCCCAGAATTCCCCAGTTGGGACCTGGCGTCTGTGGACTGTTGTTTCACTAGACCTTCTACCTGCAGAGTAGAAGTTAGCTCTAAATGTTTGACTAGATGCAGGATCTTTTTTGTTCAAGAATATTTTAAAAACCAAATATATATTTTTTTAAATGAATGACACTTGTGATGGTTAATTTTGTGCCAACTTGGCTAGGCCTATTTAGTCAAACATTGTTCTAGATTTCTCTGTGAAGGTATGTTCTAGGTGTGATTAACATTTAGATCATTAGACTTTGAGTAAAGCAGACGAGGCTCTCCAGTGTGATGAGCCTCATGCAGTCAGTTGAAGGTCTTAGTAGAGATGAGACTGACCTCCCTGAGAAAGGGGATTCTGATGGCAGACGACCTTCGGACTCAAGCTGCAGCATGACGTCTCCTGGGTCTCCAGCCTGCGGGAGAGAGGCACGATCCACATATACAGATAGTGATGAAGGATAAAGATAGAGACGCTGTAGATCGAGAGAGATGACATGGGTAGCGCACGTAAATCCTATTGGTTCTGCTTCTTAGGAGAACCCTGACAAGACAGTACTTCTTAAGGGAGAATATTTTAGGAAATACAGCTCCCCAAAATATAAAAAGGGCAACATGAAATGTCAAATTAACAAAAAGTAATGCTGAAAATATTGAAGTTATGCTTGCCTCCCATTTCTCTCTTCTGTGTTCAAACTGAACTTTGATGAATTTCAGAGGTGAGCTGTTGCTCTTGGATGGAAAAGAGTAGATTGTGGCCGGCTACAGTCACATTTTCCTAGTTAGTTTACACATCATTTAATATTAATTATGTTCTGGCACATTAAAAACAAACACATTTATTCCTGATAGGGCACCCACTCAACCTCCACTTTTATGTATTTTTTAATATGTAGCCCATTTCTTTTTTGTAAAATTGGCACTAATACCTATTTTGGGATGCTGCATAAAGCCTGGCCCAAAATAGCAATAAATGTCAATGGTCATTATCACCAGCATCACCACCATTTGCTTTGCTCTGAGTCCACGTGGAGCTCCTTGCACGGCAGAGAATGCATTTGCTTCCAGGGTGAGTTTATGAAATGATATTTTAAAAATGGGACTCATTTCCCAGGCCTCACTTAACAGTACTCCCAGCTGATACGGCCCGTCTCCCCCAAAAGCCGACCCTTTGCTTCCCCCAGAGGTCCCAGCTCCTCCCGCATTATTCACGGCCCTCTGGGCTGTGTGCAGTGGAGCAGAACAGCTCAAATGAGGTTCGTGCATTAGCGAGAAAGCTGCAGGGCAGTGAAGAAGCCTGCCCATCCCTGCCCCTTCCCAACCTACAAGGGGCCTTCTTTTAACACACCCGAAGTCACAACACATGGTCACGCCACATGGTCACAACACATGGTCACGCCAGCACCTGCCTGGCAGCTGCATGGCCTTGGGGAAACCTCTTAATCTCTTCAAGTTCCATTTATTAGTCTGTAAAAGAAGGACACTGTGATTTCGGGGCTCTGTGAGCATCTGCATGCGTGAGCATGAATGAAAGCTCAATAAAGGCAATAAATAGACAAACAGACGGATGGATGGACAGATGGCTGGCTGGCTGGAGTGTGTCTCTTGCAGATCCCAACACAGTTCCATATACCTGATCCTCGCCACATCCTTGTGATGTGAGCAGGGAAAGTAAAGTCCCCTTGCAAATGAGGCAAACGACGCAAGACCCTGGCAGGATGGAAGTGGGTGTCAGTTTTCACAGTAAAATGCAGTTTATCCTGGTTACCTCTCACCACAGTGCGAAGTTGAGGACAGGTGTCTTGTGTCAGGTCACTATTTCCTGCACGAATACTGTATGGACAATTTCTAAAGAAAAAATTTCTATCCCACTATGTCAACCTAAATTATCATACACCTTAAATATAGGTTAGTGTAAACTCCAAGCAAATGCGTAAACTGACTATCAATAGAGCCCTATGCCAGTGTCTCCGGCTGCCACCAGCGCCCAGGGCAGGGCTCCAGGGGGGACTCGCCCCGCCGCGGCCCCCCACCCCTTGCTCAGTCCAGGCCAGGCCCCAGGCTCCACTTGCTACTTTCCGTATTTCCTGTGGAAGCGGAGCGGCCAGGGAGACCAGCTGGGGCCGGGATGCAGCAGCCATCCCAGGGGGCTTCTCTCCACGCGGGGCCATCGCAAGGCCGAGGTGCTGAGCTTTGGCTCCCCAGGGGCGGTGAGCAGACAGACCGGGGCAGCCCAGCACCCAGGCGCCCGGCGCATCCGGGCCGAGCCTTGGCTCCCTCCCGCCGTCTGCTCGCCGCCCTCCCCGCTGCTGGGAGGGTGGCCCGGTGTGTGCCCAGGGCAGGGGCGCCTGCAGGCCTCTTGGGGTGCAGCAGCAGGGACAGGGTCGGGAGGCTGCGGGGCAGCAGGCCTGGCCCAGGCGCCACCCCCACCCCCCGGCCCCCCTCAGCTCCCTGGGACGCACTGGCCTCATTCCCCCTCGGTCTCCCGCTCCCGTAGCGCCTGCCACGTGCCGGACCCCGTGTTGGCCTCAGGGGGGAAGGCTGGGAACTGCTCAGAACCCAGGCTGGCCGGGCTGCGGTGGCCGGAGGCTGGAGGTCGGAGGCCAGAGGCCGGAGGCTGGAGGCCGGAGCCTACCCTTGAGGGCCCCGAAGCCGCAGCAGGGGCAGCAGGCCGCGCTGCATGCCCACGAGTCGCCCCCACCCAGTCGGCCCTGGGCGCCGCCGCACATGGGCACAACACGTTTTGTAAAAAAGCAGACAGATGCAGGTCAGTCGAGGTCTTCCTGTTGCAACGATGACCTTGCCTGAGCCTCTAGGTCCACCATGGGGTCAGCTCCGGGGTGCAGAGGGCGCGGGTCGGGCCAGGGGGTCGGCCTGGGGCTGCTCAGGGGGCTGCTCCCCCCACCCCCCCCACAGCGGGGGCAGCCCCGCTGAGCAGACACCCCTAAAGCCACCCCACCCCGAGCACAGGCCAGCTGCCAGGCCTCCAAGGGGCGCCGGGATGGGGGCTGGCAAGCTCGTGGCCCTGTGAGCAGCGCGGGGTGGGGCTGTGCCACAGGAGTGCCAGGCTCCCCCACAGGTGCCCCTGACATCCCCTGTGGCCCCCCCCATCATTCAGGGGTCCCCGACATCCCCTGCTGCCTCACCGCCCCCATCATTCAGGAGCCCCTGACATCCCCAGAGGCCCACTCCGCAGTGGGGGTTCCATCCCAGCATGGAGATGTCAGGGGTCACAGCAGGGCCCCGCAGCGTGACTGCATTGCAGGTCTGGGCCTGAAGGATGTGGGTCAAATGAGGCCACTGAGGTGCAGCTGTGTCCTCGGAGGCCCACTCCCTCCCGTGGTGGCTGCCTGAGGGGACGAGAAGGCGCAAGTGGCCGAAGCATCGGGGCCGAGTGAGCAACACGCTATACGGCTGGCCGAGCCGACCCCTCGACGTGGTGGCCTCTGCATCATCCGACAGCATGACGCACATTCAAGTCCTTGTGACCTCAGGGGAGTGAGATCACTCAGGTCGACCTCTGAGCACAGTGACATTCAGTCAGAGATTAATAAGAAAAAATACCTAGAAAATTCCACCTTTGGAAATTAAGCCACAATTTCTAAATAGCCCTGGGACAGCAGAAGAACTCATAATGGGAATTAGAAAATACTAGGAACCGGGAGGTACTGAAAATAAATCAAAACATGCTGTTGCCGCCGCAGCAGCTCTAGAGGAGAAAGCAAGGGTGCGCGCAGCAGGAGAGGAAAGAAGCTGCAACTCCACCGCCAGAGCAGCCACCCCCGTGGACGCGAATCCCGAGCCCGCCCAGACGGCCCGAGAGAAACCGAGGCTGGGGGTGCTGAGCTGTGCGCCAGGGCGACCGACAGAGCCGTAAACGGAGAGCAGGTTCCTTCCACCGGACGCAGCAAGTGTAACCTTAAGGAAAATAATGTCGAATCGGACAAAATAAAACTTAAGAACTTCCGTTTATCAAAATAGAGAGAAGACTAAGCCACGGAGCAGGTGTTCGCAGAACAAGCCTATGAAGGGCTTCGAGCCGGGCCTGCCAAGGACGTCGAGCTGAGGACCCTGGCTCCGGGAGCCCCACGGCGGCTGTGCACCCAAGGGGAACGTGTGGGCCCACATGCACCACCTGGCGCACCTGCTGGGGCTGGCCCGGGAGGCCACCCGCTGGCCACCCGCTGACCACCGGTGGGGCAGGACGTGGCGGGAACCCGCGGCAACACGGGGTCGGGGCTCACAGGTGCCCGTGAGCTGAGCGACGCCCACAGTGAGGGACAGGGCCCAGATGGCACCGGCCCGGCGGCTTCAACGGCCCCAGGGCTGGATGTCCCCCAGCCCAGCGGCCTCCCCCCTGGGACCTGGAGACCCGGCCCAGTCCCCGGGCAGCCGCCTTCTGCGGGGCTCTTCCCCGGAAGGGTGCAAGTCCGTCCTGGGGCCCCCCTCGAGGCCTAAGCACCTCCCAAACACCTGCTCCTAACGGCCCCCCGCCGGGAGCCTCAGCCTAGGAGTGTGGGCGGCACAAGCTTTGGGCTCCAGAGGCGGCCTGTGTGCCCCACCGGCCCCAGGAAGCTGCGTCACCGGGGGCACCACCCTTGGAGGCACTGCGTGCCGGGCACTTGGGGCGGCCGCTCGCGGCTGACGGTCTCGCTCGAGTGCTTGTTACAGGAGATGCACACCTGCACACCTGTCACGTGGTTGGGATATACCGTTCATATTGCAATGTAAAGTCAACTAAAAATCAAAACAATACTCACCAAAAGACGTAGACCTGGACCTACAGGCAGGGACGTTCCTTCACACCAGGTGAGAAAGGCTACAAAGCAGCACACACGGTAGGACCCGCTTGCCAACACAGCACACGCACATGGAAACGGGATACACGCCAACACTCATTTCTTTAAAAATATTTATTGAGTATGTGCTATGCGCCAACACATAATTTACGTGGAAGACATCTCTACGACTGTACTATCCATGCAGAGTCCCGTCACATGCATCGCCGCCTCCAGGCCCTGCACGGCTTTGGGGCGCCCACCTTCGCACGACAGGGAGGGACCCGGGCAGCAAGGACACCATGACACATGATGCGTGAACAGCCACTTTCACAGGAGTACAAGGTTGATGCGCGTGTGCCCTACGAGTTGAGATCTAGACCTAGCTTAGGGACACGGTGCCACCGACTCGGCCACGAGCCAGACTGTGGACACCTGGGGACATAGCCTACTTCTAGAGCACAGACACGGGCAGTGACAGGGGTGACGGGTCCCCGCCGAGCCCCACGCGGCGCCTGTGGAGGCCCCGAGGAAGGGAGCGCACACGCACACGGGTGTCCCGCCGCCGGGCAGGGGAGCTCGCGGGCCACAGGAACACGGGCTCACATCCAAGCGCGTCTCCGCCCGGCTCGTTCCTGCAGCACCTGCTTCCCACAACTTCGACCATCATCTCCAGATGGGAAAGACCTTCTCTCCAACCTGAAAACAGACAAAGCAAATCAGTCCTAATAAACCGCTTGAGTGTGACTCACACGCAGCACCTCCTGATGACGACTCAGGATCGCACCAAAGAGCTTCAGGTGGAGAAGTTTTCTTAATGACCAACATTAAGACTTTGACATAAAATTGGCACAAAACAGGTAGGAGACCAGAGGAGAACCGTCGTGTCCCCTCTGCCGTCCTGCACCAGGTGTGGGAACGGCGGCCCGGCCCGCTCTCCACCGGGGCCTCCTGCACACGGGAAGGGTGCCCCTGGGCTGGGCCCCTGCCCTCAGACTCACCTTCCTGCCCCCATTTCCTGTTCTACCAATAACAGCACCCACTTCCCGTGAGGAGGATGAGAAAGCAGCGCAGGCGCGCGAGGCCGAGGCTGTGGCACCGCGACCGCCAGGCCCGTCTCCCAGCACCAGCGCCCAGCACCCACCCTGCGGCACGAGCCTTACTTTCTGCGATGTGGGGTCTTGTGTGGAAGTGACGGACCAGCTGAGCGCCACGGACATGTGCCTCCTCCACACAGGGTTTCTCTGCAACACAACCGAGCCTGTGACCACATCTCCCGAGAGCACGGACACGGGCTCGTCCATCATAAACAGCACCTGCTTCCAGTGGGTGGTTCTGCAAGAAACGGGGCACGTGTCACCTCTGTGGGGCGGACCCCCAGGCTCCCCCGCGGGGCAGACGCACCAGGCCCACAGCGAGGCCTCTGTGGGCGCCAGGGACTGGGCCGCAGCCCAGCGAGCACGCAGCTCTAGGTGCTCCCAGGCCCCCGCACCCTGGCACGGGGCGTCTACCACGTCCCTGCCCGGTCCCTAGGCTGCCAACGCCGAGTTCTAGTTTCCGCAGTGCAGGAAGGCCGCTGCCCCTGGGAGTCGGGCTGGAGGGGGTGTGGCAAGTGCGACATCTGGGACAAACGGTCATGCTCCGTGCTCTCCGGGTTCTGCAGGCCCTGAGGACACAGCTCCACGGCCTCGTGGTCATGCTCAGGCCTCACGTCCCTCCGGCCCCAGGCACCATGAGGGCCCCTGTCCCCACGTCCCAGAGCGCTGCCGGGGCTCGGCATCTGCCTGCCCCACCCCACCGTGTGCGGGCGCACGACCCCGGGGCCTGAGTTCCCGCCCTCGACTGGCGACAGCTCACATCTGTGCGCCGGGACCGGGAAGGGCGGCCGGAGGCCTGGCCCCGCCACCTCCACGGATGCTCCGGCCAACAGCCTGGCTCCTGTGGTGCGGACGGACGTGAGGCCCCGAGGACCCCCGCTGCAGCCAGTGTTGACCCGAGCAGCGGGCACCTACCGCACAGGCCCACGGAGGCCCCATGAAGGCAGCGCTGCGCCGGGCTGCTGGGTCCAGCTCCGAGGCCGACCGCAGCGCCCGGCACGCCCGAGCAGCGAGCAGCGCCAAGATGCTACTGCACAGAAGTGTCCCAGGGGCGGCTGGGGGCTCAGTCGGGGGAGCGTCTGCCTTCGGCTCACGGATGACCCCGGGGCCTGGGATCGAGTCCCACATCGGGCTCCCTGCTCAGCGGGGCGTCTGCCTCTCCCTCCCCTACCCCTGCCCTCTGCTCGTGTGCTCTCTCGCCCACTCTCTCCCTCAAATAAAATCTTTTAAAAAAATTTGTCTCAAGAAACACTGACCTTCCTCAAGAAAGTCTTGGGGAGTTAAAAGCCCCTACAATTCCACGGGTTGTGCTTGTATTAGACCATGAGAAGCTGAAGCAGCGTCCAGGGCAACTGAGGCAGGCAAAGTGCGCTCCGCCCGTTCATGCAGGGGTCAGAGGGCAAGCAGGGCAGCCCAGGGCAGGGGCGGGTGGGGCACAGTCCCGGTCCCCCGCCCACCGCCCGCACACGCTGCTGCCTCCCCGACGGCAGTGTGGCAGGGGACCTGCACCCGCTCCTCCCGGGGCAGTGGAGCCCCTGCGGGTGCTGCACACTTACGGGTGAAATGGGCCTGTGCTCAGCACCAGCTGCGGCTCGTCCTCCTCCAGGCTCTGGAACCGGACACTGAACCAGGCCGTGAATCCATGCAGCGTGCCGGCCTTCCTGATCTCAAAGTGCAGCTCGCCTTTCATGGTCTGTTCAGGCAACGATAAGGAAGGGACGCAGCTCCTGTGAGCGCGTGACAGCAGGCGGCGAGGGCTCCGGGGCAGGAACTAGCAGCTGTCCCCGCCAGCCCTGCTCAGATGCCGCTGCACTGCCCGGCCCCATGTCTAGTCCAGTAACTGTGGATGCAACTTGCTAGTGTCGCCAAACACAGCAAACCTGCTCCTAGGGAAAGAACTGCTAAAGCTGGCAGCACAAATTCACATGCGGCAGATAATCAGAAAAGGTTTCAAGTAACGTGGGCCTCATTTGCCTCATTTTCTGGCCCCATATTTGAGTGGAATCCTATTTCTTCTCAACTCTTGGCATAAAGAACCGGGCCTCTATACTGCGAAACTAAGTGCAGAGCCAACAGCTCAGCTCCCGGCTGAGCTCCAGGGGGTTCCAGGGACCTGCTCCCAAGCTCTGCACCTCCGAGCACACCCTTAAAATGAGACCCTCCTGAATGCACACGCACCACCTCGTGGCAACAGGGGGAATGTAAGAGTAAGAATTAAAAATTTTGTCATCCAGGGCAGCACAACTTAGAAAAAAAATTTTAACTTGAAATCCTTGAAGAAACTAGATATAATTTATTAGAATCTCAAGATGCTGAAAATATTAAACATAAATATAAAAATGACTGATGATGTTAAAGAGGTCCGTGAAAAAATAGTGTAAAAATACAAAATCAGAGCATAAAAAAGACAAGACTCAGGGAAAATCAAAGGCAAGGTTCCTCAATCTGTGTATTCTCACAGAGTCTGGTACGTGCGCCGCCCACTTAGCCTCCGGCGCTCTCACCTCCAGGTCAGCGATCTGCACGGTTCTCATGTCCAGCTGCAGGATGGTGCACGGTTCAGACAGACAGTCTTCTGGCTTCAAAATGTGGTTGTACTTGGGCTTCGAAAAAAACTCCTTAATCGCTAAAGATCTAGGGAAAAAGTCAAAGGAGTTGCTCAGAGGCGTGAACCAACAGCTCAGGTTCTGACACACGCACCCGCTTTGTCTCCAGCGTGAGCAGGAATTCCACGCCACCGTGTGCGGCACGAGGGCCCCAAGGCAGGGCCGGGGGTCCCTGGGGCGGCCCGCTGAGCGTGCGCTGTGTACGAGCACACCTACACCCTCCTGGTGGGGCCTGAACACACCAACACCCTTCCCACGCAGGCTGCCCGGCCCACCCCACCACCGTGGCTCCGGTCACCGCGGCCCCCTCCCGACACGCGGACAGGAGGTCTGTGGGAGCTGAGCGCCGGGTCACCGCGCAGACACTTGGTCGTCTCACGGCACAAGCAGGGTGAGGACGGTGAGATGTGCACACACGGCCCTGTCTAGGAGGCTCCGTAGGAAATGCTCTGAAGCGGCAGGACTGCGGGCCATGGGCCGATCAGGGCAGCCCTCCCCTGCGCCGGGCGTCCTCCCGCCGTCACCTGCGCTGCTGAGCGCTGTGCCTGCCACAGCCACCTAGTGGCTCCCACGGAAATGCTTCCAAAACTAAGCACAGCAGTGACTTACGAAATGGCAATTAAATGTCAACAACTTAATAAAGATTCCACAGTAGGTACAAATTTTTAATATTTTTCTGATAAAAATAATTGCGCATGTATAAGGAATTGGGAAAATACAGAAAAGTACAAAGAAAAACCTCGAACCCCCTGCCCTGCGTCGGCACCCATCTGTGGTCATATATTCATACGTAGCTTTAGGCAAAGTCGAGGCCATTGTGTACACATGGTTTGGGCATCTCCTGCCCGGGAGGACACACGGCCATGGACGCGGCTTCCCACGTGCGGTACAGGGGCTGGACGGGGGTGGCCTGGACAGTGCGGGCCGCCCACTGCACTCGGCTCCTCCGTCACACCTCAGCCAGACACCACGAACCGCTGTTTTAATTTCATCTTGTTCACTTGGCAAAAACGGCATTTACCCTAATTTGTATTTCAATCACTAATGTTGCAATTTTTTCAAATATTTATTGGTGATTTTATTTAGTTCTGTGACTTGCCTTTTCCTGTGACTTGCCTCTAATTTCACCGGATAGTCCTCGTCTCCTGACTCTAGGGTCTGTCACCTGTCACCTGGCGCCTTGCTCCAAGCACTCGCTGCCCTTTTCAGTCACGTGTGCTGCCGCCACGCGGATGCTGACAACTCCCAGACTCAGGCCAGGGCCGCCTTCTCTCTGTGAACTTCCCGTCTGACCCCGACACACGGGCCCCACAGATCCTGTCGCTGATGCGGATGTTCTCACACACAACTCCTCAATCCACATAGGGTTACACTTCAATGCACAGCGTGAGAGGAGACATTTCGAGGGCTCACCAAGGGCCACGACCCCTATGCCACTGCTGCTTTCCTGCCTCGGGGCCACCGTGACCCCATCTCCGCGGCTCTGCCCGATACCTGGCCCGTGGCAGCCTCCTGACTGCTCGATGGTAGCCCTTCCCGGCCCTTCCTGCCCGCTCTCCCCGGACCAGCGGCTCTGCCGGGGCCTCTCCTCCTCCCTCGGGGTTCAGAGTGCAGCCCTTACCTTTGTGTTACTAGGTCTTGTTTTGAATCAACAAAAATCAAAAAGGCCCAGAGGCGCCCGCCTTGCTGCCAACTCCCCACGTGGGCATCCAGCAGGTGCCGCGGCCCCCTGCCCTCGCGGTGTGGGACAGGCCTCCCCAAGTTCCTGACAGCGGGGCCCTCCCCTCGCTGCCGGGGCTGACAGCACCACGGCACACCGGCCTGTCCCCATGCCCTAGAAGGGGCGACACGGGAATGAGGAGAGCAGCCACTCTGGAGCACTGCCTCCTTCGCAAACTGCCAGCAGTGGCTTCACAGATACATCTTCTGATCCTTTAAAAACGTACAGCTCTTAGTAGGAACAGACATTTGCGGGCTGGCAAGGGCCCCGTGTTTAACCACGGCCACACTTTCCCTCCAGACTTGAGAACTCAGACTGCAAAAGGCGCGTCAGTGCCCGTCCCATGCGTCACCGTCACCGGTGCGAAGCACGAAGGCCACCACGCGAGGTTCCCAGGCCCAGGAGGGAGGGAGGGTGGGAGGGTGGTGACCGGGTCACAGGGAGCCCGCGGCCGCACTCACTTGAGGGCGCTGAGGTTGAACTCGTAGGCGTTGTCCCAGAACAGGACCTTGCTGCGGTAGTCCCGGTCGGCGCTGCAGGGCACCAGGTGCAGGGCGGCCGTGGTTGGCCAGATGATGCCGTCCTCCTTCAGCCACACGTCCCGGGCGTACAGGATCGACTCAATCATGAACTCAAACTGCACAGGAGGAGACACACGGGGACAAGGTGACCGAGGCCCGCGTCTGACAGGCAACCTGGGAGGGCAGATCTCGGACCCGCACGCCAGCGGGGGCGCCAGTCCCCTCCACGGCCCGGGGTGCAGTCACGCGAGCTCCCCCCTGGACCCGGCAGCAGCCAGGAGAGCCCGCACCCTCGCCCCCTCCCTCGCCCCGAAGTGCTGCAGGGTTTTAACTGTCAAACCATGCAAGTTTGGCCTGGGGTACTCTCAGAATTTTCATGAGTCGGTAAGTTGACTGACATCACTTCTTAAAAACATGAAACATTAAAGCAGGAGTGCCACGGAGGTTCACCTGGTACCTAAGTCAGAAGAGCAGCCCAACACCGCCTCACACCCCTTGGAATGCACCGGACAGACGGGGATCGGGGCCGTTCACAGCCCCGAGGAGCCAGCCTTCGTGTCTGAACCAGTGTGCCGGGGAGTACGGCTCAGGCCAGAGGCACTTCATCCTGCAGCTGATGGGAAGCCCCAAGAGGGGTTTTTTCTTTAATTTAGAAGTAATTCAGTATGAAAAGATTTAGAAAACTCAGAAAAGCACAAAAATAAAAGTCATGCATAAACTCAGCACCCAAATGGAACCACTGTTTGGCAGTTTATCCTCAAGGACTCTTCTTCACCTACACATACATGCACTCATGGGAAAATTACATACATATAATTTTTATTTTTTTTAATTATCACTAATAAATCAGTTAGTCTATAAATTTTATAAATTTTAATGCTTGGGGATCCCTGGGTGGCTCAGCAGTTTGGCGCCTGCCTTTGGCCCAGGGCGTGGTCCTGGAGTCCCAGGATCAAGTCCCGCATTGGGCTCTTGCATGGAGCCTGCTTCTCCCTCTGCCTGTGTCTCTGCCTCTCTCTCTCTCTCTCTCTCTGTGTCTCTCTCTAATGAATACATAAATAAAATCTTTTTTAAAAAATTAAAAAAATAAATTTTAATGCTTGTATGGCTCTGAGTAACCAGAAGCAAAATCAGGATACAGAACAGGAACCCCAAAACACTCCTCGTGATTGCTTCTGTGGTCGCCTCTTCCCACCACCTCCAACCTCTGGAAACCACTAACAGGCCTCCCTGTGGTTTTGTCTTGAGAATGCGGCATAAATAGAATCATATAATATGTAATCTTTTGAGACTGGCTTCTTTCACTCATAATATCAACTTTTTCATAGGCTAAAAGGTTCTGTCCTGTGCTTTCTATCCTGTTCAGTTTACCTGTCTTTCCTTGTTACAGTATCACAGTGTTTTAACTCTCTATGTAACTTTAATTATGCCAGTCTAATGTCTCTGGGGTTTGTCCATGATATCTGTATATCAATAGTTCATTCCTTATTGCCCGGTAGTATTCCACTTGTGTGTGGACCACAGTTGTTTATCCAATCACCTGTTGAAGGACACTTGGGTTGTTTCCAGTTTTTGGCAATCATAATTAGAGCTAGTATAAATATTCACATACAGGTTTTTGTGTGAGCACAGCTTGTGTTTCTCCAGTGTAAATACTCAGAAGTGTAATAACTGGGTCATATAGTAAATGTACCCATAAATTTATAAGAAACTGCCAAACTCTCTTCCAGAGTGGCTGTGTGATTACTATGGGTTTTAATTGCTCCATAGCACCTGGTGTTATTGTTTAAAAGTTTAGCCGTTTCATTTTAATTTGTATTTCCCTTATGGCTAATAATGTTTAATGTCTTTTCACATGCTTATTTCTCATCCATATATACACTCTGGTAAAGTATCTGTTCAAGTCTTTTGCCCATTTTTCACTCAGGCTTGTTTACTTTCTTGTTGAATTTTGAGAGTTCTTTGTATATTCAGTATACACATTAGATATGCAATTTGCAAGTATTTTCTTCTAATCTTATCATGCCTTTTCATTTTATTTTATAGAGCGACACTTTTAATATTGATTAAGTCTGGCATATCAACTTTTTCTTTAATGGATCATGCTTCAAAAATCAACTAAAAAGGGCAGCCTAGGTGGCTCAGCGGTTAGGCACCTGCCTTCGGCCCAGGGCGTGATCCTGGAGAGCTGGGACTGAGTCCCATGTCGGGCTCCCTGCGTGGAGCCTGCTTCTCCCTCTGCCTGTGTCTCTGATTCTCTCTTTCTCTCTCTCTCTGTGTCTCTCATGAATAAATAGATGAAATCTTAAAAAAAAAAAAAAAAAGGAATCAACTAAAAACTCCTTGCCTAACCCATGAAGATTTTCTCCCAATATTCCTTCTGAAAGTTTTATAGTCTATGCAATTAGATCTAGAATCAATTTTGAATTAATTTTTTGGTAGAAGGTATGAGGCTTAAAAATGAAGTTCATTCATTTCTTTTTTCTTTCTTTCCTTTTTTCTTTTGTATATGGATGGCCAAATATACCAATATCTTCTAATGAAAAAAAAAATCTTTCCTCCATTAAATTGCTTTTGTTTCCCTGTTAAAAATCAACTGACTCTATTTTTAGAAATCTATTTCTCTATTTTGTTCCACTAAATGTGTCCATCCTTTCACGAATATCACACTGTCTTGACTACTATAGCTTTATGATAAGTTTTACAGTGAAGCATGTAATTCTTCCAATTTTATTCTTTTAAAAACTGTATCCGTTGGGGCACTGAGGTGACTGAGTTGGTTAAGTGTCTGCCTTTGGCTCAGGTCACGATCCCAGGGTCCTGCGATGGAGCACCAAGTCGGGCTCTCTGCTCAGCGGAGAGTCTGCTTCTCCCTCTCCCTCTGCTCCTCCCCCTCTCTCAAATAAATAAATAAATAAAATCTTTTAAAAATCCTATCAGCTATTCTAGTTTCCTTCTACACAGATTTTTACAATGAGCTTGTCTATACTGACAAAAACAATCCTGCTTAGACTTGGATTAGAACTGTATTACAGCTACAGATCAGTTGGAGAAGAGACTCTTTACTAGGTTGTCTTCCAGTCCATGAACACCATGTTTCTCCATTTATATGGGTTTTCTGTGACTTCTTTCATCAGCATCTTATGGTTTTTGGCATACAAAAACTGTATGTGTCTTGCTACCTAACTGTTTCATGTTTGGGGGCCTACTCCAAATGCTTCTCTGTACATTGTAGCATATGAAAATATGACTGCCTTAAAAAATAAAAAAAATTAATTAAAAATATGATGCCTTTTGAATGTTAACCGTACACTCTGTGATCTTCTTAATTTGCCTTTCAGCTCAAGGAAATATTTTGGAGATTCCTTGGAACTTTCTACAAAGACAATCATGTGGTCTGAGGATAGGGATGGTTTATTTCTTTGTTTTCAATCTGTGTGCCTTTTATTTCTTTCATTTTTGCACTGGTTAGGATTTCCAGTACAATGTTGAACAGGAATTGTAGTCATCCCACCTTTTCCTGCTCTTATGGGGAAAGCACTGATCTTTTTTTTTTTTTTAATTTTATTTATTTATGAGAGAGACACAGAGAGAGAGGCAGAAACACAGGCAGAGGAAGAAGCAGGATCCCTGCAGGGAGCCTGACCTGGGACTCAATCCCGGGTCTCCAGGACCACGCCCTGGGCCGATGGCAGCGCGAAACAGCTTAGCCACCAGGGCTGCCTGGCCCTGATACTTTCACCATTAAGTGGCCATATGTTTTTTGTAGATGCCCTTTACCAGATTGAGTAAATTCCTTTCCTCTTTCAAGTTTGTTGAGAATTATGAAGTGAAGCTGAATTTTCCAGCCCAACATACAAGAAGCTTAGAGGTTGTCATTCTGTCCTAACAAGTAAAAAGCAAATGAAAAATCAAGAACTCTTCTTAGACATGTAAGAGGTATTAGGTCACAGTACAATCTGCTCCCTCCAAAATGAGAGAATTAAACAGGCTTATATAGAGAATCACAAATTACTAGAGCAGAAACCTCCCCTGGAACCACACCAACTGTAATTGATGAATTGCTGGAGGTTTGGTGTGGACAACTCTAAGTGTTACACACTCCAGGCAGGCTCAGTCATAAGGGCACCCCCACATGTTTGTGAGTTTTCCCTCCTGGACCTCTACCAGGTTCCCACAGTAAATATCAGAGAAAAATCCCCTGACACTTCTGACAGGACATTGGGAAAGAAACCATTGTGAAATATGCTAGAGTATTCTGTTCTTCCTAATAGGCTCTGTCCTTCGGGGAAACTAGGTAATCAGAGCCTAACCTAACTGAGCTGGGAAAAGGGAAATACTCAACTCCAGACCCCTGTAGCCATCCTGTCCCACCTAAAAGGGTGAAAAGAAACTAAGAAACATTTTTGAAGCTCACGGTTTAGAGCCATAAGTTCACTGAAGGACTGAGACCTAATCATAGGACCAGAGGATGTTTCCACATGCTCCATACTTCACCACCACATTACTAAAAGCCTGTTTAAAGCAGTTCCTTGGGCAGCCCTGGTGGCGCAGTGGTTTAGCGCCGCCTGCAGCCCAGGGTGTGATCCTGGAGACCCTGGATTGAGTCCCGCGTTGGGCTCCCTGCATGGAGCCTGCTTCTCCCTCTGCCTGTGTCTCTGCCCGCCCCCCCCGCCCCGTCTCTCATGAATAAATAAATAAAATCTTTAAAAAAATAAAAAATAAAATAAATAAAAAATGAAGGAAAATAGATTTTCTTAGATAAAGAGAAACTGAGGGAATTTGTTGTCAGGAGACCTGCCTTCCAAGAAACGTTAAAAAGAAGTTCTTTAGAGGGAAGGACATGATACAGACTGAAATATATAAAATTATAAACGAAGAGACATTGCAACTGATATCACACAAATACAAAGGATTGCAATAGACTACTATGAACAATTATATGCCAATAAACTGGATAATCCAGTAGATAAATTCCTAAAAAAACATACAAACTACCACAACAGAATCATGAAAAAACAGAAAACCTGAACAGACCAATTACTAGTAAGGAGATTGAATTAGTAATCAAAAAATTCTCGACCAACAAAAGTCCACAATCAGAGAGCTTCACAGGAGAATTCCACCAAATATTTGAAGATCAATACCAAATCTTCTCAAGCTCTTCTAAAACACCAAAGAGGATGGAACACTTGCAAACTCATTTTACAAGACCAGCATTACCCTGATACCAAAGCCAGATGAGGACACTTTACAAGGAAATTATAGACCAATATCCCTGATGAATATAGATGGAAATAAAAATTAGCAAACTGAATTCAACAGTACATTGAAAGGACCATATGCCTTGATCAAGTGGGATTTATTCCTGGGATGCAAACACACTTCAACATAGTAAATCCATAAATGTGATATACCACATTAACAAAATGAAGAATAAAAATCATATAATTACCTCAATATATGCAGAAAAAAATATCTGATAAAATTCAACTACATTCTGTGATAAAAAAATTTAAAAAACTGAGTATTAGGAAAACATACCACAATAATACCACATAACATAATAAAAGCCATATATGTCATGCCTAGAACTAACACCATACTCAAAAAGCAGAAAGCAAAAAAATAAATAAATAAATAAATAAAAAAAAGGCAGAAAGCTTTCCTGTAAGATCAGGTGAAAGACAAGGATGCCCACTCTCACCACTTTTATTCAACATAGTACTAAAGTCCTAGCCACAGCAATCAGGCAAGAAACAGAAATTTAAAAAGCATTCAAATCAGAAGGAAAGAAGTAAAACTGTATTTGCAGATGACATGACATTATATATAGAAAATCCTAAAGACTCCACCAAAAAAATTGTTAGAACAAACAAATTCAATAAACGTGCAGAATATGACATCAATATACAAAAATCAGTTGCGTTTCTATACACTAACAATGAACTATCAAGAATTAAGAAAATAATCCCATTTACAGTTGCATCAAAAATAATAAAATACCTCAAAATAAATTTAACCAAGGAGGTAAAAGACAATGAAGAAAGAAATTAAAGAAGACACTAATAAATAGAAAGACACCCCCTGTTCATAGATAGGAAGAATTAAAATTGTTTACATGTCCATACTACTCAAAGCAATCTACAGGTTCAATTCAATTCCCATCAAAATTTCAAGGGCATTTTTCACATAAATAAGAAAAGCAATCCAAAGGCTCCAAATAAACATAGCCTCTTCAGAAAGAACAAAGCTTCCTGACATCACGCTTCCTGATTTCAAACTATATTACAAAGCTATCGTATTTAAAACAATATGGTACTGCCATAAAAACAGACACCTAGATCAATGGAACACGACAGAGTCCAGAAATCAGCCCATGCATAATAATCAATTAATTTTCAACAAAGAAGCCAAAAATATATAATGGGGGGAGGAGAACACCTTCAAAGTGGTGTTGGGAGGGACGCCTGGGTGGCTCAGCAGCTGGGAGTCTGCCTTCGGCTCAGGGCGTGATCCAGGAGTCCCGGGATCAAGTCCTGCATTGGGCTCCCTTTGGGGAGCCTGCTTCTCCCTCTGCCTGTGTCTGTGCCTCTCTCCTTTTTTTTTTTTTTCATGAATAAATAAATAAAATCTTTTTTAAAATGGTATTGGGAAAACTGGATTACTGCATACACAAGAGTGAAACTGGACCCCTATCTGACAACACACACAAAAATCAAGTCAAAATAGATTAAAGACTTGAACTTAAAACCATAAAATTCCTAGAAGAAAACACCGATCTTGCCAATAATTTTTTGGATTAGACACCAAAAGCAAGGGCAACAAAAGCAAAAATGAACATGTGGGACTACATCAAACTAAAAAGGCTCTGCACAGCAAAGGAAACCATCAACAAAAAGATAAACTATGGAATGGGAGAAAGTATTTGCAAACTATATAACCAATAAGGGGCAAAAACCCAAAATATACAAGGAACTCCTACAACTCAATAGAAAAAATATTGTTCTAATTGGGCAAAGGTACATTTTTTTTTCCAAAGGAGATATACAATGGGCAGTAGGTACATGAAAAGGTGCTCAATATCACTATCGGGGAATGCAAATCAAAACCACAATGAGGTATCACATCATACCTGTTATCTCTATTATCAAAAAGACAAAAAGTGGGATGCCTGGGTGATGGAGTCGGTTGGGCACCCCACTCTTGGTTTCAGCTCAGGTCGCGATCTCAGGGTGGTGGGACTGAGCCCCATGTCAGGATCTGTGTGCAGCAGGGAGTCTGTTTCTCTCTCTCTCTCTCTCTCTCTCCCCCTCTCCCCCCTCCGCCTCTCCCACATGCTTTCTCTAAAATAAAAAACAAATCTTAAAAAAAAAGACAAAAGGTAATAAATGCTGGCAAGAATATGGAGAAAAGAGAACCCCTCAACATTGTTAGTGGGAATGTAAACTAGCACAGCCACTATGAAAAATAGTAAAGAGGTTCCTCAGGAAATTAAAACTAGAAAATACCATGTGATGGGCAGCCTGGGTGGCTCAGTGGTTTAGCTCCGCCTTCAGCCCAGGGCGTGATCCTGGGGTCCCGGGATCGAGTCCCACGTCAGGCTCCCTGCATGGAGCCTCCTTCTCTCTCTGCCTGTGTCTCTGCCTCTCTCTCTCTGTGCTTCTCATGAATAAATAAATAAAATATTTTTTTAAAAAAAACCACTGAATTTTATTAAAAAAAAAAAAAAAAAGAAAATACCATGTGATCCAGCAATCCTACTTCTGGGTTTACATCCATAGAAAACACAATCATTATCTCAAAGAGATCTGTACTCCCATGTTCACTGAAGCATTATTCACTATTACCAAGATATGGAAACAACCTAAGTGTCCACTAACAGATGAATAAAGAAAATGTGAAAAAAAAAGAAAATGTGAGAGATATATACATGTACAATACCATAAGATATATAACTATAGATACACACAATGGATTACTCAGCCATGAGAAAGAAGGAAATCCTGCCATCTGCAACAACATGAAATAAGCCACAGAGAGATGCATAAAAACTGCATCATATTGCTTATATGTGAAATCTTAAAAAAAAAAAAAAAAAGTTTTAAGTTGAACTCATAGAAACAGAGTAGAAAAGTGGTTACCAGGAGCTCAGGGGTGAGGAAAATAGAAGACACTGGTAAAAGGTACAAACTGTCAATTATAAAATGAATAAAATCTTAACTGTGGTGACTACAGTTGACAACACTGTCATTGTGAGGTGACAGATGTGTTAACTCAACGGGGGGAAGCTGTCAATAATGTATACAGATATCAAATCATCATACTGCATACTTTAAGTATCTGACAATTTTATAATTACACCTCAATGCAAATGAAGGTAGATGACAGATGGATGGATAAATAGATTATAGATGAAGAAGTGAGCTTCAAGAAAGATTACAATTGAGGACTATTTTTAGTTCTCAATTTGGAAAAAGTTGGAAATGATCTACAAAGTGAATATAACATCAATTATGAAAATATGAATCTTAAGTTCAAATCATCAAAGCGTGTTCATGTGAGGTTCTAAACCAACATGCCTTTGAGCATTAAATTAATTTACCCTTAATTTATGCTCACTAAATTCCCTAATTTTATTTGCTTAAAAAATATATATTTTTTAAAAAGTGGAGGAAAAACCAGGAACAAAGAACAAACGGAACACGGCAACAAATGTGGTAGATACATTAATCCAACTACGTTAATAATCACTCTGAATGTCGATTGTCTAAATATACCAATTACAAGACAGAGATTATCAGAGTGGATCAAAAACTAAGATGCAATGAGGTGCTGCCTACAGGAAATCCACTATAAATGTACAGACGAGGGGCGCACGGCTGGCTCAGTCAGAGGAGCGTGCAAGTCCTGATCTCAGGGTCATAAGGTTGAGCCCCACATGAGGTGCAGAGATGACTTGAAGAAATTTTTTAAAAAAAGAAAACTTAAAAAGGTAAAACAAATAAATAAATATACTGACACATATAAAAGTAAATGGATGGGGAAAGATCTCCGCTGCTAACACTAATCAAAAGAAAGCAGCAGTTAATTTCAGACAGAGCAGACATCAGAGGAAGGAAGTTATCAGAGATAAAGGGGGCAAACATAGTGATAAAGGGGTCAATTCTATAGAAGACATTAGGCCCGTAACAACCGAGGATCACTGTGAAAGGCAAAACAAACAGAGCTGTAAGGAGAAACAGATGACTCAGGAAAGGGCAGGATCCAGCGGAGAGAAAGTCTGCAAGGACACAGCTGACTCAACACCACCCTCTATCCACTGGACCTAAAGCACATCTACAGATGTCTTCATCCAACACCACATGCCTCCTTCCCAAGCCCACACCAGGAGAGACACATTCTGGGCCATAAGACACATCTTAACCAATTTGAAAAATAGAAACTATACAATGTCTCCTCTCAGACCACAAAAGAATTAAACTAGAAATCAGTAACAGAAAGTTAGCTGGAAAATAAAAAAAAAAAAACCTTGAGAGATTAAACAACATTTCGGGGGGGGGGGGGGGTAAAAACACACGGATCAAAGAAGAAATCTCTTAAAAAATTTTTTTTTTTTTTTTTTTATGATAGTCATACAGAGAGAGAGAGAGGCAGAGACACAGGCAGAGGGAGAAGAAGCAGGCTCCATGCATCGGGAGCCCGACGTGGGATTCGATCCCGGGTCTCCAGGATCGCGCCCTGGGCCAAAGGCAGGCGCCAAACCGCTGCGCCACCCAGGGATCCCTCTTAAAAATATTTTGAATGGGATCCCTGGGTGGCGCAGCGGTTTAGTGCCTGCCTTTGGCCCGGGGCGTGATCCTGGAGACCCGGGATCGGATGTCACGTCGGGCTCCCTGCATGGAGCCTGCTTCTCCCTCTGCCCGTGTCTCTGCCTCTCTCTGTGTGATTATCATGAATAAATAAATAAAATCTTTAAAAAAAATATTTTCAATGTTGCCAAACTTCTTGTGCATTAATTGACAGTCATGTAGACTACAAACATAGGTTACATAGACTTATTTCTGAATACTGAACCATCCTTGAATTCCAAAAATAATCTCTTCTTTGTTGTGACGTTATTCCCTATATGCCCTGCAGGACTACATCTGCTAGTATGTCTGAGGAGTTCTGCATTTATGAACATGAGTTATCGGGCTGTAGTTTTTGGTTTGGATTTGGTAACCCCAAAGAGCTGAGAAGTCTATCCTCTTCGGTTTTCTGAAAGCCATTGTTCCGATCTGGTGTTGTTTCTTCCTTAAATGTGTTCGTACATTTTACCAGTGAAATAATTTGGGCCTACAGATTTCTCTTCAGAAAGTTTTCAACTATAAATTCAGTATCTTTATTAGTTATTTGATTATTCAGGTTATCTACTTCACTGTGGGTTAGTTGTGTGAAAGTCTGCTGTTTTCAAAAGAATGGATCTTTTTCATCTAAATTACTGAAGCTATGTATGGAGGGAACCAGAGGAGGAGTAACAACGCACTCAAGACCAGGTCAGTAGGGGCCCCTGGGGGCTCAGTGGCTGAGCATCTGCCTTTGGCTCAGGTCATGATCTGGGGTCCTGGGATCAGGTCCTGCATCGGGTTCCCTGTGCCCACTTCTCCCTCTGCCTGTGTCTCTGCCTCTCTCTGTGTCTCTCATGAATAGATAAATAAAATCTTAAAAAAAAAAAAAGAGATGAGGTCAGTATACCTCAAACTCCAGTCTTCTTTCCCGAGCTTCCTGCTACCGTATGCTTCTCAAAGTCCTCAAGGAGTGTCTCCCGCACCCTGTCCTGGACCTATTGCTGCATTACCTGGGGGAGACACAGTGGAGTGTGTTTACTCTGCCTTACCTGGAACTGAAGAGAGATCATTTCTATGTATGATTTTTATTTTGAAGATTTACATGTTTGAGAGAGAGCGTGAATGGACAGTGGGGAGGGGCAGAGGGGGAGAGAGCTAAGGCAGACTCGGTGCTCAGTACAGACCCCAATGTGGGGCTCGATCTCATGACTCTGAAATCATGACCTGAGCCAAAACCAAGAGTCGGACACTATCTGACTATGCCACCCACACATCTCGCTATGTATGATTTTTTAAAACAAAACTGGAATCATATCGTACATGATTTTTTGTGCTTTTTCTAAAAAATCCAACCTATGGTTTTCCTCTAAGATTATTACAAGTTTAAGGTGTACAGCCTGGGGATTTGGTTTGTATGTACTGTGAAATGACCACAATAGGTTTAGTTCACATCTATCACCTCATATTGACACATTAAAAAGAAAAAAAGGGGACGCCTGGGTGGCTCAGCGGTTTAGCTCCTGCCTTCAGCCCAGGGCGTGATCCTGGAGACCCGGGATCGAGTCCCACGTCAGGGTTCCTGCATGGAGCCTGTTTCTCCCTGCCTGGGTCTCTGCCTCTCTCTCTGTGTCGCTCATGAATAAATAGATGAAGGAGAAGGAGAAGGAGAAGGAGAAGGAGAAGGAGAAGGAAGAAGGAAGAAGGAAGAAGAAAGGAAGGAAGGAGAAGGAGGAGGAGGAGGAGGAGGAGGAGGAGGAGTAAGAAGAAGAAGGAGGAAGGGAGGAGGAGGAAGGGAGGAGGAGGAAGGGAGGAGGAGGAAGGGAGGAGGAGGAAGGGAGGAGGAGGAAGGGAGGAGGAGGAAGGGAGGAGGAGGAAGGGAGGAGGAAGAAGAAAGAAGAAAGAAGAAAGAAGAAAGAAGAAAGAAGAAAGAAGAAAGAAGAAGAAGAAGAAAGGGGATGCCTAGGTGGCTCAGAGGTTGAGCATCTGCCTTCAGCTCAGGGTGTGACCCCAGGGTCCCGGGATCGAATCCCACATCGGGCTCCCTGCAGGGAGCCTGCTTCTCCCTCTGTCTGTGTCTCTGCCTCTATCTGTGTCTCTTCATGAATAAATAAAATCTTTTTTAAAAAATAGAAGAAAATGAAAGAAAAAGAAAAAAAAAAAAAAACAACTAAGCCTTGTGGTAGAAACTCTCAGATCTACGGGCTGACCTTTGAACAAGCAGGGACTAGGGCACAGACACTCCATGCAGTCAAAAATCCACCCATAACTTTTGACTCCCCCAAAACTTGATTACTAATAGGCTGCTGGCGTCCTGTAGCCTTACTGGTAACACAAATAGTCAATCAACATGTATTTTATGTTATTTGTATTGTATACTGTGCTCTCACAATAAAGCAAGCTAGAGAAAAAAAAATGTTAAGGAAATCATAAAGAAAATCCACTTACTATACTGCCCCATATTTATCAAGAAAATCCCACATCTAAGTGGACCCACATGGTTCAAACCCGCGCTGTTCAAGGGTCGACTGGACTCTCGAGATGACTGGCCCGGACGTTACACAGCAGTGTTGCTGCAGTCACCAGGCTGCACCTGACGGCCCGGGGCCCGCCTCTCTTGTACCCGGCAGTCTGTACCTATGACAAACGGCCTTCCAGTCCTTTCTCCCCTCAGCCTCCCTTCCCCTGCCAACCGCAAATTTCATCTCTTTTCCTAGTTCACGCTGGTATTTTAGGTACCACATAAAAGTGAGATCACACACCATGTCTGACTTATTCTACTTGGCATAATGTCTTCAAGGTCCATCCGTGCTGTCACAAATGGTAGGAACTGCCAGCCTTACAGCTGTCCTACCCCAAACAGATGTCAGAACCAGGTGGTTTCACCTCACCGTGACAGCCATAGCTCTCCCCAGACCCTCTGCTCACAACAGCCCCTCTGGGCCCCATCCACACCCCCTTCCTTGGCACAATCCACAGCCATTCCAAGTGTCCCGGCGTCCGTTACCAGCAGACAGGTCCCCATCCACTCGGACACCAGCACGTCCACCTTCTCCGGCAGCACCACATCCTCCACCTTCTGCTGGAACACAGTGATGATGTCGGCAAAGCCATTCTGCATGACCAGCTGCCCTGTGTGCTGGGCCATCTCACTGGCCTCCACCGCATACACCTGCACGTCACAGAAGGATCATCAGTGTGCGGCCCACCCACAGAGCAGCCTGTCACCTGCCCTGGGCCCGTCACTCCAGCCAAGTCAGAACCAGCCTCAGGGAAAACAGCGACAGAAGGGACTGGGGGTGCGCAGCGGGGCAGCCGGGCCTCGCTGTGCTACTTCCAACAGTGGAGCCCTGACCAGGGAGCTACCTCTAATCCTAACTCCACCTTCTGCCTAAAATCAACAGGGGGCTGCAGGTGGAGAGAAAGCTCTGCACCTGCGCCGGGCGCCCACTGCAGGGGCCCTCCTGGGTCAGACCCAGCGGCAGGGGTCCCCTTCGCACAGCAACATACCCCGTAACCCCGATGCCTAAGAGCAATCGGACCTTAAGGGTACCAGTGGCTGAGACGATTTCAAGCCCAGGTGGCCAGAGGAAGGTCCTGCGCACTACATCGTGGTTCTGACAGCCGCTGAATTCCAGTGGTCACTGTCCTGCAGCTTCACTTGCAAACTAGGAATTTCAACCACCTGCGTCGGGGGCCATCGTGGGGCTTCAACTCTGGGAGCCCCACACTTGCTTTAAAGGGATCTACACGACACATGGACACATGTGTTTCTCTATTTAACTGAAATAAACATTTTACAAAACATATCCCGCCACACGCAACCCACTCCGTTCTCTATTGTGTCCTAC
Organism: Canis aureus; assembly: GCF_053574225.1. NCBI lineage: Eukaryota > Metazoa > Chordata > Mammalia > Carnivora > Canidae > Canis > Canis aureus. The sequence goes on along the minus strand of NC_135640.1, from coordinate 44,047,933 downwards.
TCTACTCTGTGCGGTCTGTGACTTATCCCACCGATGTCACAACCCCCGACAGGCTCAGGCTGCAAGAACACAGCGCCCGTCCCCCTGACGTGGAGCCTCTGCACGTGAAGGACGCTTCACCGGGACCCAGCCCGGGAGCCGCTGAAGGGAGAGCCATTTCTCACTCACTGCTTTGGGCTGCGCATAATGTGCGCAAAACAGGCTGATGATCCCAGTCCCACAGCCGACGTCCAGGATCACTTTATCTTTCAGGGACTCTTTATTCTGCAGGATAACATGGTGGTATTTAGTAGTTCGCGGCTGGTCTGCCAACATCTCCAAGTGAAGTTTCTAGAGGAAATACACATTAGGAATCATTGCTTGTAATCTGAGCTATGCTGATCCCTGGTTTAAGAAGGAAGATCAGAGACTAAGCTATAACCCCTTGACCCCACCATCCCACACCTAAAAATATGAGCAATAAAGAGGGGAAAAAAAAAGCAAAAAAATTGAAAGGCCTAAATATGCCAGTAGGTAAAAATACAACAGTGAAGGAATGGAATGGAAGTTTTTGGAATCCTTCCAGGCAGCGTGATGCTGTCTGCAGCTTCTCCCTGCAGCTCCCCGAGAGCCAGGTGAACAGAGAGGAGGGGACCACTCAGGAGGTGGTGCAGACACCGCCCTCCTGACCACTGTTCCCATCCAATTCCCCATCAGTATCCATCAGGATACTTGGCCAAGTATCCACCAAGAGAGAATGTGGACAAGCCACCAGGAGAGATGCCAGAGGAGGCGCACAAGCCCCACAGGAAACTAGCTCTGGAGGGTAGGTGACAACCCCACTGTCCCTCAGGGGGAGCTCGAGGGCCCCAGCCACGTCCAGAGGGAGAAAAACATGAAACCTGAAATAACATAGCACCCATGGTAATCACACCAACCTCCAGGAAACAGAGAAAGGCTCCTCCAAATGGTTCATGAAGCCACAGGTGGCAGTCAGAGCCTGGAAAGGCCGCACGCACAGCACCGTCCCCCGCACGTCACTCCTCAGGTCTCACGCTGCAGAAAACCCAGCCTACACACGCAGGGCTGTGAGGCAGACACTGAAGCTACCCAGACACGTCAGCACAGACAGGAAGTCAGCGTGGCACCCTCACAAGCCCATCCGGGCTCCTCACAAACCACTGAGGACTGAGAAACAAAGAGACTGAGGATCAGAGTGGACACAATCGAGACTTGGCCACCTCGCCTAGACTAGTCCACCTTAACAGAAGGTCAGAACTGGGGTACTGAGGTGCACCGTGCTGCCACCAGGGGAAGAAAGCCCAGTGGTGGCATTATCACCACGTAAAATATGCTTCAGATCAAAGAATAGTCCCTGCGAAGAACAGGGTCAGGTCATAGTAACAGAGGAATCACTTCAGCAAAAGCGCATAATGATTCTAAACATTTTTGTACCTAATAACAAAGCTTCAAAACACACAAAGCAAAAACCAATAGATACGCAACAAGAAATAGACAAATTCACAGTTATAGTCAGAGACTCCAACACCCTTATCTCAGTAACCAACAGAAAAGTAGAAAGAAAATCAGTAAGGACACAGACTTGAACAATCTATCAACCAATTTAATCCAATGCTTATAGAACACTGTACCCAACCACATAAACCAGTAATACACAAAAAACATCAAGGAATAGATTTAACAAGACATATACAGCACCCTATGTCAAAACCTTAAAACTGAGAGACGTAGAGTAAGGCGGAAGAAATGAGGACAGTCAGTGCAATGTTATAAACATGTCACTTCTCCCTAAGTTAATGGAGACTTTCCCTGCAATACCAATTAAAACACCAGCCAATTTGGCATGGGGAATGGTGCATAACACATGGTAACAAAATTAGCTTCAAAAAATTAGATGATAGATAAGCCTAGCCATAAAAGTACTAAAAAATAGGAGGACTTCTAGAGGCCCAGTTCTCCCAGATGTTCAAAAGCTTCAATAATGAACATCTGGAACTGCAGAAGAAATGAACAGACTAACAAAACAGAACAGAGATTACTTCTGTAATCTTCTGTAAAGATCCTAGAAATTAAATATATGATAAACATGCATTTCCCGTAATCAGGAAAAGGAGGATCATCCAATAACTGATGCTGGAACAGCTGGATATTTGGGGGAAATTAAGTTCTAATTTTACCTTATTCTTTACAACGAGCAAATTCCAGATTGATTTAAATATTTCATTGTTAAAAATGGTGCCACAGGGCAGCCCTGGTGGCGCAGCGGTTTAGCACCGCCTGAAGCCCAGGGTATGATCCTGGAGACCCGGGATAGAGTCCCACGTCAGGCTCCCTGCATGGAGCCTGCTTCTCCCTCTGCCTGTGTCTCTGCCTCTCTCTCTCTGTGTGTCTCTCATGAATAAATAAATAAAATTCTTAAAAAAAAAAAATGGTGTCACAAAAGTGCAAAAAAGAAAGCATGGATGTTTATAATCTTGGAGTAAAGAAAGCGTTCAAATTAGGACAGAAAAACCCAGAAGCCACAAAGAAAAAAAAAAAGGACAAATCAGACCACAGAAAGGTAAAAAGTTCCCTGGGAAACAAGAGAGGCAAGTGGTAAGTGTAATACATACCATAGGTACAGGCTAACTTGCTAATTAAACATATAAATTGACAGAAGTAAAAAGAAAAACATGCAAAGTATGTGAAAGCTTACCCAAACAAAAGAAGAAACAGAAAAGGCCAACAAAATATAGAAGATGACCAACCTGACTTTAGAAAATGGAAATCAAGATCAGGAAATATCATATTCCACCTTCAAGATCAGGAATCTTTTTTGCTTTGGTGATATGTGGTTATGAACGAGCGTTCACATGATTGGTAAGCGTACAAGACCCACCACAGTAAAAACACGCATACGCACATCTTACAAATTTACCCAATAGAAATTCTAGCAGCAGTTTAGCAAGACTCTTGTAAGAGGAAGCCCATTACATCACCGCTTGTCACGGTGCAAAGCTGTTAGGTAAGTAAATCACCAACGTGGTGCTTTCGAAACCAACAAAATTCTCTTTCTTAATAGTTTGAAAGCTCTAATCATGTACATACATCAGGGCGCTTTCATTTATTATAACGTTTAAATTATGAAACAGGACCTACCTCCTAGCAAGTGCCTTACAGTTTGTCAATGTAGCAAACAGGCATGCAACCAACACCAGAACACGGCCAGCACCCCAGGCCTTCCCACCCCGGCCTTGTGGACAGGAAAGCTGGGAAAGAAAACCTCACCTGAAGTGCAAAGGGGACACCCTGAGGGGTGCATACTCAACAACTACCACTCCACCACAGCAAACGCCAAAGGAACAGGGCTACTTTCCCTTACCCAGCAGGAGGAAGATTTTCTGCTGGCCTAGCAACAGCCCAGCCAACGAGAAGCCGCCACACAGCCCGCCCACCCCCTTCCCTGTAACAAAGTCCCCCCACCTGAGTCCCCTGCCTTGGGTCCCCAGACTGGCCCATGCTTCCCCACACTGAGCGGGTTCCAGACTGCAGTTCCTCTGCTGCTCCTGAAGAAACCCATTTTGCTGGTGTAACAATTATTTTATTTTAATAAAATATTTAATAAAACAATGGTGGACACCATCACAGACCCCCTGGTAACAGTAACCACCATCCTGATTCTCAGGGAACCAGCTCCCTGATCATTTACATTCATCTTTTAACACTGTTTTCAACCTTATATAACTGAATCAAAAGTTATTCTTTGATGTCTTGTTTCTTTCACTCAACATTACGTCTGCAGTGTTTATTCCGCAGGCATCTGTTTTTACCTAGCTTTAAGATATAAACGGGCTGTCTGGATCATAAGGTTATGAGTCTTTATCCAAACTGGAAAAAAATAAAACTAGTAAGTTAGTGATTTAGAGGTATTATTGTTGACTTGTATAACGTTTTTGTATTTTATTTTTAAAATAAAATTTGTTACTATTTTGTAAATGCTGAGAAAAGTTCATAATCCCATTGCTCCAAAAACATCCTTAAACCACCATGGGCCAATCCAGCCCACCTGCTTTTGTAGGGCCTGCAAGCTAAGAATGGCTTTACATTTTTTTAATGGTTTTTAAAAATCAGAAGAACATGCCACGCTCATTTCTTGTGGCTTTATGGCCTCTTTTGCACTACAATGGTAATGCTGAGTAGCCACATGGCCTGTGAAGCCGAACAAGAGCTCTACAAACCCTGCTCTAAACCAATGAAGAGAAGCAGCCCAGGTGAAGCTACCTTTACACTAGACAGAGGAAACCACCACCCAGCCCATCGAACAGGGAGTCTGGGAAGCAGTACCAGGGTCCCGTAGCTGCCGAAGTACTCTTCATCCTGCCACGTGTCTTCAGGGTCACACTCCTCCAGGTGCTTCCCAAGGTGGTTTGCAGGTATGTACCCACAGCAGCCGGCACGCTCGCCCCACCACCAGTCAGCAGTTGTCTGTCTCAGGATGAGAATTTTTTCTCCCCTTAAAAAACTGAGCTGGAAAAAAAAAACCATACATACAAGTCAAAATTTAGAGAAACCCATAGTTGGTATTTCAATCGTGGCTTAGTAATAAATTCCCCCATCTTGGGGCCCAAATCACAGCTATTTCAAAAAGGACTCAATGGGTAATTATACAAACTCACAATTTCTGAAAATGACATCAAGATTTAGAGACTTTTGTGGAACATCTACATGAAAGAAAAGCACAGCTTAATAGATGTTTTTTAAAAGAAAGGGTAAACATTTTTGAATGGCTTAAGACAGAATTTCTCTATAGCCTCTTCACTGTAACTGAGCTATGTGGTAGCTGATTCATTTACTAGAGTAGAAAAAGCAACATTCAAGTCAATATATTTTTTTAAAGATTTATTTATTTACTTGAGGAAGAGAGTGCAAGCAGGGGGAAGGGCAGGGGAAGGAGAGAGAACCTCCAGTAGACTCCCCGCTGAGCCCAATGTGGGACTCGATCTCACAACCCTGAGACCACAACCTGAGCCAAAATCAAGAAGCAGATGCTTAACCAACTGAGCCACCCAGGCGTCCCTCAAGTCGGTATTTTTATTTTACAGCCTTTTTTTTTTTCATTAACTAGAATAGGTTCTAAACCCAGGTTTCCAAACAGAAACTGAACAGGTGCTCCTTTCCCCATTCCTTACCCAAGTATCTCTTGCCTAAAGCCTGGCATCAGAATTTGTTAGGCTGGGAAGAAAAGGGTTACTCTCGGGTCTCATTTGGCTCTAAACATCTGAATATTTCTTAATTCTGGTATGGCTTCTTCAAAATTTACATCTAATTCATCATTTAGCACACTAAACCCATAAAACATGGACCCAGGCCTCACGGCCCCTAAATGTGAGCAAGCGCACAGGGTTACCTGCGTCTGGTCAGTGGCAGAGTAGTCTGCGATGGCCACAAACTCTTCCGGGTGCACAAGCTCCTGGAGATGCTCCTGGTCACCGCACTCCACGTGATCTTCTCCCTCCTGCTCAAAGCCAAGGAAACAATAGGGGATGACTATGGGCTTCTCTCTCTCTCTCCATCTTAATAACCAAGAGGCTACAGGTTATTAGGATGATTTCGAATGAAGATTCACATGACCACCTTTAATCCCATAGTTTGGATCATCTTCACTAGCAGGATCGAGGGATCTGGATCCCTCCTTGCATTTTTATCTCTAGTACAAAATTATTTGCATCCAAAAAACATCAGAGAAAGAAATAAGAAAGAGGCACTTTTAGTGTCTACGTGGTGACTGACCCTGATCACCAGCAACTCATTCTGAAAGTGGGGACCAGCGCCAAGAGAAAGAACCTAATTCTGGGCGTCATGCTCTTAGGACCTCATCACACCCGAGGACAGAGCTGGGCAGGTCTCAGGAAGGTGACAGTGAGCTGGCATGACCCTCCCGGCCTTACTTGGACTGCACTGCTGCTGACACATGCTGCTCAGGACCACACACTTTCTATCAGAACAGGCTTTTCTGGAAGACGTCCCCTGGACGTGGTAGAGACTCCAACCACAGCTTGCAGCTCAGCAAAGCATCCCTGTCCCTGTGTATACGCCTTAAACAAATTCCCTAAACATACATGTAACTCGTGTTCCTTTGAAGATGTGTGAAGGCACAAGCATACACAGAGGAAAGTTAAAACCATCTGTAATCTCGCCCACTGGTTAGAAATAATAATGGTTAACACATTAACATTCATATTTTTCCAGGTTTTTTAAAAAAAGATTTCTTTATCTGAGAGGGAGAGGGAGACCTTGAGTAGAGGGGGAGAGGGAGAGAGAATCTTAAAGAGACTCCCCATTGAGGGGTGCCCGGGGGTCTCAGCAGTTGGGTGTCTCCCTTCGGCCCAGGCTGTGACCCCAGGGTCCTGGGATCAAGTCCCACATCTGGCTCCCTGCAGGGAGCCTGCTTCTCCCTCTGCCTGTGTCTCTGCCTCTCTCTGTGTCTCTCATGAAGAGATAAATAAAATCTTTAAAAAAAAAAAAAAAGGAGACTCCCCACTGAGTGCAGAGCCCAATATGGGGCTCAATCTCACGACCCTGAGATCATGATGTGAGCTAAAATCAAGGGTCAGATGCTCAACTGACTGCACCACCCAGATGCCCCCAGGCTCCTTTTTAGGTGTACATACAGCCTGTGTGTACAGGGTGTTTACTGGGATCATATAATTCTGCCTTGTGAAATGTTTCCCACTTACTAAATTCTGAATATTTTTCCTCATTAAATTACTCCTAATGCTACATTTCTAATATCTGATAGTATTCTGTCCTATGAATTATCATAACTCATTTATCCAGTCTCCTAGTCGTGTACCCTTAAACTCTTTACAGTTTATATTATTACAAATTATGTTAAGACGAGCTTTTTTAAACACGTATCATTTGGTCTACCCATGACAATTTTCTTAGGATAAATTCCTGACTGGGAAACTGGCAGTTTAAGATGCCATGTACTTTCATAACTTTGGATATCATCACCAAATACCCTCCAGAACGGTGGTCCCTCCGACCTACATGTGAGTAACCGAATGATTTGCCCACACCCTGATCAACCGTGGGCATGCGACGTCACTCAAATCTCTGTCAATATGATGCGGAGACCCTGTCTGTCTTGGTCAGTTCCATTTGTCTTCAATTATTAGTGAGACCACACATGTGTTTCAAGTACTTACTGGTCATCTTTTTTGTTAGTTGCCTATTTTCCTACTACAGTAACCTGATTAGTTCCATGCAGCATCATTTCTTTTTAGCTCACCCTCCATGCCCTGTCCCTGCTCCACCCACACCATAACCCTCTCACCACCACCCCTAATCCTTACCTGGTGTCATACTCAACTGGCATGCACCCCGCCGTGCCCTCTCGGAGCTCGGGTTGCACACACACACGTGCACACTCACACACACTCATACACATGCAGTTTTTCTTTTGACACACTATTCTGTGAAGGATGTCACAAACCCTTTTCCTATTTTGGTTTTTTTACTCACATAATACCTTGTGAAAAACACCCCAAATCTTAGAACTGTAACTTATCATTTTCAATGACTGTAGAATATTCCACGGTAGGAATTCTTCCTGAGTCTTCCACCATCCTTGATTAGCGGACTTGCTCTTGGTGTCCAATTTTCCACCACATGCAGCCACAACACCTACACACATTTATCCTTATGTAATGACATTTGACTTCTATGGAACAGATTATCAGGACTGAGAAATACGCATGGTTTTCACTCATGCATTTGCCATTCTTTCCATAAAGGGTGTTGCACTTATGCTTCATCATCAAAGCAGAGAGTACCCTCTGCTTGAATATTCACCAGCAACAGGCATTACATGGTCTTTCATTTTTGCCAGAGTGATAGGTGTAGAAACACCAGGAAAAGTGGGGAAACAAGACTATTTTTTATACTCTCATGAAAGACTGTTAGTAGTATATATAAGGAGACACTAATAATTGACCGTGGGGTTCATGGCATATATAGAAGTAAAATATGTTACAACAATAGCACAAATAGCACAAAAATGGTGCCTAGTAAATGAAACTAATTTGGAGGATTCTTACATTGTGAAGTGGTCAAAACAAAAACTGGGATACATTAAAGATGAATATCACAATTTGCTGGGTAGCCACCAAAGTATTAGTAAAAGATACAGGTGAGAAGCCAACATAAGAGAGAATGTGGAATTATAAACAATATTACATTAATCCAAAAGGAGGCAAGAAAGGTGCAAAGATGAAAGAGAAAACAAATAGCAAGATGTTCAACTTGATTGTATCCATCACTACATTAAATGTTAATGGATTAAATACTCAAACTAAAGAGCAGAAATTACCTGACAGGGAAAAAGGACCTGCCTACAGGCTCTTTACAAGAGAAAAGCTTTTTTTTTTTTTTTTTTTTTTTTAAAAGAGAAAAGTTTTTAATATAAGGACTTAGATTCAAAATAGAGGTGTCTGTATACCATGCTGTACACCAAGCTGGCACAGCTATATTAATATGAGACAAAATAGATGCAAGCCGGGAAATATAGGTAAAAAGAAAGACTTCATAAAAATAAAAGTCAATTAGTTGAGAAAATGAAAACTATCCTAAATGTATGTGCTAAGTAACAGATGTAAAACATGTGAAGCAAAAAGTGAACAGTCAAAAGGAAATTAAAAAAATAGACAAATCTACAATCATAGTGGAAATTTTTAAAAAATATTTATCTACCTATTTTAGAGACAGAGAGCAAGTGCCTAGGCGAGTGTGGGGAGGAGCAGAGGGAGAGAATCCCAAGCAGACTCCCTGCCAAGTGCAGAGGACAACATGGGGCTTGATCCCAGGACCCTGAGATCATGACCTGAGCCAAAAACAAGAGTCTGGCTGCTTAACTGACTAAGCCACATAGGCGCCCCCACAGTGGAAATTTTCGAAGCTCATCTCTCTCAGTAATTGACACAACAAATGGGCAAAAAGTCAAAAAGGACACAAAGATTTGAACAATATTAATAACCTATTTGATCTTAACAACCATTTACAGAAAACCACCAACTACAGAAAACATATTCTTTGCAAGTACATGTAGAACATTCACCAAAACAGCCCATCTGACTAGGCCACAAAGCAAAACTGAATAAATTTCCAAAAACTGAAATTTTACAGAGTATATTTTCTGACCAAACATTATCAAACCAAAATTAAATAACAAGATAAATAAAAATTCCTAAATGTCTGGAAATAGGTAGCACACTTCTGAAGAGCCTAGAAATTTTCTAATTCCCATTGTGACATAAAGTATTTTAACTGATCAACAATGAAAATACAATGTATTAAGTGGATAACAGCAAACTGATGATCAGAGGAAGAGTTACAGCTTTAAAAATATATATTAGAGAAGAAAGGTTTAAATCAGTGATACAAACTTTCATCACAAGATGCTACAAAAAGAGAAAATTAAACCCAGAGAATAAAAGAAATAAAGATAAAAGCAGAAATCAATAAAAAGAAAGCAGATGAACAAAGATAAAGTCAACAAAGACAAAACCAGTTCTTTGAAAAGATAAAACTGATAAAACCCTAAACCTAAAGTATGGTTATTGAAATACAACCATGACTGACTCACAAATAATCGAGTAAAGTAAAATAATAAGATACCACGTCTAATTCATCAGGCTGAGCAAACTTTAAGAGTCTGATGTTCTCCTGCCCTATGACCCGGCAATTGCACTACTGGGTATTTACCCCACAGGTCAGAGGTGGTGAGCTGCAGGGGCACCTGCACCCCCGCGTTCCCAGCGGCCGTGTCCACAGGGGCTGCGCTGTGGGAAGAGCCTCGATGTCCATGGACAGATGCTGGAGGGAGGAGACGTGGTCCCTGCGCACCCCGGGTGTCACTCGGCCATTTACAACAATGTGGATGGAACTGGAGGGTGTGATGCTGAGTGAGATAAGTCAGCCAGGGAGAGACAGTTATCACACAATCTCACTCATACGTGGAATAGAGGAAACAGCACAGAGGGGCACGGAGAAGGGAGGGGAAACAAAACAAGACGAAATCTGAGAGGGAGACGAACCCTGAGAGACTCTTATCACAGGAGACAAACTGAGGGTCGCTGGAGGAGAAGGGGTGGGGGACAGGGTCACTGGGGACAGGCACTGAGGAGGGCACGGGATGTCACGAGCACTGGGTGTTACAAACAACTGATGAGTCACTGACCTCTGCCTCTGACACTCATAATACACTATGGTAATTAATTGAATTTAAACAAAGATTAAGAAAAAAAGGAATCTGATGCTCTCACGTGTTAACAAGTACTATATAAGCTACTGGCAGACCCGTAAACTGGAGAACAATTGATCGTTATCTAAATACACAGTCCCTTCCACGCTGCGATGCCATTACTAGGTGTGTGCCCTAGCCCACATGCTCAAGGAGACGTGTAGAAGGGTACGGACTCCAGCACTGTTTGAAACAGAGAAAAACTGGAAATGACATTACGTGTCCGAGAGAAATAAATAAAACGTGCCATACACACCTACTACACAACCGCAAGACTGCAACAGACCCCCACACAAATGTGACGTTTGTCTGAGGAGCACGCTACAGAAGCATCCTATAGGACTGAACTACCTCAACACACACTCAAGGGCAAACCCCTGGAAGTAGTATTAGTAGAAAAGACAGGTTGCAGATAACACAGAATATGATGCCACTTAGACAAGGAAAGAAGAAGAGGACAGGAAGAAGAATGGGGCTGAAGTTAGGGAAAACATCACCTATGAAAAAAAACAACAACAACAACAACAAAAAAAACATCACCTATGGTTTCCTCCAGAATACGTACATATACGTACACACATACATCCTAAGGCATACGACAAAATGTCACAAATTTTCACTTCTCTGTGATATGTACTTGATGTTTACAATATATTTTGTAAATGTTGAAATATTTTTTAAATTTCTGAAGGGAAGAATAGGGCAACCATGGAATTTAAAAGTTTTATGATTAATTTTAAGAAAAAGATTAATGAAATGACCCAACTATGTATCAAATTCCTATGAATAAAAACCCAAATCAAACAAACACTGGAAGGATAGAGGGAAAAAATGTTAAAATTTACATCACAGATATGAAAATGTTTGATTTTTTTAAAAACAATATTTGTTAAGACTATGCATCTGGTTTTTAATTTTATATAATCCAAAATCCTTGAAATTTAGTATAATTTTTTTTTTTTTTTTTTTTTTTTACTGATAACCTGAAGGAAACTAGATATGTGTCTCAGGCAGAAAAAAAAGTACAAATAAATAAATCATTTCTAATGTGTCCAGGCTGCTTTTAAGCTACTATGCCTGGGACTTCATTAAGCAACTTCAACAGCGTGCTTGCCTGAGCAGCACAGGTACCAAAGGCAGACTGGTGGCAGGCGTTCCCAGCCCGGTGCGCAAAGTCACGGAGCTCTCACAAACACTGCATTTCCTCCATCTAACGTCCCCGGGCTGGTGGCTGAACCGTGCCCTCTGCAAGGTCCGTGGTCTTTACATTCAGGTTCCTACACATTAGAACTAAAATTACCTGCGGTTCATCTCGGGGGCAGTCACCTGGTGTTGCCATGGTTCTCTTAGGATCTGCCGCATAGCTGCCACTTTTAATACTTCATTTTCCCCTCCATTTCTACTTTTAAAGAGAGAGAGAATGAGAAAATACTTTGTTATATTCACTTTACTTCTAAAGTCCATAATAAAGATCCTACATCAAATGGAACTAAAACCAGTGTTTAAAGAATGAAATAGAAATAAAATTAAAAAATATAATTCTTTACAGAAACAATGGAAAGTGTTTAAAATTTATGAACTGATAGTGTGTGTTTTCTTCATTAGTCTACAAAAGTGTTGGTCTTATTTGCTGAATGAACACCCTGAGTTTCTGTTAGATTACTGGATTGATTTAAAACAACAAACCAATATCACATCTCTTCTTGGAACCCTGGTATCTTTCCTTCCAATTAAAATCCCTACTGTGGGGCAGCCCTGGTAGCTCGGCGGTGGAGCGCCACCTTCAGCCCAGGGCCGGATCCTGGAGTCCTGGGATCGAGTCCCACGTCGGGCTCCCTGCGTGGAGCCTGCTTCTCCCTCTGCCTGTGTCTCTGCTTCTCTCTCTCTGTGTCTCTCATGAACAAATAAATAAACTCTTTAAAAAAAAAAAAAAAAAAAAGGAAACCTCATTTGAAATGGAGTCAGGAGGCCAGCAGGGGGCGCGCTGACACCCTCCAATCCTTCCAGATCCAACAGGCGAAAAGCTCATTTTACTACAGGGCAGGAGGACCATCTCCTACCCAGGCAACAGTCCAGCCAAAGGTCACAGTGTCACAGCCTAGCCAGGGAGACTGTCACAGCCCAGCTAGGGAGACCATCACAGTGTCACAGTCCAGCCAGGGAGACTGTCACGGTGCTACAGTCCATTGGAGAGTCATGGCAGGCATTTACAGCCCAATGCGGAATGTCACGCAGCTCTTACAAACACTGCATTTCCTCCATCTAAGCGTCCCGGGGCTGGTGGTTGAGCCGTGCTCTCTGCAATGTCCGTGGTCTTTACATACAGGTCACAGTCCAGCCAGGAAGACTGTCACAGTGTCACAGTCCAGCCAGGGAGACTGTCACCACCCCACACTCACTTTCCTCCAATGGATTTTCCTTCCAAGCGGCTCCTTCCACCTTTCTCCTTTTTCTCTGTAAAGTAACCTTCCTCTCCCTACATTAGCCAGACTTGCCTTCAATTTTGCGTATCTGACACGGCAATTCCTGTCATTTCTGGAAAAACCCATTTTGTTGGTAAAATAACTGGCTGCTTTATTCTCCAGGTCAAGACCATCTGGGGCTTCCGAGTGTTTCCAGTAATGGGCACCGAAGTGCACATCTTGCAGAGGCTTCTCGCCTCTCGTTCTCAGTTCTCATTTTTTCCCCAAGGACAGTGCAATCCATACTGTGCTCCAAGATGAACGTGTTTTTATCACACAAACGATTCTGTTTGAAATGCATGCCTCACTGATGGAGACTTAATACTCACTTCTGGGACAGCTGTAACTACAACATAAAAGTCAAGAGAAGAGCGTCGTTTAGGACGGAGGCGGGAGTCGGGCTGGGGAGCTGCGCGCACACCCAGCGGGCGGAGGCCGAGCCGCGGGGGAAGGAAGGTTTTCCTCCTGCCCGGCAACAGCCCGGCCAATGGGCGGCCACCACGCGCGGCCCCTGCCAGTCTTGAATAGACCCGGTTCTGCAGGCAAAACACCCAGCGGGGGTTATCAAGGTCAGCCGCAAACGCTACACGTGCACAGAGCATCCTCCTAGGCGCGCGCGGGGACGGGGGCGGGGGCGGGGGCGGGGGCGGGGGCGGGGACGGGGGTGGGCGGAGCCCGAGCCGGGCTTCGGGGGCCAATGGGAGGAGGGAGCCTGGGCCGGGCTGGGGGCCCGGGGGTGCGTGGGCCGAGGGGGGTTGGGGGGCCCGGGGCGGGGAGGAGGGAGCCTGGGCCGGGCTGGGGCCGTGGGGGGTGGCGGAGGTAGTAGGTACGGAGCCCGGGCCAGGCCTGGGGGCCAACGGGAGGAGGGAGGCCGGGCCGGGAGGGGGGGGCGGCCGAGGGGGGACGGAGCCGGGCCGGGCTGGGGGCGCGGGCAGGGCGGGCCAGGCCAGCCAGGTCAGCCGCCCGCGGGGGAGGATCACCGGGACACCCGGGGACTAGCGGCGGGGCGGGAAGCCTGGGGGGCAGGGGCGCGGCGGGCGGGCGGGCGGGGGCGCGGCTCGGGGAGGGCGTGGCCGGGGAGAGGCGCGGCGCCGCGGGGCGGGGCGGGGGCGGGGCCGGAGGGCGGGGCGGGGCCGGGAGGGGCGTGGCCGGCGGTCCCGGAGCCCGCGGTCAGCCGCCGCAGCGCCCGGCTCGCAGGCGGGAGGCTGGGGGTCTTCCCGGGGCCGCGGCCTGGGGCGCCGGCAGCGCACACGCCCAGGAAGCGCTCGCTCGGCACGTCCCGCCCCAGCGCGGTGCAGCCGCCGAGCGGCCCGCGGGAAACCTACCTCAGCCGCCTTCCCGCCGGTGCGCACGGGCGGACAGCGCCGACCAGCAGCCCGAGCCGCCGCCCTCGGCCCGCGCAGGCGCAGTACGGGTCGGCCGGCCGCGGACGCAGCCCCTCCCTGGGCCCCGCGCCCCGCGCCTGCGCAGTCGTACTGGCTCCTTCGTCGGGAGAACGGAACCACCGCCTTCGGCCGCACGCAGGCGCAGTCACTCAGGCCCGTCTCGGCAAAGGCCCTGGCTTGGGGACCAGCGCCCCGCGCAGGCGCACTCCACGGGCCCGCCTTCGTGCGCGCCGACGCTGCGGTTCGGGCGGGGCCGGGTGGAGGAGGCAGCGGGGGCGGGGCCGGGGCAGGGGGGCGGGGCCTGAGGGGCAGGTGGGCGGGGCGGGACGTGTGGGCGGGGCCTGGGGTGGGGGCGCGGGGCCGGCCCACCCTAGCGTGAGGATCGTGGGTGACATTGTGGGTGGCTCCAGGGTTCTGGAGCAGGACCTACTTCTGCTTTTCGGTAATAATTCAATCTTCCCGTCTCTGCTGTGCAGTGAGAACTACTTGGTCATCTGCTCCCGTGACAACTGGAGGCCGCGGTGACGTCATTTCGCCCAGAGGAGGCTGAGGTTGAGATGGGGTGACGTCAGCGTCGCCCCCGCGGGCCGCCCGGGGCTGCAGGTGGGGGCGCTGCGGTCCCGGGAGAGCAGGTCGGGGTCACCGTGCAGACCAGCAGGGCACCAGGGGACAGTGAGGGTCGGGCTTTCTTTTTTTTTTTTTTTTTTAATAATCAATTTATTTTTTATTGGTGTTCAATTTGCCAACATACAGAATAACACCCAGTGCTCATCCCGTCAAGCTGCAAAGGGGGCACCCGGGGGCTCGGGTGGCTCAGCCTCTGCCTTGGGCCCAGGTCGTGACCCTCGGGCCCTGGGATGAGCCCCCCACGTCGGCTCCTAGCCCCATCTTCCGCTCTCTCTGTCTCAAATAAATAAAATATTAAAAAAAAAAAAAAAAAGCAGATGTTTCCACTTTCACTACTTGTACTCAACATTTTTTGGGGAATCCCGGCCAGCACAGTAGTAGGCTAGTGAAGCAGTAACTAAGAGGAATAACTGTCAGAACAAAATTGTGTGCCTTCACAGCTGAGCAGGTTGTTTGCACAAAACAGCCTAAGGAATCACGGAACGATTAGAATACATAGGTGCATTTAGCAAGATTGTAGGATAAAGATCGACATAGGAAAATAAGTGTATTTCTTTAGAGGCGCCTGGTGGCTCAGCCTGTTGAACATCTGACTCTCGGTGTCAGCTCAGGTCCTGATCTCAGGGTCACGGGATCAAGCCCTGTGTCCGGCTCTGTGCTCAGTGTGGAGTCTGCTTCAGATTCTCTCTCTCTGTCTCCCTCCTCACTGTCTCTCTCTCAAATAAATAAAATCATAAAGAAAAAGAAGTGTATTGTTTTTTGGCTAGGAGCAAAACATTAGAAATGAACTTGTTAAAAAACCCGTGTAGGGTGACTGGTCGGCTTGGTCAGCTGGGTGTTTTCGGCTCAGGTCATGATGTCAGGGTTGTAGGATCAAGCCCCACATGAGGCTCTGCACTCAAGGTGGAGTCTGCTTGTCCCTTGCCCACTGCCTCCCCCTTCCCGCTTGCTCTCCCTATCTCTAAAATAAAATCTTTAAAATATATAGACACATATATATAGTTAAAACCCACGTATAGTGTTGTAATTACCTTTTTATAATGTAATTTTTATAATGTAAGCTTTTGATTGCCAAGGCATCGCTTCACAGACATCCATCCCTAGGAAACACATTGCCAGCTACACACCAGATGAGAAGCCATGAGGCCACCCACGCATGAATTTCTTTTTAAAAAAGCACTAGTTGACCTGAACTTTTGATCACTTCGTTTCCTTTCCTGCAATTAATTCCTACTTTCATGCTTCAAATTCACCAGTAAAGATTGAACCCTTGAAACCCTAGGCCACAAGCCTTGACCCCAATAAAGGCAGACCCACAGGCCCACACTCTGTCCTCTCCTCCCTGCCCCCGCCCCACGGCCTCACTGTGCAGCCCTGGGCACGTGCCCTCCAAGAATTGTGGGTAATAAACATTGTTAATCCTTGGAGAAATGAAAATTAAAACCCCAGTGCGAAACTTTTAAACAGAACAGCTAAAATTAAAAACACTCACACCCAAATGTTGGCATGAACGTGGCAACCAGAATTACCATGCATTGCTGAGGAAGTATAAAATAGTACAGCCAGTATGGAAAAATGTTTGGCCCCTGCTTTTTTTTTTAAGATTTTATTTATTTATTCATGAGACACACAGAGAGAGAGAGAGAGAGAGAGAGAGAGACAGGAAGAGGGAGAAGCAGGCTCCATGCTGGAAGCCTGACGTGGGACTCGATCCCAGGACCCCGGGGTCACGGCCTGGACCCAAGGCAGCACTAAACCATTGAGCCACCCGGATGCCCTGTTGGGCCCCTTCTTAAAAAGGTTAGCAGACTATAGAACTGTGCTCTGGCTGCCGGGACGAAACAGCGCGACTAGTTGGCCTCCAGCAGACGTTTCCCTGTGAGAGCTCCGGAAACAGCTAACCAGGATCAAGGTGCCGGCGACTTCAGGTTCTGGGGAGAGCTCTCCGCCCGGCCAGTGGATGGCTACGTTCTCCGCGTCCTCACGGGACGGAGTTTAGCCTCCCTTCCTCTTCTCATAAAGTTCGCCAGTTCTATAGGATTGGGGCCCCACGCTTATGAGCTCATCAGCCTTAATTACGGCCCACGTAGGCCGGGCTCCGAATAGTCCCACTGGGGGTTGGAGCTCCGACTTACGAGTGTTGACGGCTTACACACAGGCACCCTGCGGCCCAGGAGGAGAGCTTTGTCCAAGAGAAATGAAAACATACATCAAAAAAATGCCTCATCCAAGAATGTTCGTAGCAACTTTATTTACAACAGCAAAAACGTGGCAAGTGCCAGTCAACAGGAGGAGGGATATACAGATGGCAGCGCACGCACAGAGTGGACCCTTCTCGGGAAATTCATGTCGGCACAAACAGCACCGGCTTGGAGCAAAAGGGACTGAGATAGCTCAAAATGCAGTAAGAGCTGTCTGGGGACCCCGTTCCTGTGGGCAACTGTCGTGCTGAGGCCACTGAGCAGCAAACATGAGCCGCTCCTTCTGGGGAAGAGACCAGTGGGCTGGGGGCCCCTCCCAGGGGGACACTGGGTGTCCTCCCAGGAGGACGCTGCATCCGTGGGCCCCTTGCAAGGAGCAGAACCAGGCTCCAATCAAAGTGGATGCACTGCCCTGGACAGGGAATGGGACCACCACCCCGCGGGCTTCAGGCCGCGGCGAGCCAGCAATGCATCCGTGCTTCGTAGTCCATGCCTGCCGGGTGGAGCGTCTGCTGGGTCACCCCCGTCTCCCTAGCACATGCTGGGTGTGTGCGCAGGGAGGCACAGGTGACTTGTCCCACTGCACAGACCTCTGCGACAAGAGCCGAACCTGCAGATCATGAGATCCTGGGCTTCGGGCTTGAATGAGACACAGTGAGCAATGCCTAGTGTTTGAGGAGTCGAAGTATTTTGTGGGAGATTCCCCCAATGGCCATTATGCTCTGCAGCTTCTTCCAGAAGGGCTGGGCCTCTGAACCGTGGCCTGGCCTGGTGACGGACCTGTGGAAGTAGCAAGAGTGATCTTGTTTCGTTTCCAAGTTCAGGGGTCGAGAGGTCATTCAGCCTCCATGCTCACCCTCTGGACCGAGTCCCACGTGCACACAACCAGCCTCCTCCGTCCTCCATCAGCAGAACCACCTAGATGGCCAATCACAACTACAGCTGAGTGAGGCCAGGTGAGGCCAGGTGAGGCCAGGTGAGGCCAGCGTTAGGACCGTCCAGCTGGGGGCCCTGGGCGGCCCGTCGCTTGAGCACCTGACTCGTGATCTCAGCTCGGGTCATGATCTCAGGGTCATGGGGTTGAGCCCCATGTCAGGCTCCGTGCTGGGTGTGCAGCCTGCTTAGGATTCTCTCTCTCTGTCTCCCTCTGCTCCACGCTCCCCTTCTCTGCCTCTCTTTCTAAAGAAAGAAAACAGAATTGCCCAAATGAACAAATTCCAAACAGCCAATGCACAGATTCATGAGCTAAATAAACGATTGTCGTTCTAGAACACTAAATGCTGGGACACCTCGGTGTGCAGCAAACATAATTGACACATCAGGGGATGCAATGAAAACCACGGGGAGGGACGCCCGGGTGGAGCGTCTGCCTTGGGCTCAGGGCGTGACCCCAGGGTCCCGATCGAGTCCCGCATCGGGCTCCCTGCAGGGAGCCGGCCTCTCCCTCTGCTTGTGTCTCTGCCTCTCTCTGTGTCTCATGAATAAATGAATTAAATCTTAAAAAAAAAAAAAGGCCACGAGGAGATGTCCGCACACACTCGTCAGAATGGATGAGCTCTCAAGGACCAAACATGCTTGGTGCTGGTGAGTACGTTGGGCGGTTAGTTCTCCTCTCTCACTGGGGGCGTGCAAACTGGTGTAAGTGTGTCAGAAAGCTGTGCGGAAGCTCCGAGTAAACTAAGCAGGCGCCTATCCCGTAGTTCAGTGACCGTCTCACAGGCGTGCACCGTCTTGGAAAAATGCGTCTCTCCATCGAGGGCCGAGTACGAGGAGGGCGCCTAGTGAAGGGCAGGGGCAGAAGGGGCTTCTGGGATGCTGGAATGTTCCGTATCCCTAAAGGATAGCATCGGTGTGCTACACGCAACTCGCACAATGTGGAGTGTCGCTCAACTGAACGGAACCTCCACGACGCCCTCGCTGAGGCGTGTGCCCTCCACCGCGTGTGGACGCCCCGGCTGCGGGCTGTGCAGCCGCCCAAGTGGCTGGGAGTTGACACCCTCCCCAGCGAGACACAGGCCCGGGGCCCCCGTGCTCGGAGCCGGAGCAGGTGGGCTCGCTGTGCTCGCCCGGAGCCCGGGGAGCAGTCACGGGGGGGCGGCATGGCCCGGGGAGGGGGGGGCGGCCGACTAGCGCTGCGGAGCCCGGCTCAGATCGTGTCTCGGCAGCCGCACAGGCCACCGAGGAGGCGCAGCGAGCCCGCCTGTCACCCCGCCTGGGGTGTTCCTACTGCCAGCCGGGGCCCCACGCCCCGCACCCAAGGCAGAGCGCTCCAGCTGGGCGGGGTGAGCACCTGCCGCAGGCACTGCCATGGCTGCTGTGGCATGGGCTCGGGTGGGGCTCGGGGTCAGGGTGGGGGTCAGGGAGGGGTCAGGGCTCAGGGTGCAGTCGGGATGGGGTCGGGGCTTGGGGCTCGTGGGTCAGGGTCGGGGGTCAGGGTCTGGATTGGGGTTGAGCTCAGGGTCAGGGCCGGGGTCAGGGCTCTGGGGTCAGGGCTCAGGGTCAGGGTGGGGGTTGGGGCTCAAGGTCAAGGCCGGGGTCAGGGCTCGGGGCTTAGGGCTCAGGATTGAGGTAGGGTCAGGGCTCGGGGTCAGGCTCGGGCTGAGGGCTCAGGGGCCTCAGGGTCGGGGTCGGGGTCAAGGCTCATGATCGGGCTCGGGCTCGGCCGGGGGGAGCTGCGGGGCAGCCGCGGAGCCCACGGCGTGAGGGTGGGCAGGGCTCCGAGGGGCCGCTGCAGGTCCCGGCGAGGAGCCGAGGGCAGCTTGCCAGGCACAGCGAGTCGGGGGCAGGGGCGCGGGCGGCCTCGGGGGCAGCCCAGGGGACAGGCGTCCCGCCTGATGTCCAGGGCCGCGGCCTCTCCCGGCAGGAGACTCGGCAAGAGGAGCCTCAGGGTGAAGGCAGGTCCCCGCGGCTGGGCCGCCAAGGCTGGGGACACCCGCCTCTGGGGCTCAGGCCCACACGGGGGGACCGCGGCCTCCGTGGGCCCTGTGCACCCGCCTCGCCCCGCAGCCATCGGGCTCTGTGGCCGTGGGCCACGGCAGTCTCGCGGCTGGAGAGCAAGGGGTTCGGGGGGCCGGGGACCCCGGGGTCAGCACCCACAGCACACGGTGGGGCGAGGCCGGGGGCCACACACTAAGCGACCACTCAGGGGCAAGCAGGGTGGCTCCTTATGGGAAGGGAAAGGGAAGGATGGAGCCAAGGTCCCTGCCTCGGAGGACACTCCCAGGCCTGCCCGAGGCCCTGGGGACGCGGGCGCAGGTGGGCTTCAGAACTGCTTCGGCAGCGCCCACCCTGCTCCCCGTTCCCCACTTTGAATAGCAGAGACGCCCCCCGCCCCCCGGGAAGGGCGCGGATTCCGACCTCGCGGCTCCTCCTGAGACATCAGTCACCCTCAAGGAGGCTCGCCTGCGGCCCCTCGCGGGTGGACACCCTGGCGCTACCCGCACGGTGGGGGAGGCCTTGGTGGTCCCGGGCGGTGCAGGTGCATGGGGCGCAGGCACAGGGGGGCCGGCGCGAGCTCTCCCTTCCCACGTGGTCTTCTCCGGCCCCCTCTCCCGGCGAGGTCAGGTCTAAACCCCTCCCCGTGGTTCTGGGCTGCCTTCCTCCCGCCCGTAACCAACGGAAGGTGCTGAGTCACCCACACGACGTCCGACCAGGTCAAGAGTCCACGCAACGTCCACCCGGCCCTCGATGCCCCCCTGGAGAAAGGCAGCCCCATGTGGGAAGCTGACCGCGCTGGAACCGCCCTGGGGAGACCACGTTCGGCGCCAGTGTGGACTCAGCCCGGCCTTGCACTCGTCTCCAAGGCCCCAGACGTGTGAGCGAGGCCACCCGTCCCAGCTCGGGGGCCAGCCAAAGGCCAGCGACGACCTCAACGGACACCACGTGGGGCAAAGAGTAGCTCCAGGCGCAGCCCAAGTCCTGAGCTACCAAACGGGTAGGATCTGGTAAACAGGGGTTCCCTGAGCCCCCAAGCTTTGGGGCAGTTTGCTTTCCAGCAACAGCAAACGGGATGCCCTGGCCCCTGAGGAAGCGTCTTTCCCACATGCGTGATCCAGGAGGGTCTCGTTCACGGGCGATGCAGGTCTAGCCACTTCTTCATAAAGCCTTTGGCTGTTGTGGGTAGAAACACCCAGTACTTTCTAAATGATGGATTTCTGATTGGTTTTTATTTACAAGGAAACACACAAGTTTGGTAATTCGGGTTTGCCTACGAAACTCTTCCTATGGCATTGCTTTTAGAAATGCTCGGGAAAATAAAGATGGAAGAATCAAATATACTCATTTCTTCCCCAAAGACTTACTTAAAAAAAAAACAAAAGATACTGAATTTGCAAAAAGAAATACCTGCCTCCTAAATATTGCAGAGAAAATGTGTCTCTCTTGCTTGTCTGAAGAGCAGGCATTTCCACATGCGGTCCTGCGTGAAGGCGGCGTTGCAACCCCGTCAGAGCTTGGACCCTGACGACAGACCTGGGGTCAGACCCAGGCTTTGCCACTGAGCGGTGACCTGACCTGCGCAGTCTCTGCCTCCACTGAGCCCCAGTTTCTTCTGAGGATGCAGAAAGCTGACAAGGCTGAGAAGGCTCCTCCCCGGTCTGGAGGTGTCGTCGGCAGGCGGGTACAGCCTGGTCCCTGGTGGGTCTCTGCCCACGCACCCCCGGGTCCGGGGCAAGCCCCGGGGCTGCGCCTTCCAGACCGTCACCTGAGGAGCCCAGGGCCCACCCTCTTAAGCAGCTCCTGGGCCACCAGAGCACGCTTGTGTCCGGGACCTGCTGAGGGACCTGCCCAGGGGGAGAACTCACCGTGGGGGGTGCGGTTGTCACTCCACGGGGGCGTCTGTCCCAGCGGGAGCCTCCGTGAGTCTCAGGGGCCTCTGCTGGCTGCAGGACCCTCTTGACCCAACATGTGTTGGGGCTTCTCCTCCTTCTCCTGGTTTCCAGGTAGCGAGAAGGGCAGTGCGCCGGGTGGGGGCGGGGGCCAGGGGGACCCAGCACCCGCGAACCCCCTTCCACTCCTGGGCACCTAGTTTTGCGTTTTAGAAGCTGTGCTATGCGCACTGTCCTCTCCGCCTCTGCGTCCCACGGTCCTAGTTGGAGGGAGGTGGGAGGCAACCAGCGTGCGTCCGGGGGACCCTGCAGGTGGAGGGACCCCCGCGCTGGACCCAGACCTTCCCGCAACAGCCTTCCTCTTGCAATCCTTAAAAAAGTTTCAGCATATTAAGAATTCATCAGTTAAAAAAAAAAACAAAAAACAAAAAAATAAAAATAAAAATAAAAAAAAAAAGAATTCATCAGTTAAGCTACGGATACAAACATATTACCTAAGTCACATTTAAAGGCCAAGAGGTCGTTTTAGGTGCATAACAAATTTAATGTTCATATACACGGAATCAGCTTTGCGCAGTGGCAGTATCGTAGCCAATGAGGTTTATCCGAGGCGCGATTATTGCTAATTGATACACACGGAATCATATCATTTATTCAATACCTACCACGTTAGGTTTTAATCCAAGTGTTGTCTACCTTTCCTATGAGTTCATCTGAGTGCCCTTTACATTCGTTTATATCAGCCCCCGTCGGAGCTATTAGATAATAAGTCTACACGGGGGTGTATTTCAGGCCTATGAAAACTGTGAATGTAGCAGTGACTCTTTACAGCATCTTCAACTTAAAGTTTGTTTCTGGAAAACAAAAACCCGTGTTGTCCCGCAGTAGGAAACTGCCAGGAACTGGGCTTCTGGAGTCCCACATCCCTGTCCTTCACCTTCCGGAGTGTTACCGGGTTGGCTCGGGAGCCCGGCGGCACCTGCGGCCCGCGGCGCACACATCCTCACGGAGAAGCTTGTTGCTCGGCGGCTCGCGGTGGCCACTGCTGTCACTGCTGCGTTGCTCCGGCCACAGCGACACAAAGCCCAGGAATGTGTGATGCACGTAGAGCAGTGAGGCTAAAAAGTGTCCCCATTGAGCAAAAAACAAATAGGCTGATACAGTGATTTTTTTGAACTTTAAACCTGACACGAGTTTATGGCAAATGTCCAAAATTCCAAGAGCCCCTAAAATCCATAAACAGTGCGATCACATACGAGGCTGTCGTGGAGTCCTGCGCAAGGGGCGGGCGGTCAGTTCTGGGCTGGGGTCTGGCTGCTGCTCCGCCGGGCAGCTCGGGGCCTCCGCGTGACCCGCCCCGCACGCGCGAGCAAGGCCGGGCCTCGCGGGGGCACGCCCGCTGTGCTGCAGCCTCCAGGCCTGCTCCACAGTGACAAAGAACGTTGAAAAACAGAAACAAGAACAAAGGCCTGTTGTTTGCTGGGTCTCCCGGTGCCGCGGCCCCATGGCAAACCCCGGGCGGGCAGAGGGGCCAGAGGAACGCCGATGCTGTGGCGACCGCTTAGAAACCAAATGGGTTCACGGAATCCGATGTGGGGTAAAAACAATAAAATGTGATGCCCGGGGACGCAGGGACGCAGGGACGCCGCCAGAACCAGCCTGGGCCTCCGGGCCTGGCAGCACCTGTTGGCCGGCGACCTCCTGTTCCGAGTCCCCGACCCACGGGCTCAGCAGGCAGCGCCGGGAGCCTTCCACGGAGGACGGCGGGGACTTCTTGGCGGCCCGGTCCCCGGGCACCGACGGCCTCTGCATGGCGCACACGTGTGCACCCGTATCTGTGCAATCCCCTCGGGCACAACCGCCTCCCCCTTCACTGAGGCTCACACAGGTGAAGTGCGGCCTCCACGATGGCAGGATTCGAACCCGGCTCCGGGATCGCCCCCCCCCCACCCCCGGTTGCGTTCTTCAGAACAGGGAGGGCGATTCATTCTCACTGTCTTGAGACTCGCACTCGCCACAACAAAGTCTTTGTCCCCTCTCCCACGTCCCTCCGGACACAGGCGCCCCTTTCTCCCTGTGGACGCGGTCACTGTCAGGGCCCCGTGAGCAGCTTGGTGGCGGATGGCACTGCCCTTCCACCGGAGAACAATGTCCCGCCCGTGGCCTTCCCTCCACGGGGCTCAGCCCAGGACCCATGCGGGCGGGGTGGCGGGGCGCTCCGTGCACCTGTGCGGTGCCCCAGGCCCGCGCCCCTCCACGCCCCATCCACGCACCTGTGCGTCTAGAGGGGCCGTGGACCAGACGCCGGAGCCCCTGTCGCCCCCCGGCCACCAATTCTGCACCTACCGACAGTGCGGTGGCCTGTTCCACCTGCAGCCGCGTGACACCGGGACGGGCAGTGCAGGGCTGGGGTGCAGCTCGGGGCGGAGCCATGGGGCCCCGGGAGAGGGCGAGGAGGCCCCAGGACGCGGCCTCCCGCAGGAAGCACTGGGCATGAAGGACGTCACCCCGCCGCCAACCATGTGGCCAGCAGCGCTCGGGGAGCCTTGGGGTGAGCGGAGCCGTGGGTGGCGAAGGATGGGGTTCAGCGGCCCAGGGGTGGCCGCACAGAAGGCCTGGCCACGGCGACCATCCCGCACCCTTCGAACCGTCCCAGCAAGTGACCGACCGAGCCCACGGAGGGCGCCCATGGACATGGGCGCGGCGCATCTGGGGTCGGGTGTCTGTGGGCCGAGGCTGACCCGCGGGGCCTGCGGCGGCCCCAGGACACGTCACAGCCGCTGTCGGAGGGACCGGCTGATGTCACGAAGAATCCACACGTGTGACGTCAGAAATGTTCTTGCAGGAAAATGCGGGGCGAAGCACGTTAGTCGGTGGGGGGTGTGTGTCGCATATCCACAGTAGGACCGTGGGCTCCGGGCTCGGGGCCGCCACCCCCTCTGCCCCTCCTGCACTGCGGTCACCCTCCCCGAGGGCCCCGTGGTTCTGTAGGATGTATAGGTGTACTCGGGGGGCAGAGGCAGGGGCCCCGGCGACGCCCATGACCCTGAGGTCACAGCCGGAGCCGAAATAGGAGCCGGGGCCTAACCAACCACCGTGGGCGCCCCTCCACGGAGCGTCCTTGGATTTTCCTCACTTTAAATCACTGGGGCCTCATGGCAGAGCAGTAAAGAGCTAAACGGACATTTGGGTTCTCTCGTCACCTAGCGCTCGGTCTGGGTCCGAGGGACATAAGGAATCGTGACAGTAAAAGAGGCCCTGAGATGCGGGCGGCCAGGCTGGGTCGGGCGGCCCATGGGGGGCGGGGGCACCCACTGCCGCGCCGGCAATGCCAGGCCTGGCCCCCTCTCGGGCCCGTCACCTCCAGGACGGGCGACGCAGGGTGCTCACGAGCCCTCGGCGGGAAGGCATGGAGTCCCCGCACTCGGCGCCTCCGAGCACGAGCCCTGCAAGGGCGTCCCTCAGCCGGGCCCACCCATCCCCGCTGTGGCCGCGCGGGCCTGGGCATGGACAGCAGCCGCGAGGCTCTGGCCGCTGACGCCGCTCAGTGGTCCCTGACCCACAACCTCGGGCCCCGAGCCACATCTGTGCACGAGCTGGAAAGTCACCGCCCCTCCCAGTCCTCGACGCAGCTCAGGGAGCACAGGTGAACCCAGGCTGCTGGGCAGGTGCAGAGAATGTTGGGCTGCCTGCTGGGTGTGAGCCCGAGCCCTGCAGTGGTCTCTGCACTCAGCACTCAGCACTCTGTACTTAGCCCCCAGCACTCAACACTGTGCACTCTGTACTTAGCACTTTGCACTCTGTATTTAGTCCTCAGCACTCTACACTCTGCACTCAGCACTCAGAAGGTGCTGAGACCTCCGGGGCACAAGCAGGCTGAGCAGGGCAGGCGGGCAGGCAGAGGGGTGGCAAGCTGACGTGAATGCAAGTTGTGCAGTGTCCGTGTCAGAGAGCCAGGCCAGCGCACCCAGGGCTGCCCCCTCTGGACAGGCGGCAGCACCAGCAGATGCCGTCAGGGACAGTGAAGGCCGCCCCCCAGACGCCGGAGGGGGAGCCCCTGCTAACACCCTCGCTGCAAAGCCCAGCACCTGGCCCACTGTCAGGAGGGGCTGCGGGTGCAGCACAGGGGCTGAAGCAGAGTCAGGCCCAAGAGGCCGCAGGCTGTCATGGGTGGGTCTGCCCATCTGGCCACCCAGCATCCCTCAGCACCGTCCCACCCACAGCTGAACCCCCTGGCAACCACCGAATTTCTACCTAAAAAGACCACCGTCTCTGTCGCCAGGGAGGTAGTTCCTCCCCAAACGAGAGGGTTCCCGGCCTCAGCCACCCTCGAACCCATCGCCAGCTAATTTAGTTCTCCCCAGATCAGTCATGGTTCGGTTCTACTGAAAATTCAGTCACCTAAAAAGTAACAAAATGCTTACCTCCAACAACTGGTTTATAAAATAAAAACTGGGAAGGAGAAAGAAAAAAATGGTTAGAGCACGGGTGTTGATAAGCACACGCACATAACGAGCTTGCACAGGCCTCGCTCACGGGGTCACCACTGCCACTCCCGGCTTCCTCCTTCAGCCACCCACTCCGCATCTCCTGGTCCTCAGGGGACAGTGCCCGGGTCCCTTATCCTGGTAGAATGACCCAAATCTTCATTCCTGAAGGGCCTGAGTCCTCAAGTCCTGCTTTATTTGTATTTTTTTATGTTTTTGGTTGCTACAGTTTCCATTAATCCCTGCGGCTGGTCACGGAAGTATGACGGCTGTGGCCCGGGCTCCAGGGTCCTCCTCACCTCTGCTGTGCAGTGACCCACCTTCCCCTGGGCCATCGGGACCAATCACTCAAGCCACTGGACTAGCCCTTTATTTCCCTGACGGTTCCACCGACGGAATACGGAGCCCACACTGGTCTGGTGGCGGTCAGGTTCCAGTTCAGCGGGACCCCTGCGACGGAGACCACAGACACGGACAGGGACCCCAGGGGCCACGGACACGGACAGGGACCCTGGAGGCCACGGACACAGACAGAGAAAGGAGGCAATGCAATAGGAGTTGGTGTCCAAGGAGCCTGGGCCCCCTGCTCACGTGTCCCAGGCATTTCCATGGGATAACGTGCTGCTGTTACACACACACCCAAAGTTACGACTAACGTGCATCAGACAATACTTGAATCGTGTGATCTCCAGATGTCCCAGGGTTAGGTTTTCAGTCTCCATGAAGGCCCAGTAGCAAACCGGAAGCTGTCTCAAAATGAGAATAGTCAACACGTGGAACATTCTCCAGAATAGATCATATACTGGGTTACAAATCAGGTCTCAACTGGTACAATAAGATTGGGATTATTCCCTGCATATTCTCAGACCACAACACTTTAAAACTTGAACTCAATCGCAAGAGGAAAGTTGGAAGGAATGCAAACATTTGGAGGTTAAAGAGCATCCTAGGGCAGCCCGGGTGGCTCAGTGGTTTGGCACTGCCTTTGGCCCAGGGCCGGATCCTGGAGACCCGGGATTGAGTCCCACATCAGGCTCCCTGATGGAGCCTGCTTCTCCCTCTGCCTGTGTCTCTGCCTCTCTCTCTGTGTCTCTCATGAATAAATAAATAAAATAAAATAAATAAGTATTAAAAAAAAAGAGCATCCTACTAAAGAATGAATGGGTCAACCAGGAAATTAAGAAAAATTTTAAAAATTCATGGAAATAAATGAAAATGAAAACACAACGGTTCAAAATCTTTGAGATTCAGCAAAGGTGGTCCTAAGAGGGAAGTACATTACAATATGTCTTTCTCAAAAAGTTAGAAAAATCTCAAGCACACAAGATAACCATACACCTAAAGGAGCTGGAGAAAGAACAGCAAATAAAGCCCAAATCAAACAGGAGAAGAGAAATGATAAAGATTAGAGCAGAAATCAGTGAAATAGAAACCAGAAGAACAGTGGAACAGATTGACAAAACTAGAAGCTGATTCTTTGAAATAATAAGATTGAACCCCTAGCCAAACCGAAAAGAAAAGAGAAAGGACCCAAATTAATAAAACCATGAATGAGAGAGAAGAGATCGCGACCAACACCAAGGAAATACAAACAATTTTTAAAACATATTGTGAACAACTATATGCCAACAAATTAGGCAATCTGGAAGAAATGAATGCATTCCTGGAAACTTATAAACTACCAAAACGGAAACAGGAAGAAAGAGAAAATCTGAGCAGACCCATAACCAGCAAGGAAATTGAAGCACTAATCAAAAATCTTCCAAAAAACAAGAGTCAAGGCCAGATGGTTTCCCAGGGGAATTATACTAAATATTTAAAGAAGAAATAATATCTATTCTTCTGAAGCTGTTTTAAAAAATAGAAATGGAAGGAAAACTTCCAGACTCATTCTATGAGGCCAGCATTTCCTTGATCTCAAAAGCAGATAAAGACCCACCACAAAGGAGAATTAAAGATCAATATCTTTGAGGAACATGGAACCCAAAATTCTCACCAAGGTAGTAGCCAATAGGACCCAACAGTACATTAAAAGGATCAGATATTAAAATCCTGACTAAGTGGGATTTATTCCTGGCCTGCAAGGGTGCTTCAACATTTGCACATCAATCAGCTGATACT
The DNA here is from genome assembly GCF_053574225.1 of Canis aureus. Classification (NCBI taxonomy): domain Eukaryota; kingdom Metazoa; phylum Chordata; class Mammalia; order Carnivora; family Canidae; genus Canis; species Canis aureus. The sequence continues at coordinate 44,019,542 of NC_135640.1, read as the reverse complement.
TCACATTAATAAAAGGAAGGACAAGAACCATAGGATCCTCTCAATTGACACAGAGAAGGCATTTGACAAAATACAGCACTCTTTCTTAATTAAAACTCTCCATAATGTAGGGATAGAGGGAACGTTCCTCAGCATCTTAAAGGCCATCCACAAAAAGCCCACAGCAAATATCATCCTCGATGGGGAAACAGTGGAGCCTTTCCCCTAAGATCAGGAACACGACAGGGATGTCCACTCCACTCTCACCACTGATATGCACACAGTCCTAGAAGTCCTGGCCTCAGCAGTCAGACAACAAAAAGAAATAAAAGGCATTCGAATGGGCAAAGAAGAAGTCAAACTCTCTGTGTTCATAGATGACGATACTTTATATGGAAAACCCGAAGGACTCTACCCCAAAATTACTCAGACCTCACACTGAGGGCCGCTGGAGGGAGGGGCACGCGGTCACGGGGAGACAGGCATGGAGGCGGCACGGGATGTCACGAGCACTGCGTGTTACAGACAACTGGTGAGTCCCTGACCTCTACCTCTGTAAGACACACTATATGTAAATTACCTGAATTTAAATTAAAAAATAAAGTCATTATTTAAAAAAAACAAAAAAACCACTGGTTTTGAGAACAAGGCGTCAGATGGGCAGCTGGTCCCCGAGCCGGGGCTGTGCTGACCTTCTCCCAGGGAGACGCCTCGAGGGCCGGAGGTGCCCCAGAAGATGCTGCCCGCAGCGCAGTGGCCCCGTTCTCTGCCGTCCTTGCCCGCCGCACGTGGTCTGTGGTGTCGCCACCTTTGCCTCCCAATGGCATTAGACGCAACCTTCTCCCCGGGGAGCCGGGCTGCTCAGTCCACTGTCGTGATAAGAAGGGAAAGTTCCCGGGACGTCCCCCCAGCTTCTCCGGGCACAGCGGGCCCCAGCCTGGCGTCGCAGAGCCGAGGGCAGGTGCCAGCAGCTGGGACGAGCCTCCTCCACATTCGGGGAGCGTCCCTGCCCCGCGGACCCACGCAAGCTGCTCCGGACTCTGTCCCCGAACAGCATGAAGCCCTCCTTGGACTAGTGGCTGTGGGGCCACTAAGTGGCCACTGCCACTTAGCAGCCCTGGGAATTCACGTCCCTCGGAGCTGGATCCACTAATCTCAGAGGGAGGTTTCCTCTGCGTGGTCGTGTCAGGCAGTGGCTGTGGGTCCTGAGGGTGGGGGGCCTGGTGTGCGGGGCCGGGGTCTGGGAGGCCCTTTCCCACGGCACTCGGGGCACGGCCCACGCAGGTCTGGGGACTCGGGGCTCAGGCTGCACTTCCACACCTGCCGCGGGGGCTCCCGACCTGCACCCTCCTGCCGGCGAGGGCCCCTGAGCACGGCGCCCGCACCCCGACCCATGGACCTCTGTGGACCGGGGAGCCTCGCGGGCCTGGCCCCACCTGCTGGACGTCAGGAGGCCGCGCGGCCACACACGTGGCCACACACGTGGCTCCCACAGGAGCGTGGCGGTCCCGTGGGCCGAGTTGGGAGGCCGAGAGGTGGGTGCAGCCCCAGGTGGGAGCGCAGTGGGCGGCGGAGAGGGCGCTGGGCTCACAAGCACAGGGCGGAGGAGGCGCTTCAGCAGCGTCGTCCCGGCTGCTAACCCGCGTGTCCCTGGCGGCCGGGACCTGCCCATGGCTCTGGACGAAGCGGCCGCTCCCGTCCTCTGAGCCCGCGTGGCGGGCCCTGGGCTCCGAGGCTGCAGCGGGGCAGGGGGAGCAGCGGGGGGCACAGGCCCAGGTCCCACCTCGTGGGGCGGGCGTCCGGGCCAGCTGGGCAGGCGTCCCGTGGCCCAGTGTCCTGCGTGCTGACCGCGGGGTAGCTGGGCCGCCTGGGGTCTCAGGGCGCCTGCTGCAAACAGCTCAGGGACGGCACCGCAGAGGAGGGAGGAGGCGTGGGGTGCAGCGTGGGCCTGGCCGCCCGAGGCCGTCGAGGGGCGACCCCGGTGTCCGCGACCAGGCTGGACACACGCCCAGGGCCCCATCTGCCCCCTGGGACCTCACCCCGTGGGCCCGGGAGTGGGGGGCACCTGGCAAGTCTGACCACGTCGGGTGAGGATCTTTCTGTGCTGCAGGTGGAGGCTCCGTGGAGCAGGGACCCTGGAGCGGAGGGTGAGCTCAGGGCACTAAGGGGAGGACGGGGCGGGAGTGGGGGGCTGCAGGGGGCGGGGGGTGGCCTGCGGGGGCCGGGGGGGGGGTGGCAGGCGGCCGGCAGAGCCCCAGGGGTCCGCCCAGCTGGGCAGCAGCCTCCGTCCTCCTGAGCAGCCTGTTCTTGGAAGCTCTGCGGTCTTGGCTGCACATTTATTTGCTGGAACCGTCGCTGGGCACCCCCCCCCCGGGCATCCCCCCGCCCCCACCCCCAGCCTTAGAGGAACATCAATATTCATGTATAATTAAAAAAACAGCACAAAAAGCTGACTCCCTACTTCCTGCCCCGCAGGCCTTTCTCCCCCTTGGCCCGAACGCAGGCCTGGCTCCCCTGCCAGTCCGCGGGCGGCCGCGGCTCAATGCTGCCTGTGTGCAGGCCCGGCCCCCCCACCGCCCCCCTGCTGCCCCCTCACCCCCATTGGCTGCCCGGGCCCACAGCGGCCGCGCCCCAGCGCCCAGACGGGATAAGACGGCGCCCCCACCGCCGGCCACTCTGGACGCCGCAGCTGAACAGATGGACGCAGGGACGACGGCAGCTGTGGAGCCGCTGACGTGAGGACGTGGGGGGCAGGGAGCACGGGCAGGACTGCCCTTTGGGTGGCCAGCAGCCCCTCAGTGTGGGGACCCCCAGGCGTAGCCCTCGGTTCTCCCTGAGCCAGGGACCTGGGCCGGGCTCCGTGGGGACAGCCAGCACTGCGTCGTGAGCCTCCAGGGGCAGAGCTCGAACCCCGGGCCGCCGATCTCGAGGGCGAGCGCGTCCCGACCACACGCACCTGCCGGGCGTCCTCCCGCAGCGGCCCGCGGGTCTACACCAGGAGGTTCCAGCGGGTCGGAGCGTGGGTCTGGCGGGCGGACTGTCCTCGGTGTTGGGTCTCCTGGGGGGCCGGTCCCTTCCCACGTCGGGTGGGACGCGTCCCTGCGGCCGGGGTGGAAGCGCACAGGCCCCTGGCTTCCCACGTGAGGCCATGCAGGAACGCCGGGCTTGAGCTCCAGTTCTGTTAAAAGGCTATAACCCAGGGCAGAGTGTGAAAGGGAACATTTTTAAATTAATTTCCGTGTGCTTATGAAGAACGCCCCCTACACGGAGCTTCCAGGCATGTGGAATGTAGGTCTTATCCGTTTCCTTTTAAAAAACCCCACTAGTCAGGCTCCACGAGAACAGAATCAGAATGATGCAAAAGCTTCTCGGGTTTTTTGTTCTGTTTGCAAAAACCAAAACCACTCACTGAAAGCCGGGGTGCAAGGAGGTGAGAAGGGCGAAGCGTCAAGGATTCTAGCCCACCTCAGCTGCTGAACCGGCGCGAGGCCACTCCGACCGCTGGGGACCGGGACCAGGGGCCACGGGTTACCTGGGTGCGGGCGAGGGCCCTCGGTGCTTTGTCCTTTGAGAAATCAGATAGAGTTTTACATCTCTTCTCCAACTTATTTCTTAGATTCTGCGACACGGGAACGATTTTTCAAAAATCAGATGTGGTTTTGTATGGTTTTCAGCTCTGACGGAGCAAAGGTAGCGATTGCCCGTCACCGCCGAGGGGGGACAGTCGGGACGATCCACAGCCCCCGAGGGCTCTCCGGGTCCCGACCCCCCGGGGGCTCCTCCATGACCTCCCCGTGCTCCCGAGGCGGCGCATGTGGCCTTTGTGCCCCAAGTTTCCAGTTCAGGGCGAGGCTTTGCCGTGGCCATGGTCCCCGAGCGAGGGAAGCGCAGCCTCGGAGGCCCTTTGCTTGCGGAGCTGGAGTCACACGTTCCTTCAAGGGCTGCAAGTTCCTCAGGGTCTTTGGAAGGAGGGCCGTTCCTTCATGTGGGGGTGACGGCGGGGCCAGGGCCGCGGCTCAGCTTGGGGTGCCCTGTACCCCGCCCCCGACGTGGCGGGTGCCCCCCCTCGGCCTGCTCCACACACCTCACTTGGGGCCTTGGCCTCGGAGCCCACGGAGGGGTGGTGGGCCAGGGGGCCAGGGGGTGGAGGGCGGCCCCGAGGAGCGAGGAGCGCTGAGCCACTTGTCTCCGGCGCCAGGATGTCGCAGCTGGAGAAGGCGGCGCTGGCCCTGCTCGACGTGTTCCAGCAGTACTCGGCGCGGGCGGGCGGTGGGCGCAGGCTGAGGAAGGCCGACGTCAAGGAGCTCATCGGCAGCGAGCTCGCCCACTTCCTGGAGGTGAGGCCCCGGGCCGGGGGGCGGGAGCGGTGCCTCCGGGGGCCCAGCACAGTGGGGCGGCGCCAGCTCGGCCTTGGGGCCCTCAGGGGGCCACTGGCTCCACGCTCAGGCTTGGGGAGACCGGCCGCGACCCCGCGTGTCCCCCGCACCCCAGGCCCGAGCCCTCGAGGCCATGAACTGCAGTCCCAGGGCACCTGCCTGCCCTGGCCGCCCCGAAGGTCACCCGTCGGACCCCACACGCGGGAAACGGCCACGCCATGAGCCGGTGCGCGAAGGTCTGACCACGACCTGGTTCCGGAGACGCTGCCGGAGTGCTGGGGTCTGGCCCTGCTCACGCTCGGGAACCGCCCCCCGATCCCCAGGCCCCCCAGTGCCCTCATCCCCCCAGTGCCCCCAGTCCCCATCTCCCCATTCTCCTGTCCTCCCAGGCCCCCCAGCCCCTCTCCGTCCCCCCAGACCCCCCCTACAGCGAGGCAGCACCACAGCCCCACACGGACTCGCCCTCGCTGGGACCCGCCTCCCCAAGGCAGGGGAAGCACCTGCAGGCTTCAGAGCGGGGGCGACTCCTGGGGGACCCGGGACGCTCCTCTCAGGCAGGGGTCGAGGTGCACGCCCCTCAGCCCATCCCTCCCACCTCCTGACCTAACAACCCAAACCCCCTGGTTCCTCTGTGAACAGGATTGTTCTCGGGATGAAAGGAGACAGTGTTTGTCAAGTGCCCAACATACACTGGAAGCTCAACAAGTAATTTTCAATAACTGTTAATCATTGATTTTTAAAAATATTAATTATTGGTTTTAAAATGATTAGTAATTATTGATTTTATCAGCAAATCATTGATTTAAAATTACAGCTTTAAAAGCTTAGCACGTGGGAACCAGTTTATAAAATAGTTCACGGTGAGCGCGGCCGGGGGTCATTGCAGAGAAAACACTTTCAAAACCCGAAACCTGGGGATCCCTGGGTGGCGCAGCGGTTTAGCGCCTGCCTTTGGCCCAGGGCGCGATCCTGGAGACCCAGGATCGAATCCCACGTCGGGCTCCCGGTGCATGGAGCCTGCTTCTCCCTCTGCCTGTGTCTCTGCCTCTCTCTCTCTCTCTCACTGTGTGCCTATCATAAAAAAAAACAAAAACAAAAACAAAAACAAAAAAACCCCGAAACCTGCGGGAAGGACTTCCACACGCAGTGAGGAGCTCGGGGAGAAGCAGAAGTCCGTGCTTCTGTCCATGACGCCATCCTCCGCGGCCCCCTGGATGTGAGCCCGGCGACGGCAGGCGGCGGGGGCACATACCCCGCATGTCCCACGGTGCCTTTCTGGGAGCGTCCGGTGGGGGAGACGCTGGGGCCCCGGCCCCTCTGCCGCCCCGTGAACATTCTCTCTGCTGCGGACACGTCGCTGCGGTGGCCGAGGGTCAGGGACGCACCGCGGGCCTCGGCTCATCGTAAGCGGCGGCGCAATTTGTCCTCTCTCGTAGGAGATCAAGGAGCAGGAGGTCGTGGACAAGGTCATGGAGACACTGGACAGTGACGGAGACGGCGAGTGCGACTTCCAGGAGTTCGTGGCCTTCGTGGCTATGGTCACCACCGCCTGCCACGAGTTCTTCGAGCACGAGTGAGGCGCAGCCGCGCAGGAAGCGGAGCGGGGCCGAGCCCCTGGCGCCGTGTAGCTGATTAGGAAGCTTGACGTGCTTTGTCGAGGAGACGCCGACCCCCTTTCCCGGGGCTGACCTCGGGGCCCCCATCCTCCGCTGACGGTCCGTGCGACGCGGTCACGATCCTCAGGAGGGTGTGTGCTCCGCCCGCGGTCAGGGCCGCGCACCCCCCCCCCAACAACGCAGCTGCCGGGACCCAAAGGATGGCTCTGGACGCACGTGGGTCCTTGTCCAAAGTACCAAGTTAGAGACGCAGCTTCGCCCCGTATCCTGTGAGAAGCCTGCCTTTTCCTAAAATGGGTTTGTCATCCGTGCGAAGGAAACCCAGGGTCGGGAGGTGGCCTGACACGCCTGCCGCCAGACGGCCAGGGCACGCTCTGTCCCCGGGTCCCCGCTGAGCCATGGGAGCTCAGCAAACAGGGCTACAGCACTGGGCGGGGGCAGGGGGGGCGGGTCTCCCGGCTGTCAGGGCCGACACCGCATTCTAACCACCTTCAGCGGGGCTCCTGTGCCCCGGGTCACACGTTGGTGCCGAGGCAGGAGCGCGGCTCCCAGCAGGGCGTCCACGCCCCTCCGCACACAGGTGTTCTGCAAACAGCCCCTCTGGCCTCCCCTCCTGTCTGGGAAGCGCAGGTGTCGTTCCTCACTTGCTTGTGCCGAGACAGGGTCTGCCCCGCAGCGGTTGGTGGAGCCCGAGTACGTGGGAAGCTCGACGTCACACATGGGTACCCACGAATCCAAACGTTCAAGTATTAAGTCACTTCCGGGAAAGTTCAGATTAACCTTTTCTGCCCCTTTCCCTGCTGCTTCTTTACGTGCACAGACCTGGAAACCCATAAGCCAATTGATCGCTTGTATTTGCATCGAATAAAGAGAGCATTGTAACGGGTCCCCGTGGCCTTGAACAGGAGGCTGGAGGGAAACTGCTGCAAAGGGGGGGAAGCAGTAAGGCGCAGGCACAGGAGGCCCCCCAGAGCCAGGCGGGTGCACAGGGCCCGGGACCCTGGGATGTGCCGGGGCGGCAGGGAGTAGATGCGGCGGGGTGGGGGCAGGAGGGCCGGAGGGCAGGCCAGCACCGGGTGGGACACACCCTGGCCGAGGCTCCCACCCTGGACGCAGCGCTGGGGGGCAGGGGGGGCGGGGGGACTCGGAGACAATGGTGGCGGAAGCCAGCGCGCAGGGACCATGTGCAGGGACGGCCCATCCTGCACCCCTGGATCTGTGTCTACACCGCAGTCCCTGCCGGGCGATCCGCAGGCCTTCCTGCCGCAGAGGACGGGGGACAGGGCAGCTGGGATGCCGAGCAGGGTGCAGCGGGTGTGTGGCAGCCCGGGTGGGCCCTGCAGGGCTGGAGCCTGACGCCCCAGGGCCTCCGCCGCCAGGGCCCCTTGCTAAGGAGCAGGTCCCTGGAGGAGCCCTCACAGTAGAAACGCCCCGAATCCTGCCCCACGAGGCCAGGCGTGCACACAGGGAAGGTGCCCCCTGCACACAAACACCCGCCAGGACCACGTTCCATGGCCGCCTGGCCTCCCAGGCCCGGGCCGACGGCAAGGCTGCTTCAAGAACTCAGCTGATCCTTCCCCTCTGAGAAGTTAGGGGAACAGCTCCGTCGGCCTAGATCCTTCTAGAATCGTGCCTGCCTTCCCTGTAGGGTGGGCGTCCGGAGCGGACGGGGTGGGGGTACCCAGCATCCCAACGCTCCAGGCCCCCATGGGCCTTCCTGTCCTGGGCTCCTGGCAGCCGGGCCCCCGCCTGCAGCTTCCTCGCAGGGAAGGCTGCTGGAGGGTGTCTACACCACAGGCCCCCACCTCCTCTCCCGGGGGCCTCACAGCGTGTGATCCCCGGACCCACCGTCCTGATCCGAGGGGCAGGCGTCGTCTTTCACCACCAAGCAGGGGGCGAGCGGGGGCCGTCGCTGCCCTTTATCCTGGGAGTCTGGCATTTTGTAAACTGCTCTTCTACTTCACTGATCGTGTGGTTTTGATTCTCATTCGACTGATCGGGTGTTCTCACTAAATACACTTTGTATTCCCGGGACAAATCCCCTGGGTCATGGTCTAGGATTCCTTTGTATCGTTTTGCGTGTTGATGGATTTTATTTGCTACTTTTTTTGAGGGTTTTTGTGACCATGTTTGTAAGAGACACGGATCCCTCGTTTCCCAGCCTGTGTAACGGTAGCCGGGGACAGTGGCCTCTCCCATTTCTAGGAAAGTTTTGTGAACAACCAGCATTAATTTGTCTTTAAATGTTTGCTAGATTCCAGCGGTGAAGCCACCTCGGTGGGTAGTTTTTTAACTACTTACGCATTATCTTTACTTGTTATTGGTCTGTTCAGATTTTTCTTCTTGCGTCAGGTTTTGTAACTTGTGTCTAGGAATCTGTGCGCTCGTCTAGTTTGACGTATTCCTTTAGATTACTGCTTATTTTCTGTAAGGTTGGTGGCAAGGTCCTCTTTTATTCTGATTCTAGTAATTTGTGTCTTTTATCTTGGTCAACCTAAAGTTTTGTCAGTTTTGAAGAAACCAGTTTTTTCATTGACTTTCTCTATTGTTTGCTTATTAATTTGTACCTTTATTATTTTCTTTCTTTTTCCTGCTTTTTAGGCTGTTTGCTCTTCTTTTTGCAGTGTCTTTAGGTAGAAAACTGGGTTATTGATTGGAGATTTCTTTCTTTCTTAAGATTTTGTTTGACAGAGAGAGAGACAGAGAAAGAGGGAGAGCACAAGCAGGGGGAGGGGCGGGGACACGGAGAGAGAATTTCAAGCAGATTCCACGCGAGGGCAGAGCCTCATGCAGGGGGAGGCTCCATCTCACGACCCTGAGATCATGACCTGAGCTAAAGCCAAGCGTCTGACGCTCAACTGACTGGGCGACCCAGGCGCCCCTCACCCATTCACATTTCATGTTTTATGCCTCTGTGAATCCTCCTTTATCACTTCCTTTGGCATTAAGTGAATATTTTATTTTATTTTCCGTGTCTTCACTGGTTTTGTGCCCAGTGTGGAGCCCAACTCAGGGCTTGAAGTCACCATCCTGTGATCAAGGCCGGAGCTGAGATGAAGAGTCTGACCTTCACTGGCTGAGCCACCCAGGGACCCCTAAGTGAATATTTTCTAATGAAGCACATGGATTTCTTGAGTGATATTTTTTGAGCTGTTTGTTGGGTGGTTGCTCTAGGGCTTTCTATACACACGACTTCCCAGAATCAGCTTCAGATTTTTATGAGCTTAATTCCAGCGAGACATACACACCTGACCCCTACAGACCTATCCCATTTCCTTCCTTTCACAGAATGGCTGTTGGGCATATTACACCTGTGGATGCTATGAACCCAACCACCCATGGTTATGGTTACTACTTTACCATCTGCAAAGTAGCCCGGCTACAGCTTTACTCTCTTCTGTGCTGTTATTGGCAAAAATATTACACATTGGGCAGCCCGGGTGGCTCAGCGGTTTAGCACCACCTTCGGCCCAGGGCGTGTTGACCGGATGCCTTACTGTGTTCTTACAATAAAGCTAGAGAAAAGAAAATGTTGGCAAAATCATAAAGAAAATACATTTACAGGATTGTATGGTTTTTACCAAGAAAAAATTGACTTACAAGTGAGTCCGTGGCAGGTCAGACACATGCTGTTCAAGATCAGCTGCATCTGCCTGTGAATCTCTGCGTTCACCAAACTGAAGTCTCTTCAGCTCCCTAATGGATAGGTTAGTACTTTTCCATATATTTGGGGTTGTATTCAGCCATTAATTCTTCAAACTTTTTTCTGCTCTTCCCTCTCCCCTCTCCTGGTATTCCCGTTACCCATGTCTGGTGCGCTTACCGGGCCCCACGTTGCTGAGGCTCTGTTCATCTTTCTCTCCTCCCTCCCTGTTCTCAGGATCACGTAATCTTTACCGATCTGTCTTCAAGTTTGCTAATTCTGCTGGTCCAGAAACTCTGGTGAGCCCCTCCACTGAGTGTTTCACTTCAGTTCTTGTACTTTACCAACTCCAGCAATTTCCAATTGATTTTTTATGTATGTCAATATATTGTATATTTTGGATATATATGTGTATATATCTGTGTAACTTTATATGACATACATTATATAAATGATATGTGTGGACTGTATAAACCTGTTATCTAAACGTCATACATTAGGGCCCCTGGGAGCTCAGCGGTTTAGCGCCTGCCTTTGGCCCAGGGCGTGACCCCAGGGTCCCGGGATCGAGTCCCCCATCGGGCTCCCCGCAGGGAGCCTGCTTCTCCCTCTGCCTGTGTCTCTGCCTCTTTCTCTCTGTGTCTCTCGTGAATAAATAAGATCTTTTTAAAAACATTATACATCATATTTTATATTTTATTTTGACCTACTGATATTCTTTGATGTGACATTGTCATCATACCCCCCTTTACTTCTTTAATTATAGCTTCCTTTAGTTCTGGGACGTATTATAAATGGCTACTTTCAAGTCTTCGTTAAACCGAACACCTAGCTGATGTGATAGGAAGTGTCTGTTGACTTCCTTTCCTGGCATATAGATCATGCTTCTCTGTTTCTTTACACGCTTCACAATTTTGTGGGGAGGAATCTAGACGCTCCAGACCATACCCCATAGGGACTCTGGGTCCTCGGCCCTTCCTCCACCCCCCACCCCCCTCCCCAGCCGGTGGTCCTCTCGTGGAGCGGCTGGCTGACTCACTTCAGTGACATCTGTCCCCCTCCTCTGGTGTCATCCCTGTGCCTCGGGAGGTGCAGCTGTGCGTACGCCCACAGTTGTCCCGGGCACCAGTGATCTGGGCAGGGCTCCAGTCTCCTTCACTGACCACACCCAGCTGCTGAGCTCAAGCAAAGCCAGCCGATGGCTCTACTGTCCTCAACAAAGCTGGTGGTGGGTGGGGGTACGCAGAGCTCCGGAGCCTAACCTGGAGTTCACTGAGGAAACGGCCCCCGGGGTCCGTGTTTGAGATTTGTTCTAACCCCAGGAGGGCTCTTCCTCAGAGTCCCTCTCCCTGGTTCTCCTGCACATCTGCTGGCCTACAATTTGGCCTGTACCTTCACTGAATCTCTGAGTCTCTTTCCAGGGGCCTTTTCACAACTCCTGCTGTTTTTGAAAGTCCCCCTGTGATTGAACTTCTGCATGCTCCTGGGCAAACGCAGTCAGCTCCTCTGGGAAGAGACAAGGAGTTACCTGTTTCTAGAGCCTGCTTCTCCCAACGGGCGAGGGTTCTGCTCTGCGAGCAATGGGCAACCTCTGAGTGACACCCACCGGCAGAGCTCGGTGATCTGTGGAGTCGGGACGCACCTCGGGTCTCCTCAGCTTGCCGCTCCTGGTGTGGACCCTGCATCTTACGAGCTGGCGGAGGGGGATCGGCCCCTGCGTCCTCAGTGGCATCTCACCCCGGATGGAGGCTCCATTCCACAGGAGGCTGAGTAGAGGAAGGGATCATGGTTATGCTGACCATCCCAGTAGATCACTTGGAAACACATCAGCTACCTTCATAATCTAAAATTAAGCACAGGTAATCACAGTTTGCGTAAAATAAGAACATTTAGAAACCAACCTGAATCAAAACAAACAGAATCAAGATACAAATGACCTACTAGACGCAGTGTGGACTACGCGGATGTTACGATTCTGAATGTAAAATGGCTCCTACAAATCAACCGAAAACACCTTTGAGGACAGTAAGAATTGCCAGATCCGAATGGAATGAATCAAATGGGAAATAAACACATGACACACGGGATCCCTGGGTGGCGCAGCGGTTTGGCGCCTGCCTTTGGCCCAGGGCGCAATCCTGGAGACCCGGGATCGAATCCCACGTCGGGCTCCCGGTGCATGGAGCCTGCTTCTCCCTCTGCCTGTGTCTCTGCCTCTCTCTCTCTCTCTCTCTCTGTGACTATCATAAATAAATAAAAATAAATTAAAAAAAAATTTTAAACACATGACACACAAAAACATACTTACCACGACATGACACTTATTTGGCCATTAGTCTGGCAAGGACTTGTTTTGATCTTGGGCAAGTGTCCATTGCCAGGGCTGCTGGGCTGCTGGCAGGAGGCCGCCCCACCAAGGCCTTTCAAACTGGGATGAACTCTGACCTGGTCACTGTCCCCGCACGAACTGTGTCCGAGGCAGCGACTGTCATTGCAGATGTGCGGGTGCTCAGCACCCGGCAGTGGCAGGTACTCAGCACCGCGACCGCACAGCACCCGGCAGCGGCTTGGTGCCACGCGCCCACGTGGCACAGCTGTTAAAACATGCAGAAGAATATGTGTAAAAGATTAAAAGTCGGGAATTTATTAAGTACAAAAACTGATATAAAAGCATAGGATTCTAATTTTGTGAAAGTTTTTAAAAAGAAAAAATTAATCCCCGAGAGGATTTTTATCAAATACTAATGCTGCTATTACTCAGGGGTAGAGTAACAAGAGATCTTAATTTTCTTCTTTCGTGTGCTCTGCAGATTTTATGCTGTAAACATAAATGCTTTTATATTCAGATTAAAAGAATGTAAAATAAAATACATCCCATCTTGGGTAATTTAAAAAACATTTTCACATACTTCAAAATGCAGAATTACAAACAGTCAATATCTTTTATTAACATAATGATATAAAAAAATTTTAGTGTGATATACAGAATTCCCAGAAAGTAATTTTAGGACAGTTTAATGCTCTTCTTCAAATCTTAATTTACAAGACGCTCTGTCTTGCTGCCACTGACCTTTCAATACAAAACTTTTACAATATTTGTTTGCTATAAAACTACGACATTCGGATTAGGGTTAGGTAGTGTTTCCCCGCTGGCCATTCTACTATAAGGAACGTCCGTTAGTCCACTGCCAGAACCTCTGTATGTGGAACAATAAGTTATACAGATTATGTACATAATTACACGAGGCCATTAGAACTCCAGTATGTCGTCTATTACACGCAGCTCAACACTGCAGGCGAACAGAACTAATGTGCACGCACTGCCCGCGGCCACGGAAGAGCAGGACGTGAGAGCTGGCCCAGCGAGCCAGTCCCAGGTGGCGGCGAACTTAGAGCGGTAGAGAATTAGTAACAGTTTTGTTAGGCACTGCTCCAGGCTAATTCCAGAAACGCCTGGTTGTTCCTAGGAAGCATGCATAATTCATAAACTTTCCCACCCTCAGTCCCCCAAACCCCACAACTTTATAACATACTCTGTAATAGCTATATAAAAATAATCTCTTAGATTTGAGCTTCACTTCAAATTCGTATAAGTAGCTAAAGGATTTTACATTCTCTTCTTTGACTCAGGTTTACTCTAATATTAGATCAGTCAGTTTCATCAAGTTTGAATAAAATAACTGAATGCGGTTTGGCCAAGTTTTATAGGCACACAAGTCAAACTGTGAAGGCCAGGAGGGGGGCGGGGCGAGGCTCTCTCCACGGCCCCTCGACTGCATGCAGGGTGCTCAGCAAACAGCACTAAGGACCTGAAGGCCTCAGGTGCTGTCACCAGTACTCACAAGTCTGTTGAATGGGAATAAAAATCACAGCTCAACGTAATTCCATGTATTTAGAGGAACCCAGACTGTGGTGTTGGGAAAACAAGCACATTAACTAAACAGCATGAAGTCACAAACCTAGGACAGCGGTTTAAGACTTAACTGCTGGTTTATTTGCCCAAAAGCAAGCGTCAAACTTGACAGCCCCCAACGGCACCTCTCAAGTATCAGTGACAAGTGTGGACACTCGGGCACACGTGTTTCAAAACGAAACCAGCAAAGGAAGCGCCCTGTGAGCACAGTTGGCGACTCGGGACCCAGGGCGGGGAGGCCGGGCCAGCACCCGCCCCCAAGTTGCTCGGCTCCTCCCTATGAAGCAGAAGCGAAGCACGGGGTCCAGGGGCCTCACGTGCTTTCTAGCATAAATTCTATATATGAACTGGGAATAAATAAATGACTTTTTAAAATCGAGAACTATATTTTTGGCCTAAAAAAAGTGCAAACTCGCAACACAGTAGAGCACTTGCAGTTCCTTGCCACACCCACGCCGGGCCCTGAGTCTCCCTTCAGGCACCCTGACGTTCCTGTTCTCGTAAACGTCCTCCAAATTAAAAAAAAGTTTCTTCCCTCTGTCCAGGAAGCAGTTTCTAAAATGAGAATTGGGGAACCTTGAGACGGATCTGTAAAAGTAGAGGAGGAGGGGCACGGCTCCGGGAAGATGGGCGTCCTCTCCCGGCAGCTGCACACAGGGCGGTGCTCCCACCCCGGAGGCCTGCTCCCTGCCCGGCTCAGGAGCGTGGGGCAGGCGAGCGGCGCTCACATGTTGTAGGCGACGTAGATGGGGTCCAGCTGGTCGGCCAGGAAGCCGTCCCGCAGGTGCATGCGCTGCTTCTCGCCCCGTGAGTTGATGGGGATCACGCCGGGGTCCACGATCACCACCACGCCCACGACCAGGTGATGCTCCTCCAGCACCACGTTTGTCACCAGGGCCACCAGGTCGAGCGCATCCTGCTCGAGCCCGTCCAGCTCCACCACCACCACCAGCAGGTTGGTCCAGGTGAACACAGCGCTGCGGGGAGGAGACAGATGTCACCCCAGGGGCGGGCACAGGCTTCTGGGGCAGACGGGGAAATAGGCGGGAATGGCGCCGGACACGGAGCAGTAAGAAGCCCTGCAGGACGTCTGCTGACCTCACACTGCCGCGTGACATCATGAGCAATTTAGGGGTTGGGGGAACGCGTCCTCTAGGGATCCGTACCCTACAGTCCTTAACAAGAACCGAGGTGCTGAAAGCTGTGCCTGTCCCAACTCCAGCTTCCAAGCAAGTGAAGACACAGGGGCCATGTCTGCTTAGGTTAAGGAACTCACAGTAAAAGCAGAAGCACTTCGGGATAACTGAGCGACCCCACGTCTGGGGAGCTGGATTCTTGGTTGAAATGGATTAGGAGGTGAACCTGCGAGGGACCTGGGGTCCGCGGCTGGCAGCAGGTGCCCGCAGGCCAGAGCTGGGCCCAGAGCAAGGCACGCGGCGTGGGGTGGGGCGGGGCTCTCACCACTCAGCGATGCTCCTGTGCGCTCGGACCACGGACGTCTCGATGTCGATGGGGTGGTATCGCATGCCCCTCAGCTCCAGCGTCTCATCCAGGGACCCGACCACGTACAGTGCGTCGTGTCGCTCTGTGAACACAGCCCACGCTCGGAAGGGCACCCAATGAAGGGCGGGCACCTCCCGCACATCCTTCGAGCCCCGCGTCCTGCTCTGTGTGATGGAGGAGCACGCCCTCAGGTGGCCTCAGGTGTGTCCAGGCCTCCAGCCCACTTGACTGCCCCCCCGCAGCAGCCCCACCTCAGGGGGCGCCCGTCAATGTCTGAATACACTCCTGACATCTGTATCATGTCTGGAAGCAAAGCCACATCTGGAGGTACAGCCGGTTCTGACGACCTGGCCAACCTGCTGCAGCCTAAGGGACCCCGCAGCCTTCAGGGTCAGGCCTGGGGAGGGCCTCGCGGCCTTGTTGCCAGCACCCTGGCCCCTCAGCAGAGGCAGAGGGTCCAAGGCCAGCGAGGGACGGCCCGGCTGCAAAACGGCAACTTGCAGGAAAGCTGCTACCAGGGCACATCCCTCACCTCACGACACACCTAACGACACAAGCTCACGGCAAAGGGCGCGGCAGCCAGGTCCCGGAGAGCCGCAGCAGGCACGGCAGGCGCAGGCCTCCCTGGGGTGTGGCCAGACCCCACAGGCGGCACCCTCACCTCCACTGGCATCGGTGAGCTCCGTCCTTCGAAGGAAACCCAGGTACCCAGTCCTTGCCCAGATGGTCTGCGTGTCTCCGAAACTCAGCCGGGCGCTAAAGTGGTCGGCGTGGAGCGCCTCCTCCCCGTAGACCGTGTAGTACCCGGTGGCGTTGTGGGGGCTGCTCACCCAGATCTGGTGGGGCCGAGGGCAAGAACGTGGGCGCGTCCCCAACGCGGAGCACACCAGCCCGGAGGCATCCACTACCCCAGGCGCTGAGGGAAACGCTGAGCAGGGGCCCCGGGGGACTCAGCGCTGGAGCATGTGCCCTCGGCCCCGGGCGTGACCCCGGGGTCCCGGGATTGAGTCCCACAATGGGCTCCCTGCATGGAGCCTGCCTCTCCCTCTGCCTGGGTCTCTGCCTCTCTCTGTGTCTCTCATGAATAAATCAGTAAAATAAAAATAAAAAATAAAAAAAAAAAGAGCACCAAGCCACGCAGGGGGCAAGGGAGTGGTTTCAGGACCTCTTTTCTGTGAATGAAGGGAAAATTGCAGGCACACAAAGCCAACAAACAACTCGTGCTTCCTTTATGTGAAGCTTTCCTCCCCTCGGCCCCAGTGGACGCGTGGGCTCCGCAGTGTGGACGGGCTCACGGGTTCCCTGCCCTCATGTCAGACCCCGGCCGGCACCAAGGGAGAGCTGCCCATCTGCGTGTCCCCACAGGGGCGGGTGGGGGGCAGGAGCCTCACAGACACGCCAGGTCTGCACGCACCCCCGCAGCCATCAGCCGCCCGGGGGGCCCTGGGCCACAGGGACACACCCCCAGTCGCTCCCCATGCTGGGCGCCTGGCCCTCGATCCCCGACAGCACCTGAAGGAGGCGGCGATGCCCGAAGAGCTGGCCAGCGAGGGGCACGCGGACTACGGCCAGCCCTGGGGCCGGGCAGCTTCCCAGCAGGACGCGGGGACAAACAGGCAGCATCTGTACCCGCGAGCCCCAGGCACTGCCGTGCCCACCAGGGCCAGGACACAGGCTCCCCGGAACGCCCACGGAGTGACGTCTGCACCACGGAGCCCCCGGCCCAGGGACAGCCCCACACACCCTGCGTCACGCGAGACCCGCTCACACGCATGGCACGGCATGTGGACACAGCAACTCCCGTGAAGCCTGCATCCTGAGGACACGGAGGCCCCCCGCCGGCTCCCCGCTCCCGTGTACCCTCACCCTGAAGGGCCCTAAGGGCAGACAGGGCAGCTGCGGGGGCTGTGGCGCCCCCCTTACCTCGCCCAGGTGTGAGTCCCCAAGGGGCCCTTTGGTCTCAGTGTGCGCAATAATGACCTTCACCCCGGGGAGGATCTGGAAAGAGAACGGGAGCGATCGGGGGCTGGAGCACAACCTACATCAGATTCTCAATTTTCACAGAAATAGGAGACTTTTTAATAGATAAAAATTAATTGTGAATCTTAGCAAGATTCTCTCATTTCCCAAGAACAGGCCGGATCTCAGATGTCGAGAAGCACCTGTCGCACCCGGGGTCTGCCCCGTAGGGCCCACCCGCGTGGGGGCCGCGCACGCACCTGCCGTCAGCCCAGCTCCGTGCCCCCAGGCACCAGGGGCCCTGGCGCAGGCCCGCCACCCGACAGCCCGTCCCAGGTGCCTCCCCACATGTGACACAGGTGGCGGCGGGGACCCTGGTGGTGGGAGGAAGGGCTGCGGGGCCGAGGGGATGCCGGCTGGTGCCCACGGTCATCCTTCCGCCTCTGCCCCAGCGCGGCTCGCCCACACTCCCACCCCAGGACCTTTGCACCAGCTAAGCCCCCCACATCTCTGTGGCTGTTCCTCCTCAGGAGACTGACCCTGCCCACACTCTGGTGCCCCACAGTGCCCGCCCTCCTCACCCACACCCCACGCAGGCACATGGGCTTGTCCTGTTGCTGCCCCGCTGCCCTGTCCCCCTCTGGGCAGTTCCCTGCCTCCCGAGAGGCAGCCGTGACCACGGGGGTGAGAGCAGAGTCAGGGTGGCCCTTCCGGGCTGCCTGGGCTGTGCCAACCTCCATTTCTTGCCTCCGGGGTTGTGCAGGGGCAGGCCCTGCCCTGCCCCCACCGTGCCCTGCGCCCGGCTGCCCAGCCGTCCCCACACCTTGTGACACGGCCAATAAAGCCCCGCAGGGATTTCTTCCCCTGGTTGAGGACGCCTGTGCTCCACACCCCGGAGGCCCTGGGCCCGGCCCCAGGGGCCCCGACGGCTCAAGCCTCAGGGGGAGCTCCTCTGGGGCTGCCCCTCTCGGGGTTGCGCTCAAAGATGTCCTTGTGTTCACAGCGAGGGGGAGACGTGCCCCGTGCAGCAGCCCAGCGCAGCCCCGTTGGCCTGTGTCCAATGGGATGGGACGTTTTTGATTCTCAGCACCCGCCAGGGGCTAACACGAGAGGACGGGGTGTGGGCACCGGCCTCCTCTACCTTTCCGGACTCCGTCAACGGCAGGCTGTGCGGAGATCCCCGTTCTACCAGACGGACCCTGAGAACCAACAAGGGAAAGGAAATCAGAAACCGACCGTCACTGCGACGGCCAGCCTGTGGCTGAGGCTACGCCTTCAGGCCTGGATCCCGCCTCGCCATGACTGCCGGCTGCACGGGGCTCACCTCCCGTCCAGCCGGCCCCGCCCCGGGAAGCCTCCAGCTGAGCATGGCCTACAAGGGTCCAGAGCCCAGATGGAGCTTCGGGGCAGGAGGGGCCCCGCCCACAGGTGCGCCCTGGCCCCAGGGCACTAACTGAGGGAACACTAAGGCCGTCCTGAAATGGTACCATGTGAAACACGCTTGCCATCGGTTGGTTTACTGGCTTCCATCCAGTAGGAGGCCATGAGTCCAGCGTTCAGTGACTGTCATCACCCCCAGGTGTGGGAGTGACAGGCTCAGGCACACGGGAGGGAGCAGGAGGCCGGCGGCCCCGCGAGCTGGGAGGTCGGGGTGGGCCCTCACCTGTCGTGGCGCAGCGCCCTCATGTCCACGTACACGGTGGTGGGGTCCGGGCCGGCCGTGCCCTGTAAGAATAGCGTCTGTGTCTACACGGGCACCGCCGCGGGATGGCTCCCCGGGCCCCAGGGGTCACCCCGGGAGGCAGCGCTCTGCCGGCAGCAGTGTCCGGTAACGCGAGGTCCTAGAGGCCAGTGCTAACAGCTCCCCGCTCTCCGCATGATGGTACAGACACCACCGAAGGTTGGGGGGCATCACGCCGCCGGCAGGGCAGGCTGGCTCCGTGGCCGGGGACGGTACCGGGCCCCGCGGGGCGCTCCCGGGATCCACCCCCACGGCACCTCCCTGCTCAGCACCGAGCCCGCCGAGAGCACTGCGTTCCACTTGTACACTAGGAACGTGGGACTGAGCGGGCCCCGCGCAACGTCACCCTCTCAGGGTCCCAGAGAGCGCGACCCACGTCTGCCCCGGAATCCAAACAAGCGTCTCCTTTGAGACCAAACGCTGCCCTGTGTCCGGAGGCAAGGCCACGACTGGTACTTCTGCTGAAAACAGGGCTGCTCGTAAATTTGGTTTCAAAGGAGCTTTGTGATACGTTCGTTACACGGCCGCGAGCCGGTCAGACGGCAGGAGAGGCACGGGCGCGTCGGGGCTCACGGCCAGGCTGCGCGAACTCACGGGGAGCACGGCGGCACCGGGGGTCGAGGTCGTACCTGCTCAGCCAGCTTCCCCAGCCTGTTGGGCTGCCAGGGGCCAGGAGGGCCGGCAGCGGGGCACGGGGAGGACAGCGCGGAGACCGACAGAGCAACAGGCCGCGTGAGGGACGCACGTGGGAGAAAGCAAAACACGTCACTGCATCTCAGAGCGCAAACGACAACGGCCCACGGAGCTCGAGGCGACCCTACCAGCGCCCCATGGCCGACCGACAGTCGGACACCTTCACGGGGGCAGGGGGGGCGGAGGGTGGGGGGCGGGGAGAGCCTCCCCTGGGGCCGCTAACGAGGCATCGACAGCGACACCTGCTCACACACCTCCCACACCAGGAGGGCCCGGGGCTCGCGGGACACAGGACGCCGGGAGCTGCCAGGAGGCAGGGGGTCCCCGCCTGCGAGATGGCCCTGCGCGGGGATGCGCGGCCCGGGACGCCCGTGAGGAAGGCATTCAGCGCATTTTTAGGAAGAAGTGAGATGGAGATACCGCTGCCAAATGCAGAGAACAGCCAGTCGCTGTCTCACCCCAGCACTTCCATTCCTAAAACTTTGTGTTTCCTTTTAATAAGCAAAACACCGTAATGTTTCAAAAGTGATATTTGGGGCTACACAAACCTTGTTAATTAACGTTTCAATTTAAAATTTGCAGGTGTCTTCCGAAGTTTATCTTGCTTTAAAAAGTTAGCTACGTGTTGTAACCACCTCAGAGGTGTCTCCAGGGCGGTAGGAGTCACTGCCGCTGAGCCTTTGCGCCTCTAGGCGACCACAGTAGCTTTCACAGTGAAGTCCCTAAGCTCACAGACCCCACGGCCACACGGAGGTGAACATGAAAGGCTGAGAGGACAAGCAGGGACCGGGGACCGGAAGGCAGGACAGCGCACACAGGGAGGGCACCGAGGGGTGCAGCAGGCCTCACCTGGAGGCAGATGGCCACGTTGACCCTGCACCCGAATGTGGTGCTCACGGCGCGCGCCGGCAGGCCCAGGTCCTTGAACAGCTTGGAGAAGGACTGCGTGAGCGCGATCCTGGGCCGCTCCTCGGCCACGACCATGCAGGTGCGCACGCAGGACAGGTTCACCCCCTTCATCTGTGGGAGCGGTGGGCGGGGTGGCCCTGAGCCCTCTGAGGTGGCCTTGGACCCCAGCAGGGGCAGGGGCAGGGGCAGGGGCAGGGCAGGGGCAGGGGCAGGGGCAGGGCAGGGGCAGGGCAGGAGCAGGGGCAGGGGCAGGAGCAGGGGCAGGGCAGGGGCAGGAGCAAGGGCAGGAGCAGGGGCAGGGCAGGGGCAGGAGCAGGGGCAGGGCAGGGCAGGGCTGGGGCAGATGCAGGGGCAGGAGCAGGGGCAGGGGCAGGGGCAGGGCAGGGCTGGGGCAGATGCAGGAGCAGGAGCAGGGGCAGGGGCAGGAGCAGGAGCAGGGGCAGGAACAGGGGCAGGGACAGGGGCAGGGGCAGGAGCAGGAGCAGGAGCAGGAGCAGGGCAGGGCTGGGGCCAGGGCTGGGGCAGATGCAGGGGCTGGGGCAGATGCAGGGCAGGAGCAGATGCAGGGGCAGGAGCAGGGGCAGGGCTGGGGCAGGTGCAGGGGCAGAAGCAGGGGCAGGGCTGGGCCCGGGGCAGGTGCAGGGCCGCACACTCACCCTGAGGACACCCGTCTGCGTTCCCAGGCCCCTGGTGCACATTTCCATCACCGAGTAGGAGCAGAAGGTGACCCGGGCCTTGTACTGGCTGACCGCGGACAGCCACAGGGACACGTTGCTCTCCAGCTCCAGCGGAGGGACCAGGACAGACTGGTGTCCTGAGTAGACGCTGGGGGGCAAGGGAGGATCAGTGCCGGGCAGCCCCGGGTGCCCCACCCACCGCCTCCTTCTCCAGCATCACGTGGGAGTTTCACTAGAAAATTCTGTGTTGGGGGGAGTGTGACATGACATGGGCAGTGGTCTCTCCCCCAAGCCCTTCAGAAGGACCCCGGGGCAGGGCCTGCTGGCTGGACACGGACACGCTGGCTTTCGACGTCCTAAATGGGTCCCTACCTCCTAAAATTGGATGGAATTAAGTCACCTCCTCCGTTACTAGTAACGGAAGCCGTTTACACTCACTGAAAAGTGCATTTTCCTTCAGTTTCAAACTCAGGCTCTGATCCTTCTCACCCTAAACCAACCATCACATGTGCATCTCAGACTGCGGAGGCATCAGCAGTGAACCAGAAGGTTCCAAAGAATGACACAGGCGATTCCTGGCTGCAGGTGGGCACAGAGCAGGGGCACCTGCACACCACCTGAGCACTCAGCTGCTCGCCACCTGCAGGACTTAGCTGCTCATCACCTACAGCACTGACCTGCTGGCCCCCTGCGGCACTCACCTGCGTGCCACCTGAACACTGACCTGCGCACTCCCTGCAGCACTCACCTGCACGCCCCCTGCGGCACTCAACTGTGCACCACATGAGCACTGACCTGCATGCCACCTGCAGCGCTCACCTGCTGGCCACCTGTGCACTCACCTGCTTGCCACCTGAGCACTCACCTGTGCACCCCCTGCAGCACTCATTTGCAGGCCCCCTGCAGCACTCACCTGCGGGCCACCCAAACACTGTTCTACCGGCTACCTGCAGCACTCAGCTGCTTGCCACCTAAGCACTGACCTGCAGGCCCCCTGTGGCACTGACCTGCTGGCCCCCTGCGGCACTGACCTGCTCGTCACCTGAACACTCACCAGCTGCAGCGGTGACCTGCACCCTACCTGCGTACCACTTGCAGCACTCACCTGCACAGACACCACAGGGCGAAGCCGAGGCCACAGTAGGGGTCAAGGCAGATGGCGATCTGCCTCGAGGGGTACAGCTCACACTGCAGCTTTATGGAGCGGCACAAGGCACTTGTGGCTGCGTGCGACATCTTAAGAAGTAAAAGGGAAGGTGTCAGTGATGAGAGGGAAGAAAGGCGACAGCAGGACCTATCGGCCACGTCGCCAGTCAGTTACTTCCTCAAAGGATGGCTGGCTCAAATCCCCATACCAACCTAATAATGCACAGGAAAGGGCACCCCGAAAACCTTCTAAATGAGGTTTCAGAGTAACAGAAAAACTTACTGGAGCTCTTGGCTCCTGGTAAGGAGACAGACTCATCAAACCACCTGCTCCCAAAGCCAGTGGTAAATCTGAAAGTTTAGTTGTTACCATAACACATCGGAACATGCTCTCAGGTAACCTGACGGGGGGGCTTTCCTGGTGTCCGCCACACTTCGAGGAACGACACCCTTGCTGCAAGCTGCGGGTCAGAGGAGGCCCGCACAAACCTGCACCAACCCCTTCTGCCCACGTCACCCGAGGCAAAAGCGAACGGCACGCGAGCGCAGGACCCACCTTCACGCCTGCTAAAATCCCCGTGGTTGACACGCTGAAGTCCAAGTAGGCGAGCACGTCTGGAGACGGTGGCCTGAAAATGCTCGCCACCTTCTTTTTTGGTATGTCATCTGTTGAACCAGACACCAGTAATGCTAAGGCTACTTGGGCTCTCACGGGAGAAAGAATACGGTTCTGTACCTGGGGAGTCCCGGGGGGTCCGGGGGGGAGCGAGCGGGGAGCAGGAGGGAAGCCTGGAGGCAGCAGGCTACGTGCACACACGGGGAAGCTCACTTTAACCCTCGGGGACTGCCACGGGGAGCAGAGCCCCATGACTGCTGCGAACGTGTAGCAGCTGGGACAGTGGGCGAGGTGGACCCAGGGGAAAGACAAGTCGCGGGAGCCGCATGGGAAGCCACTTCCGTTACAGCGGGGCAGCTCAGAGGGGCAGGGACGCGCCAACGGTCACAGAGCCTGTGGCGGAGCCAGGATGAGCAAGAACTGCGACCACGGCAAGAGCCTTGTGGACTGGCCTCGTCCCTCCTGAGGACCCGGAGCCAGACACAGAGAGGCAGGGGCTGGAGCCTAGGTCGCAGCATGCTGGTGAAGCCGCGGGGCTCTCTGGAGCCCACCCTGGAGCCCACCCCGCCTGCCCTGGACCAGCCCCCCAGCCTGGACACGGGTATCGAGCAGGTGGCCACAGACACGATCCCTGACCTCTTGCCCTGGCGTCAAGGGTAGACGCCCACAGGGGTGATGGGGAAGGAGGGCGCCCGCCTGCCCACTGGCTGTGCACCTCGAGTCACCGACGAAGCCCGCGGGGTGCTGCTAGGGAGGGGTGGTTGGCCCACAGGCACTTCCCGGGGAGCAGCAGCACTTGCCATGATGGGGACAAAGCACAGGTGTGCTGGGGGACCTGTGCCCCCACCACCAAGTGCTGTACAGGCACGAGGACAGCGTGAGGCACACGGGCTGCAGCAAGGACTCTGTCCCCGCGGTGCGGGCGCCCAGCCATGAGGGACACCCAGAGGTGAGCTGCGGGCGGCCCAGGGGCAGGTGGCCCTTCATCTGTCAGCCGCTCTCACCTAACTTTTCTTGTTCAGTGGCGACAGTACCACCTGCACAACAAGGGGAGGGGAGGCGCTGTGTCCCGGGGGCCGGCACACACCCTGATGCCTCAAGGGCCCGTACCTGTATCCACAATGGTTGGCCAGGTCCTGACGTCCACAGCGGCCCCTGCATCTTTGGACTTGAGCAGCCGCATGATGGCCTGTGTCGTGAGGACGCAGGCGGACTTGCTGACCTGCAGAGCATGGGGTCGAAGGCGTGAGCGTGTTGTGGGGCCCGGGAGAGACGGCCAGACCACCGCTGGGCCCACTCAGGGCCCCGTCCCCCGGGGCAGGCCCGCCTGCCGGCCCAGGGTGCACAGGTACCTCCACGATCATCTTGACGGTAGGCAGCGTGGTGGCGAGGTTCTGGGGGTGTGGGGGCCGCACCGTGACAGGCACGCAGCCACAGTACAGACAGCCGTAGAAGGCGGCAATGAGGTCCACCCCTGGGGAGACATGCGGCAGAGGGTCAGTGCGCAGTGGGCGTGGCGGGCGGCACCCGGTCCCGTGGGACGGCAGCACAGAGGAGAGGCTCTGAGTCCAGTGCTACCTGGATAAAGCCACGGCTTCCCCAAACGAACGCAGTGTCAACACGCAGAAGCTGAGGGGCTCACGCAGGCTGGGCTTCTGCCCTCGCCAGGACCTGCACCCCCACTGCCCGCGCAAGCAGACACGGCCTCGTGTAAGGGGCGTGGTCAGTGACCTCTTTGGAACAGACGACGTCTATGTAAGGACGTGGTAAGAACACACGTCCGGGGCCCACGTAAGGCACGAGGCAGGGAGTCACCCCCCGGAGAAGGTGGGGCGCGGGGTGGGGGTCCAGCCAGGGAGACGGTGGGGCGTGCGGCGAGGAGTCCAGCCCCAGGAGAAGGTGGGGCGCAGCAGGGGGACCCCATCCCAGAGGGAGATGGGAGGATGGGGCGGGGGGCCTGCCCCTGGGGGAACTGGGGGCACACAGGCGGTGTGTGCTCCCTGCACATCTCCTCCAGGCCGGCCGCCCACCTTGCTGTCAGCCGCTCACCGTAACACGACCACCAAGATGTTCTCCAAATGTCTAAACGTCTCAGGTTCCCCGTATTAACACTGAGGGGGGATGAGACCATCTTGAAGCCGGTCCAGCCTGCGATGCCTCCATCCTCAGTGCCAGGGTCACAGTCAAGGGCACATTTGACCTGGCCGGTGGTGTCGTGGGGCCCCAAGCCCCCCAGGGCCAGCAGGGTTAGTCGGACACACTGAGGCGGGGCAGCCCCGCGGCGCACACGACGGACACGTGGCCAGCAGCCCGCCTCCTCGAGCTCACAGAGCTCACGCTGCCCCCTGAACGCGCGTACTTGCAGGTGCGGGGCGGGGGCACGATCCCCCCTGATCCCGCCAGCATCCCCCTTCTGCAGCTTCGGGGGGGAGGGTGTCAATCCCTCAGCTCGGGAGAAAGTCGCCCCTGGGAGACACCCCCCCGGGCCCCTGTGGCCCCTGCGGCCGGGGAAGCCCGGGCAGCCTGGGCAGGGGGCCTCCAGCAGGCAGGGTCTTTTGTGCTCCGAGCGGCTCAGCCCCAAGCGCAGAAGAGCATCGGCCTGTGGATTCTCAGCGCCCCCCGTGGCCCCCCTCTGCTACCCCCTCCCTCCTCGTCCCCGCACTGGAGCCTTCCCAGGCCCCGGGGCATCAGGCCCCCCCCGTGACGTCAGGCCCCCCGCGCCCCTCCACGTGCTGCGTGTCTTCAGCCACGCCCAGCCCCGGGGGCACACACCCGGCACGTGCCTAGGACCCGGGGGTGCAGGTGTGCTTGAGGAGTGGGGACGGCGGTCACCCCGGGGGAAGGCGGCCCCACAGCCCAGGTGTGGGGGGACGTGGGGACAGAGGCCGAAGGAAACGCAGGTGGAGGTGAACCCCCTCATGGCCTGCGGCCACATGGCTGCCCGGGGCAGGAAGAGATGTTCCCCCGGGAGACTTGTGACGTTGATGCTTCGCTAAAGGGAGAACAAGCGGCAGGGCCTCGGGCATCCTGAGCGTCCTCCGGGGCAGCCCCTTCCCTCACCCCACCGCCCCTGCAGGGCCAGCTGCCCTCACGTCCCCCCCAGCAGCTCCACCTGCCCGCGGTCCCATCCCTGCACTCTGACAAAGCCACCTGCTTGCACCGAAGACCTTGTTGGTCGTCGGCTCTGAACCCCAACAGTGGCGCAAACCCACAGCAGGGAGCGGACGGAGGAGACAGCGTGGCACCGCCAGTGGGAGCTCCGGGGTCCGCGCCAAGAGACCAGTCTGCCCCCTGGGCCCAGATCCCGGGGACGAGCTGTCTACACCTGCGGCCCCCGAGGAAGGGCCCCGGCATGGAGAAGTGGGGGCGCCGGCACACGCACGCCTGACCTCCGACCTCCAGCCTGGACAGGCAGCCCGGGGCTCAGGCAGGAAGGATGTCGCCGCCGCAGAGCCAACACCCGGGAGGACCCGGGAGGGCCCGAGGTCAGGAGGATGGATCAAACCTCGGGTCAGAAGAGCTCCAGGTGCAGGGAAGAGGGAGGAAGGGGGGCCATGAGGAGGAACTTCCCGAGATGAAGAGGAGAGCCCCATGGCCGACCGGGGAGGACGGGAGCAGGGGCCATGCTGGGTGCAACCCCAGAGTGTGCTGGACGCTGAGGTGACATGGGAAGCCTGCTGGGCCCCAGCCCACGGCTCAGGGCGGAGAAGACGGCTCCCGGGGTGTGCAGAGGCCCTGCGCCCCCAGGAGGACGGAGCGTGAGGCTCCCGTGAGACGGAATGACCCCCGCAGGCCTCTCCCAGGAATGGGCAGTCCGCGTGGCTTGGGAGTCCCCTAGCGGGCACCCCGGGGTCCCCAGAAGGGCAGCGACCTTCCCCCAACCCCGTGTCTTCCTGGGATGACCTCCTGGTGCCGCTCCGTCCTCCGTGCGGCATCCCAGCTCCTTCCCGCGGCCACAGCGCAGGGGCCACTCAGGGGTCAGGGGACAGAGCCCCGGCCCTCCCGGCCATACCCCCTGGGCTTTGCTCTTGAACATTCACGCGCCACCAGTTACCAACGGACAGGACCTCGGGAGACACCGTTGGCAACAGGGCTCCGAGGAGCGTCAGCAGCCTGTGTGGTGGGGACAGAGGCCTGGGCCACGGAGCGCTGGGTCCACCCCCCACAAACACGGAAACCACGGGAGGGAAGCCAAGGCCGTCCCTCTGGCAACAGAGACGCAAGGGGCAGGGACACAGCGGAAGCGATCACCCGCTGCCGAGGCTCACGCAGGGGCCACGGCATCCACGCGGTCGTTCTGGGCACGCTGCCTGCGAGGGCGTTAAGCCCTGATTTGCAATATTCGAGCATCTCTCATCTGCCTGCCCCAAAGCAGCGGGAGCCTGTACGGAAACGGGAGGAACGAGGCAGAAGGGGTCGCGTCAGAGTCCCACCGTCCTGACCCCGGCCTTGCGAGGTAGCGCCTCCCAGACGCAGTTGTGGGATTTCTGATTCTAGCTCTGCTCACGGAAAGGCCGACAGCGGTCAACCCGGGAGCCACGAGCACCCCCACGCCCGGACTTTGTTCCGGGGACACGGGGCTCCGGGGGACGGCTGGCGCCCGGGGTGCGGAGGGACGGGAACCGCGGCCGGCACACGGCAGGAAGCCCCCAGGGGCTGGTGTCGCTGTGAAGCCAGAAGGGGCTCTCACTGGCCGAACGCGGGGTGACCTGAGCTTTGGTGAAGAAACGAACGCAGAGGACGGACACCCGGCAGATCGGTCTCAGTCCACGAGTGCACAATGGCGTGTGCATTTCCAGATCTGCCGACCGGTCACGTCCGGAGCGTGACGGGAGCACGCGGGCTGGGAAGGACAGTTTCAGCAGGGATGCAGCGCACCGAGCGCAGGGTGGAGGGAGGTTCCCGCAGGTGACCGCCCGGCCAGGAACACCAGGCCTACAGTATCACTGCTGGCGACCCCCGAGAACGAACGAACGAGCCGTGAGGCGTCGCTCAGTGGCTGAGGCCACCCAAGCCAACACGGGTCCCTGATGAAGTACTCCCACACCACGCAGGGCCGGCAAGGCACGGAACCGGAGTCTGACCCGGGACCAGGACCCAGCTGCCGACAAGATGACGCTGGCCCACACCTGAGCGTGCTGCTCGGAAGCATCTGGCCTGTGGGGCCTCTGCAGCATCAAACTAGGTCTTCGGTGGTAAATTGTGAACAGAGGGGAAAGGAAGAGCCTGTGGATCAAAAGAGACTCCAAACACGCATCAGATTTCAGGAAGACTGGCAGATTAGCCTGATGGGCAGGGGTGCAGGGTGAGCAAACCCTGGGACCTGGAAGACGCGGCAACAGAGGTTGGGCACGGCGGCGGCTCCTGGGACAGCGGAGGAGCCGGTGCTCAGGATGGGGAACGCCAAGGGACGTCCGGGGCGCCCACCAGGACCTACTTTCTGACCTGGCTGGAGGTTCGAGGGTGTCTGCTTTATAACAGCAAGTGTCCCGTGAGCACAGCGCCAAGGGAGGCCCCGTGTGCTTACCTGGGGGATAGACCAAAGCCACATGGTCCCCAACGTTCAGTCTTGCCTTCTCCATCAGAGCGGCGGCGACCCTTTCTGCCCTTTTGTGCAGCTGGACACAGGTTGCAGTGCTGGTGACGGTGCCCTAGGGAAGCAGGCCCAACTCAGCACCGTGACGGCAGACACGGCCCTTCCAGCACCGTCTGAGGGCGCCTGGGGGGCTCATCCAGTAAGGGTCCAACTCCTGGTTTCGGCTCAGGTCATGGCCTTGGGGTCGTGAGATGGAGCCCCGGTGGGGCCCCACATTGGGTGTGATGCCTGCTTGGGCTGCTCCCTACCTCTGTCTCTGCCCTTCCCCCAACTCGCTCACCCTCTCTCTTTGTTAAAAATATTTTTTAATAAATTAGTTTTTTAAAAAGTTTTTATTTATTTATGATAGTCACAGAGAGAGAGAGAGAGGCAGAGACACAGGTAGAGGGAGAAGCAGGCTCCATGCACCGGGAGCCCGACGCGGGACTTGATCCCGGGTCTCCAGGATTGTGCCCGGGGCAAAAGGCAGGCGCTAAACCGCTGCGCCACCCAGGGATCCCATTTTTTAATAAATTAATTAATAAAATTTAAAAAACAGACCAGCTGCCAACAAATGCCTCCTTCCCTCTGCTAACCAGGTCGGGGAGGCCTCAGAGCTCTTCTTAAGGAAATTAAAAGTGCAGCTTGGTCTAAACATACTGCCCCGGAGCAGGCCCTGGAACAGACCCCGGAACAGGCCCCAGAGGACAGGACAGGCCCCAGAGCTCTCCCTTCTGCACTATGAGGCCAGGCAAGTCCTTAGGGCCCTAAGGTCAATTCAAACTCCAAGAAGGCTGACAAACCAAAAGAAATGCAGTTTCACGCATGACTTTGGGGGAAGTCGGGAAAAGGCCAGAGCCAGTCGTCCGGGGGCTCCCCCCACACCCGCTCTGGGCTCTATAGCCAGCAGACCTCTCCATTCGCGGCTGGTGAGCACCCGTGCGG
The DNA here is from genome assembly GCF_053574225.1 of Canis aureus. Taxonomy (NCBI): domain Eukaryota; kingdom Metazoa; phylum Chordata; class Mammalia; order Carnivora; family Canidae; genus Canis; species Canis aureus. Next base: position 43,990,251 of record NC_135640.1, on the reverse strand, counting down.
GGTCCTGGGCCCCCTGCCTTGAGGAGCACAGGCCAGCTCAGGTGCTCAGACCACTCCCCACGCCGCTGCCCCCGCCCCGCTCCCACGAGCCGCTCAGAACCAGGAAGCGTGTCCCTCCTGGGGCTGCGTCCCATGCAGGGCTTCCTGCCGCAGCCTCGGGGCAGCAACCAGCACCTGGTGGGGCCCGCCTCGGAGCCCCCGGCCCCCCACCCCTGCTGTTCTGATTCCCTGGTCCCACCATGAGCTCACTGTATCCTGGCCGCTTGTTCGTTATCGGCTGTCTCTGCACTTTAGAGCTCAACCAACCACAAAGTAAGCGTTTACTGAACACCGTTCTAGATCTGCAGACACAGTGAGCAGAGGACATGGTCTCTCTTCCGGACCAGTTTTCCAGCAGGGAAGACTGACTTCAAGCATCCTGAGGGCGGGGTCCCCTGACTTGACACCCAGCACCAGAGAGGTATCAATAAACATTTTTTGAATGATGAAATAGTGGGCAGGAATGAGCGGCAACAAAAGCTAGACCAGCATGTCCTAGGCCCACAGCAGCCCGCCCTCACCTGTGTCCAGGTGCAAACGTTCTCATGGCCAGTGTGACGCATCTGAGTGAGGCGGCACCTTTACTGTTATTTAATGTCACAGTCCTGTATTTCGTCTGCTGGCCCAACAGTTGGATGTGAGGGTTACAGCACCTCCTTTCTATCCTAAGGGCTCCTGGTACAGTGTCCTCACATCACAACGCAGCCAAAATCATGGAATCTATACCAGGATCAGGGCAGTAAGCAGCATCTGTCATGTTAAAGCTAGAAACCAAAAAGTCTAAATTCCTAATTTTCACAAAATAAACATTTCCTTTTAGCTCACTGGAAATAAACATTTCCTTATGAGCACACTGTTCCTGAGAATTTTCCTAAGCACTGGATTGATGAAACGCCGCTGCCTACATTCAGGGACAGCCGGGTTCCCCAGGCGGAGGACAGCGGGGGGCAGTGGTCCTCGGGGTGGGGGCTCGGGCACAGAGCGCGGGGAACAGCCAGGATGGGCAGCAGGTTGGCCTCACCTTGGCGTTGAGCAGCAGGAACAGCGGGTGGTCAGGAGTGGTGTGCGCCCGCCACTGCAGCACGTCGGGCAGGAACAGGAACTGCGCAGAGAGGCCCCTCAGTCCGCAGCCTGACCCCGGCGCCCACCTCGCGCTCCCGGGCACCGCCGTTACCTTCCTGGCCTGGTCGCTGTCCTCCAGATGAGCCAGCTCCCGGCCCGAGGCCTGTGCGATCCTCTTCCCGGCAACCAGGTTCCCCACGATCATGGAGGCCGGCCCCACCTCTGGAAAACATTGTGGGGGGCGGGGGGTTCTGCGTGAGCAGCTGGCGGCCGGAACCCCTCTCTGGATGAGGCCCCTCACTCAGGAAAGCAGCTGGAGGGTCTCCCTCAGACATAAGCAATGCCACGCTGAGACATTCTCCGTCCAGCATACACCTGCGGGTACGCCTGGGCCTCAGCCACAGCCACACACTCAGTAAACCGCGTTGTTTTACTGCAGTTCACATACAAAACATATTAAATGTTCCCAAGTAAGTATATTTTATTCAATGACGTTTTATGCGTTTAATAATTGGTAAAAGAAAAATGCGCATTTACTAAAAATTTAAATGACCCAAAGAACCAAAGTAACAGTCAAAGCAGGCTCTGGAATTAGTCTTTACATGTGTGAAATGAGGGAAGGGAGGGTGACCTTTTGTTGAGGTCCTCAGGCGTCAGCAGCTTGGGGGCTGGCTGGCCCATGCACCGCTGCAGCTCCTCCGACCCCCGAGCTCCACGGCGGCTCTGGGACCTCATGGCTATTCCCAGGGAGCCACCCTCTCACCCCCCGAGCCTCAGTGCCACACTTGCACTTAGTCACTGAGGTGCGTTCCAACAGGCAGGTGAAAACCACCGCACGGGTGACATGGTCAAGTTTTCTCATCTGTGGCTGGGTTCCCGGGAGGCAGGAGGTGGTGACCGCCTGGATGGCCCAGCTCTTAACCCCAGCCCGAGAGATGCAGGCCCCCAGGGGGCCGCACCATTTAACCATGAGTGTGGCTGCTGCCAATAGACGAGTGTTGTTACAAACGATTCACCTGGTTGTTTCTGGCGAGGTTTGGGAAGGTTGGTAACACAGGTGTGAGGACACATGAGCACATTACATGGGTGCAGCATCCCCTCCAGGAAACGCTGCTTGGTTTCAGAAATGTGAATCCCTCCAAGAGGAGCCTTGGGCAAGGTGTTGGCAGGAACCAGGGCCAGACAGTACACGCCCACCTGGTGGATGCTGTCGATGGCCTGGAAGGGAACAACAAGACACAGGAGGCGGTGAGACCCGACCTGTTGCACAGCCACCTGCATGTGAGCAACGCTGACCCGCTCACAGCTGGTCGAGGCGAGAAGGCTGGACACTGCACTGGTGAGAACGTTCAGATCCACAGACCAAAGAGGCAGTGATCTCTGAGACATCCTATGAGATGGAAAACATGGGGAGACGTGTGTACACTTCCCATCATTGAGCATGCACGTACTGCGTCTACGTGCACACACACATAAATGTGAAGCTCATATTAACTAAAGGAAATCAGATAAGCCAGCAAAGCCGTGAGGGCAGAGACCAGACTTCCCTGAATACATCTTGGCTTCAGATTGGACTTTGGAGCCTGGTATATGTTTTACATACAAAAAACTTGACATTTTAGAAAGCACGCCCTAACAACTGAAAGTAAAATAAAACAGATGAAACTCAGCTGAATTGGAATTAGGGAGGTAGCAACACCCCAGAGAGAGCATTTATTTAAAGTGCTTTAAACACCAAAATTTCTTTAGTCCACCCCGATGACATACGCCCTATGGGCAAAAGGAATCGCAAAAACATGTTAAGCTGCTCTTGGAAATCTCACATTTCAGAGAGAGTGTAGAGACCATTAATTTGCGACTAGAGTGTGTAGCGTGCCCTGAGGCAGATGAGTGATTCTGTTGCGAGCTGGTGATGTCTGCAATTTTTCATTATGGGACAAAGAAGATCAATGGGTTAAGTAAAAATTCTGTGGTCTTGAATTTGAGCTGGGGCTAGCAGCATAAATTCATGATGTAGGTGCTCTTACGAACAGACATCATTTCCTCCTCTGTCCACTGAAGAAGGCCCAGAAACAGTGAATAAGCCAAAACACCCACTGCCCAGAAGGTGGTCCCCAATTCCACATCCCCTAGGAAGTGGCAGGGTCCTTAGGGTCCCGGCCACGACAGGTCTAGGATGTGAAACACCTGCCTTGCCCCAAGCGTCTGAGCCTCCATGTCTCTGCTGTGGCCTCAAAGAATTCCAAGAATATGTCAAAAGGACTCAAGAGCCAACGTAGAGGGGCTCCCATTGACCACTGGGAGGAAAAAAAAAACTAGAATGGACTGAATCACATCCAGTATGCTTGCATCCATTAGTTCTGAGTGGAACAAATAAAATCCAGTGGTCACTTTAAGAGGATTCTGAGAAACCACCTCACTACTATGCAATCAATCCTGCCTCCAGGTCCCCGGGTGACCGAGGAGGACACAGAGCTCTCAAGAGGACAGATTCTAGGGTGCTCTGGTGAGCCTTCACATCAAGGTGGCTCCACTGTGAAGTCCCAGCAGCAGAGGCAGCCAGACATCATGTGCCACCTTCCAGGAAGAATTTTTGCCAGAAAACTGAACCTGAGTCTAATTAAACCTCCAGATCCAGCCAGTGTGCAGGAAGACTGCGGGGCCAGGGGTCTGCATGAAATGACACCACAGAGGCACCCTCTTCGGAATTCAGGTTAAAGAAACACTCTGCACAAACAACCTGTTTGTATCCATGAACTAACTGCAAGAAAAACCACAGCAGAGGAAGAATCTACAGACCGAGAAAGCCTTAAAGACCTTGTCCCCACCAGGTACAATTTTTTTTTTAACCTCATTTTGATCCTGAATCTAACAAACATTAGATAATCAGAGAAGTCTAAACACTAACTATATTTAGTTATAAGAAATTACTATTACGATAAAAATTCTGAACACGGCAGGGATGGGCAAACATACCTCAATATAAGAAAGTTCATAAAAAAAAAAAAAAAGAAAGTTCATATTTGACAAACCCACAATCAACACCATTCTCAATGCTAAGAAGCTGAGAACTTTTCCCCTAACGTCAGGAATAAGACAGGGGTGCACTCTCACCACCGTCATTCAACATGGAACTGGAAATTCCAGCCACAGCAATAAGGCAAGAAAAAGAAGCAAAAGGCATCTGACTTGAAAAGGAAGAAATAAAATCGTCACTATTTACAGAAGACATGATCTTATATAAGGAAACCCTTAAGGCTCCACCAAAACCTGTTAGAACTGGTAAACGCATTCAGTAAAGTTGCAGGGAACACATGCTGTGTCTCTGTATGCTAATGAATGAACCATCAGAAGGAGAAATTAAGGAAACAATTCCATTTATAATTGCACCAAGAAAAATAAGATAAATTCAACCAAGGAGGGGAAAAACCTATACGACAAACTATGACATTGATGAAAGAAACTGAAGACACAAAAAAATACAAAGACACTCCCTATGCTCATGGATTGCAAGAATTAATATTGTTAAAATGTCCATTCTACCCAAAGTAATCTACAGATTCAGGGCAATCCCTGATTCCAATGGCATTTTTTTCATATAACAGACCATTCTAAAATTTCTATGGAATCAAAAGAGAGTCTGAACAGTCAAAGCAAATCCGAGAACAACAAAGCTGGAGGCATCACACTTCCTGAGTTTGAATGATATTACAAAGCTGCAGTAACCAAAACAATACAGTATTAGCATAAAAACAGAATACAGATCAAAGGAATAGAATAGAGAGCCCAGAAATAAACCCAAGCACATATGGTCAATTAATTTATGACAAAGGAGGTGAGAATATGCAATAAGGAAAGGACGGTCTTCAGTAAACGGTTCTGGGAAAACTGGACAGCCACATGCAGAATGACACCGGACCACTTTTTCTCACATCATCCACAAAAATAAAATCAAAATTGGTTAAAGACTTGAGCATAAGACCTGAAACCACAAAACTCCTAAAAGAAAACATAAGTCATAAGCTCCCTGACACAGGTCTTGATGATGACTTTATAGATCTGACACCAAAACAAAAGCAATGAAAGCAAACATGAATAAGTGGGACTATATCAAACAAAAAAGCTTCTGCACAGCAGAGGAAGTCATCAACAAAATGAAAAGACACCCCTAAATGGAAGAAGATGCTTGCAAATCATATATCTGATAAGGGGTTAATATCCAAAATATAAAAAGAACTAACACAACTCAATGGCAAAAACAAACAATCCAATTAAAAAATGGGCAGAGGGGATGCCGGGGTGCCTCAGGACACCCGGGTGGCTCAGCGGTTGGGCGTCTGCCGTCAGCCCAGGGCGTGACCCCGGGGTCCTGGGATCGAGTCCCGCATCAGGCTCCCTGCATGGAGCTTGCTTCTCTCCCTGCCTGTCTCTGCCTCTCTCTCTGTCTCTTATGAGGAAATAAATAAAATCTTTAAAAAAAATGGGCAGAGGATCTAAATAGGCATTTTTTCAAAGAAGACATACATGTGCCCAACAGGTACAGGAAAAGGCATCATTAATCAACAGGAAAATGCAAATCTTAAAAAGTGAGGTATCACCCCACACCCGTCAGAGTGGCTGCAATCAACAGCCCAAGAAACAACAGGTGAGGATGTGGGGAATAAGTAAGGAGTAAGGAGTCCTCCTGCACTGCTGGGGGGAACGCAGGTGGGGTGGCCACCGTGGAGAGTTGAACGCAGAGCTGCCATATGACCCGGCAATCGCACGGCTCGGTATTTACCAAAAAAAACAAAACAAAACAAAACAAAAACCCAAAGACACTAATTCAAAAAGATAAATGCACGCCTGTGTTATTTGCTTACAAGGGCTAAGGTAGGGAAGCAGCCCCAGTGCCCGCGGACTGACGCTGGACAGACAGGATGTGTGTGCACAGAGGACGTCACTCGGCCGTAAAGCACGACGAGATCTTGTCATCTGTGACAACGCGGATGGGCCTCGAGGGTGGAACGAGGAGCAAAGTCAGTCGGTCAGAGGGAAACACACACCACGTGCCCTCGCACGTGGAATCTTGAACCTGAGCTCACAGATGCAGACGACAGACTAGCAGCTACAGAGGGGGACAGGGCGGGTGGGAGGGTCAGAGGGTGCGGAGTTCCAGGTGCAGAGCGGAGGAGCCCCAGGGTGTCACGACAGCGCGCTGATGGCGGTTAGAAACGCCGTGTCGTGGGGTGTCTGGGGGGCCCAGTCGCTGAAGCGTCTGCCTTCGGCCCACATCATGACCCCAGGGTCCTGGGATCGAGTCCTCCGTCGGGCTCCCTGCTCAGTGGAGTGTGCTTCTCCCTCTCCCTCTGCCTGCTGCTCCTCCCTGCTCACGCTCGCTCTAATAAGTAAATAAAATCTTTTAAAGAATACTGACTTGTACATTTGAAAAATGCTAACATAGTGAATCTTCAAAGTTCTCATCACAAGAAAGAAATTTGTGATTATGTAGTGATGAATGTCAACTAGATTCACTGTGGTGATCACTTCACAGTGTACATAAACATCAAATCATTGTGTTGTGCACCCGAAATTACTGTTCTATCGTAATTATGCCTCAATTTCTAAAAAATAAGTAAAAGAAATTATTAATTCTTAGAGATGTGATAATGACATTCTTTGTTTAAAGAAATAATAGGGATGCCTGGTGGCTCAGTGGTTGGGCGCCTACCTTCAGCCCAGGGCGTGACCCCAGGGTCCTGGGATCGAGTCCCACGTCAGGCTCCCCCCAGGGACCCTGCTTCTCCCTCTGCCTGTGTCTCTGCCTCTCTCTGTGTCTCTCTTGAATAAATAAATAAAATCTTTTTTAAAAAGTAAAGAAATACTAAAATCCATACAAATAAAATGTGATGTCTGGCATTTGCTTCCAAACACTCCGAAGGGAGAAGGGGGCGGCCAGGCGGGGACACAGCCAGGACCTGGGTTGGTACGTGCTGAACAGCCTGACGGGAACACGGGGTCATTACGATGCTGTTTCTGAATATTGGTGAGGCTGTTGGGGCCCAGAGTCCACGGCTTCCGGCCACCCCACACGACTGGCCTGCAGGTGGCGGGACAGCAGGGGACTTCTCAAACCCCGTGAGCAGTGAATGTCACCCAGAGATCCGTACACGGCTGCCCAGAGGAGGCCCCAAACCATGCCGAGGGCAAGAAGCCAGGCAGGGGCCCAGGAGCGTGGCTGGCTTTGCACAGAGCGTCCGTGGCAGAAAGGGAGACGGGCCGCGGCGCCCATCCGAGCAGACACAGCCGGCCAGGGGCTCCCTGGGCTGGGGGGGGGGCACCGGGTCACCCTAACTGCCGCTTACAGGCGGGCTCATGGCACAGGTGAGTCACATGCCATCAAGTCAGCTGAAAACCGCTCCCCGAACAGTACCTGTGGGTTGGTGCACCTTACGGCGTGTGCCTTTCACTCCCTTCCCCCTAAAATACTATGTTGGACTCTCACTCAGTGTTTGACGACATGAGTGCCCGTGCAGCACGGGGGAGGTGGCCCCGCCCTGAGCAGGGGGCAGAGGGCCAGCAAGCGAACGGCGCGTGTTAACGTCCTGCACGGTGCCTTTCACCTGCTCTGCTGGGCACTGTTGTGAGGGCGCGCTGGACGCCCACGCTGCTGGGTGCCCACAGTCCCCGCGAGTCCAAGCCACAGTCCCACTTACACCGTCCCCGCTGACGGGAGCTCTGGGCCTGCTGTCCTAGGGCACCAACCGTCACATGGCATTAGTTGCAAGACGGCAAGCCCAAATTCTTTAGTGCCCACTGTGTGTGGGCAGCACGGGGCGGAGGACGGCGGTGCCGCTCAGTACGTCAACCCCGCGGCCACGCGAGCGAGGCACGAGCCGGGCCGGCAGGGCTCGGGAGGAGGGGAGCCGACACCCACACGCACAGACTCCGCTGAACCCCCGCCGGAGCAGCGGGCCGCCCGTACCCACCTGCAGCACGCGGCTCATCCACTGGAAGCTGTCCTCCTCGGAGGCGTCGGGCCGCTGCTCCGCCACGAGCACGATCCGGTCGTCGTGCAACACCGTCACGGAGAACACGGCAATCCTGGGGGAAGACAGGACAGAAATGACCACCCAGCAAAGGTCGGCCAACGGGCCACAGACGCCCCCTCCCTGGACACGCAGGGCGCGGCCGTGCTTGCGCTGCCCGTGGAGAGCTGGCAGGCTGACCCCCCGGGGCTCCGGCAACGCAGCTGCCACAAGCTCCAGTCACTGCGCACGGACGACTCTGGAGCAAAGTAAACCACCGGGCACAGATCTTCAAAGAAAACTCCCTAATCAGGATGTTAATGCATGTGGCGCGCCGTGGGCGCAACCGTCTGTCCAGAGGTACTGCCGCCGTGTCCCTGGTCCACTGCCCCCTCCTCCCCCTGCTTACTGTGCTCCGGGGGTCTCACGCTCTCCCTGCCCCGCACTTGCGCCGCGGGCCTCTCACACTTGCCCTTGGTCACCTCTCTTCCCCTATCAGACACTCCTCCACCCAAGGACATTCGTGTTACAACCACACAATTAGGGGGCAACCGGATGAACATGGCATCTAAGTTAAAGACTCTCTTTGAGAACTTAACAGCATCGCTGCTCTGCCACCTTCCCGAGCCTCAGCCGGAGAGTCTCAGGGCCCCCTCGAGCCCGGGTCGGCGGACAGACGCGGACAGACAGCTCCTCGGACCGCCCCAGTCCCGCGTCTCGGATGCGGCCCCCTCTCCTCTGCACACCCCCCTCCCAGGACACCCTCCCGCACCCAGAAAGCCCTCCCGCACCCAAGACGCCCTCCCTGCATCCAGGATGCCCTCCTCCCAGGACACCCTCCCTGCACCTAGGACGCCCTCCCGCACCCAGGACGCCCTTCCTGCACCCAGGACGCCCTCCCGCACCCACGACGCCCTCCTCCCAGGACACCCTCCCTGCACCTAGGACACCCTCCCGCACCCAGGACGCCCTCCCGCACCCAGGACGCCCTCCTCCCAGGACACCCTTCCTGCACCCAGGACGCCCTCCCGCACCCACGACACCCTCCTACCAGGACACCCTCCCTGCACCTAGGACGCCCTCCTCCCAGGACGCCCTCCCACACCCAGGACATCCTCCTCCCAGGACACCCTCCCTGCACCTAGGATGCCCTCTCACACCCAGGACGCCCTTCCTGCACCCAGGACGCCCTCCCGCACCCAGGACGCCCTCCCGCACCCAGGACGCCCTCCCTGCACCCAGGACGCCCTCCTCCCAGGACACCCTCCCTGCACCTAGGACGCCCTCCTGCACCCAGGACACCCTCCCGCACCCAGGACGCCCTCCTCCCAGGGTCCCCTCCCTCCTCCCAGGATGCTGTGCACCCAGGGCTGCTGTTCCAATGACAGCCCTTCCTCTTTCCCCACCTCTCTTGATTTTTTCCTTTGAAACTCTTTTTTTACTTCTGGATAGTTCCCTCGTCTGCCCTCCAGCTGGCCTCTCCCATTTCTTCCACCTATTGTGTGTGCTTCATAACAGAAGCCTTGCCGCCTGGGCTTAGTTACCACATCCTCCTCCCAGGACACCTCCCTCCCAGCGAGGCCCCCGCTCGCTGCGGCACACGCTCTACCGGCTCTGGCTCTAGTTCTTTCTGTATCTTTAGCAAGCGAGGAGCACCAACAGGGGAGGCGGAGGCAGAGCCCAACGCGGGGCTCGGTCTCACAGCCCTGAGGTCACCGCAGAGCTGACTCTGAAGTCAAGAGTGACACTTCCCTGGGTGGGCCGCCTGGGCGCCCGCGCCCTACATCGGGGTGGCTGTGGCGCTGGAAGCGGCAGGGACCATCCCTCACAGCCCACGTCACTCACCCGGCGCCGCCGCTCAGGGCGTGGCCGCTCGGGCTGGGCTTCCCCTCGGCCCTGTCAGGCCCTGGGCCCCAGCCCACCCAGAGGCACTGCCCCGTGGACGCCTCCCAGGTCACGCGCTGGCAGCTCCCCCGGCACCGCCAGGCCCGCCCTGCTGCCTCCCCGTGCCAGCGCCCCACACCCTGCCGACCCCCAGGGTGCGCATTCCCTGCGGCTTCCTTGGGAAGGTTCACAGGCGGTGTCGGGCCAGGCTCTGGGGCCCTGGCCTGAGCAACAGGGGCACAGGCCCGAGAAGATGGTGACACACGCAGCCAGCCGAGCAGGCCAGCGAGGACAGGGCCAGCCGCGGCTCCCCCGCACCCCCAGCCCCCCAGGGTTGAGGCCACGACGGGAGGTGCCAGCCTAACACATTCAGAAACACGGGGCCGATGCCCACCCTGCAGCGACGCGGCCCCTGCGTACGTCTCACTGAACCTCAGCGGGAAAGAGCATGGACCTTCGGCGGTTCCAGAGAAATGGCCCTTGGCTGTTTCTGTCTGCATGTCTGAGCGTCTAGGAGCCGACGCGAGTGCTGCTTGGGCCCCGTCCTCAGAGAACCTGCGGCCCGTGGGCAGTGAGGACACTAAGGGGCTCCTGGCTGCAAATATCGTTCTTTCCTCCGTGGAGATTTCCTGATGAACAGGGATTTTTAAGGCTGTGTGTATTCCAATCACCCGGCTTTCCTTCTACCGCAGACAGATGCTCGAACTTCGACAGAGAAGGGACCTAGAGCCACAGCACAGGGGCCCGCAGCGCATCACCTGCCTCTGTAGACAAACTTCATGGGCTCCACGGCCAGCGCGGTGGCCACGACGTCGTCCGCGTTGTGTCGACGAACTCCAACCACCATCAGCCCGTCCAGCTTGCCCACGACAAACACCAGGTCGTCCTGGAAGCAAGGACACGGGTCAGGACTCGGGCGCCGACGGCACGCACAGCACACGCATGACCACTGATGGGAATCAGGGTCAGAGGGCACCCGGGGGTGTTCGGGCCGCCAGCCCTGTGTCGTGGGTGCCGCCTCATGTAGGCGAGACGTGGAGGGCACCGGGCCCCTCCCTGGGCTGGGGGTCGCCTGTTGGGAGGCCCGGGTCCTGGCAGCAGAACAGACTCACCGGCCCGACGAAGCCCAGCAGCCCCGTCCTGGTGAAAGGCCGCTCAGACACGGGCGCCCCTCCTGCCGTGAGCGGGACGGTCTGCAGAGCAGGGAGGGGACAGTTAGGCGGCGGCGTGTGGACAATTAACCACCGGCCAGGAGAGTCAGGGATCCCTGGTGGGGAACAGGCCACCCCACAGCTGGCGTCTCTCGGGCCCTGTGCCCGGGCGGCCTGCGATCTCCTGCCACCCCCCAGCCCCGGGCGCTCCCCGGACTCCTCCCCACCGCCCAGAGCTCCCGGGCTGACACTACGCCCAGCAGGCTGCGGACCAGGGCACAGGCCCACGCCGCGGGGACGCTCACGGAGCGCAACCTCAACACCACGGTCGGGAAGGTGCGGACCTCAAAGACACTCTTAGTGATGCCGAGCAGCCCGTAGTACGCCGTGCCCGTGGCGCTGGAATGGACACATATTTCTCCAACTTCGTCGGTCTTACAGAGATAAGGGGCACCTTCTACCTTCACAACACAAACGTCCGCTAAAGAGAGAAAAAAAAACCCTCAAAATCATAAATGAGAGATATAGTCACACGGGTGACTCACAAAGATCACCTGCTGCTACACCTGCAGCTTCGGAAATGATGCGCCACACATGCGACACGCTCCTCCGAGTCGCAGGACACGCGGGGCCCACGCTGTGGCCACGGGTGGGTCTCTGCTTCCGTGTGGTGAGTGACCAGAGCACGCCGCAGCCCCACACCCGCAGCGCCGGGGTCAAGGGGCATCCCTGCTGGACGGCCCTGCCCGGGGGTCCACGCTCAGCCTCCAGGAGCGGGCGTGGGCCAGAAGCACCCGTCAGACTCAGGGAGCCTGTGCTCACCTGGCACTGCCTCCCCCGGACTCTCGAGTTTTCTCAGACACACTCCCACCTCCAGAGGCGGTAAGCAAGCGGACAGGAGGGGCGCTCACGCACACCACAGGCCACAGGCAGACACCACACGAGGGGCACACGTTCAGGTGGAGGGGCTGCGCGTGTGCACGTCCCCATGACGGAGCCCTGGGCGCACGGCAGACACGCACGGCCCACGGCACAGAGCCACCACCCCTGGGCTACATGCCAGGGGACACAGACCCTGGGGCACACGCACACAGGACACACCAGGCGGCTCTGCAGCGGTCACAGCTCACAGATGCCGTGAGAGCGGGGTGTACACTCACACTCGCACACATGCACACACACCACACCCGGCGGAGCACTTGCACACACACTGAGGTCTAGGGGAATGCCCTGAAACACATGCATAGGGTGGGTCAAGACAGCTGTCCACGAATCTCAGGAGGGCCCGCATGGCAAGGAAGATGCTGGAAGCTGTGGTCACCACAGGGAGGGGCACCCTGAGAGGAGCGTGATCAGAATATCCCCCACTCACAACTGTCACTGGGCCTCCTGGGCTAGGCTCAGGTCTCAGTTTCCCTCTGGGACACTGCACACAGAGCTGCAGGCAGGCTGCTCCATCACCCCCTCCCAGTGGCATGGCCCATGTGGCTCCGGGGGCAGGAGGGTCCTTGCAGGCCTCTCCTGGAACCCACAGGAACTTCTTGGAGCCTCCAGGCTCATGCTGCTGACGTGACACATATGCCGTAGCCTGAGGACAGACCCCACCATCAGGCTGCAAACACCCGTGCACTGCGAGGTGTGAACGCCTCCGTGCCCACAGCATGAAGCCTTGCCTGCGTGCAGTCAGCGCTCCATTTCCCAGACCCTGGAGAACCACCAATCAGGGTCAGAGGGCATGAACGTACCCTTGTAATTTTGCTCAACCTTAAATTTAATACAAAGGCAGGCAAAAAACTGAAAAAAAAAATTAAATTAAATCCTCAATTTACATAGAAAAGCACTGTTAAGAAGCTTTGTGCTTGAGCGCTTGCAGAGCACTCGTACGAAGCCTGGAGCATTTATGACACCTGGTACCTCGACCAGCTGCAGGGCCGGACACGCTCCAGCTGCCTCTCTCACCTCCAGGGAGCACCTGGCCAACGTCCTGAACGGTAAGAACCGACAACTTTTCTTCAGTATCAACTCTGATCACACCAAAACTGAGACCGTTCATGGACAGGACAGCTTTCCTGGGTGGAGGTCCTCCCAGGTCCGGCGGCCTGGAAGACAAAAGCAGAGTAGCTGACAGGGGACAGCCATGCCCGCCTTGCCTGCAGAACGACGCTGCACCAAAGCCCCTGCTCTGCAGCCTCACCCTGCGAGGACACTGGCCGCACGACCAAGGATGCTGCGGCATGTCCGCCCCACGTGCCACTCTGCCGGGGGACCTGCATGCTCCTCCCACCCGGAGGCAGGCTGGAGTCCCTTCCTGCATCTGGGGGGCCTGTGGCAACAGTCTAAGTGACACCAGGTGACTTCCCTGGTCATAGAGGTGACTGAGCCTCCAGCTGCCGGGGGCCCTGGGCAGCCCGGTGCGCGGAATGACACGCTCGAGGGAATCTGGGGCCGCCCACTCGTCTAGTCCAGACGCCATCTAGCCGCAAGCCGGCCCTGCCCCGGGAGCCCTTCCTAAACCCGATGCGGAATGCAGCAGAAATACAGTGGCCGCTGCCAGCAGGCGGGGGGGCGGTGACGGGTCACACGGCCGGAGCTGGGACACTGAGAAACAGAGGTCAGTATTTTCTCCAGTAAGAAAAAGCAGACTGTTGAGCAAAGGAATGAGAAATACCTCACGGTTCACGAAGGATCAAGATGTTACTTTTCTTGCTAATAAAACCTTAGGATTATTGAATAGTTGCACATATGAAAGCACAGGCTGCCCACGAACACGCTACTGTAACACAAGACGACAACCTCCGCTAATTTTCTAACAGCTGAGTGGAGGGTAGAAAATTCATGCAGAGACTCAGCCGGGGGCACAGGGCGAGGCCACTGTGGACAAGAGCCCCAGGGCAGGCGAGTGGTGGTGGGAAGGGGAAGGCGGCCTGGAGAGGGAGGAAGCGCCTGGCGGCACCCTCGAGGCCAAGATGCTTCTCCAGGACGGTTGGCCCAGCAGGCACAGAGCCCCAACCAGGGCCTGCAGGCGCGGCGGGTGCCAGGGGTCCCTCGGGGCCGGGAGGAGCTCCGGGCGGCCCGGCTCTGCTTACGAAGGTCAGGGAGGAAGAGGAGCACTCAGGGCGAACAAGCCCGTGGACGGCGAGAACCAGGGGCACGGCCCCGGGAGCCGCTTGCCCCCACGTGTGGCATGAATCCAGGCTGGCGTGGGACAGGCGGCCAGCACGGGACGCGGGGCACGGGGATAACCCATATGGGCTGCCCCATAACCACGCTCACCCGCCTGGGGAAGTGGCCCGATGGAGCGCTGCTCGGGGAACTCTGCTGCTCAAGACACAGACTGACCGGGTCTGGGCCCAGGGGTCCAGCTGTCAAGGACGACGACCACCTTACCTGCGGATGGCAACTGTCAGCGCCTCAGGAGAAGTGGCGCAGGGACAAATGACCTCTGGCCTCAGGCCTCTGGACTGGAAGACATTGAGGAACGCGTCACAGGAGGATATGGACCCTGCGTCGGACAGAGAGTCGTGGGTAAGTGCAGGGCCGGCGGGGGCACGCGGGAGTCTTGGAGGAGGGCTGTTGCCATGGAAAACATGATGCGCTTTGAAACCACCAGCACTTAAGAGCCGGCAATTCTCAGGGAAGGCCTACGTGGAAGCCCTGCGCCCTGCCCTCGCCCCAGCTCCTCACGGGGCCGCTGAGCGGGAGCCGCCTGAGGAGCACTTACGGGGTCAACTCACTCATCGCAAGGCCCAGGGGCACGTGGTCACCCCACCTGCCCCCCGCTGTCCCCAGGCTGCCCCCTGCGGCTCCCCCAGACCCCAAGCACCCCGCCGCAGCGAGGCCAGGGGAAAGCTCAGGCTGGGCACCGGCGGTGGCAGGGGACACGCAGGACAGCCCAGCTCACTCGGGGCCAAGGGGCCTGGAGGGCACACGGACTGGCAGGCTCTCAGGCCTGGGGAGGGCTTCCCGCGGGGAGTGAGGCGGGCCAGGTGAGGAGGTGCTGGTGGCGGGCAGAGCGGGGGCCACGTGGGGGTGTCTTGGAAGCAGGAGGCAGGGCCCTGCTGGGCCAGGGGTGGGTGGAGGATGGCAGGGTGCCCTCCTAGGGGTGGGGGACGTAGGGGCAGGGCTGTTAGGGCCTCCCGGACAGGGGACCAGGTGCAGGCGGCTTCAAAGAAAAAACAGTGGCTCACAGCTGTTAAAGCCTCCTACCCAGTCAAGGCCTTTGTGCTGCACAGAAGCCCCTGCAAAGGTCACTGAGCCTCCCCAGAGACACCTGTGGCAGGCTTCAGCCAGCCGCCAACGTGCAGCCACGCTCAGACCCCGTGCACACAGCCCAGGGTGCACAGCGGCACACCAGGGAGACCCCCCAGGAGGTCGAGCGGGTCTCTGAAGCCACAGGGGCCAAGGACGGAGGCTGGGACAGGCTCCCAGCCCGTGTCTCCAACCTGGCCGTTTCTCAGGGTATCTTCTGTCCATAGTGTTAAGTCTGCGTGTAAGTTCAGTGCCTGACAGACACGCACGAGCTCTGTGAGCTC
Source organism: Canis aureus (assembly GCF_053574225.1). NCBI lineage: Eukaryota > Metazoa > Chordata > Mammalia > Carnivora > Canidae > Canis > Canis aureus. The sequence goes on along the minus strand of NC_135640.1, from coordinate 43,974,576 downwards.
CCGGGAGAGGGTGCGTGCCACGGCCCAGTGCAGCACACGTGCGGGCACGGGACACGCAGCGCTGTCTCAGCACGTTCTGCTCCCACCTCGTCCCTCCCACGTCAGGCCTGCAGGACGCTGCCACGGCCTCGCCGTGCTCAGCTGGGCTTACTCACAGGGGTTAGCGCCGTCGGCCACGATCAGCATGCGCAGGGAGCTGAGGCTGACGTCCCTCTGACCCCGCTGAGCTAGGAGAGACCAGTGCATGTCGCGGGACTTCACCAGCGCAGCCCGGGCTGCAGAGAGGGAGCACAGATGCGCCCGGTGTCACGGCCAGCGGCACCCCGCGCCTCCCACCAGCCGGCGCACCAAGGGCAGATGTGCAGGCGTGTGCCCCAGCCACACGCGCTCGGCAGCCTCGGCCTGGCACTCAAGGCGCCCGCACCTGCTGTACTTAAGAACCAGCTCCGAGTTCTGATTCCGACACAGAAAACTCAGGCCTGCTTCCAACCAGAACTTCCTGGGGAAGCTCTGTCCTGCCCAACAGCAGCTCCCCTGCCCCTCCCGCCCCTCCGAGGGCCGACTCACGCAGCCGGGCGCTGGGAGGAAGCCAGCATGTGAGCACACAGCCCTGGCCCCCAGTCCTGGCAGTGCCCAAATCAGCAGGCGCACCTGCTCCAGCTGCCCTCCATAAGACAGAGTCAACGGAGCCAGCCAGCACCCAAGGCCGCGTCCAAGAGGCAGCAGCCCACCGTCTGCGCGCGGTAATGGCACCGTAGCCGGCCGAGGCAGCCCCATGGCCCGTCTACACTGTCCTTGGAATCAACAGCTCTGCTACTGGTGGCTTAACCAGCCAGAGCTTCAGATTAAAACCATCTCCACGCTAAGAACTGGGAGTACTGACGTAACTGTAAAGAACATTTCAAGAGAATAAGATCAGCAGCCTGTGGCCCTTGCAGAAGAGAGCTGCCACGGTGCCGCCCTCCACAGAGGATGCCCAGGCCGCGTGTGCACGTCAGGCAGCGTCCACGACCGGTCACAGGGCACGTGGGCAGGCGCGCGGGCAGTCGGGGCTCCTCAGCACAGGTCTGCACATCGGCGGACACCTGATGAAGGATGAGTCAAACGACGGTGCTGTTTCCAGTTACCTTTGTACGAACACACTTTCTGAATCCAGGACAGCGGGTTGACCTTCATCAGTGCGTAGGGGATGCTGATGACGTGCATCCTGTTCATGACGCTCTGTGGAAGAAACGGAAGTGCTCAAGGGACAGGCCCACTCGGGTGCAGACAGCAGGGGCCACACCGCGCCAGAGAAGGCAAAGATAACACCAGCGCCCTTCTCATGATGACACTCCAGGTAAGGATTAATTACGTCACCTAAATTGGGGTTTGGTGTCATCTATTGATACGAAGCCTTAGGATCCCTCAATTCCAACAATTAGGTCATTTAACATACAACACTCACTGTTAACACTCCATGCCACAGACCAGCATCCCTTTTGAAATCCAGCACATTTGTTAATGTCTCAGCTGAAAGTGGACAAAGATGGTTAAACCGCTTGTGACCCTCTTCACAAGTCATGTGCATTTTCAAAGATACTCTGAGATGAATACACGACTGATCGACACGAAGAGCTCTAGGAAACATTCACAGCATTTCCAAACACCATGCACCAGTTAATCGATTGTCTTGGTTTTCTATTCAAATTAGCAGAAACTCTCAGAGGCAGGTCATACAATTTTGGATGAAGACAGAGCTGCGCTGATCACTAATCTGAAAACATGAGAAGGCCCCTGAGTGTCCCCGAGCAGCCACTGGAGGCTGGAGGCTCGCGGCTGGGGCGCGCCGTGGGGCCTCGTCAAGGAAGCTGCTCCTCCCCCCTGCTCTCCTCCAGGACGGGGGGCGGGTGTGAGCCTGTGCTCTGCAGGACCTGGCTCCAGCCCCCCCAAAGCACAGCAACCCAGGAGCACCCACAGGATAGACTCCGACGTGAACACACGGCTGCTGCGCTCTCAGCCCGCATCTCTGCTCGCTCGCTCCCTCTGCCAGGGAGGCCCAGTGACGCAGGACACACACGTGGCAAGAGGAGGAAACCATGTGACTTGATTTAATAGATCTGATTTTCAAAAAATCATTTCAGGCCCTTGAGTATACCTAAAATCGTCCTCCAGATCTCCTCCTGACTTTCACACAAATACACCATCCAGCTTACTTTCTAGTTTTACTGGATTCTAATATCATTATAGCAGGGAAATGACCATGTATCCATTTTTTTTTGTTTTTAAAATAATAATTCTCTAAGTTAAATATGATATTGAACAGTGTACAGAGGGGACAGCCACCTACATGTTACCAGCGGAAAATCTATGACCTTTCAGATTCCGTTTGTGTACTTGCATGCACAACAGTTTAGTCAAAACCACAGTCACAGACAACAGTGATATGAAAGTGGGTCCCCTAGGATAGTTTTCCTTTTATTTAAATGCAAAATACACGGTGCCTCAGCTACGGCACAGACTGCACCACCCACCAGGCATAAATAAGTGCTAGTGTATGAATTTCATGCTCCATAAAAATCAACACACACATGAATTTACCAGAAATGACCCTGAGTGGGGCTCCCGTGACCTAAAAGCCACGCATCCAGCACAAGCAAAGGGCACCCTGAGCCCCGCCGCCCCCACCCCGGGGTCTCCGGGGGCCTGTGTGCAGCTGGAGGAGCCGCCCCACGCCCTTACCTTCTGAGTAGCCGCAAGCCTGCGTCAGAGCCCGGCACTGTGCCAGCAGCGATGCATGGGACACCGTGACCCCCACAGTGCTGCCTTCTTTGCTGGTTTTATACTAAAAGATTTCAAGGAAAGAATCCACTATGTGATTTCTGGAGGTCACGGAAGACAGAGGGCAGCCGCCAGCCCTCACTAAGCGCCCCGGCGGAGCGGAGCACGCGTTACACCCAGAGGAGTCGGGGGCTCCCCGGGTCTGCTCGAGCTGTGCGTGCAGGCTCCCCCGTAACCGCTGCCACCCACCCCTGGCAGCCAGCAGGGCACCATCAGAGGAGTGAACCACGTCTGACTGAGCTCCCCCACGACCTTTCTGTTTCTGGGGTGAAGATACAACAGAAGGTCCGTTTAAGCCTGGGATCAAAGTAAGTGGCAGTTTGAAGCCTTCAGAGAAACAAGGGCTGCGCCCCAGCGAGAGGAAGTCATTACCTCGATGTAGGCCGTCCCGGCCCCTGCGTCCTGTGCCTGCGGGTGCCAATCTTTGGGGGGCTTGGTCAGATGCTTCCCGTCGATCACTAGCCAGGCGAGCGGGGGCCATCCTGGGAGGGCGCAGACAGGGCACCCGGCCCAGGAGACTGGTCAGCGGCCTCCGAGCTGAGCCACCCACCACAGGGTCACTGGCTCCTGCACACCCGGGGGGCGAACGTCTCTGTGCCGCTCACTCTGTATCAGCTTCTATTAATTCAGTCGGTGCCTCTGACAATGACGACCAAACTGCACGGCACGGGTCTACACTCTGAACCCGGGGACGTGCAGGGCAGCCAGATGGGCAGCCCCTGGAGGAGGACCTCACTCCTGCTGGAGACCCCTCACCCCTGCAAGGTCCACCTGCCCTGAGCGGGTGCCTGGGCATCACGGGCCGACTCCCCTGCGCTCGGGGGCCTACCTTTGAAAGTCGCCACCTCTCCGGTCTGTGCCTTGGGCAGGCCCTTCTGACAAGCGTCCGTGGTCAGGGCCAGAGTGACGCCGCAGCTGCCCAGCAGAAAGCCAACCTGCTGGCTGCCAGCGTCCTACAGAAAACACAGGGAGGCGCTCATGGGGCCGTCAGGCACCCCCCCTTCCGGCCCCCCGCACACCCAGGAGGGCGAGCCTCGTCATCATTCGCCCTCCTAAGCTTCTACGACTGAATCCCACATGCGGATAGACTGCATTTTCATGAAAATAAAATATAATCATTTTTAAATTGAAATGGTATATTTTTGTAATGAGATATAAAGTTCTGGATGATGGGCCAATTTCTCAGTGTTTTCTTGCAAATGACATTTAGCAGCATTTTAAGAAACTCCAAAAGTAATGGCATGGAAATTTCCACTTAAATCATGTTTAGAATTTACAGATTAACGTGGAGGGGCCCGACCTTTGACACGATTACTTATTTCCCACGGAACGCACATTTCCTTTCAGTCAATGCCTCTTTCATACGTGCTCCCCAGTAACGTTTGTCACTTTCTTCTTGCAAGTTTGACAAATCTCTTGCTTTTTTTTTGAGAATCTCTATAGTCAAATATTTGCTCATCGTGTATTATCCTTTCAGATTTACTGGTTTATTTCCAACTTCACTTTGGGGATTCTTGAGTATTTGTTGCTGATAACGCTCACTTTAACCACCTGATAGGGTACAAACTCTAATCCTCTAAAGTACATGCCTTGTCTACTCCTAAAATAATAATTTTTTTCAATCATCAGATTACTGACATTTATACCTGAAACACCTGCACTCGTCCTTTGTCAGTAATAAGAACAGCAGGTGGATAGAAAGGCAACGTTCAGAACTGCACGTTCAGAACTGTCACCGAGAAGTGAGCTACAGTCCATCCCGGTGCCATTTATTCATCCCCAAGAAACAAAAATCATTATTGATAAGCTGTGGTTTTGAGAGACAGTTTAACAAAATCTTTTCAAATGATAAATTCTATTACTCAAGGACAAAGGGCCACCACGTGCGCTGAGACGTTCTCAGAGGTGACGGAACAGCTCTCTGTAGAGCTGCGGGAGACCCACGCCAACGAGACACGCGAGGCAGAGGAGCTGCCGGCCACGGCACAGCACGGCACGCCCCCGACGCCCTGGCCTGCCGGCAGCCCCTCCTCTCTCAGGGCCGCTCCTGTCCGCCAGGAAGGCAAAATGAGACCCGACGACGAGTCTGTGTGTCGGCTTTGGAAGGGAATCCCGCGGCCCCGAGCAAGCGAGCGAGCTACCTTTCTCGTTAACGGCACCTCTATGGGGACAGGAACCAGCTCTGCCAGCAGACACCCATAAAATGCCACCATGAACATCACGGGGTCACTGTTTGGAAACACCAGGGCCACCTGCAACAGTACAAAGGAAAACCATGAAACCCCTCGCGGATGATGCAGTCATCGCAACGTTCACAATCTTTACTGAGTAGAGGGATTTGGACATTTTAGACGATCTAACAGCTTTTCAAATTGAGTTCAGAAAATGTCATTTGGAGGTTAATTCTTGGTCCTTAAATTTCCTCGTCTTAAATAGTTTTTTTTAAGGCTGCGGTCTTTATTCTACAAGCGACCCAATAATTTCAAGTGTCTGTGCCTGAAGGCAGTCCAGCACGGCTGGCGGGATGGAGAACTGGCTCCGGGTGCTCCCCGTCTGGCAGCTGCAGCTGAGGCTCCCCAGCGGCGCACAGCTCCCCCATCTGTCAGGCCAGGAGAGAAACGTGCACCAACAAGCGTGGGCACGGAATCAAATTATACCCAAAATATCTTCCAGAAGATACGATCCTGAGACCAAAGTTTTAATCCAACAGATCCTCACTCACGACAGGGAAGTGGGGGGCGGGCACCGGACACCTCCGCTGAGACCCCCACAACCGCTCCTCCCGGGGAGCCCCTCGGTGGCCCCCAGGCTGGTCCCCAGGCTGCCACCATTTAAGTTATGCACTCTATTTTATTCATCTCACACTTTCGCTTTTATCAAAGACATTTTAAAAACACAGAATTTAAGATGAAAAAAGTACCCCATACAAAACCCCTGTTCCACCCTTCCCCACTGCCCGAGGGACCCCTCTAAAAGTATCTCACATCTTCCTTTTGCTATTTACTCTCTTATTTTTAAATACTATACTTACACTGCTATATTTTCATTTTTTGAAAATGTCGCAGTGTCAATTTTATTTCCTGTGATTGTAGATGAACACCCAGCCCCCTCCAGTCCGTCTCTTTCTCTTCCCCCATCCTCCCAGGTGTCATTTCTTACATTGGGTAAAATTAAAAGCTATTTACAGAACAACGTTTTATAAGCCCCAAATATTGTAATCAGTGTAATTGAAAGCATGAATGCTAAGTCAGGATGGTTAACACTGGGCCCTGGAGAAGCCCAAACAACGGCTACTAACAACTACTTGATAAGACAAAATTTAAGCTACACCTAAACTCCCTCCCGGAGGCCTGGAAATCCAGTTTCTAACAAGCTGCTGTGTTGGAAAGGGCAAAGCTCTCTTTTAACAGCTGATGTTAACAGTGGTTGTACGAGAACTGTGACCCACGACTTCGAGACTAGATGTTTGGTATAAGAACACTCTTAGAGATTTTGTTACAAAGAGCTGTGTGTGTTCACATTTATAGACTGTTCATCACAGGACGATGAACTCTCCAGCACACCTGATAATCAGCTCATTCACTGGGATCCTGCTGATCTTTCATATTAACCTAAGATGTGGATTCCCTCATGCGACAAGAACGGTATCTGGAAGTCTCTGTCCTTGCAGGAATCTTTGCCAAGAAAAATAAACGAGTGATTCTGTGAGTCATTTTAAAGCACAACATGAATCAGGAATTCTCACAGGTTCGCTCTAAAGCACAACGTATCAAGGACCGTTCTCGGACTGTGCATGTTCTTACAGCCAAGTACCCATCTGCCGCCGGTAATGGTACCACCACCCTGACATGCTTTGCCTCCTGCGTAGCCGCTGGCCAAGCTGTCCTAACACGCTCCGCCTGATGTGCCCGGTACCTTTGGGAAGTGTGTTCTAAGTGACCAACCAGTCTCCCGGCTGCCCAGCGCACAGCCCTCCGACCCTCGGCTGCCCTGCACTGCAGCTCGCTCCTGCCCCCACCCCGGAGGCTCCCAGGCTCCCTTTCGCCCTCCGGTCCTGCTCGGTTAGTGCCAAGGACGTCGCTGTGGGCCCACTGCGTCCCCTGCGGGCCCCGTCCCTTTGAGGCAGACTCTCTCCAGCTCCAGGATGCTGAGGGGCAGTGGCCACCACTCAGAATCCTCTGCTCTGCACCCCTCCCGTCCGGAACTCCTACCAGCTGGTGCTGGACCTCCTGGACAAGGGCTCGGCTTTGCACTATCCTCCCCACTTTCTAGCTCTTGGTCTTCCCCACAGGCATCTTTTTCTTGATTTATGGAGCAATGTCTTCCCTTAGTTCTCCAGGGATATTAAGACTAAGTTTTTAAAACTTTATTTTCTGTATATGACTTTCTCTCACATTTGTTTCCTCCTCCTCCCTCCTTCCCCCTATGTTCCCCCTTTCTTCTTTTCCTTTCCTTTCCCCGTTGGTTGTTTTCCTTCGCATTCTTCAAATGTCCTTGGTGACTGGCTCTATCTGAAGAGAGTCCCTGTGAGGCCATCTGACCACAGGCAGCCTCTCTCACTAGGGGTTTCACTGCGACGGTCCTGTGCTCGCTCCATCCTGGACGTTCAGGAACACCTGCCTTCAGTCCGCCCACGGCCATGCTCACCAGCGGAACTTCCTGTGGGGCTGGGGTGACTGAGGAGCTACACTCTTCATTTTACTTAATTTTGGTTAATTTCTGTAGCCCTGTGTGGCGACTGCCAACAACGCTGGGCAGCGTGGTCAATACAAGGAACAAAGAAGCCTCGAGCCTCCTCCATGCTCTACCCCCACCGCGAGGAAGGAAGGCTGCCTGGCCACATGGACGAGAGGAAGACATGAATTTTCTAGTAAGGGCAACATTTTCTCATCAAACGTCAGCTTTGGGGACCTAAGATTTATTAACTTCAATATTTTTATTAAAAGCAGTAGATATGAAGTCCAAGAGGAAACATGTTGCAGAGCCACTGGATGGGCAACGAAGAAGCATGAAAAGAACCATTATCTTACGTACATCATAGTCAACCTTTTCCATATTTAATATTTCTTCTTTGCTGACTTTAAATCCCTTGTATTAATGCTGCAAGTCTAACCGACGGATGGAATACTGATTCCAATGAGACATATTTTTAGAGTCTGTTTTTGCTCACTCCAGGAAGTTATATTCTAGTTACTTACTCTGTCTCCAGGGTTAAGTAGTGGTTCATTCTTACTAGTCAGTTTATTAAGTAGAGTATAAGCTAGTTTTAAACTCCGACTCCATAGTTTGCCTAAAATAAAATAAAAATACTAAGCAATGTAAAATTTAAGAAACTAATAATTAACATTTTAATGTAGCAATCATAATACCCCATAATGTACCAACACTCTATTACTGGAAATTCAGGTAATTTCCAACTGATAACTATTTTGCACAATGCTGTAATGAACATCATAGTTTTCTCTTAAAAATAACTTACAAATATATTTTCCTTAATACAAATATAGAATAGGAATTTATTATAGAAAATTTAGAACATAGAAAAGCTAACAGAAAAGTCAGCATTCTCTCGGTTATGTATGTACACACACACACACACAAGCATATATACACATATGTGCAATTTTCAAGAAATGGGACCATACTTCACTCTGCCTTTTTCAGCCAACATTGCATTTTGAATGTATTTTCATGTCATTCAATATCTCTCAACTACATCCCTTATAGGAGTGGCTTCATTTAACCTTTATAATTCACAGGGTGGGTCGTATCCCCATCTCCAGTCTTGACTCAAGGGAAGACTATCCAGGAGGGGCCAGTAGGCTGCCCAGAGCCGCTGGCTGCTGGCGTGGTGCATCTGGCCCTCCAGGACCCAGCCACGAGCCCCAGCAGGTTCCACTGGGCACACTTCCCCCCGGCACACAGCCTCACGGAGGAGAGCCCAGCAGTGAATGCTCAACAAAGCAGAGCTCCACTGAGGAAGATGGAAGATGAAACAACGGAAGGTAAGGAAGATGGACGACAGAGAAACCTGAGGCCATGCTCAACACCCAAAGCAGCCTCAACACTCACCCTTTGCAGTACCAGACAAGTGACCCGAGAGTCATGACTTAGCCCCTTCCAAATTCCCGGGGAATAACCACATGCAGTTTGAGCAGCCGCACCCTCTGAATAAGTGCTCAGACTTCATCATAAATAAAACTAAACTTGGGTGCAACATTATGAAATATGTGAACTGCAGGACCAGAGAAATAGGTGAGAAAAAAAAAAGTACTCAAAACACCGTTGCCTCTGCCTATATTCAAAGGTCAATTCAAGATGTTGATAACTGTAATACACCCAGTTTTTCAAACTGAATCCAGCGGTATATAAGGAGAATAATGCATCATGATCAAAACAGGTTCTCTCAAGAAAGCAAAAAGCTTTGGGGCATCCGCGTGGCTCAGTTGGTTGAGTGTCCGACTCTTGGTTTTGGCTCAGGTCATGATCCAGGGGTCATAAAACAGAGCCCTGCATCTGGCTCTGTGCTCAGGGAGGAATCTCCTGGAGACTCTCTCCCTCGCTTCCTCTGCCCCTTGCCCCACTCTCACATACTCTCTGTCTCTAAAATGAATAAATAAATCTTTAAAAAAGAAGAATGCGAAAAGTTTTAACAAAAATCAACATAATTTGTCACACTAACAAAGATGAAAAAAGGTAAAAACAATTTACAATCAATCAGGATTTTAAATGATTTTTTAAAAATCCTTCTTAGATTCAGAATGAAAGGAAATTTCTTTCAAGCGATAAAGCCCATCTTTAAAAGTCCTATAGAAAATATCATAATTAATGGTCACATATTGAAAGCTTTCCCCGAGGTCACATATTGAAAGCCAAGAACATCTGCCTTTTTTTATGGAAAGTCTTAGCCAATGCAGGAAGGGGAGGGGTGGAGAGAGGAGGCACACAGCTGGAAACTAAACTGTCATGACTTGCAGATGACGGGACTACGTACATCATGGTTCTCATAACTGAAACCAGCAAGGCTGCCAGACGTAACAACAGTATACAAAGACTATCTGACTTCTGTATACCAGCAATAAACATTAAGAAAAAAATTTTAATGACAATACTCACATTAAGATTAAAACAAACATGCCAAATACCTAACAGTGAGTGTTATGGAAGATATGCAGTCTCACAACAAGAAAGTATAAAACAGCATCGAGCTGAAGTACAGAAGATCTGAATGACAGGGGGACATATTAGGTCCATGCAATGCAGGAGTGCTCATTTACAAACTGCTGAGAGCAGTGATAACAGGAATCTCAGCAGGAATGTCCGTGCACTGGACAAGCCGACCCTAAAACAGACACGGAAACATGAGATACAAGAAGAGCCGAGACACTCTTGCAGAAGGAAGCGAGATGGGAGACTTCTCCGTGGATGTCAAGACTTCTCAGAAAGCCACAGTAATTTAGGAAGTCGGTGCTGGCATAAGGATAGTATATAACACAGTGGATAAAATAAAGACCCCAAGAGACCCTCCACATGCAGACAATTCCATCTCTGACCAGGCGCCCTGGAGAGGAGGGGCAGCCCGGTGGGAACGAGAATGGGGAAGATGGTTACCCAGCCTGATAAACGGACCCTGGGACCCATCCTCTACCCTGTACACAAAACTCATTCCCAGCAGACTGGGTGGATCTAGATGTGCTCGGCAAACAGCAAAGCTGTTACAAGATAACAGACGGCTTTATGATCTTGGCGGAGGAGCACCGCCACCAAAGAGCTCACCATGAGCAAAAAGGTGAGGTTGAAGGATGCCTGGGGGGCTCAGCGGTTCAGCGCCTGCCTTTGGCCCAGGGTGTGATCCTGGGGTCCCAGGATCGAGTCCCGCATCGGGCTCCCTGCATGGAGCCTCCATGCTTCTCCCTCTGCCTGTGTCTCTGCCTCTCTCTTTCTCTCTCTCTCTGTGTCTCTCATGAATAAATAAATAAAATCTTAAAAAAAGAAAAGGTGAGGTTGGGCAGAGCTTCTGCTCACTAAGGTACCAGTCAGGAGTAAAAGGTGAAGGGACACGGTGGCAGACACTCGTAGCACATGTCACTGACAAGGACTGGCATCCAGAACACACTAAAAATTCCCAAATAACCTTATATTAAAAAAATGTGCAGAAGATTCAATAGCACTTAACAAAAGAGAAAATCCAAATGATTTAAAAAAAAACAAAACAGGAAAACCTCTCAATCAACACAAATTATTTTAAAAAAAACAAAACAGGAAAAGCTCTCAATCTACTTTGTCATCAAGAAAATGCAAATTAACACCAAAATGAAGTACCATTGCCATAATCTCACCAGAGTAGCTACAATAAGCCTGACAATGATGGGGAACAGGTGGGCCTAAATGCGAAGATGTGCATAATCCCAGACCCAACACTTCCACTTCAAAGTACATACCCCACAAAAACACGTACCCCAGAATGTTCTTAGCAGCACTGTCTGTAATAGCCAAAAGTGGATACCAACATTATAACCAATATGTCAATTCCAACATGTACATTCTTAGATATAAATGAGCTACAACTATACACAGTAACATGAATCATAAAAGCGTAATGGTAAAAGACTCTGCTTCCTAATGCGACAGAGTACTGGTGGCAGACCAGGCTCCCACCCAAAACAACTTAAAAACTGGATAAAATACAGAAATCATCTACAAAGACAACCAGGGGAGTTAAGGCTGCAGAGGGAAAACCCTTGGGGAGGTGAGCTGATCGTGCACAGCCGGCGGTTATTAGGGAGGGCCCTGGCACCCACGAGAGACAGAGTATTTCATGGAACACTGGCACCGAGGCACAAAGAAAAAGCAGAACTTCTGGCAGAGGCTGGGAGCCATGATTGCACAGCCAGCCTCCCTCTAGGAAGTCTACGGAGTCCTGGGACCATGAGCAACTGGGTGCCGAACGCCCACGAGGAAAATCTCTGAGAAGCAAAGTGGAGTCCTTAACATAGCGCACAAGACAGAAGCCACGGCTGGGGAACCCCAGAGGAGGACAGACAGGTGCTCAGAGAGGGCTGCGCCAGCCGTGACGGGACTGTAGTGACCAGCCACCATGCTACCTGCCAAATGGAGGGAAGGAGGATGTTCTCTCATAGAAGGGGACATCTCTGGAGCCTCCATAATTTTTTATACACAATGTCCAACACTCAATCAGAAAGGTCCTAGGCACCCCAAAGATAAATTATACAAACTAAAACCAAGAGAAAGTACAGATGAGATCAACAGGCCGAGAGGTGACCTGACCCTGGAGCAGGTGGAGAGAAACTTCCAGTTGTGGTAAGGAATACATGGATGCTAGGAAATAAAGGAAAAGACGAAGACAATGCATGGAATGATAAAGAATTTAGAATACAGAAGTGAAAATTTTAAACTAAAAGGACAATATCAAAATTAAGAACTCATCAGGAATTTCATAATAAAATAAAAATTTCAGAAGACGGGATTAGAGAATTTGAATAAAGGAAAATTTAGGGACACTTGGGTGGCCCAGTGGTTAAGCATCTGCCTTTGGCTCAGGCCATGATCCTGCTTCTCCCTCTGCCTGTGTCTCTGCCTCTCTCTGTGTCTCTCATGAGTAAATAAAATCTTAAAAAAAAAAAGGGAAAATTTAAATGTCTCCATACTAAAGTACAGATGAGTCTTGAACAACACAGGGCCACCTACCTGTGGATTTTTTTTTATAAATACAGTACTATAAGTGTTATTTTTTTTCTTCCTTCTGATTTTCTCAATAACATTCTCTTTTCTCTACCTTACTTTACTGTATGAATACAGCACATAATAAAAACATATAAATGTCAACCAACTGTTCTCAGTTCGCCTTCTGGTTGACAGCAGACCAGTAACAGTTAAGGTTTTGGGGAGTTAAAACTTACACTTGGGTTTTCAAGTGTGCAGGGGTCAGTACTCCTAACCCCCTGCATTGTTCAAGGGTCAACCAAATATACAGAAAAGAATACAAAATATAAAAAAGAACATTAAGGGTACATAAGACAGCTGAAATCAACCGGTGGAGGCAGTGAGCAAACCACACTCCTCACAGTGGGTAGGGAGCTCCTTTTGTAAAGAATTACAGACCCGTCTCTAATGAATACAGATGCAAAGATCCTAAACAACATATTGGCTAAATCAAATTCAGACATCTGTTGAAGAGATATCATGGCTAACTGGGCTTTATTCTAGGAATGCAAGGGCTGCTTTAACACCTGAGAATTAATCAATTTAATTCATCAAATTAAGTGGGGAGGAGAGAGAAACATGATCATCTTGACAGAGCAAAAAAAAGGGTTTGATAAAATTCAATGCCATTCGTGATTTATTTTTTTTAAAGATTTTATTTATTTATTCATGAGAGACAGAGACAGAGAGAGAGAGGCAGAGACACAGGCAGAGGGAGAAGCAGGCTCCATGCAGGGAGCCCGACGCGGGACTCGATCCCGGGTCTCCAGGATCCGGCCCTGGACTGAAGGCGGTGCTAAACCGTTGAGCCACCCGGGCTGCCCAACCATTCATGATTAAAAAAAAAAAAAACTTCTAGTAAACTAGGAATAGAAGGGAGCTTCATTAATCTGACAAGGAATTTTTCTACCACAAAACTACACCAAACATCGTACTTCATGACCCAAAGCTTTCCACCAAAGACAGAGGAGGAGGCAAGAATGCTCGCTACCCAACACTGTACTGACGGTTCTAGCTCTTGCAGTGAGGCAAGGAGAAGATAAAAGGGGTGAGTACTGGAAAGGCCAAGATAACCATCTTTGTTCATAGATGACATGATTTTGAACACAGGATATCCAAAAGATATGTGGACAAACTACTCATTAATAAATAGAAAAAGAATCAGTAAGTTAATTTAATGAGACTATTAGATACAAAATCACCATCTGGGGACACCTGGGTGGTTCAGTTGGTTAAGTGTCTGCCTTTGGCTCAGGTCACAAACTCAGGGTCCTGAGATTGAGTCCCACGTCGGGCTACCTGCTCAGTGGGGAGTCTGCTTCCCCCTCTCCCGCTCCCCCTGCTCGTGCTCTCATTCTTTCTCTCTCAAATAAATAAATATTTTTTAAAATCACCATTTAAAAAAATCAATTGCACTTCTATATACAAGCAATAAATGAGCAGAAAAATGTTTTTAACCATTCCACTACAATAGGAATGAATCTAACAAAAGATGCTCTAGAGTTCTGTACTCAGAAGTATAAAATGTTAATGAGAGAAATTAAAGGAGTCCTTAAAATAAGGGGAAATACATTAAATTTCCACAGTCCTGACTGTTCCACAGTCACGAACTGGAAGATTCCGTAATTGTAATGGTATCAATTCTCTTCAAATTGAACTACAGAATCAATGCAGTGTCAGGCAGTGCCCCAGCAGGAAGCTTTCTGGAAATTGACAAACGGATTCTAAAAATGGCTCGGAAATGCAGAGTCAAGAATAGTCCAGAGGAGTGAGGCACATTCACACAGCTGAAGGGCGTCTATGCCAGACAACAGGACCCCTAAAGCTGCGGCAGTTCAGGGGGCACAGAGGGCACAGCACGTACTGTCACCTGATCTGTGACAAAGCAGCTTGGCAGGACCTAGGGGCAAGCTCTGACTGTTCAGCCAATGGCACCAGGCCAGTTAGACATTCGTAAGGAAAGAAAAGGATTCCAATGTCACACCACACAAACTAAAGATGAATTATGACACCTAAATATGAAAAGTAAAACAAGTTTTTTTTTTATGTAAAACAAGTTAGATGAAAAAGTAGGAGAATATCTTTTGTGACCTTGGGTTTGGCAAACAGAACAAAGAAGTGCTAAAATAAAGGGAAAAAGTAGATAAATTAGACTACTTAGATGAAGACTTCTCATTTATCTAAAGCCACAGATAAAAGTGTTAAAAGACAGGGCACAGGGTGGAAGAAGATACCTGCGAAATATATCTGACAAAGGATGTGTTCCTGGAACATGGAAAGAAGTCAGAAAGCATTAGCAACCAAATAGAAAAATGAGCTAAAAATCTGTATAGTGCATAAAAGAGGATATTCAAATAGCCAATAAACACACAAAAAAGCATCATTAGCTATGAGAGACATGCAAGTAAATTAGCACCATAACTCGACACCACAACACGCCTATAGGAAAGGCTAAAGGAAGTAAACAGGCAATATCAAGTGTTGGCATGGGTGTGGCACAGCTGGAAGTCTGCGCACGCTGCCGGCAGGCGTGGAGGTGGCGGCAGCCTCTGTGAACACCGTGTTGAGATGTCCTACAGCCGAGCACGGCGACCTGTGCACATCCACGTGCGCCCAGCACCAATGCCTACAGTGTACGCTCAGCAGCAGACTCACCTACAAATGTTCATAACAGCACTATACACAATAGCCTCAGTGGAAATTACACTCACGGTCAAGGACACAAATAATTTTCAGCATATTCGTACAATAAAGTCACCTCCATCAATGAGCTTCACACGGCATCATGTCTGAGCCTCAGAAACAATGGTGCACAAGCATGCAGACACAGAACGGCTTTCACATGATCCCACTCACATAAAACTTAGCGACAGTGAAACCCAGAGGTGTTCACAGGCATCAGGACAGTTCGACCGTCAGCGAGGATGTGCGTGGTGGTAGGGACCAAGAGCCTGGGGAACACTTGGGAGCTGAGTGCCAGCAACAGGAGTATAGTCACACTCCATGAAAATGCATCAAGCCAGATGCTTATGACTCGTGTTACATAAAAATATAATGTGGAACCAAAGATGCTAAATACAAAAACACATACTGTAGGATTCCATCTATACAAAGTTCAAAATTAGACAAAACTAAACTCCCGTGCTCAGAGATGCTTATGTAGCTGTGACCCTTGACCTCAGGGCAGGGGCTGGTCACCAGCAGTGGGTGAGTAGTCCCCTCTGCTGGAGGAAGGGGCAGTGGGTGGGGGCGGGGGGGCACCTGGACTGAGGCAATGTTCTGGTTTGTGGGCAGTTGTGTTGGCTTCTCAGGATCCGCTCCATCATGCTCATGAAGCTGTACGGCCGTGTTGTATGACATGACAGGTAACATGTTACAGCTAAACCAGAGCCCAAATGCCTTCTGGTGACACTTGCCATAGGTGAGGGTGTAGACGGCCTTCCCAGCTGTGTCTAAGGCGGTCAGACAGGGGGCTTTGGGCTGCGTCGTACCCCACCGCTGCAAGGCGGCCAGCAGGGACGGTGGCCAGGGAATCCCCACGGCCAGAGGCTCCCCTTTCAGCACCACCATCTGGCTTCCCTCCGGCTTTGGCTGATTTGGATCTGGCTGCTGCACTACAAGCAAAATTGAAATTTAAAAATCAGCATTTCATAGTACCATGCATACATTCTGTTTTTAAGTGTTCTCTTAAAAATTGCCAACTATAAAAAGGTCACAATAACTTGTCTAGATTCCCTTATCAATGTCACAGTCACGGACCAACTGACCAAAGGACAGGTGGAGATCCATCACGGATGGTAACAGATACGGTGACCGTACCCACACGGGACAGTCCCCAGAAGGGCAGCAGTGCTGCTCCAGCATTCTGGAGCGTTCTGGGGTTACGGCCAGTGCTGACAGCTAAGGAGTGGATGAGTCCCGCTGATGAAAGATGGAAGTGAGGAGGAGCATCATTTCTGGTTGGGCACACAAAACAACTCTCACCGCGGTGAAAGAAGAAAATAAAGTAAAATCCATTATATTTCCAATGGCTGTGTAACAGCATCCGCCCGAGTGTAAGAAAGCCTCCCCAGGGAGCATTCACACCGCTGAGCCCTGAATGTGAAGGGCATTACCCGATGATCAAGGGGATGACAACGCCCTCCAGGTTGCAGCTAACCACCAGCGAGGTGGGGGGGGGGGGCAGCAAGACTGCCCCAGAGACGCAGGGGCGGTGGGCGGACACGGCGCGCTCCAACCTTGCACTGGGCTCTATTTCTGTGCCTCTTCCACAGGTTCATGCTTCCTTCTACCTCCTGGTAATTTTCTTTTAAAAATAAACCTACATTCTTTTTCCCTAAAAGTGTATATCTCATTCATAAGTGAGAGACTGAGTTTATGAACCAGGGCCAAAACTATGCTAAAAATATACCTTAACACCATGTAAGACTGTATTTCAGATTTAAAGCTTAAATAAAAATTGAAATAATGGGGGTGCCTGGCTGGCTCAGTTGGTGGAGCATTTGACTCTCAATCTCAGGGTCGTGAGTTCAAGCTCCACATTGGGACTTTAAAAAAAAAAAAGCTGAAATAATGT
Organism: Canis aureus; assembly: GCF_053574225.1. Lineage (NCBI taxonomy): Eukaryota > Metazoa > Chordata > Mammalia > Carnivora > Canidae > Canis > Canis aureus. The sequence continues at coordinate 43,957,457 of NC_135640.1, read as the reverse complement.
ATGTAAAACGAAACCTTAGGAGTATTCTTGTAAAGCACTAAGGCCTGGACCAGAGGCACAGGGAGTGTGAAGTCCCTGAACTACGGCATCGAGCATCGTGCTTCCGCCCCGTTCACAGTGAGGCCAGCAGTCACGCGGGACACGCCGCGACCCCGGGGGCGGGAAACAGACTGGGGATCACTTCATTGTGCTGTAATGTCCCGAGGTGACCACACACGACACACATTTGCCCCCAACCCTGGACGCGACAGCCGCCTCGTCTACACAGACCCGAGAGCCCGCCCGAGATCTCTCACCTTCCAACAGCTCCTCAAAATCATCCACAAAGAACTCCTTCAGCGGAGGGCGCTTGGGCCTCTTCAGGGTGTTGAGAAGCTGCTGGATTTTGGAGGACACTCTGCTGCTCACAGGGACACCTGCCACGGGAAGAGGAGCGCTGAGGCCAGAGCCCACTGACCCTCCGGAGACAGGACGCAGACGGGGTCCTGGACCAGCCGCACGAACGTGCCGGAACTCCTACACCCAAGCCAGCACTCGCCCTGTCAGGCAGCCGTTTTGGAATCACTAATTCATTCAACAAATATTCACCGAAGGCCTTCTGGGAACTAGAATGTTGTTGTTTTTTGTTTTTTGTTTGAATTTTGTTTTTTTTAAACTAGTGATTTTCAGGGTGGTCCAGAGCCCCTTCCGGGTGATCATGGCCACCTGGCGGCATCACTGGCCTTCCCGCCCTCCTCCCAGGGCACGTGAGCCTCCCCCACAACGTGAGCCACAACAGGAGGGGCAGGGACGAGGCACAGGGCTTCCATGACGCCAGCCCCGCCGCAGAAGGGCAACAGTGGAAAACAAGACAAATCTTTGTTTTAGCAATTCTTTCCTAAATATGTGCTATTTAGGTGAAGATGTGATGCATTTCTTGTTGCTATTTTTAAATGGATTAATAAATATTTTTTAAATCTTTAGTTTTACCTTCTAACATAGTAAATACTCAGACATTCAAGCCACATAAACTAAATGCTCTTTGGCGTCCTAACGATGAAGACGCAATGCTGTGGGAGACGTCATGCAGCAGACAGACGGACAGACGGCGTCCGCCCTCAGCTCGCCGTCCCCGGGGGAAGCAGCAGGAAGAGGTCAGAGGCCTGGGCCCAGAGCAGCCGGCGGGCCCACAGCGCGGCTCGGCCGGGTGGGAGGGAGCGGGGCCGGGAGCAGGGCCGCTGTGCAGGGGGCGCCCACGGCCTGTGGCACCCGCCCCCAGGCAAGCACTGTCCAGCCTCCGGGGCCTGACACACTTCTTCGTCCTTTATGACGCCGACATTCTGAAAGAATAGTTCTTTTTTTTTGTCTAATGAAGCAGAATACTCCTCCTCTTCGTTTGCCTGAGGTTTTCCCAGGACTCCACTCGGGCCGCGCTCCGGGCCGTTCCTCACCCACAGCGCCGCCCGGTTCCGCACCGCACGGTGCCCCGCGCCCCCCGAACTAACGCGGGAGCGAGGAGGCACCTCGGGCCGCCCAAGCACCCTGATCCTCACAGAAGCCTTGCCCTGCTTTTAGCACCACGGGGTCATTCGTGTCAGAAGCCGTGCGGTCGTCGACCCTCAGCATTCTGTTGTCCGTCCGTCTGTCCGTCTACCGATGCTCAGGGCTGCTCAGTCCTGCAGAGCACTGGGGCCAGGTCGGGATCCGGGGTGGGACTGAGCCCGGGTCGCGCCCCGCTCTCAGTGGGGACCCGGCTTTAGACTTTCTCTCCCTCGGCCCCTCCCCTACTCTCGGTCTCTGTCTCAAATAAATAAATAAATCTTTTTAGAAAAGATTTTTTTCTTTTCTTATGGTTCTTAACTATTTTTTAAAGATTTTATTTATTTCTATTTGAGACAGAGCAGGAGCAGGGGGCGGGGCAGAGGCACAGGGAGAGGCCGACGGCGCACACAGGCTCGCTCCCAGGACCCCGAGAGCGCGGCCCGAGCCGAAGGCAGATGCCTCACCCACAGAGCCCCCGTGCCTCTGGGGTCTTAACTATTTTGACAAATTGTCCCATATTTAGCCGGTGGGATCCCATGCAAGCTGATCTGTGACACGCCCCCATCATTTGCCTACACTGCCGTCCACTCTGTCCTAGGACGTTTTGGAGCCGTTCAGGCTGTCCCGCCCCAGCCCGGCATGAACTCTTTCTCTAAGGAGCCCGGGGCCTCCTGGGGGGGCGGGGGGGATGTCGGAGACCAAGCTCTGGCCACCAGGTGTGCCCAGTGAGCCTGCAGTGCCTTTGCTACTGTTGGAATCGGAGCTAAAAACGCAGACTAGGTGTGTAACAGGCAGGGGCCGCGGGCACACACACCTACAGGCCAGCGCACAGTGCACAGCAGGATCTTAGGAGCCAGGAGTCCACACCGTGCTTCCCATCCCAGTCCTCCCCCAGGTTTCCTCCTCCCCTTCCCACTCACGTTTGCACTGACTCCCAACAACATCAACGCCTCTGCTCAGCACTATCGTGTATATAAAAGAATTTCCAAGTGGCTTTACCCCTTCTGAGCTCAAGCTTCTTCGCTGTTCACACTCCACCTCGTTGAAGACTGTGGTGTCCCGCCCAGGACTGTGTTCGTCACCTACCTACCCTACCCTTCTCCCCATCGCCCCTAAACGTGGCTACAGTGCTTCACGAACACAACAACCATGCTTACTTCCACTTGTTTTCAGTTTCCCATCCTTCAAGTTTATGCTCTGAATTTTGTTATTACGTTAACAAGCTTCTAAAAGTCAAAGCTATATAAAGACAAGCTCAAAGAAACAGCACGCCCTCTTCATCTCCTCCCACCACCTCTGGAGAGGTGCTTTCTGGTCTCACTGCTTTCTGGTCCCCTCCCAGGTCCTTCTGTGCACAGAAATGCTTCGTCACGTCCCCTTTTCTCTCACACAAAAGGTGGCATTCTAGAACTGCTCTTTCACTTTTTGTTTTTCCACTTAACATCCTGGAAAAACACCTTACTCCAAGTCATAAAGAGCTTTCTCATTATTTTTGACAGCTGCATTATACTCCATAATGCAAAAATACTAGGTTTAGTCAACCAATTTGTGAAGTTTAGAGAGCTAGGGAGTCTCTAATATTTTGCAATTATACATAGTGCTGCAAAGAACTACTTCATGCAAATGGATTTCCTTCGTTTTGGAAATGTATGTTCAGAGTAAATTCCTACCTTGGCACAGCTGGGTCCAAAGAGAAGTACCTCTATATATTTTACCAATTTCTCTTCCAAAGAGGTTTAACTATTTTGCATTCCCAGCAACAGTGTGTTATTTCTCTAATTATGAAAAAGGCTGAACATGATGCTCAAGAGCTACTTTTATACACTCTTATAAACCAGATGTTCCTATTTTTTGCCCCTTTTCCTACACTAAGAGTTGGCAAACTTTTCTTAAAGGGCAAGATAGGAAATGCTCTGGGCAGAGAGCACAGTCTCGGTTTTAACTACTCTGCTCTGTGATTCTGGGGCAAAAGCAGCAAAGATGACATGGGAAGGATGGGCAAGGCTCATCCCAATAAGACATTATTTACAAAAGCAAGATGCCAGTCCATACACCATAATTTGCTGATTGGCACTCCGTATGATTCTGGGTCTTTTCCTATTCTTAAAAGTCTACTCAGAGGCGGCTGGGTGGCTCAGTCAGTTAAGTGTCTGCCTTTAGCTCAGGTAATGATCTCAGGGTCCTGGGATCAAGTCCTATGTCAGGCTCCCTGCTCAGCAGGGAGTCTGCTTCTCCCTCTCCCTCTGCCCCTGCTCGTGTTCTCTCTCTCACTCTCTCTCTAATAAATAAATAAAATCTTTTAAAAAGTCTTTCATTTTAGAAGTATCAGAGTTTTATCACAAATGCCGTGAATAGTTTCTCCTAGTTTGTCAATTCTTGTGACTCTCTTTATTTTGCCATCTAAAGAATTTTTTTAGTTTTATGTAGTTAAATTCACATTACTTTTATTGCACGTAGATTTTTAGTTAAATTTAGAAAGGCTTTACTTATAACTAGGTTAAAGAAAATTCACCAATTCATTTCTTATATTCAGATGTCTGTTTCTTTTGGAGTTTTGCCTTTTCAATGGTATGGGAAAAGGAACTAAGTTTAACTTTTCCCAACAAACTTTCCAATGGTCCCAATAACATTTTTTAAAAAACCATCTTTGCCACATATAGTATATATAGTATCATGTAAAGGAATACAGTGATGAGGTAAAGATGCATATAGTAAATTGTATAGTAACCACTAAAAAAAAAAAGTATATATAGAATAGAAGAGAAACCAAAAGGAAGCAGACAAAGGACTAAAATTAGCAGATGGGTGAAAGAGAGAAAATAGTGCAGGATCATAGATTTAAACCCAACCAAAACACTAATTAAAATGGACCATGGCAGGGGATGCCTGGGTAGCTCAGTCAGTTGAACATCTGAGTCTTGGTTTCAGCTGGGGTGGTAATCTTGGAGTTGTGAGATCTGGTTCTGCATTCAGTATAAATGGTCCAAACACTCCAACTAAGTAAACGATTGTCTGCTTAAAGAAACATGTAAGAATGAATAAAATCTAATTAAAAGAAACTCATTTTAATTTTAAAGACCTAGGCAGGGTAAAAGTAAACGGATAAAAAAAATTTGCCATGTAACTATACTCATCAAATGGCTGAAGGCAGCCATAATAATACCAGATAAAGAAGACTTCAGGATAAGAAACATCACAAAAGATAATTTTATGATGATAAAGTGGCCAATTCATCAAGTCAGAACAATTTTAAATATGTATGCACCTAATAATAGAACTTCAAAATACACAAAACAAAAACTGACAGATCTAAACAAAAAGAAAAATCCAAAATTATAGTTAGCAATTCAATACCCCTCTCAGCAAGTTACAGAAAAAGTACGTAGATAATCAGTAAGGAGAGAGAAGACTCAAACTAAAGTATCAACCAACTGAATATAACTTTCATTTACACAGAAAACTACCCAACAGCATTATATGCCCCAAACAGATCATGTGTTCGGTCATTAAAAAGTTTGAATATATTTAGAAGGAGCTGAATTATATAATATACTAAAAGAAATATACCTGAACTATTTGGAAATTTATTGAAATTAAACAACACATTTCTAAATAGATCATGGGTCAAAATGGAAAGCATGAGAGAAAATATCTAGAATTGAATATTAAAAAGGAAAAGAACATATCAAAACATGCGGGATGTTAAAACAGCTCTCAGAAGGGTATTTATAGCTTTAAACAACTTTTCTTTTTAAGAGGGAGGGAGAGGGGGAAAGAGATAGGAGGAGAGAGAGAATCTTAAGAAGGTTCCACATCTAGGGATCCCTGGGTGGCGCAGCGGTTTGGCGCCTGCCTCTGGCCCAGGGCGCAATCCTGGAGACCCGGGATCGAGTCCCATGTCGGGCTCCCGGTGCATGGAGCCTGCTTCTCCCTCTGCCTGTGTCTCTGCCTCTCTCTCTCTCTCTCTGTGTGTGTGACTATCATAAATAAATAAAAATTAAAAAAAAAAATTTAAAAAAAAAAGAAGGTTCCACATCTAGCATGGAACTCGATGCAGGGCTCAATCCCATGATCCTCAAATCATGACTTGAGCTGAAGTCGAGTCATATGCTTAACCAACTGAGCCACCCAGGTACCCCTAAATACTTTCATCCGGAAAGAAGGAATAAAGGACTAAGGAATAAATAAGGAATAAATTCAATGATCTAAGATTCCACCTCAAAAAATTAGAAAAGGAAAAACAAAGTAAATCCAAAATAAGTAGAAAAAAGATAGGAATAAATAGAAGATCAGAGATAAACACAATAGAAAAAAAGAAACCAAAACTGGTTCTTTCAGAGATAAATAAAATTCTTTAATTTTTAAAAAGATTTTATTTATTCATGAGAGACACAGAGAAGAGGGGCAGAGACACAGGCAAAGGGAGAAGCAGGCTCCATGCAGGGAGCTTGATGAGGGACTTGATCCCAGGACCCTGGAATCATGCCCCGAGCTGAAGGCAGAAGCTCAACCACTAAACCACTATTTATTAGCCCAAGATAAATAAAATTCAATTAACTTTCTAGCTAGGATTATCAAGATAAAAAGAGAGAGGACACTAATTACAAATACCAGAAATATAAGAGGGGACAGCACCACTGATTCAAATACATCAGAGGAAAATCAAGGAATATCATGAACTTCTGCCTAAATTGGAGAGCACAGATGAACAAATTCCTCCAATACACAAAACTGACTCAAGAACAGAAAATTTATTTTCTCTGATTAGAAAGTAGAAGAGGAAGGAATATTTCTCAATTCGTTTTGAGATGAGTGTTATTGTGATACCAAGACAAAGATATTACAAGAAAAAAAATCTTACAGACCACTATGTATCTTAAACATAGGCACAAAATCCTTAACAGAAAGTATTAGCAAATGAAATCCATAATACAGAAACAATTATGTGTAATAATTACGCATGATAACCAAGTTGGGTTTATCCTGAGAACGTAACTTTGGTTTAACACTCAAATATCAATCAATGAAATTTACTACATTAACAAACTACAAAAGAAAAACCCTATGTGACTTTACTAGATAAAAAAATTCATTTAACAGAGGTGCCTGGGTGGCTCGGTTGGTGAAGTGCCTGACTCTTGATTTCAACTCAGATCATGACCTCACGGTTGTGAGATGGAGTCCCCTGGTAGATGTTGGAGCCTGCCTAAGATTCTCTTCCTCCTTCTGCCCCTCCCCAACCCTTGCATGCTCACTCTCTCTCTCTTAAAAAAAAAAATCATTTAACAAAAACCAAGATAAAAATTTTCAGGAAATTAGGAAAATAATATCCTAATGATGAGCATCTTTGAAAAACCCACAGCTAAGATCACAATTCAAACACGAAAAAGTGGATGCTTTCCTCCTACAGCTGGAAACAACTTTCAACACTTCTCAATGACACAAGTGGAAGTCCTACACATTGCAGTAAGGCCAGAAAAATAAATGTCCCTAAAGACAATTTGGAAAGAAAATTAAAACCATATTAGACAATATGGCTAAACATATAGAATCTTAAGGAATCTACCAAAGAAGTTAATAAACTTATAAAAGGCCAACAAACAAAAACCAATTGCATTTCTGCAGACCAGTAATAAGCAACTGGAAAAAATTTAAAATTCTAATATTTATAATAACATTGTAATTGAATAATATCAAAAACATAACCTATTATGGAATAATTTTAACAAAACAATGCTAAAAATTTTTTGTAAGAGCCAAATACATGGAGGGATATACTGTATTTTTCAATTTTTTAAAAGACTTTATTTATTTATTCATGAGAGACAAGAGAGAGGAAAAAGACAGAGACACAGGCAGAGGGAGAAGCATGGAGGCTCCATGCAAGGAGCCCGATGCGGGACTCGATCCCAGGACTCCAAGATCATACCCTGGGCCAAAGGCAGGCACTAAACCACTGAGCCACCCAGGGATCCCCTGTATTTATCAATTGAAATATAAAATATTTTAAGAATCCAGTAGGAATTTTGATAGAAACAAACTGATTTAAAAAAATACATTAGGGCAGCCTGGGTGGCTCAGTGATTGAGCGTCTGCCTCTGGCCCAGGGCCTGATCCTGGAGACCCGGGATCGAGTCCCACATCGGGTTCCCTGCATGGAGCCTGCTTCTCCCTCTGCCTGTGTCTCTGCCTCTCTCTCTCTCTCTCTGTCTCTTGTGAATAAATAAATAGATAAAAATCTTTAAAAAATAAAAATATAAAAAAATACACTAAAATGCAAAGGAACTGGAAGAGCCAAAGCAAACTGCAAAATGAAAAGCAGAGTTTGAAGACAAATTACACAATTTCAAGATCTGCTGTAAAACCACAGTAACCATGACACTGTAGTACTGACACGAAGATGGACAAACAGCCATGGGGGAGCACAAAGAGCCAGGAACAGATCCTTCTCATACATGGTCTACCAAGTTTCATTGAAGATCCCAAAGAAATTCAGTGGGGGAAAGAGTGGGCCTTGGAGCAAACGATGCTGGAACAGCTCGACATCCACATGCAAAAAAAAAACAAACTCCCATCTATACGCTGTACTTACACTAAAATTAACTTGAAATGGATCTACATATAAAACAAACTACAAAATCCTAGGAGAAAACATGGAAAACCTTTATGATTTTGGGTTATGGAAATATATCTTAGATATGACACAGAAGTAGGAACCATAAAGGAAAACATGAGTAAACTGGACTTCATCACAATCAGTAACTTCTGCTCTTTGAAAGTCACTGTTAAGAGAATGAGAGAAACACAAGCCACAGGCTGGGAGAAAAATCCAAATTATACACCTGATAAAGAACTTGAATCCAGAATATATAACAAACTCTCAAAACTTAATAAGAAAAGAGCACATTAAAAAGAAAGCAAAAGATCTGAACAGACTTTAAAAGACATACAGATGGCAAATAAGTATATAAAAAGGTGCTCCCCATCCTGAGTCTTTAGGGAGATGCTAATTAACACCTCAGCGAGATACCTCCACACACCCAGCTCCACGTTGACGTTAACAAGCCTGATCACACCAACCGCAGGCAAGGGTGTGGGGGGACGTGAGCACTCATCTCTAGCCTGGGAATGTAAAATAGGACAACCACTTTGGAAATCGGTTTGGTAATTTCTTAGAAAGTTAAGCATAAACCTACTGTGTGATCCAGCCATTCTATTCCTAGCTATTGACCCAAAAGAAATGAAAGTATACTTCTACACCAAACCTTGTAGGAGTATTCACGGCAGCTTTAGTTGTATTTGCCTCCCAAACCTGGAGGCAACCCAGGTACCCCTCAACAGGTGAGAACTACAGCACAGCACATCCACATCCATAAAACAAGATACAACTTACCGGCAAAAGGAACAAACTACATTCAAGACCACGAGTGAATCTCAAAGTACATATGTAGAGGGGCTGAGGCCAGACAATCTAAGAGTAGATACTGCATGACTTTTTTTTTTAAGATTTTACTTATTTATTCATGAGAGACACAGAGAGAGAGGGAGAAGGAGGGGGAGAGAGAGAGAGGGAGAGAGAGAGGGAAAAAGAGAGGGGGAGAGAGAGGGAGAGGCACAGGCAGAGGGAGACGTGGGCTCCATATAGGGAGCCTGATGCAGGACTCAATCCTGGGTCTCCAGGATCACGCCCTGGGCCAAAGGCAGGCGCTAAACCGCTGAGCCACCCAGGGATTCCCCTTGCATGATTCTATTTATACAAAATTCCAGAAAATGCAAACTAATTCATAGTGTCAGGAAGTAAATGAGGGCTGCAGGAAGTCTGGGGGAAGTCAGAAAGGGCAGAGGGGAGGTATTACCAAGGTGCCCCAGGGAACTTTTAGGAATGCTGGATGTGTTCACTATCTTTCTTTGAAAGATTTATTTATTTTTGAGTGAGACAGGGATGGGGGTGATGGGAGAGGGCGGGGGGTGGGGCAGAGGGAGAGAGAGAATCTCAAGCAGACTCCCTGCGGAGTACAGCCCTGAGGCGGGGCTCCATCCCACAACCCTGAGACCATGACCTGAGCTGAAACAAGAACTGGACACCTAACCATTTATGTATGTATGTATGTATGTATTCATTCATTCATTCATTCATCATTTGAGCGAGGGAGTGCAGGGGGAGGAGCAGAGGGGAAAGACGGATGTGTTCACTATCTTCATCACAGGGATGGTTTCACAGGTGTACATGTCTTAAAACATGTAAAACTGTACACTTTAAATATGTGCAGTTGATTACATGTCAGTTATGCCTCAACTGAGCTCTTAAGTTTTTTTTTATATAATCAAATTTTAAAAAATCTAACCAGTGGAAAACCTGCTTCTTGTTGACTCAGTATTTTCCTACTATGTCTGGACAAGGAGCTAAAGGACCTGGACAAAATTTGATCCACCACTTAGGAATATCAGAATACATGTTAAAACCTCAGATCTAAGATCCTCTGGATTTTCCTCCAATTCAGACCTGAAACACTGCAAAGAAAACTTCACAGGATTTTGATCAAAGACGCTGGAAACTGATTCAAAAGGAAATGGTCTAAATGAGGACACTGTGAAGGTCACGCTGGCCTTCCCAGCCTGCAGGTGAGAAACCACGCTCTCGCTGCAGTGCCCGCTGCTCGGGCTGTGGGCGCGGACAGTGTGGGGACGGGTGTCACGGGCAAAGCGCTCTCCCACTGAGGCCACGCACAGTCTGCAGCAAAGACTGCCACGGCTTCTCCTTTTCCTGCCATTCTATAGCTACAAACTGCTTTTGCATCCAATTTAAATGTCGAGGCTTTCTCTTCCCTACTCTCCTTGTTCCCCCCCTGACCCTTCCAGAGATTTTTGACTCTTCCTCCCCTCGGCACTCTCTGTAATAACGCCCAGCCCACACGCTGGCTTCAGCCCACGTGCACCGTGATAACTCATGGCTGGCGCAGGTCTGCTAATGCAAATGCACCTAAACGATGCTCATGGTCAATACCTGAAGAGAAAGGCTGTGCTCTGCTGCTTCTAAAGGACAAAGAGAGGCATGCTCACCACCGGCCGTTTCCAGGACGCTCCCGCTGTAGCCCCGAGGGACACCCCTCACAGAAGCCAGCTGTGGACGTTCGCAGTGGGAGAGCTCCACGAGGCCCGTGGTGACATCCGGAGGGGCAGAGTGCAGATCTGCTTTGGAAAAACAAACCCCAAATGAGAGTGGCGGTTGATTCAGAAGAGGATTAAGTCGCTCTATAAACCCCATTCAACTAAAGCCTCACTCGCTGAGCTCTAAGCAAGGGAGGTGGTACTCCAATTAATTCTCTTTTTCCGGTTGACTGAGACCCTGTGAACTCTGAACTCCCAGGCACGGTCTGTGGATACCCGTGTGCAAGTGGGCTCTTTGGTTCTCAAAGGGATCTCGGCCAGAACCTCCAACGACAGTGTGTTGACAGGCACGAGTGAGCTGCAGTTAGAAATCTCAATGAAGCACAGACACATTTTAAATCAATTGTTCACTGAACCATTTTCATTGTATTATGAAAAAAAGGGCAAGCTTCTGTAAACTATCCCTCTCTCCCCAAAAAAGTATGTTGGATGTCACAAATACACAAAAACAAGCCTAGGCAGATAAAAATTATCCCCACTGCCAGGTCAACACACGTCACTACTGGGGGATCTCCGTTAAGTCCTAACGACACAGGATATTAACATCACAGTTAAAGACCAATGGCGTTAGATGCAGAAAATGTTGAAAGCCACTCCTTCCGCCGTCTGAACGCACATTTTGGGGTTTAACCTTTATCCTACGGCACATGTTAACTATCTGGAACGCCGGCCGCCTCTGAGCTGCAGAGGTGTGGGTGTGAGCGGGCATCTGTACCAGGGCCATCGGGACAGACCTGCAGTCCCCTGGTCCTGACCCTGCTCCCGCCACCCCAGATGCCATTCTGCTGTTTCTGATTTTAAATTCCAATCCTTTACCTACTACATCATAACCCAGGCAAAGTGCAAGCTAAAAAAAATTTTTAAATATGTAGATAGATGAAATTATATGGAAGCAAAACCCAAACTCAACTATTTACAGAGCAGAAAACACCATCTGGAAAAATCTAACTTAATGACAGAGTTTTCATAACCCTTGAGAAAGCATGATATTGATGAAATTAGCATTTTAAAGTATGCCTATCATGAGGTTCTTTTAGTTTAGAAAGAAATTTCCCCAACCTTCCAAGTCTAGCAAAAAGAGGAAGTGATTTTAACAGTATTCATGAAAAATGCATAAATGGTAATCTTAACTACAAAGTAGTTTTAAAAACACCATATAAAAATAAATAGGGACACCTGGGTGGCTCAGTGGTTGAGCGTCTGCTTCCGGCTCAGGGCGTGACCCCAGGGTCCTGGGATCGAGTCCCACGTTGGGCTCCCTGCAGGAAGCCTGCTTCTCCCTCTGCCTCTCTCTGTGTCTCTCATGAATAAATAAATAAAATCTTCAAAAAAACAATAAAAATAAACAATATTTAAAATAAAAATGAACTGCTTTAACTGGAAATACTACTTTTATTTATTTATTTATTTATTTATTTATTTATTTAATTTATTTTTTTTTTTAAGATTTTATTTATTCATGAGAAACAGAGAGAGAGAGAGAGGCAGAGACACAGGCGGAGGGAGAAGCAGGCTCCACGCAGGGAACCCAACGCGGGACTCGATCCCGGGTCTCCAGGATCACGCCCTGGGCCAAAGGTGGCAGTAAACTGCTCAGCCACCCGGGCTACCCTGGAAATACTACTTTTAAATACAGGTATTTACATCTGTGTCCCAGTGTTTTATGGATTTGATTTCTTTAATCCAAAATCGAAAACAACATTTTTTTAAAATTACCTTTACCTAATATATTGAACCTCAAGGTTTTTTTTACCTAGTATAATTTTCTCCTTTCTAGATTTCTTTCCTCAGTCCAAACTGAAGAATTCTCCAGTGATAAAAACTAAAAAGGTGATTTTTTATAACACAGAGCAGGAAGGTGACCATTTTCAGATTCAGGAACTCAAGTCATCTATACCCAGAGAACATTTAGCATATGGAACCCACAATCCACAGTTAAGATTATTAGAATTTACCAGACTTGATCACACAATGTATATGGAGGCCAAGCGAGTGGGATGGGAGAAAAGAGGGGTACGGCCACACCTGCTAGAGTTGGGGGTCCTCCGTGCACCAGGGTAACAACTGTCCCTCGTCACCCTCCACCGCCAGGGCGACACACACCTTGCGGCTGCGTGCGTCGTTAAAAGGCCCCACAGCCACCAGAAAGTCCAGCGCTGTCAGGCTAAGTTATAAGCTGTGGCCAGTCGCTCATGCTGGATACACTTTCCTCTCTAAGCCACGGGAAGCAGGGACTGCAAGAGCCCACGGGCGGCTAACACAGTTTTGTTCCTACCCCATCTCACCGAGAAGAGTCTCAGGAAGCAGAAATAAGATAACAGCACATTCGGAAACAACTGTTTTCTCACTTTGGAGACATCTGTGTATTTCCGATAAGTCAAATCACTGTGACAAACGAGGAAAAAAATGTATCCGTGTGAAAGCTGTTTTTCAGGCTCTCCCTGGAAGCCGTCCTTGAGGACGGGGGGCAGAGACCGCGAGCCGCCCCAGGACACCCAGGAGGACGGCCAGAACAGCGTCCGTGGGCTCTGCTCAAGCCCCAGCCTCTCCTGCTACCCGGAGGACTAGACCGACAGCTTCTCTGCGTGCTGGAGGCAGCGAGGCTACGTCATGGTAGATGACACAGGCTCCACAGAAGCGTGCAGGGTTCCTGTACTGACTCAACACATAAACAGCAAAGCGCATCCGTGATGTGTCCATAGGGGATGCGGAGACGTCACCCAACACACTCCCAGTGCAGCCGAGTGACCAACATTCACATGAAAGCAGCTCAGCCCGAGCCCGCCCTGCCTGGGGGTGTCTGGCCTGCTGGGACCCCCCTCCCTGAAAACAGGAGCCTGTCACTGATGTGCAGCTGGTACGCATTCCAGTTTTAGTAGAATAGCAAAGAAATGAGTGGGAACCAAGAAAACTGCATCAGCCCTGGCTTCACCGCTAGGACAGCTGCGTGATCTCAGGCAGGTCACGAACAACCTGACTTTTGTCTTCCCTCCACGTCTAGAACCATGGGGGTTCAGAGGGTCTGCGGCCACGCTGACAGCACCACCCAAGAAATGCATTGCTGTGCAGGCACGAGTGCAGAGCGCACGCGAGCTCCCGTCGCAGCTCACACATGCTATGCTACTCCTGCTGTTGAGTGCAAAGCATTCAAATGATGAGAGGTTTGCAACTTTTCCTTTCTAAGATCAATGTAATTTAGAGAACTGGATGATTTAGAAAAGATCAACACATCTCTGCGATTTAGTTTTGCCTGGCCTCTCCTTGGGCTGAGGGGTGGTGTGACTTGGTACGTGGAGGAAGAAAGGTCAGCCCACGACTGCAGGCCAGCAGACAGCCCGGGCGACAGGACGGCTGATGGCTCTCCAACTCTGCACACGCAGCCAAGACCAAAGGTGGGGATGACGTCGAGGCAGCAGGCCGTGGGTGGCTATCAGGAGCAGCCAAGGCCACGCCTGAGGGACCGTCCACCCTACACCTGCCACCTGCACCAGCCAGGCCTCCAGAGCAGGAGGGGACCTGACATGAAGGAACACCGCCACTCCAGGGCCCACCATGCCTGGAACTGCCAAACCACAGACGCAGCAGGAGCTACTCTTGTTACCAAAAAGACATTTCCAGATGAAAAATAGGAGGTGGGTCTTGATGGGCACAGGGCGCAGAGGCACCCCTGTCCTGGAGGGGCCACGGCAGCTCGTTACTGACCTATGTGGGCGTGGGCCGCGGGGCCTGTGAGCGTGGCGGTGGCGGCGGCACTGGGAGCGGCGGCGGGTCTCCCTCCCGGGTGAGATGAGGTGGAGGATGCAGAGGATGAGGTGGACGAGCCCTGAATGACCCGGTCGAGCCAGGGCTCGATGTTGGAATGGCTCTGGAGCGGAGTGGAGGTGAGTCGCCCGGGTCGCCGTAAAGAGCCCTCATCTTCTGAGGCAGATGACGTGTCTGTGGTTAAAATAATGATGACAGGCATAATGTAGGGATGAGTCGGGGAGGGGGTGGAGCTCCCACACCGGCACCTGCGTCTCCCAGGCCTGCCCGGGGCAAGCTGTGCACACCTGCGCCGCTGCGGCCCAGCCGGCCACGGGGTCGTCTCAAAGGCTGCCCTGGGTCTAGAAGGTCTAAGTTCTCCGCTGTAAGATCCAAGGAGCCCTACCTGGGAAAGCAGTTTCAGAGCCCAGCCTCCCCGGGAGGACTGTCGGGGAGCCCACATGCTGGGAGTGGAAGCAGCCCAAGCCCTAAGTGGCTTCAGCACATGCCTTGGTGGGGTCCCAAGTACCACGGCAGTCCCTAGGTGCTGAGTGCTCATCTGAGTGAACGCCCCACACGACCTTGACACATGGCCCAGCCTGCCCCCCGAGGCAGCGCAGTGGTCAGGGGCGGCAGCCCCACCCGCCCATGCCTCCCCTGCACACCTGCATCTTCTTAGGGGAGGCAGCAATGAGCCCGGGGAAGAATAACCCCCGAAGACAACTGCTTCACTCAGTAGGATTAACTGTTCACTGAGGTTTTTCAAGTCACCATGACTGTGCATTTTATTATTAAAAAGTTTTCTTAAAAATTGAGTGGTATCTGTAGTTATATTTAGTGGGAACAATAATTTGACAGCTATTTCTAGAAGTTTTTTTCAACAATATAAACTTTTTCTTTTCCTTTAGAAAGGAAGTGTTACCGAAACCCCCAAATTATCTTCTAAATCTAGTGTGTTTGGTTTTCACTACATCATCAAACCAAAAACTCCTGACACCAGTTTCGTGACTTCAAAATCAAGACAGGCAGCAGCAGGACACCAGACATCACCAATACTCCACGTAAAAGTTCTCATTTCTAATGGTAATAACAACGAAACAATAATAAATTTTTAAAATCCTCCAAATAACCCGCTCCCATTTAAGGCCTGGTAACAATATAGTAAATAATCAATAAGATGAGAATAATTTTAAGATTCTTAAATCAGAGAACTTAAATATTCCAGTAAGCATTGACTTTGGGTTCCTCTCTTTACTAAAAAGAATAAATAGCATCTTAGTAAAAGCATTAAAATGTACCCAAAAGTCTGGAAGAAAGCAAGCACCCACTCGGGTTAGAGCCACACTGTGTACACTGCACGTACACAAATATTTCTAATCTCTAGTTTTTCCAAATCTTTACTACAGGTCAGACGGGGAAGGGAAGGTTATGAGGTCGGAGCCGTGCAAGGACCACACAGCTGCTCCTGACGCCATCCATCAATACCTGGAGGCGTGTAGGTTTCCACAGACGAGTGTACGAGAACAGAACGTCTTTTGGAAGGCATAGGCATCTTCCTCTCCTTGTACTTGGCCAGAGCTGCTTGCACCGCCTCCGTGTGAACATCTACGTAAAAACACAGCAGTAAATACACTTTCTACAAGATTGCTTACGAAGTAACAAAATTAAGTTCATATTATTTGTTTTTATTGAATGTAAAAGAGACATGAGTAAGGCCTATCATAAAGGAGGCACATGATGTAATGAGCACTGGGTGTTAGATGCAACTGATGGGTCACTAAATCTACCTCTGAAACGTATACTATACTATCTGTTATTTATTTTAAATTTAAAAAAATAAGCATAGCCTATGACATTGGCCCTAGATTTCTTTAAATGTTCCTTTGTTGGGAGATTTAGACTATGTAAATATTTTCATAGTTATAAATCAAAACTAGATAAAAAATAAACCCCCCAAATTAAAATGAAACAAATGAACCTAAATGTGTCTCTAGTTGTCCTGAAGTATTCCAAATGACTTTCAAACAGTGCAGTTAGACTGTTTAGCCTGCTCCCCTGGAGGGTATCTACTAAGGAGGCACAGAAAATAGAAACTCTGGGGCCCCTGGGGGCTCAGGGGCTGAGCGTCTGCCTTCAGCTCAGGGTCCCGGGATCGAGTCCCACGTCGGGCTCCCTGCATGGAGCCTGCTTCTCCCTCTGCCTATGTCTCTGCCTCTCTCTGTCTCTCATGAATAAATAAATAAGAGCTTAAAAAAATCTTTTTAATTAAAAAATTTAAAAAAGCTTACCAAAAGAGCTTAAATGGAAAGGAAATGTATGTCACACAGGGTGGAAATGTTAAGCAGACGAAGCAGAGGGCCCAAAAGCTACTGACATGTAGCCTACAACTGAAAACATGAATCTTTTCGATGGCCATTCCGATAATTCAAATAAAATATCACAGACTGATTTAAATATTCATAAAAGTACTGACAGAATGGCAGAAATCTGATTAGAAGGAAATCTCCAAAATGAGAAAAAGAAAAACTAGTAAAGACACCTGCCGTAGTAAAGCTACTCCACAACATACAAAAATTACCAATACCAACCCCGAAGCTTGAGGTCCAAAAATGAACAAAAAAGTTTAAAGGAATTATACTAATCGGCAGAAAGGATGATTTCTCTAGGGATTTTTATGAGCATCTCCTGGGGAGAGACCGCCAACCCTACGGGTCACGTTAGGGATCCTGAGGCCGTGTGGAGGCCAGATTTTCTCTTAAAAAGAGATGTGGTAAATGATCCCTCCAGTGGAAACCACTTCCCCCGTGGCCCCAGTGGGCGCCCCTACCTGAGCGGAAGCGCTCGTCTCGGGAGTTGGCCGGCCGCGGCTTCTGCTGCTTGGGCGCCACAGCTGACGTCTGCGCGGGGCCAGAAACCCTGTTCTCTGCTTGTAGGGACGGATCTACTCCTGCGACACAAATTTGTAGGACTGTCTTACGTAAACAATTTGCTTTTGTGATTATGGAACACTCCAGTTAAAGCAGCACACATCGCCCCATGTCGCTCCGCCACGCTCGCTGCCCACAGGTAGCAGCAGAGCGCCCGCAGCCTCTGGCGGCCCCTGAAGCCCAGGAGGGCCCTGCATCGACGTGGGCTGCCATGAACACCTCCGTGGCCCTCTCCCGACCGCGCCCGGCCTGCCTGGCCTCGCCGCCCGCTGTCTGTACAACGGGTGACCATCACAGCGACGTGGCCACTAGGGCACGTTCTGGGGAGGGCCCTTTAGAAACGTGTTTCTGCATCACAAATGCGTCCTGAATCTGGAATGGCTTGTGTCACTCTTCTTGGCACTGTCCACGAGGTCAGCCAACTGCCCCCAACGACATCCCACTGAGCAGTCACTGGGACAGCAGCACTGCGGGTCGGTGCAGGGAGGACAGGGGCTGAGCACACAGCCCTGAGCATGCGGCCACGAGCACGCGGGCCCCGGAGTCATGAGGCCGACCCCGTGCTGGCTCTGAACCCTCCTCTGCTACCCTCTGACGCCCGCATGAGACAAGCCTTCCCCGCTCCGTCCGTCCGAGGCCTGGGGCACATTGGAAGGGTGGCCAGCGGGCCCTCGGCCCGGGCTCCCCAAGGACAGGTCACCTAGCGCTGTGTGCGGCCCCCGCCGGGCATGGAGCCACTGCACCCCGGGACCCGCGGAGGCCGCCAGGGCACCCTGTGGGCTCCGTGGCCCTCAGCACCTGGAACCCGCAGGTGCAAGCAGGACGGCTGTCATCCTGTGCCCAGAGAAAGCGCAGGTGCAAACCCAACAGCTTGCCTGAGCGCCTGGACACGGGAAGGCGAGCGGCCCCGCCTCAGCCTTACGGCTGTCCATACCTGCCGTCTGAACCTCCTCCAACAACCCGGCAGCTTATGGCTTTAATCCACATCTCTCGTATTCCCCCTGAGCTCAACCATCTCTGTCTGCTTTTGCCTGGTAGGCTTGCCGCTTACAAAACCATGATCAAGTCTTCAGCCCAGTTTCCTACTGGGCTTTTTAAAAAATCATGTTGGGGGACTTTCTGGCTTTTTAAGTTTATATTAATTTCACTTAAATTAAAAATTCAGTCTCCCAGTTACACTAGCCATTGTTTTGAGCGCTGGACGGCCCTACATGACATTTCCATTATCACGGAAGTTAATAAATGGGACAGAGCTGCCTTACACGGTCTGGATACTAGTTCCTTTTCACTTATTTGTGTTACAGTGATCTTCCCACTGTGTGACTTGTCCTTAATCTCTTTACGGAGACTCTGGATAAAATGACATTACTTTAAACATGGTCCGGGCTCTCTCAGTTCAGGTCACAGCCCAGGCCCTTTAGTGACTCATGGAATCCCATCTATCTTGAGATGGTGACAATTTTCCTATACAATCTTCTATGATGCTGTAGCTTTTGCGTTTCCTCTCAGTCCTTCTCCATCGGACACTGGTTGTTGTGTCCAGTGATGTGTCCTACACGCGGACAGGGAGCTGTGCCAGCACCGTGTCCCGCAACACTGCCCCCAACAGCAGCCACATCTGCACATGCGGGCCCTTCTGTGTCTCTCTGGGCTCTGGGTGCTGCTCCGCTAACCCACCTGCCTGCCCGTGTTCCAAACCATGCCGTCTTCATGACGACAGCCCAATACTGATTTTCCAATCTTCCCATCTCATTCTTCTTTTTTGAGCACATTTTGAATCCCTTGGCCCTTTAGACTTATATAAATTTTAGAATTAGCTTGTTAAATTTCGCCAAAAAAATTTTTGTTGAAATGACAAGTGTGTGAGCTCTACAGATCAACCTAAGGTAGGAAGAACTGACAACATTACAGCATTTGTTCTGAACCTACGTAAGGAAATGTTCCTTACTATCATCACAAAAAATCATTATATTGTATAATCATAAAAATATGATAAATCCTATCTGAAATAAGATCTATGCCAACTCCAAGCTGTAAGTTATAACCTGGGTCTTTGATTTTTATTATTTAATATTACACACATTGCCCAGTCCTCCTTAATAAAATACAAAACATATCAATTTTTAGGCCAAGTTTGGTAAGAAAAATGGCTGTTATGAAATAGCTGAGTGGCCGACCTTACCTTGAAGAAGTGGGATGTAGCGTGCAAGCAGCTTTGCCCGTTTCTTTTCATATCCTTTTTGAGTGATGTCACCTAAAACAATGACAAAAGATGATTATATTCCCTCCAAAGTTTTTGAATGAAAAAGTAATTCATAATGGAGAAAGTGGAAACACTAATATCTGTGACGCACCCACACAATGGAACTCTATTCAGCAGTAAAAGGGAACAAACTTTCGTTCTATACAGGAGCCTGGATGGAGCTTACATGAGTATCACTAAGTGAAAGCAGCCAGGCTCTAAGGGCTACGTACACAGTTATTCCATTTACATGACATTCTGGAAAAGATGACACTATAGGGACAGAGCAGATGGGGGTGAGGGAGGGGGTGACTACAACGGGGAACGAGGGAGTTCTTGGGGGTAATGAAGCCGTTCTGTTTTGGTGGTGCTGGTGGCCCATGACCACGTGTTCATCAAAACCCAGGAAGGGTGAATTTTATTGTATGTAAATAATACTTTAATTTTTTAAAATTGTGGTCTTCATCCCCTAAGAGCCTGTTAGAAAAGAAGACTCAAAAAATTTTTTAATAAACATGTTTAAAGTTAAAAACAAAACCAGAGGGATCCCTGGGTGACGCAGCGGTTTAGCGCCTGCCTTTGGCCCAGGGCACGATCCTGGAGACCCGGGATCGAATCCCACATCGGGCTCCCGGTGCATGGAGCCTGCTTCTCTCTCTGCCTGTGTCTCTGCCTCTCTTTCTCTGCGTGTGACTATCATAAATAAATTTTTTAAAAAATTAAAAAAAAAAAAACAAAAAAACAGAAAAGCAGACTCTGAGGCCACGCTGCAGAATGAGCCCGAGCCTGCATTTCATCAAGATCCCGAAGTGAGTCCCAGGCAGGTCCATAGGTTCCCTGTGTGGAAGTAGGAGTGGGAGGCCCAAGCCTGTCCCCGGGCAAGGACTCGGGAACAGGGACTGCTGTTCCGACAAATTATCATAAAGAAGAACAGCCTAAAAATAAATTAAAGTTCCCAGGAACAAGGCAGGAAGGGTGTCTTAAGGAAAGAATTCTCAATGTACGAGCACATTCTGTTTCCTAGAGAGAACTTGGCACGCTCGGCGTGAACCCATCATGCTTTGGAGACTTTATTTAGACCTGAAATATATGTTTACGATTTCCAGGAGTAGCCTGCCTGGGCTACCCGTCTGCAAGACAAAGCCGCACTGTTCTGAGAGCCCTGCTGCCCCTGCCCCTGCCCCAGGCGAGCACAGGGCCCGGCTGCGGGCTCAGGGGTCAGGGGTCGGGGCAGCTGCGGGGGATTCACCAAGGCCCGCCTTTGCACCAGCACATCCCTGCACGGCCCGGGGCCTCTCACGGCCCGACACCCCCGAGGGCCTCACATCCAGGGGCAGACCCCTGGACGCCTCCTGGGAGACCGTCCTACATTCCTCCAAAAGATGGGTGTGAGGTCAGGGCAGGCAGGCCGACCACAGGCTGGGGCGGGGGAGCGGACAAGGCCCCCACCGTGGCCTACCCTCGGCGCCGGCCTCCGTGCAGCC
The DNA here is from genome assembly GCF_053574225.1 of Canis aureus. Taxonomy (NCBI): domain Eukaryota; kingdom Metazoa; phylum Chordata; class Mammalia; order Carnivora; family Canidae; genus Canis; species Canis aureus. The sequence goes on along the minus strand of NC_135640.1, from coordinate 43,936,374 downwards.
CAGGCGCCCTGGCTGTCCTCGTCCCTCTGCTCCCACCTTGTTCCCTCACCACCCCTACCGGACGCCAGTCATCTAACTGGAGCTTGTTCTGCAGAATGGACACTGCTTTGTGTCCGTGTGCTTTTACTTCACCCGAATAGCATCATACTGCAAATCTCACTCGGCCTATTTTTCCTGCCAAGCGCTCCACCTGTAACGTCAGCCGCTCCGCGACGCAGGAGCATACCTCACCTGCCACTGACTGCCGGGCCCTCGGGGTGCACCGTCCCTGGCCTACCTGCTCCCTGGACACTCAGACCCCAGTCTGGGCCAGGATAGGACTGTATAATTGAGCTTATTATTTTTTAACTTGTGAACGACTTTAAAGCGCATGTATTTTTTAAAGCAATATCTACTAAAAAATGATTCTTTTGAAATATACAAAAATGTGTGATTAAGACTAAAATTAAATGAAAACTAAATACTGTTACACTACATTAAAACTGATAAACCCCTATTTAAAAGCAGAGGACTGATTTTCCAGGATATTTAAAAATTAAGTGCTCATTGCCCTCAGCTGGCTCCTTCCTCGGTTCTCATTCCAAACGCACATTTCCACGGGGAGGGTGCCAGAGGGCATTCAGAAATGAACGTTAACTCCCTGCTTCCTGCCTGTGACCTCACAAAAGTGGTCTCGCGCTTTCTACTGAACCAGCTGAACACAACCAAGCTGCACATTTTCACGTGTAACCAGTTGCCACATTTCTCGTGTCAAACGTAGACACTCAGCCGACACAGCACCGCATGCAGACTTCTACCCGCATAAAGACGAAGGTGGAATTCCAAGGAGAGTGCGGACACGGAACCACTAAGCTAGCAGAAAAGGGGGCCCCAATCCAAACCCTCTGAAGCCAAGTTCTGTAACCACCGGAGACAAAGAGCAGAGCCTAACTCCCAAGCTGGCTGCATACAACTGGGGGAGCCCGCGTGGGGCAGGGGGAGGAGCCACTGAGGACAGAGCTCGTCCCTGGCCGGGCACCCAGGTGCGGGGTGGGGGTGGGGGTGCTTGGGGAGATGCCAGGGCCCGTCCTTCTCTTGGGATCCATGGGCTGCTGCTCGCTGTGCTGACCAGCCCTCCAGCCATGGCCACAACACCGGCGCCCGGTGACCTCCACTGCTGCGAACCAAAGTCACTCCGGATTATAAATGCAAAATTGCAAGGAACATCTCCAGGTTGCAACCCAGACACCAGAGTTCCTAACAGGAGGAGGAGGAGGAGGAGGAGAAGGAGGAAGAGGAGGAGGAGGAGGAGGAGGAGGAGGAGGAGGAGGAGGAGGAGGAGGAGGAGGAGGAGGAGAAGGGAGAGGAAGGAGAGGAAGGAGTAAATCTGCTGCCATACAGCATTACGACAAACACACCCCACTATTTGGAAGGTGCGGGATGGGTATTACTTATATGATTCATGCTGTACTAGTAGGTAGAAGCAGCAAGTTGGAAACTATATACATAAAGAATGGTAGAATTCTGGTAACAACCAATAAACAGAACTACGCAGGCTGGTAGGTGTATGTATTTCTGTGTGTGCCAAAAATGCCTGGATGGATGCTCAACAAATTATTAACAGTGATTTATTTATTTAGCTTGGGTAGGTGTGAGAAATAGTTTTTACCTCACACACTTCTGAATTCTTTACATTTTTTAGCACAATAACTGTAATTAAGAATATATGGGAAATAGTTTGATAATGTATGTGGTTATATAAGATGTTATTGCAGGAAACTGAATGAATTCTATGTACTATTTCTGCAACCAATGAAACTAAAATTATTTCAAAATAAAAAGTTAAAAATACACGGAAGAGACTATATAAAACTGGTGTTATTTCTTTTTTAAGTGATATAATTTGTCAGTGAAACCATCTGGGCATGCAGATTTATTTTCCAGGAAGCTGGGGATATTTTTCCCCCTTCTATGTTTTGTTTTATTTTACTTAATTAAAGCTATATACATATATATTTTTTAACGTAATTAAAGCTTTTTTTTTTTTTTAAGACCAGTTTTAGGTTCATAGAAAATTAAGGACAAATAGGAGAGTTTCCATATGCCCTCTGCCCCAAGACATCCTCCACCACAGTGGTACATTTGTTTCAACTGATAAACTATACAGACACACAGTAATTACCCCAAGTCCACAGTTATGGTTCACTCTTCGTTTTGCACATTCTATGGGTTTGGACAAATGTTTAATAACATATCCATTATTATGATGGCACACAGAGTATTTTCACTGCCCTAAAAAATCTGTGCGCTGTTCATCCTTCCCTTACTCCCCAATCCCTGGCAACCACTGATCTTTCTACGGTCTCCATAGTTTTCCAAAATGTCATATACTTTGATCATACAGTAACCTTTTCATATTGACCTCACTTAGTGATATGAACTTAAGTTTCCTCCATGTCTTTTCAAGGCTTGACAGTTCATTTCTTCTTAGTGTTGAATATTCCATTACTGGATGAACCGATGTATCTGTTCATCTATTGAAGGACATCTTGGTTGCTTCCAAATTTCCTGTAAACAACCGTGTGCAGGTTTTTGTGCGGACATAGGTTTTCAACTCCTTTGGGTAAATACCAAAGAATATGATCGCTGGGTCATATGCATGTGTAATTCTGTGAGAAACCACCAAACTGTCTTCCAAAGTGGCTGCCCCATCCTGCGTTCCCACCAGCAGGGAATGAGCGCTCCTATTGCACCACATCCTCATCAGCACTTGCTTTTGTCCATATTCTGGATTGTGGCCACTCTAGAGGTCTGCAGCGGTGTCATCGTTGTTTTAAGTTTCATGTCCCCAATAACATCTGATGTACTGCATCTTTTTATATGCTTATTTGCCATCTATATGTCTTCTCTGGTGAGGTGTCTGTTAAGGTCTTTGGACTGTTTTTCAATCCGGTTGTTTCTTCATTGTTGAGTTTTAAGAGTTCTTTGTATATTTTGGATAACAGTCCTCTCTATCAGATGTATTTTTCCTTAAATATTTTCTCCCAGCCAATGGTCTGTCTTCTCTTCCTCTTAACATTGTCTTTTCCAGAGCACACGTTTTTTGTTTTTTTTTTAAAGATTTATTTATTTATTTATTTATTTATTTATTTATTCATGATAGAGAGTGGGGGGGGGCAGAGACACAGGAGGAGGGAGAAGCAGGCTCCATGCCGGGAGCCCGACGTGGGACTCGATCCCGGGACTCCAGGATCGTGCCCTGGGCCAAAGGCAGGTGCCAAACCGCTGAGCCACCCAGGGATCCCCAGAGCACAAGTTTTTAACAGAATGTATCTGATCAATTATTCATATCACAGATTGTGCCTTTGGTGTTGTATCTAAAAAGTCAACACATACTAAGTTCATCTACATGCCCTTCTATGTTAGCTTCTCTCTACCCTCTAGTTTTATAGTCTACATTTAGGCATGAGAGCCATTTTAAGTTAACTTTTTGTGAGGGGTCCATGCCTAGGTTCATTTTTTTGCTTATGGATGTCCAGTTGTTCCAGGACCATTTGTTGGAAAGACCATCTTTGTTCCACTGGATAAGCTTTGCTCTTCCATCAAAGACTAACTGGCTATGTTCATGTGGGTCTACTTCTGGATTCTGTATTCTGCTCCATTGACTTGTCCCTTCTGTTGACGCCACAACACACTCTTGATTACTACAGCTTTACAGTAAGTCCTGATTTCACAGAGTGTCGGTCTTCCAACTTTACCTCCTTCAAAATTATGTTTCTATTCTGGGTCTTCTGCCCCTTCCTATAAACTTTAGAACCAGTTTGTCAATGTCCACAAAATGCTGACATTTTGATTGGGACTGCACTGAATCTATTTGATCAACTTGGGAAGAACTGACATCTTGCCAATATTGTCTGCATATCCATGAACATAGACTATCTCTCCATTTATTTAGTTCTTTGATTTCTTCAGTATTTTGTAGTTTTCCTCATATAGATCTTGTACATACTTTGTTTTATTTATACCTAAGTATTTAATCTGAGAAGAGCTACTGTAAATGATACTGTGTTTTTAATTTCAAATTCCACTTGTTCAGTGCTGGTATATAGCAAAGTGACTGACCTTTGCAATATTAACCTTGTACCATGCAACCTTGCTATAACTGTGTATTAGTTTCAGGGTTTTTTTTTGGGGGGGGGGACTTGTTAATTCTTTTGGATTTTCTATATAGACAATCATGTTATCTGTAAACAAAGACAGTTTTATTTCTTCCTTCCCAATCTATACTTTTCCACTACAATGTTGAAAATGAGTGGTGAGGGGTCATCTTTGCCTTATATCTTCTTACAGGGAAAGCTTTCAGTTCCTACCCATTAAGTATGATGTTAGTTTTTTTTTTAAGATTTTATTTTAAGATTTTATTTATTCATGAGAGACACAGAGAGAGAGAGAGAGGCAGAGACACAGGCAGAGCAAGAAGCAAGCTCTCCACAAGGAGCCCCATGTGGGATGTGATCCCAGGACCCCAGGATAATGCCCTGAGTTGAAGGCAGGGACACCCAGGTGTCCCCAGTTGTAGGTTTCTTATATAAGATAGTCTGCTTTATTAAGTTGAGGAAGTCCCACTCTAGTCTTAGTTTACTCAGAGTTTTGATCGTGAATGGGTGTGGTATTTTGCCAAATGCTTTTTCTGCATCTTTTTTTTTAAATTTTTATTTATTTATGATAGTCACAGAGAGAGAAGGAGAGAGAGGCAGAGACATAGGCAGAGGGAGAAGCAGGCTCCATGCACTGGGAGCCCGATGTGGGATTCGATCCCGGGTCTCCAGGATCACGCCCTGGGCCAAAGGCAGGCGCCAAACTGCTGCGCCACCCAGGGATCCCGCTTTTTCTGCATCTTTAATATGATCACGTGATTTTCTTTCTTTTGCCTGTTGCTGTGATGGATTTTCCATGAATTGATTTTCAAATGTTGAACCAGCCTCGCAAGACCTAGGATATATCCTGCTTAGTCATAGTATATAATTTTTTTATTCAAATTCAATTTGCCAACATATAGTATAACATCCAGTGCTCATCTCATCATGTGCCCACCTTAATTATAATTCTCTTTATACACTGTTGGACTAAATTTTCTAATATTTTGAGAATTTTTGCATCTATGTTCATGAGAGATACTGGTCTGTAGTTTTGTCTTTTTGTAATATCTTTGTCTGGTTTTGGTATCAGTGTAATGGGACCTCATGGAAGGACACATTCCCTCTGCTTCTAGTCTATGAAAGGGACTATAGAGACCTGGTATTATCTCTTCCTTAAGTGCTTGATAGAATTCCCCAACGAACCCATCTGGGCCTAGGGTCTGATTTCTAGTTTGAAAGGTAGCTAATTATTGATTGAATTTATTAATATAGGCCTATTCAGATTGTTTATTTCTTCTTGTGAGTTTGGCAGATTCTATCTTTCAAGGAGTTGATCTTTTTCATTTGGTTATCAAATTCCGGTGTGCAGAGTTGTTCCTAGTATTCCTTTATTATCCTTTTAATGCCCAAAGGATCTGCATGATTTCTTTCATTTCTGATATTAATGTGTGTCCTCTGTTTTTTTCCTTAATCGGCTTGACTAAAGACCTATCAATTTTATTGATTTTCAAAGACCCAGCTTTTCTATTGATTTCTGCTCTAATTCTTATTTCTTTTATTCTACTTAGTTTTTATTTAATTTGTTCTTCCTTTTATAGCCTAAGGAAGAATCCTTAAGTAATTGATCTTTTAAATTGAGATATAATTGACGTATAATATTATATTAGCTTCAGGTGTACAACATGATTTGTTATTTGTACGTACTGTGAAATGAACACAATTAAGTATAGTTAGCCATCATCACACACAGTTCAATTTTTTTTTTGTGATGAGAACTTTTAAGATCTACTCTCTTAGCAACTTTCAAATACCACCAATCTGTTCTCTAGATCTATGAGCTCTGTTTGTTATGTTAGATTCCACATATAAATGAGATCATACGGTATTTGTCTTTCTCTGCCTGACTTATTTCACTCAGCCTAATGCCCCCAATGTCCATTCAGGTTACTGACTTTTGATCTTTCTTCTTAATGCTGTAAGTTTCCCTTCAAGTACTGCTTTTGCTGCATCCCACAAATTTTAATAAGTTGTGCTTTTATTTTCTTTTAGTTCAAAATATTTTAGGATTTCTCTTTGGACCTGTTTTATTTAGAATTATGCTGTTTAATCTACATATTTTGAGTTCTCTTTGTTATTGATTTCTAGTTCAATTCTATTGTGGTTTGAGAGCAAACATTGTATGATTTCTATTCTTTTAAATTTGTGAAGATATGTTTTACGGCCCAGAATGTGGTCTCTCTTGGCAAATGCTTCAGGTGGGCTTGAGAAGAATGTGTATTCTGGGCAGCACCAGGTGGCTCAGCCGACTTCAGCCCAGGGCGCGATCCTGGAGACCCGGGATCGAGTCCCACGTCGGGCTCCCTGCGTGGAACCTGCTTCTCCCTCTGCCTGGGTATCTGCCTCTCTCTGTGTCTCATGAATAAATAAATAAAATCTTAAAAAAAAAAAAAAAAGAAAGAAATGTTTTTGAAATCTGTTTGAGGATACCAGAAACTAACAAAGAAGTGAAGAACTCCCACTGGAGGGGGTCTGATGATTCCAAAAGGAACAACTAAGTAGCCGAGCTAGGCAGAGCTTCCATGCTCTCATGAGGTGGAGCACTCACTGAGGAGGAGGAGGAGGCGGCGGCGGCCCATAGACAGCCTAGGTTATCGGAGAGCCAGAGGGATCGCAGCTCGGGCATGAACTGGGAATAGAGTAGCCCTCGCAGGGACAAGAGCTAGTTTCAAAGCACTCTCTCTGTACATGGATTAAGGTGATCTTGGACTGTATGCACCCCCGGTCCATCCACCCTTTACACACAGAAACATCTACAGTCACAAATCATTGCTACACCTACAGTGTCTGGCCTCTAGGCAACAGGAAGCTGTGACTATAACCCATGAAAACCAACAGATAACAGGAAAATACAGACAGGAAATCCACCTTTTAAAATAACCATGATCAATATGTTCAAGGAATTAGAAAAGTAGGACTGTGATTTAAAAACAAAACAAAACAAAAAGACAGAGGTGCTTGGGTAGGTCGGTCAGTTAAGTGTCTGCCTTAAGCTCAGGTCACGACCCTGGGGTTCTGGGAAGGAGCACCACGTGGGCTCTGTGCTCAGCAAGGAGCCTGCTTGTCCCTCTCCCTCTGCCCCTCTTCGCTCATTCTAGCTTTCTCTCTGTGTCTCATAAATAAATAAACTAAAAGTACTACTGAGGTAAAGCTTAAAAGAACTAAAGAAATGAAGGGATGCAGCATGTTTGTGAATCTGCATATTCAACACCGTAAAGATATCATTTCTGTCCAAATGGATCTTTAGAGTCTGAGTAATTATAATCAGAACTCTTGGAGGGTTTTTGTGTGTATGTGTGTAGAAATAGACAAACTGATGCTAAAATGCACATGGAAAAATGCAAAGGGCCGAGATTAGCAACTCAAACTTGAGAAACAGAAAGGGGCAGACTTGACCAGACATGAACACGTGCTGTGAAGCTAAGTAGAGAGCAGAGTGAGATGCTAAGGGAGACAAGGAGAGGAAGGGACCAGGCATCAGTCCAGAGCAGTAGGGAAAAGATGGCCTTCTCCATAAATATGCTGGGTCAACAGGGTATCCACATGAAACAGAAACGAAATGACTCTTTCTCACAAAATTCAATTCCAGGTGGACTATGCATCTAAATGTGAAAGATCAATAAATCTCTTTAAAAATAATATAAAAGAATATATCCATGACCATGAGGTAGGGAAAGAACTCTTATATAGGACACGAAGATTACTAACCATAAAAGAAAAAACATGGGGATCCCTGGGCAGCTCAGCGGTTTAGCGTCTCCCTTTGGCCCAGGGCATGATCCCAGGGTCCCGGGATCAAGTCCCGCTTCGGGCTCCCTGCATGGAGCCTGCTTCTCCCTCTGCCTGTGTCTCTGCTTCTGTCTCTGAGTCTCTCATGAATAAATAAAATCTTAAAAAAAAAAAAAAAAAAAAAAGGATGGAGAGTGCAGCACCCCCCCAGCAACCTGCTAAGACCCCGTACAGCCACACCCAGGGAGCAGCAACCATACCTACGGTGAGGCCTGCTCCAGACCTGCCCTAAAAAGCCAACCCAGGACAGCACTTTCAGAGAAGACAGTTTGGCATCTGAGTCCCACCAAGAGAAGGAGCTTAGGAATCACTCTGAAGTCTCCACAGACCCAGCCGAAGAAAGTGTAAAGCCAGGCTTGGCCACCTTCAAGACGATCACCCAGTGACGGACTCTCTGCCAGGACGAACATCAGTAGCCAGTGAGTGAGAACATGCAGACTTCCTGAATGTATTATCACTCATTTCAATAGACAATTTTAAAAAATCCACTAAACAAAAAGGTATAGACAATGTAATGCGCAGTTAAAGGAACAAATCAATCGGCAGTAATGAAACTCGGGATGGTCTGGACACTTGGCTGGGCAAACGGTGGCCGTAGAGCAGCTACTATAAATGTGTCTCAAGAGTCAAAGGAGGATACATTCAAAGAATTAAATGAAAGGGTTATTGTGGGATCTCTGGGTGGCGCAGCGGTTTGGCGCCTGCCTTTGGCCCAGGGCGCGATCCTGGAGACCCAGGATCGAATCCCACATTGGGCTCCCGGTGCATGGAGCCTGCTTCTCCCTCTGCCTATGTCTCTGTCTGTCTCTCTTTCTCTCTCTGTGACTATCATAAATAAATAAAAATTTTTTTAAAAAAAAAGGAAAGGGTTATTGTCATGACTGAATGGAGAGAGGATGTCAGGCAGTTCAGTGGGAACCAGTGGGAAATGGGAATTAGAAATGAAAACACGACAGTGGAGATGGGATGTCCCCTGGGAAGTCGTCATGGCAGAGTGAAGACGGGGAATAAAGGGTCTGCGAGAGTGAGTGCACTTCAAGGGAGATCGTCTAACCCAAAAGGGAGGGAAGAGCTAAGAAAAATACACAGAGGGGCACCCGGGGGCTCAACGGTGGAGCATCTGCCTTCAGCCCAGGGCGTGACCCTGAGTCCCAGAATTGAGTCCCGCATCGGGCTCCCCGCGGGAACGCTGCTTCTCCCTCTGCCTGTGTCTCTGCCTCTCTGTGTCTCTCATGAATAAATAATAAAATATATTTTTAAAAATTCACAAAGAGGTAATTAGAATAAAAAAGAAAACATCTTCTCTATGTATGCAGCAGGCCTTGAGGTGAGCAGACTCATATCCTGCAGCTGCTGTAACAAATTGCCACAAACTTGGTGGCTTAAAACAAGAACACTTCCTTACTCACAGTTCTGGAGGCTGGAACTCCAGAGTCCGTTTCACGGAGCCAGAGTCAGGGTGACCTCTGAGGCCTGCGGGGGCGAATCCGCTCCTGGACTCTGCCAGCATCCCCCAACCCGGGGCCACATCACTCCCAGGTCGGCTGTGCTGTCCCCCACCCCCTCCATTTGTGTGGGTCCACTCTCCCTCTGCCTCTGTCTTCTAAAGACACGCTGGATGGCACGTAAGTTCCACCCAAAGAACCCAGGCGACCCCTCTCCAGATCCTCAATCACATCTGCAAAACTGCTTTTCCCAAACATGGCAGTGTTCACAGGCTCAGAGGGATCACGACAGGATTCTGGCGGGACTTCCCGTATGGGCATTACAATGAGAGACCAGTAAGAACCACGTGTGGTCTTCAGAATGGCTATGCTCTCAGGAGGGAGAACCCGCACTTCCTGAGTCACTGTGGCAGGGCAAACATGTCTCGGTCAACAAAGCCAGGTGTACCCCAACGCTGTGGCTGCACCGATAACCTGAATGACCCTGACTGTGTGTTGGTCTAGCAGCGGCACCTCGACAGACAGGGTGACAGAGGAGCTGTGGCCAGAGCCGGCTGACCGGGACACTCATACCAAAGCTGCCCCAACCCACCTGCGTCCACTTAGTCCAAAACTGAGCCTGCTCTGAGGCCTCTACTTCCCACCAGCAGCCACCCTGTGAGCCTGACCCAGATGGAAGGTGCTCTCCATTCCTCTTTTCTGGAGTTCTTACCATGCTGGCTTGTGTGTGCATCGAGGCCTCAAAGCCTCCCCTGGGGAACCCTTCTCCACGTGGACTACGGGGGAAGCTAATATGACAAAATCCACCCTTCCAAAATCCTAATTTTTTGAAAAATCAGGTGGTAGGTACATGGGTGCATATACCATGATTCTCTCTACTTTTCTGTTATGTTTGAAATACTACAAATATTAGAAAAAAGATTAAACAAGAAGTAATCATCCACACCACAGCTTTGACTCTTAAAAGACTCTCAAGTTGAATTTTGCAGTTGGCCAGGCTGCACTTCCCAAGGATCAGAGTCCTCGGTCAGTGCAAATGTCGGCCTTCCATTCCCGGGTCCTCATGAGCTTGTCTAAATTATCCCATTTCACTGAAGTAAGACGCTGAACACACAAGGAGACACAGCAATGTCACAGAGAAGGGTAACAAGGCTCTTCCAGAAAGATACAGCCCATCGCGGACACCTGGGTGGCTCAGTTGGTTGGGCATCCAACTCCTGATTTTGGCTTGGATTGTGATCTCACTCTCTCTCTCAAATAGATAAATAAATAAAAGCTTTAAAAAATACAGCTCTTGGCCACCAACTTTGTATTACATACATATGTAATAGAAAACACACCTTTTAAAAATAGCAGCCAGGGGTGCCTGGCTGGCTTAGCCAGGGGAGAGTGGGGCTCCTGATCTTGGGGTGGTGCGTTCCAGCCCCATGTTGGGTGTAGACATTACTTTTTAAAATAGGGACACCTGGGTGGCTCAGCGGTTGAGCGTCTGCTCAGGTCGTGATCCCGGGATTTGGGATCGAGTCTCATGTGGGGCTCTTGTGAGGAGCCTGGTCTCTGCCTCTGCTTGTCTCTGCCTCTCTTTCTCTCCCTCTGTATCTCTCATGAATAAACAAATAAATCTTTAAAAAAATAAGACTCACTCTGACTGCTTTTTCAAGAAAGATTTTAAAATAAATAAAAATTAAAATAGTAGACACGTCATTCAAGAATGGTTTTAAACATTACTTGGTGAGATAAAGCCCACTAGGGTATGATTCTTATTGGACACTCATGATCAGAACTCAGAATACTCTTGCAACTGGAAGGAGAACCTAAACACCATCCACTCGGGTGCGGTTCCAGCCTCTCAGCTGCGCACCTCCTACCCTCCTATTCGGGCGAACTCTCCTGAGGAGCCAAATGGAGACTCTGCTCCGGCGGAAGCCCCTCGCCCCCAGACAACGTGCGTCCTTCTAAGGGAGTGGCATGTGGGCCCCGCAGAACCCCTGGAAACTACATCCCCTCCTCGCCACCACCTCTCACCACTAGCCCTCCCCGACTTGGTTCAAAGAACACCGTCCTTTTGTTATGACTCTGCCTTATTTCCTATCTTCCCTACCTAGGCAGGACGGGGCTTGCTCTTCTTATCCACCTTTCTGGCTTTCCAGAATCTAGACTGCTATGAATTTCTTTTTAATTTTTAAAATTTTTACTATTTCAGGGCACCGGGCTGGCTGAGTCAGAGGAGCCCAAGGCTGCTTGCTGATCCCCGGGTCCTGACTTTGAACCCTTGTTGGGGGCAGAGATTACTTAAATAAATAAAGTTTAAAAAGTAATAAATAAAATTTCTACCATTTCTATGAGATTTGGGAGACGAACTCATGTTTACCTGATGGTGGTCACGTCGACCTTGTGGTGAAGCCCGTTCTCCTGCCTCCCCTGCCCAGATGCCCACACTCCTCCTGCTGTGGCGCCCTTTCTCTGTCTTTCCTTCATGAGTCTGGTTCCCCATGATTTTGTCCTAGGACTTCATGATTTCCTCCCAAGGACTCCCGATCTCTACTCCTACACAAGCCTTTCTAGAAAGTACCAGTCATACATCTCCAAATGCCCCCGGACGCCCCACACTCCACAGGTAGAAAGCGCACACGTTCTTTCCGAGTTCCATGGGTTCTCTTTCAGACCATTCTCTCCGTTCCACGGCCCTCCATCCCTGCAACGTGCTCTGTAGCTCCTCTGCGTCCACCTTTGTGCTCCTCCAACCCGGCCTCCGCATGCGCCAGAAAACACGGCTCCAGACCAGAGAGAGGAGGCTGAGGACCCGAGCCGCCTCCGCCTCGGGGCGTCTCCGCACCAGCTCGCCTGCGCCCACCATTTGTCAGTAAGGAAGACCCGCTTCCAACAGAGCGCCTCAGGAGAGCCACCACCCCGGCCCTTTTTTTTTTTTTCCAGCCCTTTTTCAAACACAGAAAACCGGCCATCTGTTTTCAAGATCTCCTGGGTTCTGGGAAGCGCACACGTGCCACACTGCAATCGCCCCCGTTGTCCCCCCCGGCCAAGGGCAGGGTGGGGAGCTGTGCAGGGTATCCTCGGGGCAGGGCGCACGCGCGGGTCGTCCACATGCCCTTGCAGCCTGTCGCTGCGCTGGCACAACCTGTTAAAGCGTCTTTCTGTACTCAGAGTCCTGGCACCGACTCGGAGAAGCATTTCTGATTTGTCCCAGCGGTCGCTCTATCCGTTCCCACATAACTCAATACACCACGTTTATTTATTTACTGCCACAGTTTAAAATCAGTCCTGCTTATCTGGTGGGGAATGAGCCTTAACCTTCTTCTTCCCACTTGAAAAATGTCTCAACTCTTCTTGGCAGTTTAGTCTCTTACAAATCCTAGGGTCACGGGGGCACCTGGGTGGCTCAGTCGATAAAGCGTCCGCCGCCGGCTCAGGTCATGATGCCGCAGTCCGGGGATGCAGCCCCAGGTCATCGTCAGGCGGCTCCCTGGCCCCCGCCCCTCAGCCCCACACGCGTTCTCCCTCTCAAATAAGCAAATACAATTTCTAAAAAAACTCGAGGGTCAGACAACATCTACACATATTTCGGGACAACAGGCCTAGGTGACATTCAGCGTCCCTCCCCAGCCGACGACGCAGCCCGGCCCTCTCCGTCCCCCGGGGGTTCTCGGGAACTTGCGTGAATTTCCGCGGGACAACTGGCCCGTCTTAGGTTCAGCGGGACACTCCTGGCACCATACGGCTCTGCTATTGTGACGGGGGCTTCCGGCTGGTTCTTTCAGGGCAGCTCCTCCCGGCGTGGAGGCGCCCGATGCCCGGGATGCGCGCCCAGCCACGCGGCGGCTCGCTGGTTCCGGTCCTTCGCGGCTCCCGGGGACCTGCCGAGCAGGCGGACGGGCGCCCCCAGCTCTGTCTCCTCGTCGCCAGCTGTCACGGCAACAGGACTTTACGCGGCAAGATCTCTATTATATTTCTAATTTTGTGGGAGTATTTTAAAATTTTAAGACTGAAAATTATATTTTAATTAAGTAAAAGTCAATTATACTGACTTCAATTTCCTAAGCCCGCTAGCCATGCTCCAAGCGCCTCAGGGACGCGTGGGACGAGCGGCTGCCGGGCGGGGGTGACCTGCGCTCCCGAGGGCGGGCCTGGCTCGGCCCTCACGCCCCTCACTTGCCGAGGCCCGAGGCCCAAACTCCTCACCCCCCCCACCCCCCCCCCGCCGGGCCCAGCTCAAGGGCGGCGTGACACAGTGTCGTCTGCTCGGGCACATGGGCCTCGAACCACAGAAGCTACGTGGGCGCGGTCCCGCGGGCAGGAAGGCCTGGGGCTCCGTCCTCAGCTGCGTGGACCCCCCACGCACACCCCCGGCGGCTCGCGTGACAGGGACGCTGACCCCAGTGGCCAAGCACCACGTGACCTCCTGTGACCTTAACCCCCTCTAATGCAGTCCCGCGGGCATCGCGGGGACACAAGTCAGTCCACAACACCACGAGCACCTAATCATGAGGCTAGAACCCCTCATTTCTATACCCGTTATCTCAAAACGATGCTGATTTCGATGTTTCCGGAAACAGTGGCAGGGCCAAGCCAGGGGCACAAGCTGAGGAGCAGCAAAGCTGGAAAGGAGGCCCTGGTGAGCTGCCCCGCCACCGTCTGAGGTGCGGCCTCCGAGCCCCGGGAATCTGACGACGGAGGCCGTTCACGCCTGCGCGGAGGGCAGGGCCCCGCTGCACCAGCGCAAGTGACCCTGGCCAACAAACGGCACAGGCAGCTCCTCTTGGGTGTCGGATCCTTCACCGATGACACGGGTGTCTCCTCGCCGTGTGGTGCGTCATTTCCTAGCCCTTCGAACACACACGTGCACTATCGGAAACCTCAGATGAGCTTTTTAATAAAGATGGATCCACAGAGATCGTCAGTCTTACGCAGAAGCAAGCTCACTGCGAACAAAATGCGACGCGACAATCAGGCTCAGAGGCTCTACTGGGAACTGGCAGAGCCGAATAAGGAACTCAGGCCTCCCTGCCTCAGCCCTGCCTCAGCCACAACCCAGGACAGTGACCAAACACTGTGTGAATTCAGTTCTATTTTAAATAAATGTTGCATATCACGTCAGGTAAAAGAACACATGAAAAGATGAAATAAAAATGTGTTTTCAGGGGCGCCCGGGGGGCCCAGTGGTTGGGCGTCTGCCTTCGGCTCAGGGCGTGACCCCGGGGTCCTGGATCGAGTCCCACGTTGGGCTCCCTGCATGGAGCCTGCTTCTCCCTCTGCCTATGTCTCTGCCTCTCTCTCTCTCTCTCTCTCTGTCTCTCATGAATGAATAAATAAAATCCTTTAAAAAAAAAAAAAAGCCTAAAACATGCCAGGTGCTGAGGACATAAAGTGAACAGATCCCAACTGCCGCTTGAAGTGCTCCTCTGAGGTAGCCGAGCAAAGACAAGCAAACGGAGAAGTGCAGCGTGTGATGAGCTCTATAGCAGCGCTACCAGGGGGAGCACGGGGCTGCGGAGCAGCAGGCGCCGCACCGGAGGACGGGGTGCTTCTCAGAGGAAGGCGCAACTCCAAAGAGAAAGTGAAGTTTAAACAAAGGCAGGAATTCAGCAGTGCAGAATAGTTGGCAATGAACGGAATGAACAGTACGTGCAAAGTTTTAGGGTATTAGAACTGAGATCAGTATTGACACTCTTTTAAAAATGTATAGAGCAAAATTCTGTAAGGAAAAAAAAAGTTTGTGAAGAGACAATTGTGCTAGGATGATTCTCTATGAAAAGAAAAGAAATTCTAAACGGAATACTCCTGAATCATGTAAAGTGGGACATAGAAGCAATTAGTATAATTTTCAGAGACTTTAGAGCATATTTTATAAATGGAAATATCTGATTGTCTTTACAAATATAAACAGAAATCCTTATTATACCAACACAGCTAAAAAATGTTACAAAAAGTATAAAGAAATACACAAGGGCATTTGAATATTTCCTTAAAAGTTGTGTTAAGAGTTGCATGGACTAGCACTTCTCAAAGGTTCTGGACTCAGGACCCATTCACACACTTAAAAACTACTGAAAACCTCAAAGAGCTTATGTTTGTATGTGTTATATGAATCAACATTTCCATATTAGAAATTAAAATAGTGAAATTTTATAATTAACTTGAATTTGTTTATACCAAACCATGTTACATTAATATACTTTTAATAAAAAATAATAGATTTCCAAGGCCAAAAATATTCAGTGAGTGCAGGTATTGGTTTACTTTTATAAGTCTCTCTCTATCTTTTTAAAGATTTTGAGGACAGAGAGAGCATGAGACAGAGGGAGAAGCAGGCTCCCCGTCGATCGCAGGACCCTGAGATCACAACCTGGTCTGAAGGCAGACGCTCAACCCACTAAGCCCCCGGGTGTCCCTACAAGTCCCTTTAATACCTGGCTTCGTAGGAAACAGGAAGATTGGATTGACTGGATTGGATAGATTCTCTGACCGGCCTCAGCGCTCAACCTGTTGCGACATGCAGCTCGGCCTGAAGTCTGCAAGGCCAATGCAGCCTCACACAGACGTGCTGGCAAGGGTGGAGGGCTTCAGGGGCCTTTACGGATCGCCGTGCGCCCTCCTCAACGCCACGCCATCAAAACTAGGCCAGTGGTAGTTTCTCACAGAATAGTTGCAACGTGGAGTCTAAAACCTTCGAGGAACTTCTCGTACTGTTACATCACAACCTAATGGTCTATATTTTGATTGGATCTTTAATCTGTGCACAAATTTGTAATACAATACATTGATATTTAGAAAATACTGGTTCACGGGGTGCCCAGGTGGCTCAGGGGTTGAGTAGTGTCTGCCTCTGGCTCAGGGCGTGACCCCGGGGTCCCGGGATCAAGTCTCACGTGGGGCTCCCTGCGTGGAACCTGCTTCTCCCTCTGCCTGTGTCTCTGCCTCTCTCTCTGTCTCTCATGAATAAATAAATAAAATCTTTAAAATAATGGTTCACAGAATCATGTAGATCTTCTTAATGTTGACATATTTCATCATATAATTTCAAAAACTGACATTGTCACTGAGCTCATCAAGAAAAGTATTTAATAAGAAGCTGGAAAAAAAAAAAAAAGAAGCTGGCATGCTCAGATAAGTCGTATAAAATTTTAGTTTTTGTTCAAAAGCACGAATATTATCATTGGCCCTAAATTCTGACAGTTGTTTTCGCTCATTTATGTTCCAGAAAACGTCCACCAGACACCTAAGTCTCGGTAAACACGGTTTGTCCTACAACCATTTTTCAAGTAAACACGGCATTCTGCAACAGAAGTGGCTTGTCCTCTTCACACTCAAAATACACAAGTGCTGTTCCTCACAACAGGCCCTGCCCTCTCTGCGCGGCACTTTCCATTTTCTCATAGGGACTATTAAAAAGATGGGCATTCAAGGGTCGAGACCTAAGAAAATTGATTTTTATTGCTTCATCAAGCATCAAGGGAGGATACATTGAAGTGAAAGTGACGCCTGTTTTTGCTGCTCACTGGGGCCTGGCCTCGACTGGCGCAAAGGTGCCCGCACTGCTTCTGCACCATCGGTACAAACACAGAAAGCAGAGATGACATCTCAGTGTCATTATGAAAAGGTTTCCTTCACAGGCACCCAGAAAGGGTCTTTTATACTTTTATACCACCATTTAGGAGCCCCTGGCAGATCTCTCTGGAAGGACAGTCAGGAAACGGACACCAGAGAACACCTGGGAGGGGAGCAGGGCACCACACTCACACGCACACGCACTCACACTCGCTCACTCGCACTCACACGCACTCACTCTACCCTACATTTCCTTTGGACTGTGTCACTTCTCTGCCCCTGTATCTGCATCACTTTTTAATAAAACAGTGTGCAAAGGGGACCACTGGAGAAACAGAGCCAACCCTGACCGGAGAGCCAAAGCATCGGCCAGCACCCAGTGGGCACTCGGCAGTCGCAGAGCGCAGAGATATATGCAAATAACAAATACAAAAAACAGTAAGTGCCAAGAATTCCAAAAGCGGGAGCAAGTGTGATAAGAAAGTAGCCACGTCGGAGATGATCAGGGAAGGTTCAAACTAAGAAGGCACCTGGGCTGGGCTTTGAGGGACGAAAAGAATCTGGCCGGGAGAACTTTAATACGCCACAAAGTATTTAGGAAGCACCACCAGTGCTCAATGGTGTAAAGGCAAGGTCAGGCTCCCATTCTGAATACTAAGAATCATATCACAAATTACAGACATTAAAGACATTTAACGAGGAAAAGAGCTTGTCAAGAAGTCCCTTCCTCTACACCCACAGAGCTTTTCCCCTTTTTGTTTGCCCGCATCCAGGCTAAGGCCCTGTTAACAGAACGCGTAAAACCAGAAACAGACTGAAGGTAAAGCTTTGAAACAGACCTATTAACGGGAATAAAGAAACAGGAGTGGAACAAATGTAGTCGACTGTGTAGGAATTTCCTTTCTAAAGCACGCAGGCCACTCAGACAAAGCAGCACTTTACACCACCATCCAGGTTTTGTTTTGTTTTGTTTTTTAAGATTTTATTCATTTATTCATGAGAGACACACACAGAAAGGCAGAGACCCAGGCAGAGGGACAAGCAGGCTCCCTGCAGGGATCTGGATGCGGGACTCGATCCCGGGACCCCAGGGTCACGCCGTGAGCCCAAGGTAGCCGCTCAACCGCTGAGCCACCCAGGCATCCCACCAACCAGGTTTTTAAGGCAGTTCAGCATAAATAACCCCAAGATACTGTACAAAATGAGTTGTGAGGTATTTAGAAGGTAATCTGACACTATAATAGGCAAAGCACCAATGTTTGGGAATTGATTCTTTTTTAAAGTCAAAGTTACACTTCTAATAGCGTCACTTTCACCCATGGACATCCTCACAGGTTTTGAGGAGCCACGTGTGTGTTTGTGTAGGGTAGGTCGGGGGGGGGCTGGGAGGTGTCTAAGGGGTGAGGAGTTTGTAGCTCCACCTTTCATCTTCATCTTAATTTGAAGGAGATCCCAAAAAGGGTGCAACAGCCTGGAAAGTTAGGGGGAGACCGCAGTGCTGCCTTATTTCCCTCCTGGGAATCTATACCCTAAAGCCAGCAAGTGGCCCTACAGGAAAGCACCCTTGCGTTCTGAGACCCGAAGCCCCTGAGGGCTGACCCCGATTACAGTGGCTAATGCCGACAACCCAGGGAGGGTGCGAGACCGAGGCCACACGGGAGTGAACAAAGGCAGGGCCACACTTTCAACTAGTCCCTACTGGTGTACAGGCCCAAGGAAGCTGTGCAGGATTTTCCAGATTATCCAGGTTTCTACCCCCACCAGCCTCCATGCGGCAGCGCCGTGTCTGGCGGGCTCCGCTCTCCCGTAGCCTGCCCGGCTCCGCGTCACCTGGACGGTGCGCACCATTCTCTTCCAGACAAACCTGAGCCTGCTCGACAGGACTTTATTCTGATCAGAGGTCTACCGCTCCCTTGTGTGATGGGGGAGGGGAGGCGCACTTCCTACTTCTACTTGATCCAAGTTTTAAACGTTGACAACAAAATGAATTTTGGTTGCTGTGGGACTGTGCTTCACAATGGGGCGCTCGGGGGCTCGGGGGTGGAGCATCTCCCTTTGACCTGGGGCGTGACCCTGGAATCCGGGATGAGTCCCACGTCAGGGTCCCTGCAGGGAGCCCGCTTCTCCCTCTGCCTGGGTCTCTGCCTCTCTCTCTGTGTCTCAGGAATACATAAATAAAATCTTTTTTTTTTTTTAAAGATTGTATTTATTTATTCATGAGAGATACAGAAAGAGAGAAGCAGAGACCCAGGCAGAGGGAGAAGCAGGCTCCCTGCAGGGAGCCTGACGTGGGACTCGATCCGGAGACTCCAGGATCAGGCCCTGGGCCGAAGGCAGGCGCTAAACCACTGAGCCACCCAGGGATCCCCCATAAATAAAATCTTAAAAAAAAAAAAAAAAAGGACTGTGCTTCACTAACGACACCCCGTTCATCATACAAATAAGGCACCTCCCGGGGTCTGGGCACGATCATGTGCTCCGCCGCAATCTCTCCGACGGCTATGGGATGCCCACAGGCTGCTGTGCACCTTCCACAGTTGACCTCACCCAAGCTTGGGAGGCCGGGGGCGCGGACCGGCTGCCAGCCGCTGTCCCTACCGTGGGGTATCTCCACGCCCACCGGGGAGGCCCTGCGTCCACATCACAAGGTTCCTCGCAAAGGTGCGGGAACACCTGGGGGCAGGGCCGCGCAGGACTGGGCCCCGTAATCACTGACCTATTTGGGCCAAAAGAAAGGTGTCAGGCGAGTCTAGAAGCTGGGACCGAGGCCAGGGCTCCCGCCTCCCTGGCGCGCTGCACCCTGCGCTGTCAACGCTCAGTCTACACCCTCCAGGCTGAAGCCACCTTCCAGCGCCCGCGGCCGCCCCTTACTCATCGAGGTGGCTGCGCACTCGGCCGAAGTGGGGACGGCACCCACGGAGTCCACGGATGAGATTTTTTTCGCTGAAGTAACATGAATTACAAGGTTCTTTCAGGAAGGGGTCCAATCTCATCTGTCAGCTCCTAGAAAGCCCTCGAACATACAACCATGAACCACAAATTGAGAGAATAACAAAAACAGGGGCAGAAATTAGGAGCACTCTGCGGAAGGTACCTGCTGTGTGAAGCCTGCAGCCCGGGGCCCTCCCCTGAAGCCCGTTCTCGAGAGCATCTCATCGCAAAGAATGCTCAAGTCCACCCCCTTCTCGCGCTTCTATTAAAGAACACGTGCCACAGACCCAAACAATTTCAATGTTCAATTCAGAGCAGGTACCCGTGCGCCCACTGCCCCGAGCGTGGGGACATTACCGGGGCGCCCATGCACGCGCTCACCGACGTGGTAATAACTGGGCTATGAAACCATCGAATCTAAAAACTGAAAATCCATTTTGGTTTCAAGACCAGACTCAAACATTGAGCCACGTTTCCTCAAAGGCCCCCGCTGCCCCACGCGGGGCAAGAGCTCGCTCCGAGCGCGGATCCAAACAGAACATCAGGATGCAAGCCCGGGAGAGAGGATTCCAGAGGAAGCCGCCTGCCGCTGAAGTGCAATCACTCCCGTCTCTCTTTAACAAGCAACCATTCATTCAGCTTTTCTTTTTTTTTAATTTTTTAAAATTCCGGAAATGGGGCAACAACCTCGTTCTAAGCGTTCAGGGCTCCGCAGGTGTTCCTTTAGACCGCGCGGCCGAGAGGCAGGTGCCGGGTGCTGGGCGCCCGGCCCTGGGACGCGCCCCAGGAAGCAGGCCCCGCTTGGAGCTCCCAGAGGCGCCCCTTCTCACCCAGACTCACGAGCTGGAGGCCAAGCCACCCCGGAACCGCAGGGCACTGGCGCTGGGGGGGGGCCATGTCCAGATCTCTGGGGAGGGCTGGGGTCCCAGGTGAGGGTCGGGGTCCAGGGTCAGGGTCTGGGTCGGGGTTGAGGTCCGGGGTCGGGGTCCTGGGGTCAGGGTTGAGGTCGGGATCCCAGGGTTGGGGTCTGGCGTCAGGGTCGGGTCTGGGGTCAGGACCCGGGGTCAGGGTTTGGGGTCTTGGGGTTGGGATCTCGGGGTCAGGTCAGGATCCTGTGGTCGGGGTCCGGGGTTAGGGTTGGGGTTGAGTCTGGGTCTAGGGTCCGGGTCTGAGGTCAGGACCCTGGGTCTGGGCCTGGGGTCGGGGTCAGGGTCAGGTCAGGATCCCGGGTCCGGGTCCCTGGTGAGGGTTGGGTCAGGGTCGGGGGTCCTGGGTCCTGGGGTGGGGGTTGGGGTTGGGGTCAGGGTGAGGTCGGGATCCCGGGTCTGGGTCCCTGGTCCAGGTCAGGGTCGGGGTCAGGACTCTGGGTATGGGTCTGGGGTTGGGGTCAGGGTTGGGTCAGGACCCTGGGTTGGGGTCCGGGTCCAGGTCCAGGGGTCAGGGTCCGGGTCCAGGGGTCGGGTCAGGTCAGATCAGGATCCCGGGGTCGGGGTCCAGGGTTAGGGTCAGGGTCGGGGTCGGGGTCAGGCCCCCGGGGCGGGGGCGGGGCGGGGTCAGGGTCGGGTCAGCCCCCGGGTCCCGGGTCGGGGCGGGGTCGGCGCGCGCTCACCCTCCGACAGCTCCAGCTCCAGCTCGGCCAGGCTCTCCCGCACCTCGGGGGGCAGCGGCACCGCCTCCAGCGCACACCCGCGGGCGGCCATGGCCTCGGGCGGCGCCCCGCGGACGACCAGGCCGGATGGCGCCGGAGGCCCCGGGCGCGGCCCCTCGCGGCCCTCAGCCCGACCCGGCAGGGCCCCGCGGAGCCGAGGCGGCGTGTGGGGCGCGGCCACGAGCACGGGCGCGAGCACGAGGCCGCCCCGCCGCCACCCCGCGCGCCCCCGAGCGCCCGGCAGGCCCGACGCGGAGCGCGCGTGCGCGGGGCGGGGCGGGGCGGGGCGCGGCGGGGCGCGGCGGGGCGGGGCGGGGCGGGAGGGCAGTGCGCGTGCGCGGGCCGGGGGCGGGGCTCGGGGCGGCGGCCCGCCCAGCAACAGCGAGGCTCGCGCCCATTGGCTCCGAGGCCGCGGGGCGGGGCCGGCCGGGGAGGCGGGCGGGCGGGCGGGCGCGCGGCGGGGCTGCGGCCTCGGTCCCAGGCTTTCAGCTTATTTCTCCTGTTTTTAAGATTTTATGTATTCGTCGGCGAGAGCCGCAGGGACGGGCGGAGGCCAGGCCGGGCAGGAGCAGGCGCCCCGCGGGGACCCCGCCCAGGTCCTCCCGGGTCAGCTCGCTCCCGCCCGCGGCCTGACCTCCGCCTGACCTCGGCCTGACCTCCGCCTGACCGCGGCCTGACCTCGGGAGGGGGCGCCCGGGGCAGGTGCACCTGCAGGCCGCAGGGACCCCCGGGGTCGCGCCCCTCCCGGCCCGGCCCGGCTGCGGGCACCTGCTGCAGGTGAGCAGCCGGGCGGCCGGTGCAAGCCTTCGCGGGGCAGTAGCTTCGATGAGGCGCAGCGGATGGGCCGCTCCTCCTTGAACCGTTGATGACCTTGAGGAAAAACGAGGGGCCCCCCTGGGGCTCAGTCAGCTAAGCCTCCAGCTCGGACCTCGGGGTCACGAGTTCAAGCCCTGCCTTGGGCTCCAGGGTGGACGTGGAACCTACTTTATTCATTTTTTTTTTTAAGAAAAACAACAGAGAGTTGGTGGCTCACAACAACTGAAAGGCATGGAGTCTCTTTGGTTGCATATAAAGAAACAATCTGGGCAGCCCTGGTGGTTTAGCGCCTGCCTTCAGCCCAGGGCGTGACCCCGGGGTCCTGGGATCGAGTCCCACATTGGGCTCCTCACATGCAGCCTGCTTCTCCCTCAGCCTGTGTCTCTGCCTCTCTCTCTGTGTCTCTCATGAATAAATAAATAAATAATCTTAAAAAAAAACCATCTCCCACATTGAGACACATAAAGTCAAGGGCCAGGCCCAGGGACTAACTCCTCAAAGACCGTAAGCATCCAACCGAGGCAGCTCGGTCATGCTAAGTCTGGGACCCTGGTCGGGGAAAGCTGGGGCCAGGACACACGGGTTGGAGGGATTTGCTACCTGGCTGGCTACCTTCAGAGGTTTTGCCTCCCCAGCCTACCGCGAGCCTCACCTCTCCCTCGTTACCTAGCACTGCTTCCTCGCACCCGCTGGACACTAAGCATATAATCACAGGTATTTTCGGGGGATAATTTGGCTGGAAACATGAGATTGAAAGGGAACTCTAAAGGACAAACAGTATATGTTTTCATTCATTTGGGGAATATAAATAATAGTGAAAGGGAATATAAGGGAAGGGAGAAGAAATGTGTGAGAAATATCAGAAATGGAGACAGAACATAAAGACTCCTAACTCTGGGAAATGAACTGGGGGTGTTGGAAGGGGAGGAGGGCGGGGGGTGGGGGTGACCGGGTGACGGGCACTGAGGGGGGCACTTGACGGGATGAGCACTGGGTGTTATTCTGTATGTTGGTAAATTGAACACCAATAAAAAATATTTTATTAAAAAAAAAAAAGATGGGATCCCTGGGTGGCGCAGTGGTTTAGCCCAGGGCGCGATCCTGGAGACCCGAGATCGAATCCCACGTCAGGCTCCTGGTGCATGGAGCCTGCTTCTCCCTCTGCCTATGTCTCTGCCTCTCTCTCTCTCTCTCTCTCTCTCTGTGACTATCATAAATAAATAAATAAATAAATAAATAAATAAATAAATAAATAAAAGAAAGGGAACTCTAGCTCCTCCCCCTCACGGGAACTGTGTGTTGTACTAGTTTGCTTGGGCTGCACTAACAGAGCATCACAAACAGGATGGTTTACCAGGAATTTATTGTCTCTGGAGGCTAGAAGTCAGAACAAGATGATAGCAGGGGGGCACCCGGCTGGCTCAGAAGAGCATGAGATTCTTCATCCAGGGCTCATGAGCTAGAGCCCCAGATTGGGAGTAAAAGTTACTAAAAAAAAATACAGTTAAAAAAAAAAAAAGATGACCCTCAGAAGGGTCTGAGATGTCATTTGTCTCTCCCAGCTTGTCGCAGTTTGCTGGCAGTGTTTGGTGTCCTTGGCTTGGAGGGGCGTCACGTCAGCCTTCAGACCCACATGGCTTTTTCCCTACGTGCGTCTGTTCCTGTGTTCAAATTTCCCCTACTTATCAGGACACCAGTCATATTGAATTAGAACCCAACCCTGATGAATTCATCTGACCTTGGTCATCTGCAAAGACCCTATTTCCAAATAAGGTCACATTCACAGGTACTTGGGCTTAGTACTTCAACATCTTTTCTGGGATAGAATTCAATCCACTGGGCAGCCTGGGTGGCTCAGCAGTTTAGCACCGCTTTAGGCCCGGGGTGTGATCCCAGAGATCTGGGATTGAGTCCCATGTCGGGCTCCCTGTATGGAGCCTGCTTCTCCCCCTGCCTGTGTCTCTGCCTCTCTCTCTGCGTCTCATGAATAAATAAATAAAATCCTAAAAAAAGAATTCAACCCGTTAACAAGCTGTTGGGACCCAGCCAGCAAGTACTGCCAGGAACTGGGACGATTTGTGTGGGCCTGGATCATGAATGAGTGGTGGCGCCAACATCGTTAATTCATGAGCATGACTCTTGAAGAAATCAGATGGGAGCTGCAATGTAAAATTCAGCAGAAGACAAACGTAATGATCCCGAGGGGCACCTGCACCCCAGTGTTCACAGCAGCCGTGTCCACAGGGGCCACACTGTGGGAGGAGCTCAGACGTCCATCGACAGATGATGGAGGAAGGAGACGCGGTCTATACACACCAGGACACCACTCAGCCGTCAGCGAGGACGAAATCTTGCCATTTACAACAACACAGATGAGCGAGAGGGCATTACGCTCCTGAAATAAGCTACTTGGAGAAAGGCAACTACCCATGGTTTCCCTCAGATGTGGAATTGAAGAGACAAAACAGGATCACAGGGGAAGGGAGGGAAGAATAAAACGATGAAGTCAGAGAGGGAGACAAACCCTGAGAGACTTCTGACTCCAGGAGACCAACTGAGGGTCACTGCAGGGAGGAGGTGGGGGACGGGGTCACGGGGGATGGGCGTCGAGGAGGGCACGTGGCGTCGTGAGCACCGGGCGTTCTACTCAACTGCTGAGTCACTGACCTCTGCCTCTGAGGCTAGTAATACACTATATGCTAATTGAATTTGAATAAATGTTTTAAAATAATAAAATTGAGCAGAAGACTTTCCTGGCTTATATGCAATCTTGTAGGACATGGCGTTTACACCTACGCGAAGACGGGGTGTGAACCTGCCTAAGGGAGGGCTGCTAGCTTGATGGCGGATCTAGGGTTGCGTAACAAATCACCACACTCTCGGTGGCGCAAATCAGAATCGTCCCTCTCGGTTACTCATTTTCTCACACGTCTGACAGTTGCTGTGGGCCCCAGATTGTGGAACGTGTGGAACAGAGTTTGGCCTGAAGGGTCTGCTGACGACTGCATGGTCCCATCCCATCAATAACAACATACTGTTCGGCCAGATGAGCGCGAGGCGAAGATGCTGGAGACCCTGGTAAGACACAGGTACTACAGGAAGGAAATCCCAAACCCTGTGAAAATTCGGGGCCTGCTACCTCCATAATATTGTGAGGGATCCCGTGGTGGCCCAGGGCATCCTTTCCAGAAGTAAAAGACGATTATTGCATCTTCCTCCTCAACAATTAGGAAGCAAGACACTGTTGGACCTCTTCAGGTTCTGGAAGCAGCACGTTCCACACCTAGGAATCCAGCTCGGACTCTAATACGGAATGATTTGGAAAACCGTCAGCTTTGAGAAGAGCCCAGAGTCCTGATGCCTGTGTAC
Organism: Canis aureus; assembly: GCF_053574225.1. Classification (NCBI taxonomy): domain Eukaryota; kingdom Metazoa; phylum Chordata; class Mammalia; order Carnivora; family Canidae; genus Canis; species Canis aureus. The sequence goes on along the minus strand of NC_135640.1, from coordinate 43,910,638 downwards.
CTGGGCCGTACCATGGTGCTCCTGCTAGAGCAGCCCGGGGGTGGGGGGGGCAGGTAGTGAACAGAGGCCGTGATAGGTCTAGGCTGTGATGCAAGTGGCTCCGCCACCTGAGTCCTATGGTCTAGCAGGTGGCATCGGTGGTTACCGGAGTGAGGAACAACGCAGTGTGAAGTTTCTGGCATGTCCAAGTAGGAGACTCACAACTCAGGACCATGAGCTTCTGGCACACCAGTTAGAGCAGAAAATTTATATGCCTTTTGGGGAAAAAAATATCCTGGTTTGCTGCCGTGCTTCGATAGAGAGGGAACACTGGACCTTGGGACACTCAGATCACCATGCAGCCAAAATAGCCCATTACAAGATGGGCTGTCAGAGTCTCCGGGTCAGCTGGGCCCGGCAACAGCCCGTCATAAGATGGAAACAGGACTCAGCAGGAGAGGGGACGCCCTGGGGACTCAGCGGTACAGCACCGCCTTCCGCCCAGGGCGTGATCCAGGGGTCCTGGGATCGAGTCCCACGTCGGGCTCCCTGCAGGGAGCCTGCTTCTCCCTCTGCCTGTGTCTCTGCCTCTCTCTCTCTGTGTGTCTCTCACGAATAAATAAATAAAATCTTTAAAAAAAAATGGAAAGATAGCATGTAAGACAGTGGTAAGGGTATATCCTCCCAAGAGGCAAAGCTCCCATTCTTTTTTTATGTAACAAGCAAACCAAGGTGAGAATATATACGGACCCTAGGCAGCGTCGGATGACCTGGGTGACTGGCTAGGGCTAGGAACAAAAATAATTAGAGGCTGGGGACAAGGAGATCTGGGATGAGGCGTGGGGGCAGGCCTATGGGAATAGGCGCCAAGGGGGACGGTCTTTGTATAAAATGCTGATGCCCAGAGACCCTCTGCGGGAGTATTAAACAGGAGACACAATGCCAGTCACCTGGACAGCGGCTGTCATTGGCAACCCTAGTATTGGCACAACGGGCAGAAGGACTGCACGGCCAGAGCGTGAGAGTGGAGGCCACGCCGGGCCCAGCCGTGTGAGTCTTCTGGCTGAAGCTGATCCGGCCATGAGCTGCCACTCGGTGTCTAACCTGCCAGCCCAGGACGGATGCTGAGCTCCCACCGTGGCTCCTCACAGCGAGAAGCTCCTGCGACCAACTCTACCGTGTTGGAGCTCTTCCAGCCTGGAAGCGCCAGGCGTCATTTTCACGGGAACACACTCACAGTCTATATATAAATTTGGCCTTCGTGCCCACAGATACCAGCCGGCAGGGCCTTACGGAGTATCTGCTCCCCTGGCGCCGTGGAATCCACGGCATCTGCTGCCCGCCAGAGCACCGGGCCAGCCAGCCCAAGCCAAAGCTGACGCGCCAAAGTAGGAATTGATACCTGCGAAGACAGGGGCCACGAAGACCTTAATATGGCGCGGTGTTCCCAACAGGAAGGACACAGGAGCTGAAATCCAAGGGGCGCAAACACGAGTGGTCCCACTTAGCGCTGCCCCCAGAGATCCACTCGGGAAGTTTCTGCTTCCTGTCTTCCCGAGTCCAGGCTGCAGGGTAGAGGTCCTGCCTCGCAAAAAGGACACTCACCAGGGAACACAGCAAGTGTCCACTGGATTACGAACTACGGAGGTCTGGGAACCGTGGGTCCTGGCATCCGGGAACCAGCAGGCAAGGGGAGGAGTCGTTGTCTTGAAAGGGGAGAAGGTAGGCGTGCTATCATGCTAATTACACAACGGGGAGGTCTGGGGGACCCAGGTGATCCGTGTTGGTGTCCTGGTACTGCTCCCGCGATTGAGAAACTAAAGAATTAAAACACTGGGATCCCTGGGTGGCGCAGCGGTTTGGCGCCTGCCTTTGGCCCAGGGCGCGATCCTGGAGACCCGGGATCGAATCCCACATCGGGCTCCCGGTGCATGGAGCCTGCTTCTCCCTCTGCCTGTGTCTCTCTGCCTCTCTCTCTCTCTCTCTGTGACTATCATAAATAAATAAAAATTAAAAAAAAAAAAAGAATTAAAACACTAACTTAGAAACACCTACATTAAAAATAAATAAATAAATAAAATAAATAAAAACACCTACATTTCCTGTAGCAGTAGCTACGGAAACCAAGATATGGACGCAGCCCACGTGCCCATCGACGGCTGGCTGGCTGAGGAGGGGGGGTAAATGGGGTAAATGTACACAATGGACTATTACTCAGCCGCCAGAAAGAATGGAATCTTGCCATTCGCCGCGGGGGGACGTGGAGGGAGCTAGAGGGTATCGTGCTGCGTGACATGAGCCAGAGAGAATCTAAGAAACAAAGCAAACAACAAAGAGAAACAGACTCATAAATACAAAGAACTGGTGGCTGCAGGGGGGTGGGTGAAGTAGATAAAGGGGATGAAGAGGCAGAAACTCCCAGTTATTAAGTAAATGAGTCACGGGGATGCGAAGCGCCGCCTGGGGAGCACAGTCGATAACGCCCAAGTGACGAGTGTAACACGTGGTGGCCACACCGATGACGGTGATAACGTAGAAAAGCCTCGATGTCGCACGCCTGAAACGGATGGAACATTGCACGTCAGCTACGCTTCAATTGGAAGCACAGATACGGGCTGCACGTGGCTGCTTGGGTCCGTGGAGCCCTGACTCTCGGTCTCGGGGTTGTGAGTTCAAGCCTCGTGTGGAGTGTAGAGATGACCTAAAAATAAAATCTTTAAAATAAATGAATGAATAAAAAGGTGCCTGGTTGGCGCAGTGGGTGAAGTGTGATTCTTGATCCTTGTGTTCAAGCCCCACGTTGGGCGTGGAGCCTACTTAATAACAAAAAGTAAAAAACAAATATGAAACTATAAAGTAAATTTAAAAAAAACTAATAACAATGCGTTAGAAATAAAAGCATAAGTTAAGAACACTTTGTTCCATCAAAAAGTAAAAAGTAGGGGCCCCTGGTTGGCCCAGGCAGTAACACATGCAACTCCTGATCTCGCTCCTGTAAGTTCAAGCGCCAGGTTGGGCACGGAGATCATCTAAAAATTTTTTTTAATTAAATAAGACATAAAAAAACACGTTAGAAAATGAAAGGGAACCTGGGGGTTCAACTAGCACACGTGACGGAAGGCTCTGCCTGTGGACCCGCAGGAGCCGGCAGCCTGGCGGGAGGACGGTCCTCGGGGCCACTGCTCTCGGGCCAAGGCCACGGGCTGCCCTTGATGGGATGCGCCTGCGGACTCACAACCTGGCCCCGTGCACCACGGGTCACGGGGTGGGGGGACGAGGCGGGCGCTCCCCGTCGGTGGGGGGCTTCCTCCGAGGCCCGTCCTGGGCAGCCCAAGACCAGCAGGACTCCACACCCACCCTCCGGTTAGAAGTTCCTATAGAAGCCTTCACTGGATTCAGCACCTGCACGATCCAGATGGATCCACGTGGCTACGCGTCCTCGGAACAGTCCCCACAGTGGGAACACAGGGCGGAGCACACTTTCCAAGGACCAAGGACGGGCAGGGAGTGAGCAGCCTCCAACTGATTGCCCAGGTCGGCTCGGGGCCAGCCCAGGGCCGGGCATTGACCCCGACGACCTCCTCCAGCGAGGGCGGGCCAGTCTCTCCGGGTTTGTCTCCCTCTCTGATTCGTCCTGTTTCACTTTCCCTCCTTCCCGTGACCCTCTGGGCTGTTTCCTCTAGTCCCCGTATGAGGGAGGCCGTGCGATCATGTCTCTCCCTGGCCGACTCGCCCCCCTCAGCATCACGCCCTCGGCTCCCCCCACGTCGGTGTAAATGGCGAGATCCCCCCCCTCTGGCGGCGAGTGACACCCGGGGTGCGCAGGGACCACGTCTCCTCCCTCCAGCATCTGTCCGTGGACGTCGAGGCTCCTCCCGCAGCGCGGCCCCCGTGGACACGGCCCCTGGGAACGCGGGGGTGCAGGTGCCCCTGCAGCTCACCGCCTCTGGGCTGCGGGGTCGGTACCCAGCAGTGCAATTGCCAGGTCGGAGGGCAGCTCTGTGTCCGGCTCCCCGAGGCCACCCACCCCGTCCCCACGGTGGCCGCCCGCCTGCGTTCCCACCAGCCGCAGAGAAGCTCCCCTTTCTCCACATCCTCCCTTCACCTGTCGCCTCCCGACGGTGGCCGTCCTGACGGGCATGCAGGGGTCGGGGGGGGTCCCACGTGGTGCTGGTGTGTCTCCCTGACGCGGCTCCTTATTCTAAACGGTTCCGTGCCCAACACCTAAGAAAGCAGGACTGTCACCTGCCAGCTCGCCCCAGAGCCACAGTGAACAACTCCCTTATGCGCAGCCTCAGGGTCACCCCGGGGACCCCAGCACCACCGCAGGCCGCTCGCCCGTTGGGCCGCGTCTCCTCCAGGGAACAGGCCCCCCGGCTGTGCGGTCGCTGTGAGGGCAGGAGGCGCACCCCTCAGGCAGCATCCCCGCCGTCGCCTCCCTCATGCAGCCGTGCGCGTGTCGGAGGCGAGAGGGAAACCTGTCATGGAAACGCGCGGTCACCCAGAAAGAGCCGTGCTGTGGCAACACCCACGCCAGCAGGACCCCTGGGCGGCTCCACGGTGGAGCCCCTCCCTTCGGCCCAGGGCGTGACCCACGGTCCCGGGGACCGAGTCCCGCGTCGGGCTCCCCGCGTGGAGCCTGCTCCTCCCCCTGCCTGCGTCTCCCTCTCTGGGCCTCTCAGGAGTAAAACCACCCCAGAGGCAGCGGAACACGTGCACGTGCAAGGTCCCACCACGGGAAACGGGCGGAAAGCAGGGAAGGCCACGCGGGCAGGCGGTCGTCTCTCTGTGCCGGGCGAGGAGCTCGTGGCGATCCACCAAAAGCTGACGCACACTTCAACAAATTCTAAGTCAAGGTTTTGGGTTTTCACCAATTACAAAGCAAATTGGATAAAATGAAAAAAACAACACAAGGGCCGTTCCCACGTGAGACAGTGCTGTTGTTTTATTGTTTCTGTTCTGCAGCCAAGCTCCCCTCCGTGCGCTCAAGGAAATAACCAGCGGGAGGCCGGTCTCCGCTCGCGCGTGGAGGCAAGGCCGGGGCGCCCGTCACTCGCGCACACGACCCGGGCAGGAGCTAAAGCACAGCAGTGACCGGAGACGCTCCGCGCGGCCTCCTCCCGGGGGCGGGTTCCCAGGCGCCGCCGTCCTTAGGAAAACGGAAAGAACTCTGTTCCTCAAATAGAGCCGCCACAGCAAAGAGCCCCAAGGATTTTATTCACTGTTTCATCCTCTGGCAGCAGGATTTCTTTGAACCGGAATCTAGAAATGAAAACGACACGGGAAAAAAAAAAAAAAGAAAGAAAGAAAGAAAACGACACGGCCGTCAGTTCAGCATCTCCACGGGACTTTTTTTTTTTTTTTTTTTTTTTTATTTATGATAGTCACAGAGAGAGAGAGAGAGAGAGAGAGAGGCAGAGGGAGAAGCAGGCTCCATGCCAGGAGCCTGACGCGGGACTCGATCCTGGGACTCCAGGATCACACCCTGGGCCAAAGGCAGGCACCAAACCGCTGAGCCACCCAGGGATCCCTCCACGGGACTTTAAAGGAGAGCTGCTGAGTTCTGGGCCGGGGCCCTGAGCTCGTCTCGCTCATGGTAAGAACAAGAACCACAGGACACACGACGGCTCAGGTCCTGACCGTAGAGATGCCGCCGCTGTGTGGCACCTCGTGTGGGAAGGGGTGGGGGGGACGGAGCCCGCGGTCCCCGGCCTCCACGCATGGGCGGCGCCGCCACCTGCCATCGCCCTCCCCCTCCCGGGACACAGGGACACGGCGGCAGCGACCGTGGGCTGGGCCGGGCCCGGGGCGTCCGGCGGAGACGCTCACCTGCGGCCGCCCCGCCCAGCCGCTGCTGGATCACCTCCAGGTGGTGAATATATTCCGTCAGGGAGTGCTCGGGATCTTGAGAAGCAGCCGGGGACCCTTGTGATCTTGAATCCGGGGACGGAGTGGATCTGCGAAGACACGCGAGTGTCCTGAGCACGGAGAGCGTGGCGGGGGCGGACCGGACGGTGTTCCCCGCAGAGCCTCTCCCGCCATGGCAGAGCCTGAAGCGTGCACACACGTGTGCTGCCTCCACCGCCTCCGCCCACCGCGCGGCCGGGAGCCCAAGTCAGGCATGGTTCTAAAGTGCAGTGTGAGGTTCTAGAACCGACTTCTGGGGATGCCTGGGTGGTCAGGGCGTGACCCCGGGGCCCCGAGATCGAGTCCCACATTGGGGTCCCCGCAGGGAGCCTGCTTCTCCCTCTACCTGTGTCTCTGCCTCTCTCCATGTCTCTCATGAATAAATAACTAAAACCTTAAATAGTAAATACAAAACCCAACTTCTATAAAATGAGTTATAATGAGTAAGAATCCCCGTACACCAGTCTGTTATTTAAAGACCCCAAGGGAAAAAAAAAAATAATAAAATAAAATAAAGTCCCTGAGGGAGCGAGCCCCGGGAGGGAACCTGGCGGGCCCCCGCTGACACGGGCTCCATCTCACGACCCCGGCTGCGGGGGGCCAGGCCGGAGCCAGGCACATGTGGTCGGCACGGCGGGAGCACACGCCTGCGGCTCCACGGGGCGCCTGTGCGAGGGCGGGACGGCCACACCAGACGCCCAGGTGCAGCGTGCACGGAGATGCCCCGTCAGCCGGGGTGTGGGGCGAGGGCTCACGCAGGGGCCGAGAGCGGGACACGCTGGCACAGAGGATTCCAGACGCAGGTGCCGACACCACGGAGACACAAACTCAAGTGTGCTTTGTTACAAATCCTGGGAGATCGTGGTGGAAACGACACGGCTCCGACGGCTTCCCTCGTCCCGGCGCCTGAGTAGACGCTCGCATGGTTCCCTCTGCAGAGCGAAGCCGTCCCATGCTTCGCAGGGAAACCCCGATGGCCAGTCCCAGCCGCGGCCCCGTCCCCGCAGCCTCCAGGGGCGCATGGGTCGCCGAGGGCCGGACCTACCTGCACCGACCAGCAACCTCCAGGCCTCTGCTGTCCTAAGTGGAGGCTGCAGGCCTCCCCACAGGGGCCCGGTGTCTCCCGCGGCCCTGGGACGGCTCACGTCACCCCGGGTCCCCAGGACACGTGCAGCCCAGCCCAGCGGGCCCTGGCACGCAGTGGCCACACTCACCTGTGCCTCCTGCCCGGGGAGGCCTTGGGCGCTCGGTCCCCGGAGCGGCTGCAGGAGGTGTCCCGGGTCGGGGGCGACCTGCTGGCTGCGGGCGGGGGCTGCTGCCGTGGTGCCGGGAGCCCTTCTCCCCGAGAACAGGAAACAGAGGAACACCCGTGAGCAGAGAGGCCCTTCTACCAAAATTCAAAATCTATGAACTTTTAAGAGTCTGCACGGCAATTTCAAAGCATTTTTAAAATAACCGATTTGTAAAAATCATGTTTTAAAAAGCCCCGGAGGCGGCCTGAGTTTTGATCTCTGTACTGCGCCGCGGGAGCTGACCCGGGGCTGACCCGACTGGACCGCTCGGTGGCGCCCGTGACCTGTGGGGCAGCGAGGGGCTCGAGGGGACGGAGGGGCCCCGGACCTGGGGCAGCAAGGTCTCCGGAGGCCAAGAAGCCATTTTAATTCCAGGAAATATCACATGGGAACCAGGGCTGACGGGCGGCCGGGCCGCGTGCCCGACGGGGACACGGTGACACGGGGGCAGCAGGCAGTCGGCTCCCGACACCTTTCGTCACGACGGCGACCGTGCACTCAGGTCTCCGCGCTGTCCCAGCACCGGCCGGCGTCCGCCCAGCACCCGCACCACCTCCCTCCAGGAGCCACCTCGCAGTCCGCTCGCGGGGCAGTGGGCCCACCTGGACGCGGCGCTCGGCCGTGCGTGGCGGCGCCTCTCCGATCCACCTCTTGCCACTTCTTAACCAGAAAGCGTAATCTGCGCGGAAGAGGAAGGACACGAAAGGCTGGAAACCAGAGCACAACGGCTGCAAAGGCAGCAGCGAGTGCAGGTCAGCCCTGACGTCCAGCGGCCCAGCCCCGACGGCTCAGGGGGGCACAAGGGAGGCCCAGCCGGGTGGTGCCCGGGGACGCGGCGCTGTGGCCTCCCGCCCGCCGCCCCGGGCCCCGACCCCGGCTCCAGGGAGGCACTTTCTGATTCGCATCAAACCACAGCTGCTGGAACGCTGCCCGCGCGACGGGAAAGGAAGGGAAGGGAAGGGAAGCTGCTGGCCCGCCCCACGTGGCACCGCCAGGCTTCCTGGCCCAGCGCAGCCTCTGCAAACACGCGGGGCGGGCGGGCGGGCGGACGGACAGGTGGGGGCTGCGGTCAGAACCCGGAGTCGAGGGGACCGCGCCCTGAGGCCGCCTCCCGCGCCCGCGGTCTCCACAGGGCAGGGCTCCCCCCGCCCCCCCGGCCCGGTGCTCGGCAGACCCGGGGAGCCAGCCCACCCGGCCTGAGGGAGGCCCCAGGGCGTCACGGGCACACGCGGCCCTACGATCCCCCAATCCTCAGTGGGACAAACGCTCCGAGAAATTCCGCATCAGGACACAGGACCGATTTCATCACCGGTATGAACAGGCCCGGATCCCCAGTCACACCCGAGGCCCCACACCTGCCCCCACATGACCCCGTGCAAACCAGCCAGGGCCACAGATGGCGCTGAGGCAGCAGGACCCCCCCTTGCCCTCCCGGAGATGGGCCCACGGCCCCCCGGACGGAGCACACGTGTCACTAGAACGCGGGATGTGGCCACGGGGAGCGGTGGGACGCAGTTTCAACCCCATCGGCCGTGCCCGTCATCACACAGGACCCAGCACGCGGCCGTCGAGCGGAAGCCGGATTTGGTGAGGAAAAGCCAACCTCGCGTGCTGCCGACAATTGTGCACAACGTGCCCTTGGGGCAGGCGTCACGTAATCTTAGAGGCTCAAGCGTCATCGTCCTGGGGGGGCCCGGGATGGGGGGGCACAACCCGGCACCCCGTGTGCCTCCTGCCCGTGGACTCGGGGCGGCGCGGGCCTCAGCGCTACCTTAATATGGCGATCACCACCCTGACAGCCGTCCGGAACCTCGTGAAAGGGCGCGACGTGGTCGTCTTCTTATCAGCTTTGGAGGGAAATACGCCCAGGTGAGCGATCATGGAGAGCGTCTCTTGTTCGGAGTCCTGGAATCCACCAATCAGCAGCAAAAGGTACTTCTTCTGATAAATCAGAGCTTTCCTGAAGCTTTCTGCTCTCAAGTAATGCAGGTACAACTTCTCCATCTGAAAGAAATAAAAAAGCAAACCGATCACGGGACAAAGGCCGTGCGGCACGTGTCCCCTTGTGCTTTACAAACACCTGGATGGGGCGCAGGGCGGCTGCCGGTGGAGCCTGCGGCCCTGGACCCAGGGTTCCGGGTTCGAGCTCACGCCGGCTGCAAAGAACCTAGACAAGCACAGCTTCAAAAACTTGAAATAAAAAGAAGCAGACAGTTTCCCCCCTTGGCAAATTGTCACCTCAGGCAGCCATGCACATGGTCCCCAGGGACGGCCTACAGCAGAGGACGGCGCAGACATCCTTCCCAGGCCTGTGAGGGCCTCCCAGGGCCCCTGAATGTGACCCCGAGGGCCGTGCACACCCGGTGGGTGGAGGCTCGTCCGGGGGCCGCAGGATACCCTGAAGCAGGGGCGCATCCTTGTAAACTGATTCCAACATGCGTTTCCCCTCAAGGGAGGGCTCAGCGTTTGGACCCCGGGCCACACAACGACCGGCGAATCGCCGACCTGGGTGTTCTTGGGCTGTGGGGACCGTGGCCTCAACGACGCAGCCGGGCGCCTTGACTGCGCACGCACACACTCGGGAGCGACACCAGCTGCAAGTGTGTCCCCCTCCAACCGCGCTCCCTGCGGCCAACAGGCACACGGCGGCTCCGCCCTCGGGACGGCAATGCCTCTGCAGCCACACGAACCAACAGGCGTTTTCAGAGTACCCTGGGGCGTCGGGGAGACCGGCAGGCGGAGAGGGTGGGGGCGCTGCTGTCGAGAGCCGCGGGGGAGGGTGCCTGCGGCCCCATCCCAGACCGCACCGCCCACGGGCTCATCGGGTGCGGCTTTCAACACCGGGGACGCTCACACCTTCCATTCGACTCTGGAGTCAACCCCCAACTGGTCTAAATACAAAGTCTTTTTTTTTTCTGAAAGAGCAAGGCATGCGTGGGGGCGGGGGTGGGGGGAGTCCCAAGCAGGCCCCCACGTGGGGCTCAACGCAGGGCGCGACCCCAGGACCCCACGGCCTGAGCTACATCAAGAGTCAGACACTCGACCGACGGGGCCGCCCCTGCACACAGAGCCTTAAACACGTAAGGGTCCGCAAGCGGAGGCGCCCGGTGGCCCCCGGCCCGGCCTTACTTGCACGCCGCAGGTGTTTGCATCCTCGCGCGCGGCTGCTGGCGGCAGTCCTGGGTCTGGCTGTCGCGCCGAGCTCGGCAAGGCCGTCCCGTCCTGCTTCCCCGCACACCTGTCCGGCTTCTGCAACAAACCACAGACGCACCGTGTACGGAGCGGCTCCTACGCAACAGCATCGAGGGAAAAGGCCAAGGGCAGAGTCAGCAGGAGATACCACGCGAACCCCCGACCCAGGGTCAGGGCGCGTTCACACAGCTCGTGTCCCCCTCGGCCGCCCCCCAGGACCTTTCCAGGCTGAGGCCCCCGTGAGTGGAGGGGCTGGAGCTTGTCTCCCGAAGGCCGCGGCGTGGCCACCCTGGGTTCCTGATCCGCATCCTTTCGGAGCCCCGAGTGGCCACGTGTGTTATCGGGTGCTCGACGCTCACGGTGGGGACTACACACGCGCACTTGAGCACGACTGCACAACGGGTGCGCTTTACCAAGAACAAAACCCAAACACTTGTCAAACACTGAAATCAAAGCACTGAGCCTGTTGAGCAACACACAGCCTCTGGTCCTAGAAACGCTAACTCCCGAGTCCCTGCTTCCGCCGCGGCACCAACAAATCACACCTGGACGTCTCAGCGAGGGCGCCGTGGAGGCAGAGGCCGTCACCACCAGGCGCACGTCCGAGCACATGCACGCGGCTGGACACCGTGTGCGCAGGACGCCCAGAGCCCCACAAGGGGCCCCTCAACAGAGGAGCAGGATCCCGCAGTGAGACAGCAAGGGGCCGCCCCACCGCCTGGCACGGGGCCGCGAGCTCGGTGACCCCTGTCCTGCAGGCACGGGGCAGGGCAGCCTGGTCGCACCAGCCCCAGCTCAGGGCACAGCTGGAGGAGGAGCCCGTGGCTGAGGGGACCCTGTGGACGGGCCCTCGCGGGACCCCGGATGAGGAAAAGGAAGGCCACATGCTTGCTGTCCTGGTCCTAACACATGGCCTGGCCACTGCTGGGAAGACACCCTCCAGGAACGAGAGTCCCCTTGGACAGGGAGACAACGCTCCGCTAATTCATGCTCAGTCTGTAATTTACTCATTAAAAATATTTATTTCAGAAGTGCCTGCAGGGCTCAGTGGTTGAGCATCTGCCCTTGGCCCGGGGCGCGATCCTGGAGACCCGGGATCGAGTCCCCCATCGGGCTCCCTGCATGGAGCCTGCTTCTCCCTCTGCCTGTGTCTCTGCCTCTCTCCGTGTGTTGAATGAATAAATAAATAGAATCTTCAATTAAAAAACAACAACAACATTACACTACGTGAAAGGAGTCAGACAGAAAAACCCCAATACCGTATCATCTCACTTATATGCAGAACCTAAAAAACTGGAACAAATAACAGAACAAAACAGACTAGAAAGAGACTCAGGGCAACAGAACAAAGTGGCTGGCGGCCAGAGGGAGGACGAGGCAGAGGAAGGGACGAAGGGCGGCAGCGTCCTGTGCTGGGGACGCCGCGGCAGCTCGGGTGGCGACAGACGCTCCCCGGACGCAGGGGCTCAGGGCTCCGAGTCCCCGTGTTACTCGCCGACACTAGCACAGCATCTGTCAATTCTTCCTCAGTAACAATTTATTCCCCGATTTCCTGGTGAGCTTCCCTCTGAAGGTAAACGTGTGCCTGGGCTCGGGTCCCAGGGACAGCCGCGCCCTCCAGCAGTGAGGAATGCACGGCCCGGGTTGCCGGCAGCCGGGCCGACTTCGCCCCCCGCCGCCCGAGCTTCACCATGCGCGGCGCGAAGCCGGTGGCAGCTCGGCAGACAGCGACCCCTCGACGCAGGAGCAGCTCGGTGGGGGCCCCCCAGCACCAGAACCACCACGTCCCCCACTGAGAACTTTCCCCAGAAGACCCATCCTGGGCTCCAGTGGTTTCACTGGTGAATTATAATTAATATTTAAGGAAGAAACGACACCAACTCTACGTAATCTGCTCCAGAAATTAAGAGGAGGAGCGAACAAGTCCCAACTCGTTTTCTGAGGCCAAAACTACGTCACACAAAAAACCCTCCGGACTAAGATCCCTCGTGAACTCAGAGGCAAAAATGCTCCACAAAATATGGGCAAACTGAATCCAACAATACATAAAAATACGAAGACATCACGACTGACTGGGGGCCCCCTGGGACGGCAGCGCAGTCCACGCCCAAAGATCACGGTAATACGCCGTCGGCTGAGGAAACAAGGAGAAACACGTCACCGGATCAACAGGTGAAGGAGAAGCGTAACAAACTCAACATGCAATCGTGGTGAAAAGTCCTGGCAGCTGAGACCGGAAGGGCAGCGAGCGGTCAGCCCAGGGCCTGCGCACGAGCCGCTGGCAGACGGAGGCCCTGCCCCCGGCACTGGGCACCAGGCGGGGGTCCAGCCTGCGCAAGAGGCCAAGGGAAGGGAATCAACGGTGTCACGCTGGAGAGGAGACAAGACTCGCCACAGATGACGTGACTGTCCACGTAGAACACCCACAGGAGGGTTCACGGGGCGAGAGCCTGAGGTCGGCCGGGTCACGGACAAGCGGACCTGGGCACACTGACCGCGTCTCTGCACGAGCCCTGAACACCCAGGAAACAAAATGCTTCACCGGCCCCCGGAGAGCGCAACGTGCAGGTGTCAACACGCTTCCAGGGCCCGAGGCGGCCGACAGCGCCCTCAGAGGGCTGAGGGCCCGGCAAGCTCCCAGGCGGGAGACCGGCGCCGCTCAACCGCAGCCTCCCTACGGCTGCGTCGAGAGGTCAGTTCTCGCCTAAAACCTCCACGAGAGCCTCACGAAGTACAACCACAGGTTTATCCCCTGAGAACGCACAGCTCAGCGGGTTTTACTACATTCACTGAGCGCAGCGATCACCGTCTACCGCGAGGTCCTCGCCGTCCCAACCCCACCCGCCCCCGGGAACCGACTTGGGTGCTGCCTCAGTGGCGTTGCTGCCCCGGACACCCCCACGGAGGGGCCACGCGGAGTGAAGGAAGGTCCGCACTCAGCCGCGCTCAGCAGTCCCGTGGCCCTTTCTCCCGCCAAAGCAGCCCATTTACGGATAAGCCGTATTTTACTTGCCCTTTCGTTAATTATGGACATCTGGGTTATTTCCACGTTTCGGCCAGTACAAGCGGCGGTGATAGGAAAGTGCGTGCAAGAGTTTTTACGTGGAACTGCCGGTAGGCACGGCCCGATGGTTTTCCAGACCAGCGAGTCCCATACCTCACGGTTCCCCCACAGCCATCTACACACTCGCCCACCGTCCCAACCAACCAACCAGCAAGATTCTAACACGTATGTGGAAAGACAGAGAAGCAAGAATAGCCAAATAATTTGAAAACAGAATAAAATCGTGATTTTCACACGACCCGATACGAGGCTGTAATATAACCCATGCGGCCTGGTCAGTCGAACAGGACGGAGAATCCAGACACCCGACCGCCGACCGCCGTGGGAAGAGGTCTGACATCAGCACCAAGACAACCAACGACGTGTGTCACATTAACTGATCCCAACACACATGCAGATCATCTTCGACTGAAACCTCGGACAGAAAAAAAAGTGACTCAAAATGGATCACAGACCTAAATGTAAAAAGATCGACTGCAAAACTCTTGGTGTGATCCAGTAAAACAAAACAAAAAAGCAAAAAACTTAAAACTAAATTTCAGGGACGCCCGGGTGCTCAGCGGTTGATCATCTGCCTTTGGCTCAGGGCGTGACCCCGGGGTCCCGGGATTGAGTCCCTCGTCAGGAGGAGCCTGCTTCTCCCTCTGCCTGTGTCTCTGCCTCTCTCTGTGTGTCTCATGAATAAATGAATAAAATCTTTAAAAAAATTTTTTTAGATTTTGCTCTGCAAAGGGTGCGACCTATACGGAGGAGACAGCGTCGCCAGGGAGAAGAGGTCACAAATCACATAACCGACCAAGCAGTCGCATCCACGACGTATAAAGAACTCAGAACGCAGCAGTATGAAGTGGGCAAGGACACGTCACCAAAGACGACACGGACGCCACTCCGCACCCGAGACCATGGTAACGGAAAAAGCACGGCCGGCAGCAAGTGTGCAGATGCAGCGCCGAGACTCCCCGGTTTTGGGAAGTGAGGTGGGGCATCCGTGGGCGCTCGGCGGGGCTCAAGGTGACATGGGGACGCAGCACCCCAGGGGTTCAGGCCAGAGAAACTGCAGAGAAAGCGCTAGCTCCGAGTCAAAAGCCACAGGCGAGGGGCTGCGCTGAGCACACCCGCGGCCAGGACGCTGCTCAGCAACACAACGGGCCACGTCGCCGCCCAGGAGGATCCCAGGGGCGTCTGGAAAGAGGAGCCCGTGTGCTTCCACCTGCGGGACGTCCAGGAAGAGGCGGGTGCGGAAGGAGCCGGGCCGTGCCTGCCGGCAGCCGGCCACTAGCACACACAGCCCTGGGTCGCCAGAGTCTATGCGTGTGAAAACTCAAATGACGTCCTACCAAGGAGGGGCAGATTCTACCGTGTGAAGTTAAAAATAATTTAAGATATTTTTTCTTTGTAAGAAAAATAAATGACAAATATGACAACCTAAATATAAAATAAAAAAATAGGCATTCCAGGTAAAAAGTCTATCAAAACTACACAATAAGGAAGGTTTCCATCATCTTAATCAGGTAAAAGTCAAATAAATACATTTCCTGTCGCGAGCGTGTCCCAAACATGATCTCGTGGCGAGGGTCACGGGCACCCGCACACGTCTGTGCGCAACGCTGACACGTCACAGAGACGTAAGGAGGACCGTGTGGCGCCCTGGGCGCGAGCCCCCAGCAGTAACCGGGACAACCGCTGCCCGCCGCCTGCCGCCTGCCGCCCGCCCAGGTCGGTCCCGCACGTACGCTGCACACGCCGCGCCTCAGCACGTGATGCTTCAGGGACTTCTCCAGCTGGGACACCGCCCGGCACAGCTCGGCCTTCTCCTGGGTCACCGTGCGCAGGGCCTTCGTCAGGGAGTCATTGTCTTTCAGGAGGACGTCCACCAGCTGGGTCTGCAGCTCTGCGGTCATTTTTTTCTTCAAAGAGAGAAAACAAACACACAACTTGTTTGTTAAAAGGTATGCACGGGGGGCGCGTGGGGGGCTCGGCGTCTGCCCTCGGCTCAGGTCCTGATCCCGGGGTCCTGAGGTCGAGTCCTGCATGTGGCTCCCTGCTCGGGGGGCGTCTGCCTCTGCCTCTGCCACTTCCCTGTGTGTGTTCTCTTTCTCTCAAATAAATAAACTTAAAAACTCATTTTTTATTTTTTATTTATTTTAGAGATTTTATTTATTCAGGAGAGACCCAGAGAGAGGCAGAGATCCAGGCAGAGGGAGAAGCTGGCTCCCTGCGGGGAGCCCAATGCAGGACTTGATCCCGGGACCCAGGGGTCATGCCTTGGGCACTAAAACGAGGGCTGTCCAAAAACTCATTTTTTAAAAAAAGATACACGTTATTTGTGTTTTTCACCGTTTCAGGAATCTAGTCATGTACGTATTTGGAGCTCAGTGGGTGGCTGCTGAACTGGGCAAAGCCGCCGTCTATGGGGCGGAAAACAAGCCAGCTAACGGCTCGCCTGGTTCCTCCGCAGGACAGCCCTGCCCACCCGTGCGCGGCCGAAGCACAGTCCTGCTGCAGAGGCGGCACGTGCAGGGAACGGCCCTGCAGGCCCCAAGCGCATGTCCGTCGTCTCCTCGATGGGAGCAACGCTCGGCCTGCGGCTGGCAGGGGACACGGCCAAGGCGCGGCTACCCAGGCAGGATGCACGGCGGCCAAGGATCACCTACTGGGATCTGTCCGCGAGCAGGACCTCGCAGCTGCTCAGAGGCTCAGGATTCGCCAGGAGGCCCTGGGCACTGACCTCCGGCCCCGCCCCAGCCCAGGGGTGCGAGGGGCACCTGCCCTGAGCAGAGCAGCCCAGCACCCGCTGGAGGCACATCAGGCACTTGGCAAGGTCACATGGCTTTCCGGGGCGCCTCACACCGCAACGCCCTCGGTCTGCCGGGAGGGGAGGTGGCAGGAGGGACCGGCAGGGAGGGGCCGGCGGGGGCGTGCGGGGGCCCAGCCTCACCTGGGAGGAGCTGGGCGTGCTCAGCTCAGACTTGAGCTCCTCTAGTGTGTGCAGTAAGGATGTCACTGCTTTCTCATTCGATGACGTCCAGTCGCTGATGGTCCTGTGAGGACACACAGGGTCACCCCCGGCCACAGGAGCTCCGGGAAGACACGGAGGGATCCAGAGCAGCCCCCGGAAGACTCGCCCCGGCCTGCTCCCTCGAGCCGTGCTCTGCCCACGACAGGTGCAGTGGGAGCGCCTCTACCGCCAGCTGTGGCCCTCGTGTGGACCCAGAGACCCCGGCCATGGACCCCCGGCCACAGACCCGCTGGGGTCTGCACCGGTTTTAAACACCGTCCAGAAGGAAGGTGCATCCAGTTATAGGCGGGAAGGGCAAGTACTGACTCTCGCTCACAGAAACACTCCCATGGGCCCCTCGGCCGAAGAGATGCGCCCCCTGCGCAAGCAGTGGCCGAGGGCCATGGGCAGGGCGGCCGCAGCACGGACAGGCCGCGCCACTCCAGCTGGGGGTGCCTGGGCAGCAGGGCCGACCCGTGGCCCAGGAGTGCCACCCACATGCGCCCCCAGGCGCCCACCTGTCCACCGTCCGGCTGATGAAGCTGGTCAGGAGCCCAGCGGCGCACAGCAGCTGCTGCCGGACGCGTTCCAGGCCGAGCCGCTCCTCCTGCAGCCGCTCGGCTTCTGGGCGCTGGGCAGCCTCCTCCTTCGCCTCCAGGGCCTGGACCGTCCGCTGAAGCTGCCGGATCTTGTGCTCATCGCGCTGGCGCTGCAGCTCCAGCTCTCGCTGTCAATGGCAGAACGACAGAGGAGCCTCAGCCGCGCATCCCGAGAGCAGGAGTCAGGCCCAGCTGCCACGACGGGCGGCCCCGGACCCACAAGGGGCCCCGGAGGGGCCGCTCCCGCCAGCACTGAGCCCGGGCGCGCAGGCCGAGGGCAGGGCCGAGGGAAAGGCCTCGTCGGCACTTCTGACAACTACCAGGACTGCGCCGGTGTGAGCAGGGGACGCTGGGCGGGACGCAGGAGCCTTCACAGGGCTGGCTCCACCCACACACCTGCACACGCCTGCACACGCACACGGGAACGCCATGAGGTGGGGACCGCCCTTCACCGTGGAGGTGCTGCATGCTGGCTCCCGAGACAAACCGAGCAGCAGCCCCCCGCCCGCCCCCCAGCGCTGTGCCCTCAGCAGGCAGCCACGCACAGGAGGGCACCTGCAGCTTCCACAGGTGCGGCTGCGGTTGGGGGTGGGGGGCGTGTGCAGAGCTGCACAGAGTGCTCCGCCGGGCTGGGGACACCCTGGGGCACCCGTGCCCGGCCCGGGGCTCCCACCGCACAGAGCACGCGCCCCCCGCCCCACCCGGCATCACCTCCAGCGAGCCTGCAGCCGGGGGAGACACGGGGGCCCCAGCGAGCCTGCAGCCGGGGGGGGACACGGGGGCCCCAGCGAGCCTACAGGCTGGCACGCAAGCACCAAGCAGCCAGCGTTTAATCTCCTTAGAAAAGATGAAAGCGACCCTGAAATAACTACCCTGGAGGCCCCTGTGTTCTGACCCGGGACAACTGCCACCCACAGGGGCCAGACACACGGCCCTTCACCGACTCAAATCCCTGGCCCGGGGTGCGTCACGGACGACTCTGTAACTGAGGAGACATTTCCTTTGCAACTTTTAAGCAATCGTGTTACCACTTGTTCTTTTAAAAAATCGAGACTAAAGAGTTGGGCTGAAAGCGTCAGTCGGGGGAAGTCCTTCAGGAGCACACGAGGGCGCCCGACGCTCTTCCCGGGGAGGACAGGCGAACACACCCCTGAACGCGCTCGGGGCCGTCGGCAAGGCCACCCCGGGCTGTCCCCTGCTCCCGGGAGGCGCCCACACCAGGCAGGACCGCATGCCGCGGGCACAGGCCGAGCGCACTGCCGGACAGCCAGGCCCACAAGCACACCTGCAGCCACGGCTGGGGGCTGAGGACACGTCGCGGGGGACGGTGGCGATCGGGGCCCCGCCCCAAGGTACCGAAGACCTGACGTGAGCCCAAAACGTGTGTGAGCCGGGGGTCGGCGGTGCTGTTGACACCCTGATCACACCCCACCCGAACCCCCAAAACTCATTTCACGGCATCTTGGGAGCTGACTCACCCTCGTGACACTTAGAAATCTATTTTGTTTTTGGAAACACATACTCATTTCCCAAATACGTCACGGCAGGCCAACCACTGAAAAGACCAGGCTACTGATCTTCGTGTTTTTAAAAAAATTTACTTGGATTTTCACAATTTTTTAAAAGTCGTGTTTAAAATATATTTAAAAAAATGTTTTTAAACGTGAGAGATCCCTGGGTGACCCAGCACCTGCCTTCAGCCCGGGGCCAAGTCCCCCTGCAGGGAGCCGGCTTCTCCCTCTGCCTGTGTCTCTGCTTCTCTCTGCGTCTCTCTTGAATAAATAAGTAAATAAAATCTTTAAAGAATATATATCTTTAAAGAGAGTAACTCAAACGTCAAACCATATAAAAACAAAGGATTTAATTTTCTCAGAAACAAAGGTTTCTCCTTGACATAAAATATACCTAAAAACAAATTCTACTCAAAAACACAGGAGGAACACCTCCTAACCTGTGAGGCAAAAATCACCCAGATGCCAAAATCTAAGACGCCACAACCTGAAAAGTACGGACCAATATCCCTTGTAAATACAGACGCAAAAATCCTTGAAACACTAGCAAACCGAGGCCAGCAACATGTGTGATTCGGCCCAAAAACGCGAGCGGCTCCGCCGATGGAACCTCAACAAGGAAATTTGACGTCAACAAAGGGCAAAACCACAGATTCTGAGACACCAGAAGTGCCAATCCAAGCCTCCCGGGACTGAGAACATGGGGTAGAGAGGACGGGTGTGGCGGGAGGAGAGAGGCTCCCACGCGACAGAGGGCGGCCCCACGGGCGCGGTGAGGACGGCACGGGCCGGGCCCCAGCTCCCCTCAACTGCAGGGGCCACCCCGACGGACAGAGAAGGAAGCCTGCGTCTACGCGCAGGTGACATGAGCTCATACAAGGAAAACACCAAATACATTAAAAAGCTGAGAAGAACAAGCAAGATGCAAGATCAACAGAAGACCCGACAGTCCCACCGGCCAGCGGGGCCATCTGGGAAACCAGCTCCACCTGCAACAGCATCAAACATCACAAAACACTTGGGGATCAGCTACTCATCAGTGCGACACTCGTCATCTGAGCGCAGCCCCACGCTGCTCAAAGACCTGAGACCCCCGGGGCCCGCAGCATCCACGACAGCCAGAGAAGGAGCGGGGGCGGCGGCCACACCCGCAGACCCGAGGACGGCAGGACGGCGCAGTGCCCCGGGCCCACGGCTGGCGGCTGGGTGGTGACGCGGCCGGCGCGCGCTCACCAGTTTCTCCTTGGCTCCCGTCGGCCGCATCTCCGCGTCAGCCCGGCCCGGCCCCACGTCCGCTCTCCTCGCGTCCTTGCGTCCTTCCTGCGCAGCCAGCCCCGCCTGCAAGGGCTCTAATCCCGCCTGCTGCTGAGAAGCGTGCCCCTCTCTGCGCAGACAGCGCCCCGGCTCCCGGGCCTGCGCGGCCCTTACCTCCTTCTCCCTCTCCAGCTCCGCGCGGCGCTTCTGCACGTCCGCCTCCTGCTGCCGCTGCACCTGCTCCAGCCGGGCCTGCAGCTCCGCCGCGCGGGACTTCTCCTCCTTGAGCTTCCTCAGCAGAGCGTGATGCGCCGGCGACTCCCGGGGGCCGCGGCTCAGCTGCTCCGTCAGGAGCCGCTCGTGGCGCAGGGCGGCGGCCAGCTCCAGCGACCGGCCCTTCTCGGCCTCCAGGCTCCGCTGCAGCTCGGACAGCTGGCCCCGCTCCTGCGCCAGCAGCGCCTCGCAGCGCGAGGCCTCGATCTGCAGCTCCTTCTGCAGGTTGTCCTTGGCCGTCTGCTCGTGCTTCAAGGCAACGCACAGCTGGCTGCTCTGGGCGAACTGCTTCTCCAGAGAGGCCCTTAGCTCCTGGGGCGGGGCCGGGCAGCGCGTCAGCAGCAGGCTCAGCGAGGCCGCCTGCCCCGATTCTGCGCCCGGCCCTCTGCAGCAAAGCACGTCCTCCTTCTACCGGGGACAGGAGTGCCCGCCATGGCTCTGTCGGCACGCTGCACTCCTCCCGAGGCGGCATTCGGGGACGCACACCCGCGCCGGGACCCCCGCCTGCCTCAGAACCGCAACCCTGAGCGCCGGCTCCGTCCCGGGACGAGGAACCAGGGCGCCTGCTGGACGTGCTGTCCTCACAGCTGCTGGTGGGCCACTCGCCCCCAGAGACACTGGGCTCACGGGCAGCCCTGTCACCGCGAAGATGCTGCTGCTTGCCTGGTCGTGGGCGCCCGCCACCAGCCACCCGCCGCCCGCCAGCCCGTGGCCCAGGCACCTCCAGGGTCTTGGAGCTCTGGCCCTCCCTCTGCAGGTGCTGCAGCTGCGCCTCCTCCAGCTGGCTCTGCAGGGCGCGCTCCTTCCCGCGCTCGCTCTCCAGCTCCTGCAGCGCGGCCCGCAGGTTGCTCTCCTTGCTGTCCAGCACAGACCTGCGCGGGGGGGAGGGGACACGCCGGGTGGCACCCGCGGCCTCCCACACGTGCCCGTGCGCCTGCGCTTCGTGCCCTCCTGCGCCTCAGCTCCGGCACTCGCCCACCCAATGCCAGAGGCGCGTGGCGACAATCACGTGACTCCCACGCGCCACCCGACAAACTGGGGACAGAACCCGAGCCGCCGGAGGCAGGCAGGGCCCCTACCTCAGCTGGAGGACTTCCTTCTGCGCCTCACCGAGCGAGGCCAGCAGCCTCTCGTTGTCCTGCTTACACTCGCGGAGCTCGGACCTCAAGTCCCTGACGACCGTCTGCTCCACCACCAGGAGCTTCCGGACGCTGCTGGCTTTCTCCTGCTCCTCAGTCAGGGTCTTCTGCACGTCGCTTGCTATGCGCTTCTCCTGCTCAACCTTATACGCCAGTAACTCCACTGAGGAAGACACGAGGGAACACGAGACAGCGTCACCCGTGAAGCCAGGCTGAGCTGCACCCGTGATGCCACAGGGAAAACCATAGACGGGGACAGGGATGTATCCACTCCCTGTGGATAAACGGCATTTCTAGGTCCACAGCTGGGACAGCCTGACGCTGGCCTCCACACACTGTCCGGGCCCAAAGACACGACCCAGCTCCCCGGGGCCCGGGGTTCAGGTCCGGGGTCTGCCTGGAGGCAGAAGCGTGGGTCGGGCCGAGGTGGATGTGCACGAAGCCCAGGTGTGACCGTCCCCAGCCATCCCCACCCCACGTCGCCCGTCACTCCGAGAGCCGGCCCCGGCCCCTACGGCTTCCCTGCAGAACGTTCCCGCGGCTCAGGGAGGAAATACTGCGTCCTCCTCAAGCTCTTCTGGGACACAGGGTGGAGGCTCCTGCCCACCTTCCACGAGGCTGCCACTAGCCCGACACCAAAACTGGGAGAAGGAAACCGAGACCAGCAGCCCTCACGCCCGCAGGTGCGCGGCGTCAGCAAGCCCAGCCCAGAGACGCCCGGGGGTGGGCAAGGCTGCCCGCTGGACGGCTCTGCCCGCCAGGCCCCACCCAAACCCAGGAAGAGAGGGGCTCTGAGGCCCCACGGGGCCGGGTGTGCAGACCACAACGGGCGTCACATGGGCCTGGGCGATGGCGCCCTCCCCACGCCCAGAGCACCGCGGCCCTCCACTCACAACGCTCACTCAAGGACCTAAGCAGAGCGATTAGTAAGAGAAAGCAGGCGAGAAAAAGAATAATAAAATGCTTTTTACTCAAAGACAATGTGAGCACCTACAGAAAATTCCAGAAGGACCTAAATGAAAGGTAGAAATGTAGGACAGGCTGCTTAAACCCCGCGCAAGCCCAGGGGCTCCCAGACCCGATCCCGCTGCGCCCACTGCCTGCAGGGACCGAGCCCCAAGCCCCCGCTCACCTCACTGGCAGGTCTATGAACTGAGAGGTGCCAAGGCCGGAGGTCCCTGCGCCCAGGGGCTCAGAGAGACCAGGACGCTGCTGGGGCCGCGGGATCCAGCACCGGGCGGACCGCAGGGGCCTGGCTACCTCCACGCCACCTGACCCCCGGGAGCGTGCGGCCGGCAAGGACGAGGGGCAGCGCTCACCCTGCCTGCGCAGCTGGTGCTCCTGCCGGCTCCCCCGAGCCTCCGCGCTGGTCAGCGCCGCACACAGCTGCTGCAGCTTCTCCTGGTTCTGCAGGTGCGTCATGCGCAGCTGGGCGCGCAGGGCCTGGATCTCCGACAGCAAGCTGCTCCTGTCTGACGCGCGGAGGTGCTCCAAGGACTTCTCCTGCAATCTCCCCAGAGACGGGACCGCGACAGGGAGAGCAGGGTCACATGCGCGGCCACACGGAGGGCCCTGCAGCAGGAACGCCCACCCCGAACAGGGAGCCAGGAGCGGGGAGCAGGGGCACGTCCCGGCGTAAGCAGCCCACGTTCTGCAAACTTGTGCTTCCGGCGTCGTGGACACAGCCTGGGGCCTGGGCCTCGTCCCTGATGACAGGAGCAGGGGCGCGGAGGCCCGGGGACCCTCGGACCCCGCACACCAGGGCCTGCCGAGGACCCGCGTCGGGACTCCAGTGCCCTGTCCTAGGAGGGGCCCCGGGGCCCTCACGCCGCCGACCCCTCTGGCTCCCCGACCCCCCAACCCCAGGCTCAGGGCACGGCCCGGGCCAGACCCCCGAGCGCCGCTCTGTTCTCAAGGAAAGGCCAGTCGTGTCCAGATGATTAAGCAGTGCAGTGCTGGCGCCGAGGCAGGTCTCCTCCTGCCATCCACGTGCCAAGGTCAGGGGGCTCACGGGGATCACTGCGTCACCGTCTGCAGGGCCCGGTGCTCACCTGCTCCTGGACCACCTTCTCCAGCCTCTCCAGCAGGGAGCTGTGTTCCCCGGGGGCAGAGCCACAGGGCCGGGGCTGCAGCTCGGCCCTCAACATCTCCCGTTCTTTTCCAAATGCCTCCTGAACAGCCTGTAGGAATTCTCCCCTCCAGTCAAGGCCTGGGTCGGGCGGTTCCTAAATATTGAAACAAGAAGCTTGGAATCCCCCCACCCCCCCGATGCCTCCTGGGGGCTGCAGCCCCAGCCACCCGACAGGAGGGGGACACCCTCCCAGGACCGTGCAGGGCACTGCGGAGGCAGCAGCTAAGGGAGCAGCACGGGCCCGGGGCGCCCCCTGCACGGCCGTCGCTCCTGGCCGCCCCCCACACCGACGGCTGCATGGTCTCCTTGGACGTGGCTCGGCACCGGGCTCTGGTCAGAGTGGACGTTGGGCCGCCCGCGTCCTCCTCCGTAGCCTCTCCTGCCCCAGTGGGGCCCCAACGAGCCAGCAACGTGACTGAGCGGGTGGCTGGCCAGCCACATGGCCCCCATGCCACCGCGGCCTCACCCCTTCCTCCATCCCACCTATCTGGCCGCCACCCCCTCCCACGGCTCCTCCCACGCGCCCCGTACCTGCTCTCCCTTCTGGGGTGCCAGGTGCGGATGTCTCCTTGGGGCCGGCACAGCCTCCAGCAGGCCAGGGCCCTCCCCCGGGAAGTGCTCCAGGGGGGCCCGCGGCTCACCCCTGCTCAGGGCGCTGGGCAGCCCGCGGCACTCGGACAAGGCCAGTATGTGGTGGCTCTCGTCACACACCATCTGCAGCAGGGCCTGCGACGGGAACGGGGGCTCAGCAAGCTGTGGGGAGGCGCCGCCCGACCCGGCCACCCCAGCAGCACCGCGGCTGCCACCCCTGCCACCCCCTCCCTACGCCGGGCGGCACACGGTCCCTCGCAGAGAACTAGGACACGCACACCCACCCTGCGTCTCCAATGAGACGCGGATGGCGGAGGAGGGTGGTTCCCCAGACAGGACACGTAACCGACCCCGACCCCGGACACTCACGATGTGCCGTGTGTTAACCAGAATTAAAACTTAAAAACATACGTGACTCACAAGCATCTCATTCCTTAGTGTATTTTAAGGTCTTTTCACCACCTACAGCAGTGAGGCTAACATGTATAAATACGTCACGACTTTTAAAAATGAATGAATGTAAGTAAACAAATACACGTTTGGAAGAATTCCTCTGGGGGAAAAGAGGCAACGAAGAGGCTTACGACAGAGTTCAGCTGGTTAACCAGGAACATGCTCTGCTAGGGTTCTCACGAGCCGACCCCAAAACATAGATGTTAACATGAAAGTCCCGAAAGCCCAATCATATGTAGCTTATTTTAATAACAATTACCTTCAACAACCTACAACTGCTTTCACTTTAAATAGAATTCATTGCTGTGCAGCAGCTGCAGATGGTGGCCCCCGGGACACAGGGGGCGCAGGGGCGGGGGCGACAGGCCCTGCAGGTGCCACCCGCGCCCCGTCCTGCGTCCTCGGCCCGTCCACACGGGCGGCGAAGAGCAAGCGATGCGGCAGTGACGGGCTGCAGGCGACCACGTACCTCCCTGGACAAGTGCACGCTGAGCAACGCCCGTGACGCCCGGCCCCACCCCGCCAGCCAGCGAGGCTTCCCGTGAGGTCCTTGCGCACGTGCCAGGCTCACGCCCCGGGTCTGACGCTGGCCGGGCGTGGAGGCCAAGTGGTTTGAGCCTCGGTGGCCGCAGCAGCTTCCAGAGCCCTGTCCTCAGGACTGGCCGTGGGCAGGGTCTCGCCACCGTGTGGAGCCAGCCCTCCCCTTGCGGGGTCCTCAGGTGCCCCGCTTTCCTCTGGCGGACGCCCGGCGATTCCCAGCACGGCTGCGCCCCTGGCCCCCTGGCTGCCTCCGGTCACGGCCACTTCCAGGGGCCCCTGAGCCACGACCATAGCACGGTCCTGGGAGCTCCTGCCGTGTCGCGAGGCCTCGTGGGGCCAGCTCAGGGGGGAGCGCAGGTTCCCCCGCAGGCGGCTATCCCTCCAGGGAGAGCGGGGGCTGCGAGACCCTCACCTGACAAACCCACCCGGAAATACCTTTGAGCTACTTTCTGTTCTTAAAGGCTGATTTCACAGAGAGCAGACCGGCGGGGGGCTGACCCCTTGGGCGCGGAGCCGACGCGGGGCCCCGACATCAGACCCAGCCCGCAGCATGGTCCGCTGCTCGTCTGGCTGAGCCGCCCAGGCGCCCCTCCTGGTGCCACTGCCAGGGGGACCTGGAAACCACGAAGTCCCAGGCCGTGACTGAGGCGAGCGCAGAGCTCGGGGGACCCGCACCCTACAGCTCGCTCGGCCGCCAGGGCTCCAGGGCCTTCACTGCGCTGCTGTGTTTTCTTTTTTGATCACCAAGCACTAAACCGCAAAGCTTAAGTATGTGTAATTGTCATGACGACCACGTTCATTCTTTAAAATTACAAATTCTAACAGGTTGCTTGAGTTGGAAACACTAAGAAATGTGCCTTTAATGTTTTATGTCATATAAAAAATTAAGGAATGCAAAAAAGGAAATAAAAATTGACAGAAAAAACCCAAATTTAATTTTTAAAGGAGTAAGAGCACCACAATTTTTATTTATTCTGAGCACAACTTCCAGAGTTTTACTTAACCTCAAAATCGCCTTCTCAGGGCCCCTGGTGGCTCCGTCAGTGAAGCATCTGCCTTGGGCTCAGGTCACAGTCTCAGGGTCATGGGATCAAGTCCCGCGTGGGGCTCCCTGCTCCCCCCTCTGCCCCTCCCCCTGCTGGTGCTCGTGCTCCCTCTTTCTCTGTGTCTCAAATAAACAAATTAATAAATAAATCTTAAACAATCTTGTGCCTTGGATGGTACGGGGCAGCGAGGTAACAGGACGGGCAGCAGCCGTACCTGCGGGGGGCACAGCGGGACTCAAACCCACCAAATCACCCAGCTGTGCACCTGAAACCGGGGACGCTGGTGTCCGCTATACTCAGAAACAACAACTACCCCGTTTTCTTTGGAAATGTTTTCACTATTTAAATAAAATGTAATAGTGTCATTGTATCATCTACTTATTCAGCCAAGTTCGCGTCTGTGCTTTTGAGGTGACCTGTGCTGTGGGATGATCGCGGGCCTGGAGGAAAGACGCTGGGTGACGGCTGCCAACGAGAACGGCGGTGTGCTGACCGTGGCTCCGCCCCCACCACGCCCAAATCTTCCAGTGTGACAGTGTGACTGGCAAGTTGACCGACTCCGCTCTGGGCCAGCAGAGCGGGGGGTGGGGGGGACAGGACACAGCGACACCCCGTCACAGGTGCCCAGGGGTAGCCCAGCTCATCAATGTGCGGGCCCTGCAGGTGCATGGCTGAGCCTGCCAGGAGGTGAGGACGGTCTCCTTGCGGGGAGGGGAGTGCAGGGTGCGACGCTCCCGGAGAACAGGCTGCAAGGAGCCTTGGGACACCGAGAAGCGCTCCCCGGCCACCCCGGGACGGCCCACTGACGGCAGAAGGGAAGGGCCGAGCGAGCGGGGGCATGTGTGGCCCCTCGATGCACGGGAGCTGCCCCGCCAGGGGCAGGAGGCACCTGCAGCCAGCGCAGTCAGAGCTGAGGCCGCCAGCGCACACGCACACGCACACGGCCGCATGAGCGCGGATGCCGTCCTCCCACAGCCTCTTCAGCCCTGACAGGATGGAACCCCCCGCCGGGCGGCCGCTCCACAGCCCTGCAGCCCGGCAGCCCCGTGCCTGCAGCAGGCCAGCCCGTCCCCTGCCCGCCCGGCAGAGGGCGGCCCAGCCGCGGAAGGAGAGGCTGACGGGCAACCTCAGAACCAAGTAAAGGCCACCGCCGCCCACTCCCCCGCGGACGGCCGTGCGCTGGCACCCGAGCTCGCTTCTGAAGACGAACCCTCATTCCTCTTGTGGAACGTCGCCCCTGCGGGCCTCCATGTGCCGTGCCGCCAGGCTCTCCCCGCACACGCGTCCCACGCACCCCGAGTCAGCAGCTGCCTCCCTCTGGAGACATGAGCGACGCACCAGCACCACGAGAACCACCGCCACCGTCTGTGCCACGGACGGACACGCCCGCGCAGCAATCACAGTGGCCGCCGACGGAGGCCCGCGGACACGGCGCGCCCTGCTCCCACCAGCCCTTACCTTCACTTGCTTCGGGTGGACTTCCTTCTCCTTCATGGCCTCCAGCGGCCGTCGGAACCTTCCAGAGGCGGCAGGAGGCCCTGGGGGACGAGCAGCGGGGGCCCCGAGTCTTCCCAAATCTTGGTTTAGGATCTCTCCACACGCCGAGCCATCACCTAAAAACAGCACGAAGTCCAGGTCTACACTACGATCTCTGGATTCTGGGCTGGGGGCGGGGGCGCCCTGCAGAGCGCCGGGCGTGGTCAGACCCCCGCTGTCCGGTACCATGCAAGGTCCCTAAACACCCAGCAGAGCCGCAACGAGGCTCCCCCTGAAGACGTCAACAAACCACCAAAGGGGACAAAACACCTTCCTAAACCCCTAAGCTGACATAACTACTTGCATGAAGAAAGCGTGTATTTTGCATGTTTGGTATGTTGACCCCCGTGAGCCCAATACAAGCTTCAGGCACCTCAGTCCTCCGTCCACAGACGCAGACGCCTGGGCAGACACGTGCGGGGCCCGTACCTCCCGCAGCCGCACACGGAGGAGGCGCAGCACACGCAGCAAGCGACCAGCCAGCGAGGGCTGAACACACCTGACGGGGTGGAGAGCAGCCCTGAGCTCACGCGGGAACGGGGGCGAGGCCCTGGCACGGCCCCTGGCGGCACAGAACTCCCACCGGGTGCTGACGGCCACCCCGCCACCGCCTGTCTCAGGAGCGCCGGGGAACGCTCCGCCACAGCACGCAACAGGGCTGCAGACGCCGGAGGAGACTCAAGAGGCAGCAAAGCCAAGAGCAGGTCAGGAAACCCAGAACACGTTCAGAGAAATTAGGAACCGTCTCACTCGGGAAACAAGGAAGGAAGTTTCAAGAGAAAGGAACAGAGAATAACAGAAAGCAGCGCTCTTAGAAGCAAGACACGGCAGAGATGGAAACATCCGACGCAAAGCTCAGGAGAGGATTTCTTAAAGTTCTCTAACACAGAAGAACAAAGTACAAAGGAGTGAGAAGAGACAAAACGAGGAGCTGCGGGAACCAGTCCAGCGATTAACACAAGCGCAGCAAGCTGAGGCCGTGGCAGGGACCCGGCAGCCGCTCCGGGGCAGCAGGGCCGGGGGCAGCGCAGGCGTCCTGGTGTCCAAGGGACGGCCTCCTCACCTCTGCTTCTGCAGAACACACTGAAATCAGGGTCACCAGGGAGGGACGGGGGTGGGGCCCAGGGAGCGGGGACCAGAAGGGGGAGGCCACGGGGCAGCGCACACCCTGCTCGTGGACGGCGTGGACCCTCTGGGGGAGGACACGGAGTCCCAGGGGTCCTGCGGGAACGGGACAGATGCGCTCCAGCACGCAGCGTGGTGAGGGGACAGGACATGATGGGGCCACGTGGGGAGGACGGGACGGGACGTGTGAGAAACCAGCAGACACAGGTCGAAACATGTTGCTGTAAGTAGCAAATGTGATTTAGGAATAAATACCAGAACAAACTTCTCAAAGCTGACCATGGACTCAGTCCTCAGGGGAGGCGGAAGGCACCGGGCAGAGACGCTCGATCCCTAAACCAGGCCCTCGCGACACAGAGCAACTCCAAACTTAAAACGTTGCTCACCCCACTCGGCTGAAACGCCGATGAACTTTACTTCACTGTGGTCTAGTTTTCAAAAGCACTGAATTAAATCAATGATGACTTTTTAAAAAATCAAACCATCTCAAGAGATGGTTTGTCAATGTTGGTTGTAAAAAACCAACAACTGGGCAGCCCGGGTGGCTCAGTGGTTTAGCGCCACCTTCGGCCCAGGGCGTGATCCTGGGGTCCTGGGATCAAGTCCCACGTCGGGCTCCCTGCAGGGAGCCTGCTTCTCCCTCTGCCTGTGTGTGTGTGTGTGTGTGTGTGTGTGTGTGTGTGTCTCATGAATAAATAAATCTTAAAAAAAAAAAAGCCCAACAACTGCAGAAGTAGTTGTACAAGGTTGGAAAGTCACAGTTTGGCAACCAACCTAATGACCATCCTTGGCGGCTGACATCAGCGGGCCGGGGTCTGAGAAACACGAGATGGCAGGCATGGTCTCCACAGACCGCTGCCCGACACCACACCATCAAAAAGGAAAAATCAGAACAAAACGTGGCGGACACCACCGCGAGCCTCGTGCCAGGATTCCCTGGGAAGAGCCCCGCACCCACGTGCGAGGGACACCTGGGACACCCACGCTGACGACTCGACTACAGATACCCACACAAGACGCAGGAGCTGCTGGCAAGGGGAGGGCCTCCCCCCACACTGCGGGGCCCAGCAGGCGCATCTCAACGCCTCGTAGCACTGCGTCATCTCCTCCTGTGAAAGGTGCCAGTGAGAAACACGGCAAAATCTAAGTGAGGGGGCCGCCGCAGATGCCCAGACGCTGGGAGCAGGGACCTGGTCTGTGAAGCGCACCATCGAGTTTTCCAGAGTAATACGCATCAGGCCTCCAAGGGCCACGCCACAGAGAGGGTTCGAGGTGGGCTCACACAGCAAACGCCGGCCTGGGGGCCCTCTGTGCTCTTCTGTTCTCTGAAACCGTGAAGAGGTGAAAGAAAAGAAAGAAAAAGAAAGACCAACTCACTGTTTTCACTTCCATTGCTCTTTCCTTCAAACCCAAGAGGAGAGGATCTGGGCTTTTCTTGAGCATCAAGAGATGTTACGATAAAATCTTCAACATCTTTCTCCTGTTCAAATAGGTTGTTAAATGGTCGTAAAATAACAATTTATCACCTCAGGGAGCTAAACTAGCCAGATGGAAACTTTCTAAGGCCTGAATTGATCATTTTTCCACACAGAACCCAAACATGAGTGTTTCATGCTTGTGAACACATCGAAATCATGTGCTTCTAGGAATTTAAATAAATGCAGCCATAGTTCTCTAGGAATATTTTAAAGAAGCCACCAGTATATATCTCAAATTTAAAAAAAAAAAAAAGGTTTGCAGTACTCTGTATGGGCATATGGGTGTCTCAAATAACACGTCCCCTGTAACTTGTTTTTAATCTAACCCAGGAAATGCAAAATCTCAACATCGTCATAGAAGAAAAGATACAGTCTAACTCAAAAATAACTGTTGTGAAATTAATCAGCACCATATGTAAAACCTATTAAACATGAAACACAACTGAAAATAAACCTAGAAAACACATTCTAGACAAAGAACCTGAATGGAAACTACACACGAAGGCGGGTTTGTGACTGTGCTTCTTGAGTCCGCGCTAGTGAGCGCACGCAGGCCTGGAGTGAGTATGAGTAGGACTGGTGCATCGCACATGTTTTTAAGAATAACTGAAGTCCTCTAATTGCTCATATTGCAACCGACTGAGGTTGGTGCTGCAGAGAGCTGACCGTCCCTACACATGGTTGACCAGGGGACTGCCAGCTGCGCACCCACACCTGGGCCGCTGGCCCTGCCAGGAGATGAGCCAACAATGGCCACAGCTATGATACTGCAGGCCCCGCAGACACATTCCCATGGGAACACTCTGGAGCGCCGGGCATCCCACAGACACCAAACCAGGGCAGCACCCAAGTAAGACCACTTACCACAGCCATTTGCAGCACGTGGTGGTCCGCGGAGGGAACCCGGTCTGCAGCCAACGGAGACTCTGCCGACCTGGAGGCCTTTTCTGCTGGTGACTGGCCCAGATACCAAAGCAGCTCCAACTGGTCAGCCTGGAGCGAGGCACTGGTCCTGTCCTGCAGGGAGGCGTCCAGGCTCAGGGCGTCTGAGCACGGGGTCAGGGGCAGGCTGGGCACAGGCTCCAGGGTGAGGTCCTTCCTGACAACCTCCGGGGAGCTCCAGGAGGACAGGTCCATTGCCCTGAGTGCGTTCTTCAAGGGCCCGGGCCCCTCCGTAGGGGTCAGGTCAGGGGAGCCACCGTGGAAGTTTGCTTGTAGACAACGTGGTCCTTCCTGCAACTCAACCTTATCTTCCACGGGAACATCTAGCATTTCATTTCTCATCAGTGGGTCCTGATTTCCACTCAGGTCATTTAGATCACACGTGGTCTTATCGATATGAAATGCATCAACAAGAGATGATCTGTCAGTTTCTTCACCATTACTGGAGCTATCACTCAAACTATTTTCTAAAGCACGTGAACAGGCCACCGGCTGCTGAGATTTGAAATCCTCTGTCTCAATGTTCTGAAAGTTCACAGAACGCACCAGGTGGTTCAACTTTTCTTGAAGTTCTTTCACCTGACTTATGAGACCAACTTTCTGCAGCTGACGATCTTCCAGTAGATTTTCCTTATTCTGCATATAAAAAAGAATACGCATAGAGTAAGATAGTTGAACTACACACAGTCACATCTGTCTGTCTGGTATTTACAAGCCAGTCTGAGAGGCCGTCTGAACAGTTAACAATGAGCCTCCACGAGCCCTTGGGTCCCTTCGCAGCTCTTGAGATTTCAAGCTATTTTAATCCCACGAAGGAGGCTCTCGGCCGTGAGCCCCCTGCCTACAGGTGCTTGCTGCAGAGGACTCTGGGAAGGCAGCAGAGCAGGAAGCAGCAGGAGCCTGGCGCCCCCGCGCTGCGCTACACCTGCCCGGGCTGAAGTCTGTCCGCTGTCTCCAACTCTGGAGTCTGTCCAAGGTTTGCAACTTCCCAGGGGGGCCAGAGGGTGCACATCAGCTGCTACCCAGCCCTGGACCCCAGCCCTGGAGCAGCGAGCACAGGACGAGCACAGGACGTGTGTGAGGCACGGGGGGCCACAGGGGCTGCCCCACCAATACCAGGCACCTGTGCTCTGGCTGCTGCTCCTGATCATGAAGGGCAAAGCCACTGAGGCCATTGTTGCAGCCCCTCCCACTCTGGCTGAAATGACCTCCAGGAGATTTAAAGGGTCACTGCTCTCCTTTCCCACAACAGCATTTTTCTTTTTTCTTTTTGAGGAGAAATTAGATGGGCACAGAGACAGCCTACAACAACCGAACAAGGTGCACCTGAGTGGCTCAGTGGCTGTCTTAAAATCTCAAAAAAAAAAAAAAAAAAAAACAAAAAACTAAACCAAACAAGCAAAAAACCACAATAACAAAAAACAGCAAACTATGAGAAACAGATTCAGATTTCTATATTTACTAGACTCAAATGTTCATCATTCACAACCAAAAAAAAAAAAAAAATCCCAAAATCAGAAGGCATACAAGGACACAGGAAAGCAAGGCCCATTCAAAGGAAAAATACAAATCAAAAGGAACTGTCCCTGAAAAAGACCAAATGTCAGATCTACTAGTCAAAGATGTTAAAACAGTCCTGAATACATTAGAAGAACGAAAGGAGGATGTGGAGAAAGTGAAGAAAACGATGTGTGAATAGAGTAGAAATACAAATGGAGAGAAAGAAAATCTAAATGAACAAAAAATTCTGGAGCTGAAAAGTACAATAATTAAAAATTCACTAAAGGGATTCAAAGGCAGGTTTGAGGAGGAAGAAGAAAGAACTGGTAAACTTAAAGACAGAACAATGGAAATAATCATCTCTGAGGAAAAAAAAAAACTAACAAAAGCGAATTCAGACTAAGGGACCTGTGGGACACCAGCAAACAGATCAACATACGCTTTGTGGGAGTCCCAGAAGATGTGAGAAAGGCGGCTGAAAGAATTGAGGACATAATGACTGAACACTTCCAGAACTGATGAAGACACAAATATAAACATCCAAGAAACTCAACAAACGCCAAACAAGATGAACTCAGACACCCCAAAAACACATTATAATCAAATGTGTAAAAAGCTAAAGGCACTGAGAGAGAATCCTGAAAGCAAAGTGAAGTGACTTGTCACATACAAGAATCCTCAATAACATCACCAACAGGTTTCTCATCAGAAACTTCTGAGGCCAGAGGACAG
The DNA here is from genome assembly GCF_053574225.1 of Canis aureus. Classification (NCBI taxonomy): domain Eukaryota; kingdom Metazoa; phylum Chordata; class Mammalia; order Carnivora; family Canidae; genus Canis; species Canis aureus. The sequence goes on along the minus strand of NC_135640.1, from coordinate 43,877,356 downwards.
GGAGTAGTCCGTACACTGAGAGTGCTGAAAGAAAATCTGTCGACTAAAAATCCAATACCCAACAAAACTCCTTTAAGAGTGAGGAAGAAATCAAGATATTCCCAGATAAATAAAAGCTAAAGGAGTTCATGATCACTACACTTGCCCTGCAAGAAACGCTCAAGGAAGTCTTCCAGGATGAAATAAAAGGTGACTAGACAGTAACTCAAAGTCACGTAAAAAAAAAAAAATAAAGATCTCAGTAAAGGTAAGTGCATGCACAGTAATAGAAACCAGTGTATTAAACTGTACGTGTGAATAGAATTAACTGTATGTTAAAATACTTGAATTTTTTAAGAAGCTTGTGCTGTTGTGTAATAGTGGTTTTCAACTCCATATCATTTGTTTTCATCATGATTCAAAAGACATTTTAAAAAATTATTAATTAAAAGTTAGTATTATTAACTTTAGTTTGTAACTCCACATATCTTCTACACAATTTAAGAAGTTAATGGATTTAAAACAATCATTGGTTTATGTTTTGAGACACACAGGTATAAAAATGACATCAAAAGCCAACGGGATAGGAGCAAAACCTTATATAAAGGAATATTTTTAAAGTTAAGCTTGTATAGATTCAAACCAGTGTTATAATGCTAGATGCTAAATGTAATCCCTAACATAAACACATAAAGAAACCTAGCTATCCTATATAGACAAAGAGAAATGAGAAAGGGATTTAAACATTTCACCGTAAAATGTCAAAGAGAATACAGTAATGCAGGAAACCGGGGGGTGGGGAGGTGGGGCTGTAAGGCATTTGGAAACAATAAAATGATAAAAAATATGCCTCCTTATTTAGTAATTACTTTAAATGTAAATGGATTAATTTCTCCAAAACCAGAGAACAGCAGGATGGATACAAACACATGATCCTGGGGTACCCAGGTAGCTCAGCTGGTTGAACGTCTGACTCTTTTTTTTTTTTTTTTAATTTTTATTTATTTATGTATGATAGTCACAGAGAGAGAGACAGAGGCAGAGACACAGGCAGAGGGAGAAGCAGGCTCCATGCACCGGGAGCCCGATGTGGGATTCAATCCCGGGTCTCCAGGATCGCGCCCCGGGCCAAAGGCAGGCGCCAAACCGCTGCGCCACCCAGGGATCCTGAACGTCTGACTCTTGATTTCAGCTCAGGTCATGATCTCTCATGTCATGAGCCCTACTCAGCCTCCCGCTCAGTGGGGAATCTGCTTCTCTCCCTCTTCCTCTCCCTTTGCCTCTCCCCTAAGTGCATTCTCTCTCTAAAAATAAACAAAATCCTAAAATCAAACATAACCATATGATACAACCATATGCTGGCTATAAGAAGCCAAAAAAACCACAGAGCACAACAGGTTGAAAGTGAAAGGATGGAAAAGGTAATTCATGCAAATAGGAACCAAAAGAGAGTGGGGTGGCTATATTAATAATAGACAAAATAAATTTAAACCGAGAGGTTCTTTTTTTTTTAAGATTTTATTTATTAAAAAAAAATTGTATTTATTCATGAGAGACACACAGGGGGAGGAAGAGAGAGAGAGAGAAAGAGAGAGGGAGAGGCAGAGACACACACAGGCAGAGGGAGAAGCAGGCTCCATGCAGGGAGCCTAATGCGGGACAGGATCCCTGGTCTCCAGGATCATGACCTGGGCCGAAAGCAGATACTAAACTGCTGAGCCACCTGGGCTGCCCTAAAAGAGGTTCTAAAACACAAAGGGGATTGAACCAGTAATAAAAAAATCTCCCACTAAAGCAGAGCCCTGGACCTGAAGACTTACCGGTGAGTTCTACTGAACATTTAAGACTGAATACCAATCCTTCTCAAACTTTTCCAAAAAATGAAGATGGGAAAGCACTAGGCCCAAATGGGTTCACTGATGAATTCTACCAAACATTTAAGAAAGGTAAACCAATTCTCTACAGTCTCCTTTATAGGACAGAAGCAGAGGAGGGCGCCTGGAAGGATCAGTTAAGTGTCTGCCTTCAGCTCAAGTCAGGATCTCAGGGTCCTGGGATCCTCCCCAGCATCGGGTCCCTGCTGAGTGGGGAGCCTGCTTCTTCCTATGCCTCCTCCCCTCCCTTTATGTTTGTGCTCTTGCTCTTTAATAAATGAATAAAATCTTAAAAAAAAAAAAATCAGAAGAATGCCTCCTGACTTGCAGTATGAGGCCAGCATTACCATGATACTAAAGCTAAAAAAAAGACACAACAAAAACAAAAACTACAGACCAATATCCCTTATGAACATTGATGCAAAAATCCTAAAACACAAGCAAATTGAATTCAACAGTATATTAAATATATATGCCATAACCAGGTGGTGTTTATTCCTGGAATACAAAGATAGATCAACATAGGAAAACTCATCTGTGTAACATACCACATTAGCAAAATGAAGGACAAAAAAATTGCATGGTTGTCTTAATTGGCACAAAAAATGCATTTGACAAAGTTCAACACCCTTCCGTGATAAACACATTCAACATACCAGAAGGAAACTACTTTAATGTAAAAAACCATACATGAGGGATCCCTGGGTGGCGCAGCGGTTTGGCGCCTGCCTTTGGCCCAGGGCGCGATCCTGGAGACCCGGGATCGAATCCCACGTCAGGCTCCCGGTGCATGGAGCCTGCTTCTCCCTCTGCCTGTGTCTCTGCCTCTCTCTCTCTCTCTCTCTCTCTCTCTCTCTCTGTGACTATCATAAATAAATAAAAATTAAAAAAAAAAAAACCATACATGAAAAATACACAGCGTACGTCACACTGGACTCAAAGTGTGACAAACTTTCACACTGGACACACATCGCAATGAACTGGACTGAAAGATTTTCCTCTAACACCAGGAACAAAGCAAGAATGCCTGCTTTCTGGGGAGCCCCGCGGCTCAGTCGGTTCAGCATCTGCCTTCAGCTCAGGTCGTGATCCGAGGGTCCTGGGATCGAGCCTCACATTGTGCTCCCTGCTCAGAATGGAAACTGCATCTCCCTCTGCTCCTCACCCTGCTCATGCTCTCTCTCAAATCAATAAAATGTTAAAAAACAAAACAAACAAAAACAAAACAAAACAAAAAAAACGCCTGCTTTTACCACTTCCCTTCAACACTGTACTGGAAGTTCTAGCCAGTGCAATTAGACAGGAAAAAGAAATAAAATGTGTCCAAACTGGAAAAAAAAAATCATCTACATTCCATTATGATATGATCATATATATGTGTGAAAGACTCAATTAAAAAAAATCCTGAAAAAAAATAATAAATTTAAAAAATAAAAAATCCTGTTGGGACACCTGGGTGGCTCAACAGTTGAACATCTGCCTTCAGCTCAGGAACTGATTCGGGGTCCCAGGATTGAGTTCCACATTGGGCTCCCCATAGGGAGCCTGCTTCTCCCTCTCCCTGTGTCTCTGCTTCTCTCACTGTGTCTCTCATGAATAAACAAATAAAATCTTTAGAAGAGAAAAAAAATCAAAAATCAAAATAAATCCTGTTAGAATAAGTCAATACGGCAAAGTCACAGGATACAAAAATCAACATATAAAAATCAGTTGCACTTCTACACGTGAACAATGAGCAATCTGAAAAAGAAATGAAAACAATTTACAACAGCAACAAAAAAGAAGAAAATAAGAATTCACTAAACCGAGGAGATAAAACTATAAAACACTGCTGAAAAAAATTAAACATGACAAATAAATGGAAACACATTTCATGTTTAAGAACTGAAAGACCTAATACTGTTAAGATGTCAAAACTATCAGCGATCTGCAGATTCAATGCAATCTCTGTTGGCCTTGAAGGACAAGCAGCTGCGTGGGCAACGTGTCCTCCCGTGAAAACCTAGAGACAGGCCTGGAGCCCATTGAACTCCTGGGGCATCTTACAGGACAGGTAACTGAGGGCTCATTTCTCACAGGCCAGACGGACCGCAGGAGATGTGCATTTCTAGAGAATACCTAAACAAAACGTGCAGGAAATTTCAGAACAGACGTGAATAGGCCACTGCAACAACACGACGGAGCTGCCACCTAGGTAATGTGCGCATCACCTCTGCAAAAATGCCGCCGACTTCCCTACCACACAGAGCACAGCCCGTGCGCCGAGTACCTTCATCCTGGCCGGCGCTTTGCCGCGGTCCTCTGTTCTCAAGTGCATTTCGTTCTTCAGCAAGAGCAGCTCAGACTCCAGCTGCCTCTGGCAGACCGCAAGCACCGACATCACGCTGTCTTGTTTGAGCAGACCTGGGGGACCTGATGTCACCGGCAGCTCGGCAGGCTGCAAATCATCGTTCACTGCGTTCTATGACAAGCAGAAAAAACGACGACGGTGCTCGTGAGGATAAAGCTAAAGGCACCAGAAAGCCTGCTGAGCCCTGGGCCCCCTGGCTGGGGTGCCTCGGAGTCCCTGGAGCTCCAGAGCTGGCACACGCACCAGCAGGACCCCACCTCCCAGGTCCTGGGGAGCCTCGGGCCAGGCCTGCCATCTGCTCCCTGCACAGCAGGCCCGGGAAGCTTGCGGCTGGGGGCTCCAGGGCCAGCGGGACAACCCCACAAAGCTGGGGCCGACAGGAGCCGCCCTCCACAAGCTGGAAATGGCACGGGGCAGCAGGCAGGGGGCCTGACTCCCACTTCAAACCAAAGGGGAGCGCGTCCCAGAATGAATCAGCATTAAAAGAAATAGAGCAACAATTAAGACCCAGAAAGGAAAATCCAGGGAGCCCGGGTAACAAGGCCTCCTCCATATCATCGAACGTTCCGTCCTAGGACTTTGGAAACTTTAACTGACAACAATAGTAAGTTGAACATGAACCCTCCAGTCAGATTTCCCTGTGCACATGACGCCGACGTGAGGGCCTACGGACCACGAGCTTCCTATTCCTCTCTACCCAGGAGCCACCCCACAGAACCATTCCATGACTGCCCACCACACAGAGGACCGTCGCTAACATTTGAGGAGGAGACTAGGAACGGTAAGTTCTTGAGAGAACCTCCAAGCCCCAGTCTCGGCCCCCGGGGCCTGGGTCAGGGCCTCTTGCAGGTGCCATGTGCGCCCCGGCTCCCCGTGTTTGCCCCTGTACCCCACACGCTCCCCGCTCCTGACGCATGGACACCACGCCTCCAGCAAACCGGCAAGAGGGAACGGGGCCCACCTGGGGGTCTCTGACCTGGCCCTGGGCGGCCGAGGCCACCTGTCTGCTGTCCACGTCCTGCTGTGACGCTTCGTCCCGCGAGGCCTCTTTAGCCCTGGGGCCCGGTCCCTGCAAGCCACGTGCCCCCCGAGGGCGCAGGCGGGCCCCACGCGCCTGCTGCTTGTCTGCCTCCTTCTGGCACCTCAGGAACCGCTGGTTGAGCACCTGCAGCTGGCGACTGAGGCGGACACACTGCACTCGCAGCCGCTGCAGTTCCGGGGGCTCGTCCTCGGCGGCCAGGGGCTGCCGTTCCAGGGTGCGGCGGAAGCGGGAGAAGGCGGCCAGGATGGTCTCCAGCTCCGCAGAGTGGGCCAATTTCTGCCGCTTCATGGCGTCGATCTCTAAATCCCGTTCTGCAAGCCTCGCCTCCTTTGCTCTCAGGGCAGCTTCGAAGGCCTGGATCTGGGAGGCCATAGCCTGGACCTCAGCCTCCCTGAGGGCGGCGCTGCGCTCCAGCTCGGCCAGCTGCCCGGCGGCGGCCTCCTCCGCAGCCTGCAGGCGCTGCTGCAGGGCCTCCAGGGCCTGTCCGTGCCTGTGCTCCTGCTCCGCGAACAGCCGGCTCGCCGCCCCCGCCGCCGCCAGCGCCTCTGGCCCCACAGCGGGGGCGGGGACAGCGGGCAGCTCGCAGTCCACAGCAGCGGGCACGGCGGGCGCCCCGAGGGACAGCTCTTCCTGCAGCCTCTCGATGACCTCGTGGAGCTGCTCCATCTCCTCCGCCTTTTCTTTCTGCAGCCGTTGCTGGTTCTCTCGCAGGTTCTCGATGATGGATCTCAGCTCCTCGATCTCTGAGCTTCTGTCATAGGTGACCTGAGCAAAAAGCACATTCAGAGATGAAAGCCACGATTCACCCTCAGCCTGCGGCTTGGTGCGGTGACTTCACAGCTGTGGGAACAAACAAGTGACGTTTAATACTCGGAAACGCCCAATGCTACACGCCAGCTTCGTCAGGAACGTCAAGCTGCTTGGGAAGTAAGAACGCAGTTGCCGCTTCGCCACCTGCTCAGACGCCTCATGACCCCCGTGCCCGCCCCACGGGCAGGGGCAGCCCAACAGGCCACGTCTGTCTCCGTGGCGCCCCCGTACTCAGGCCACCACCTGTACCGTGTGTGGTTCGGTGACGCTTACACAATGATTCGTTAGGCTTTACTAATGGGAGACACTCCAGGTCTTGGACCTCGTTCTAACTCTGGGAGAGGATCAGGCTTGGGAACCAGCCCTGGCGAAGGACGGGACCAGCAGGCACGTGGACTGGGAGGGTGCTCGCACTGGCCGGCTGATGCCGTCCTCAACGATTTTAAGGTACAAGATGTCATTATTTGTACTTTGAAGATAAGACAACGGAAACTCACATGTCAAATATCCTGCCAAGACTGCAAAGACAGTAAATGGAAAATCAGATTGAAACGCTATGTGGCTCCAAACTTCATTCTCGCGAGCCTGTATCGCTAGCAGCCACCAACCGATTTATGCTCCAGTTAGCAATCCTCAGCCAGTTTCTTTTTTCTTTTTTTTTTAATTTTTATTTATTTATTCATGAGAAATAGAGAGAGAGAGAGGCAGAGACACAGGCAGAGGGAGAAGCAGGCTCCATGCACCGGGAGCCCGATGTGGGACTCGATCCCGGGTCTCCAGGATCGCGCCCTGGGCCAAAGGCAGGCGCTAAACCGCTGCGCCACCCAGGGATCCCCTCGGCCAGTTTCTTATAGTCCAGTGTTTGCTTCCTAAAAATTGTGGGCTTCATAACAATTCTTGGTTTTACTAGTACCCTTGGTGCCTTTCAACTCAAAATCAAACCTGACGAGCAACGGGCGGCTGCATTGAGCGCCAGGAAAGGCCTACCTCGCGGAGCGCGCCACTTCCCATCCCGGCCAGCTGCGCCTCGAGCTGCTCGCTCACACACATGATCTCCTTTTCTTTGTTTTGCAGAAATGCCTGTGGAAATACAACCACCAATAAAACGTGACGATGGGCGTGGTCCCTGACCTGGCACACGAAGCACCCGAAATAAGGTAGCTTGAAAGACGGACACTCCATTTGAAAATGGCTTCCTGTTTGGGTGTGTTCTGTTCACGACTGAGGAGGGCACCCGATGCCTGAGACTGGCTGAAACCCGGATTTCACGGACGTCACGCAGCCTGCGAGGGGCGGCACGGAGGACACGCGCTGAGTGTACCCTGGCCCCTTGGGTTCACGCCCCCACAGCTGCCAGGCACCACAGGCAAGGGCTCTGCACTGGGCCACAAAGCCATCGGCACAGCCGTCTCTTTACAAGCTGGACTCTCTGCTAGAGCTACAAGAGGAGATTTAAAAACAGGGTATTTTGGGGGCACCTGGGTGGCTCAGGCGGTCACACATTCCACTCCTGGTTTCGGCTCAGGTCGTGATCCCAGGGTCCTGGGACCGAGCCTCACGCTGGGCTCCACGCTCAGCGGGCCGTCTGCTTGGGATTCTCTCCCGCCCTCCCCTGACTCTACAATCAATCAATCTTTATTTCATCCTGCTCGTAGCAAGGATTAATGAGCAACTATGTAATGCAAGTCACCGCTTCTAGAACAAGGTAACGACCCTGTAACGACCCAAATTAGGTCAATGGTGATGATTCATTTCCTCCTCACAGTTCTGCCATCAGAGAGGTTTGTCTCTTGTGCCGTGTGACTCCAGCCAGCGTCCTCTCAGAGCCACTAGCAGGACGCAGAGGACGGCGCGGGAGGACACAGGCCACCATCACCCATCACCCGCCAGGGAGGCTCTGGGTTCTGCCCCCGACTGCACTTTCCAGAGCTGCCCCAGCTGCCGACCTCAGAACGGAAGGCAGGTGCCTCCTGAAACGGCAGAGGACCATCCCCGGCCTCACGTCTGCAGCCCATGATCCACGGTCGCCCGGGGGGCTGCAGCACTGACACGACCATGAACCCGGCTGTCTGGGGGTCTCCCCGGCGCACCTTCAGGCTGGCGTTCTCCTCCTGAAGTTCCCGCACACTGACGGCCGCACGGCTGCTCTGCGCGTCTAATTCCAAGTTCAGGTGCAGCACTTCATCACTCTTACTTACTAGGTCATCTTTCATCTTTCCTAATTGTTCTTTTAAATCCAAAACCTTTCATTAAAACAAAAAATATTAAAAATTATTTAATGTTCTAAGTCACTCAATAATTATTAAAAATTACTTTACATTGGGGCCCCCGGGTGGCTCAGCAGTTTAGCGTCTGCCTCCAAGCTCAGGGCGTGACCCCGGGGTCCCAGGATCGAGTCCCACATCGGGCTCCCCGCAGGGAACCTGCTTCTCCCTCCTCCTGTGTCTCTGCCTCTCTCTGTGTCTTTCATGAATAAATAAAATAAATCTTAAAAAAAAATTTACAAGACTTTAAAGTACATGCTGAGAAGAGTCATTAACATCTAATAATCACGAAGGTACACAGCAGTCGCAGCCCCACTTCCCGCATCACCTGGACGTCCTGCCCTCGCCAGCCGCCCCCAGCCCCCACTCTTGCCTCGCTCTCTCGCTGCTGGAGCGCCCTCTGCACCGCCTCTAACTGGACTTCTGGGCCCTCGGGGCAGCTGTCTGCAGGAGGCACAGGGCACCTGCCCTCATCGAGTTTAGACTGTAGTGTGGACACCAGAAGCAAGTTGCTCATCTGCTTCTCCTGTAAGGCCTCTTTATCCTGATTAAGAAAAAAAGGCTTATTTTAGGCAAGTTTTTCAGGAACAAGGGGTGTCAAATTGTGACCTGAGTGCCCAGTGTCCTCACATGCCCCTGGCACTCAGCTGCACACACCTGCACACGCCACACACATGACCTCCAGAGCAGAGATCCACCTGGTGAAGGATGGGACCCCAAAGAGAGGGCCATCGTGTGTGCCTGTGAGTCCACTGCAGTGAATCTGTCCTTAGTAGTTATTCAAGAAGGAAAAAAATTGTCCCTAGGCTATTGGCTATTAACAAAAAAAACTGCAAAGAACTTGCCTGAGAAGAGGCCAGTGGCTGACAATGTTACTCTGTATAACGCATGTTAACGTCTCACTGGAAAAGTTTTCAAACAGTATTTACTATGGAGAAATTGGTCACAACAAATTACATGGAAAAGAAGTTACAGTAAGTGGCCCAAGTTTGTACAGAGAAAAAAAGGCATTTTCTATGCCTGCAGCATCTAATAAGCTCAGGAGGTGTTTGCTGAGAGAAGGAAGAGGGAGCAAGTGATGCAGGGAAAAAAGAAGGGTGGGGGGGGGGCGGGGAGGAGGCGCTCCTGGGGAGGGCACCCAAGCCCTGCCTTGGCCTCCCGCTCGGGCTGTGAGTCCCTAAGCCGCTGTGGCAAACCAACTGAACCGAGCGGGGCTCACAGGACCCTGGAAGGGGTGCGGTCTTGGGGCCGACGCCAAGTAGGGTGCTGGCGTGAGGGGCTGAGGGGAGAGCAGCTGGGGACGCTGCCCTCGGAGGGGAGGGCGGGGGTGGGGGGGCACAGTGTGGGGTCCCGCAGACTCGGGCTCCCCCGGCGCGGGCTGCTACCTGCTGCAAGGCCTTCATGGCGTCTCTCTGCCTTTCCAGCTCTTCCCGCAGCTGAGCCGCCTCCCTCCTGCAGCTCGCGTTGGTCTCCTCGAGACGTCGGATTTCCTCTTCCTGGATCATCACTTGTCTGTCCGCCAACTCTTTCTTTATGACCAACTCGTTAAAGCCATCTGATTTCTCTCTCAACTTTTCTTGCAACAATTCAACCTAAAACAACAAGAACGCCTGAGAAATGTGACAGTGACAGCACCACCTCCTAAGTACGGGAGCACACGGCACGGCCAGCGGGCACGCCGCGCAGAGGCACACGCCCACACACGGCAGGCACGTGGGCGGGAGGGGACCGTGTGGACACCCTGGCTGCACTCGGGGCTCCGCCACTGGGGGGTCACACTGGGGGCCCAGGGAACGATGCACGGAATGCCTCAGTGCTTACAACTGAAAACGAACCCAGCATAGTCCCCATATACGCTCAGTGTTTGAACCAGCACACCAGCCACAGCCGCAGCAGGCGGGGGACGCACGCAGGTCCGCTCCAGCAGAGGGAGGCAAGGGAAGGAGGAGCAGGCCCCCGTGCAGCAGCCCCCACGCTGTGCAGGGGAGGGGAGGGGAAGGAGGCGGCGCCCACCATGCAGACCCCCAACACCCCTACCTCCTCGTCCAGCTGCTCCTCCTGCCGTTTCCACATACAGGGAAGGAAAAATTGTTCCACAGGTAAGTCTTTAGAACATGATGCAGAACATTACCCAACGGGCAGAGCACGCGTCAGGCTGACTTACGTCGCTGACACGAGGGCCATGGGGCCGCGGCCGGGCCGCCTGGCGGAGCTGCTCCTCCAGCCTCTGGATCTCCCGCTGGAACTCCTCCCGCTCGTGTTCCCTCTCGACAGCCTGCTCCTGTGGACAGAGGCAGTCTGCTCGGATGTCTCAGAGGCACGCAGGCCACGGCACTTCTCCCTCCGGAGGGAAGGCCGACCGCCTGCGCAGACGCGGACCGCCCAGCAGGCGCTCGCAGCACTTCCCTCCACACCACCTGTCCACCGGCTCGATGAAGAGGTGGCCCTGCAGGTGCAGCGAGAGACTCTGCAGAGTGTGGACAGAACAGCCACAGACAGCAGACGGCTCGGCCCAAGGGGGCAGGGCTGGGCATGCAGGGCTGGCACGGGGGCTGGGGGGGGGCCCCGCAGGCCACGCACAGGCGCACGCTGACCCCTTGGGGATGTGTGCCTAGAGTGACCCGGCCACAACGCCCCGGCCGCGTGCTAACCCTAACACTGTGTCACGGACGCTCACGCTACAGGGCCGGCATTCAGGGACACAAGCACACTTAGTCAAGATGCTCACGTCCATGAACTGCCGCTGGCTCCGCAGATGCTTGTCCAGAGCCGCCATCTGCTGCCTCAGCGCGGACAGCTCCTCGGCCTGCTTGGCACACGCTTCGTGCCGAGAGAGCTGCTCCTCCAACTCCGCCTCGAAAACCTTCATCTGAGAGAGCAGCGCCGCGCGGTCCTTCTCCGACTGCTTCCTGGCCTCCGACTGCTCCTGCGTCAGACACTCCACTTCCCTACGAAGAGCTGAAGAGACAAAACAGGGAGAAAAGCCCCACAGATCAGGGCAGGGACGTGGGCTGAAGCAGAAACGGGAAACGTGCCCGGCAGGTGCCCCCCACGGCGGGGCAGACACACACCACATCCAGCCGCCCCAGCAGCCCCGGGCCCCGAGACACAGCCGGCCCCGAAGGACATGCACCCACAGCCAGCACGAGCCTGGGTGCTCACCACTGGGCTAAATGCCCCCAGAGACAAAGCCAAGGACGTTAGAAAAGAGCGGGAGAATTACAGCTTTTAAATTAAAATTCGCTAAAATAAAGAAATGTAAAGCTTGAGAAGACTACATCTTGGTATTTCCAAACGACCCATCAGTGGGTTTTCTAGGAATCACGCCTCCACATAGATTGTCCTGTGTGGACAAGATGCAGCCGAGGACTCGGTGAGGGGGCGCACAGCCCGACGGAGAACGCACTGACGGCACAGCCGGGGCCGCGGCAGGGCCTGCCAGACGTCAAAAGCCAGTCTAAAATTAAGTGGGGAAGGCCCCAGTCCCCGTGGGAACTGTACGCTCATAAGCACGTCTAGTAGAGGAGGCTGGCCTCTGAGGAGTCCTAAAGTGCGCAAACTATCCACAAACTGAAATTTTGATTTCATAGGTTTTCATTTATAGTTTATTTGCTTTCAAAACTCCTTCTTATAAAACCCTGCCAATCTCTTATGCCAAACTGCCATCACCACTACTGGAACATTCCCAGGGAATTCTCATGCTAGTAAGTCAGCAATTAGACTAAATTGCCTTAAACATGCAGTTAGAACCACATCATCCCCACCCGGGGGTCGTGCTGCCTGGCCGCCCACCCAGACGGCACCATCCTCGGGGCCACATGCTGCAGGAAGGGCGCCCAGCCACAGCTCGCGAGGGCCCCGTGCAGGTGGCACTGAAGAGAAGGTGTCATGTGGTCACTCAGGCCATGCCGAGGGCCACCGACGCTGTCGGAGCAGCAGAGGAGCTCCACTCGGGGTCCCCCAAGACTCCCCTAAGACCTTCCAGGCCCCAGGGCTGGCCCCCGGCCCCAGGACAATGCACCTGCCACCAGACGGGGCTCCCTGCCAAGCAGCACCGGCCGCGGAGGGCGTCACTGGATAAGAGCTAGCGCATTTCCACATGTCAACAGGGAAGGTTAAAGTTGGTGTTTTTGTTAACAGTTTGCCACAAAAGCCTTAAAGTATTTTTCCTCTTTAGTAAAAACTGGGGCATCTGGTGCAGCAGACACAGCTCATCTCACACAGCAATCTGGTCTGTGTTTACAAACCTGAGTCCTCGTGTGCTATGGGAGCAGGAGTGCCTATGAATGAAAACACAGCATTTTGAGACACGGGTATTAAAGTCAGCAGGGCGCCAGGGCTTGTCTGTGGTCCTGGACAGTCTCTAACGCCCACGCCCTCGCGCCACCACGACGGTGCGAACACCTGCATCCCCCGACATCCGTATGGTGGGCCTCACAGATGGGACCTGGGCTTTCCCAGAGGCTCTGAGAGCGCCCAGCCCTTCCGCACGGGAGGGCACAGCAAGAGCCGGAGCTCCCCAGAAGGGGCGTGTGCGACTCTGTGTGGGACCTCCACCCTCCGAGACTGAGGGCAGCAGGTGCCCACCGCTTGTACCCGTCCACACTATTCTGGGATGGCAGCCAGGCACGCCATTTGCTCTTGGGCTGCAGCAGGTCTTGGCTGCCAATAAATTTAGTGCAGACTTTTAAAAAGAAACAGAAACCACACTTGGGGTAGACGGCACTGCCCTGAGAGCAGCCGCGAAACACACCACACACCTAACAGGCACCACGCAAACAGGCAGAGCCGCATCTCCCCACAAGGTGCAAGGACCTCTAAAGGCACTTGGACATAGGTCAACACTCACGAGGGCCCAGAGCAGAATCAGGACCACGGGTACCCTGGCTGTTCCTGGGAAGCCGGTGGTCAGGGAAGGTCAGCAGGTGCTGTGCACATGGGCAGCATTTATCTATTTATTTTTAAAGATTATGTATTTGAGAGAGACAGCACACGCACATGAGTGTGAGCAGGGGGACGGGCAGAGGGAGACAGGCAGGCTTCCCGCTGAGCAGGGAGCCCGATCCCACAACCCCAAGATCACGACCTGAGCCGAAACCAAGAGTGTGACACTGAGCTGACTGAGCCACCAGGCGTTCTGGGCAATATTTCCACAGCTCCGGCAGGGGTGCGTCTGCAAACCTGAGCGCAGAGCTGTGCGTGAAGGGAGAGGAACTGTGTGAGTGAAGGGAAAGAACAGAGGCCAGGTAAGAAGGCCAGGTGCGGCTAACAGGATGAAAGCCAACCAAGGACCGAGCGCGGTGTCAAAGGGAAGGAGCAAAGACTGGCCCCGCTCACATCTGCCAAGGTGCCAGGGCTACGGGCGCTGCGGCCACACAGGAGGCCAGGCCTCTCTGCAGGGTAACCAGAGACGCAGAAGAGCAGCCGCGTCCACAGCCTCGAGAAGATGTGCAGGGGGAGGCAGGCCCGGGCGCAGCGGAGCCCCCGGGACGGACCTCACAGAGGCAGGGCCACTCGGGCCTTGGGGAGCGACGACGAGGCTGCCCCCTGGCTCAGGGCTACACGGCTGCTCAGCTGCTCAGGCCCCGTCTCTCAACTCCAACACCTGTGAGCACCCTCGCTCGCTCGTGGTGGTTAATAAACTGGGTGGGTGGGGTGTGGGCCCGGCCACCCCACCGGGCCTCAGGCTGGGAGCGGGCGGATGGGGCCCTGCACAGGGACAGTCTGTCCCACTGGGAGGCGCAGCCTACGGGAAGGGCCGGGACAAAAGGAACGAGGTCTAAAGAAATAACCTGAGGCTCACAAGTCCTCAGACCTGAAGCAGAACAAGGCATGTGCAGGAGCCCCACCGAGTCACGGCAAAGGGGCGGTAAGAAGAGCAGGGCAGAGGGCAGCTCCTCAGAACACCTGCGAAGAAACAGGTGCCTCAGCAAAGACAGCGGGTGCAGGAGAACAATGGTTTATGGCCTCCAATTTAAGAAAAAGAAATCAAACCTTTTTTTTTTTTTTTTTTAAGAAATCAAATCTAAAACCACATGTCGCCAGCTACAACTTCATTTATAGAAAAGAGTCAAGTAAGGAAATTCCAGGCACTGGAGGTCTTGGGAAATTCCCTGCACATGATCCTGCCGTGAGCCCATTCACTCCGCGAGGAGCCACGGGAAGAACACCCCCAAGAACTCACATCTGTGCAGACGGCAGTATGCACGCGGCACAGGGTCCACAGGGCACGCGTGCTCACTCACACACTCACGCACTCTCACACATCAACGGTGCCTCCCTGGACACCAGCATGGCCGGGCACCGGGCAGAGACGGGAGCAGGAGAAGGGACACGAAGAGTAAGCAGACACACAGCGTTGCGGTCAGCAGCGGAGCGTCCCTGCCCCCAGAACAGGTCACCGCGCACCAGGAGAGACAGCAGGAGACCCCCGGGCAGCTTTCCAGGCGTCGTTAACACGAGACCCACAAGAGACACAACTGACGGTGGAAAGAGACTCAAAGGGTGAAACCAACAAAGACAGGTCAAGTTTTCAACATCAGAAATTCAACTCAAAAAATAGAAAAAGGACAGAGAGATACGTCCAGGTAGACAGACGTTATCGAGCGGCGTCGGGCAAGAGGAGGGGGTCGGGAGCCATCACGCACAGCCCGCGGCTGGAGACCCGGAGCACGGCAACTCCGCCGTCCAGGAGCTGCGGTCCCGGGGACCCGCCTTCGTGCTCACAGCACGAAGGATCCAAGAAAGGGCAACCACGAGGCCCTGAGGGCTGGTTGTGTCTCAAGGGAAATTAAAAAGAAAAACTTGGGGGAAAGAGAAATGAAAAACGAGGCTCCCGAATGGCGCAGAGCGGCACAGGGACGGCCGAGGTGCAGCAGGCCCGGGGCGGCTGCGCCCACACGGGCGTCCCCGGGGCGTCCTCAGGGACACCGCCACCTGCAAACCCCAGCAGCGCAACCCTCCGTGTTCCAACCGCTCGTACCTTAACTATTTTAAAGAGGAGACCTCTGACGGCCTGAAATCACGGCGAGCCTGTTACGAACACGTTTCCCTACCTGAGGGTAACGTTACACAATGTTTTAAGGGCGCACCCAAGGGCGGTCAGCGGCCGTGCTATCTGCACTGAGGCCTCCGGGAGGGCGCAGCCGCGCAGGGCTCCCGCCTGCCCCGCTCCGCAGGCGCCGCTCTCACCAGCTTCTCTCGCCTCTGCTTCTGCGGCCGACGCCTCCTTCTGGCTCCACAGGGCGGAATTCTCCTCCTTCAGCTCCGCCTGCTGCTGCGCCGCCCGCTGCAGCTGCTGCCTCAGACCCTCCAGCTCCTCCGCCAGGCCGTGCTCGGCCGTCTCCTGCCGGCGCAGCGCCTCCTGCAGGCTGGCCTTCTCCTCCTTGAAGCCTTCGATGATGCCTGAGATGGAGACGGGCCGCTGAGGCCTCACGGAGGAGCAATGGTCGGCCCTCCCAGCCGCAGCGCACCTGGGAGCTCGCACCTGGGAGCTCGGCGCTCGCCTGCGTCCCGCTCCCAGACGACAGGCCTGTGCGCCCGGGGGGCGGGGGGGGGGGTGGCGAACACGGGGAGAGGCCTCAGCACCGCCGCATGTGACTCCCTCACACCACGGCCGCCACCCGGCGCACAAGCGCTGTGACACCAGGGACCAGACGCCCGACGTGCGGGGGTCCCAGGGGTCACAATGTCCCTTCCAGGACACCCGCCGCCCATGACGGGAGGACAGACATTCCCACCTCACCACAGCGCTGAGGCTGTCGGCCCGGGATCTGCGCTCCTGATCCCAGGGTTTCCTGAGGAAGGTCACCGGGGCCTCACGCCATGGGCGCTACTTAGTCCCTCGCTTCACTCTTAAAGTTGTGAGTCCTCCCCTTCCCCGGTGCCCCGGGCCTGTGTCCCCGCAGCCCTCCGCCCGCAGCCAGCGCTCACCCTGCGCCTGGTGTAGCTCCAGCATCAGCCGCGTCCGGGCCGCGTTCTCCTCCTCCAGGCGCTCCAGTAACTGCTGCTGCTTCCTGACGACCTGTGCCGTCTCCTCGTTCTTACAGCTAAATTCTTTCTCAAAACGAGAATGAATCTGACGCGCTTCTTCCAGCTGTTAACACATTTGGAAACCAGAACCACACGTCAGAATAAAGCTCACGTTAACACCAACGGACTTAGAATCCCGGCACAACTAGAATTCTGACAAAACCACAAATACTCTGTAAGAAGCAACACTGACGTTCAATACCGTGTCCGTTATACGCAAATTTGCTTTTTCAACAATTTTCAAGAAAGAAAAATTCTGCACAGCTACAATGCTGCACAGAAAGTTCACACGTGCACGAACGACGGACGCCACACATCTGCACAGTGACGCTGCCGAGAGGGCGCGTTTCCAAGGCCATGAGAACTGTTCATCAAGAGCCCCGAGGCCGCACAGGATGACCATCTGTGCTCCACGGGTGGAGGAGGAGGCAGGGAGGCCGTGGGTGGGAGGGGAGGGAGGGAGGCTCCCTGGGCCGGCCACCTCGGCGGGCATGGGGCCTGACGCACCCTTACCCCCTGCAGACCCTCCCTGACTCGGTCTCCACGAGGTGCGAGGTGCGGCCTCCCGCGGTGCCCTGTCCTGGCTCAGCCCCAGGCCCCGATCTCGCCTCCCTCCCCTGCCCAGGCTGCGGCCCAGGCTAACCCGTGGAGGCAGACGCCTACAGCCAGCTGTGCCGACAGACGCCTGAGCAGCCGGCCTGGGCCTCCCTCGGCCTCCCTCACACTCAGGCACCTCCAGCTTCCCCAGACTCTGCCTCTGAGGGAATCCACTGGTTTCCCCTTGAAAGCAGCCCCAAGGCTGCTCTTCTCACACCAAATGGAGAAGACTTATTCAAGGATTCCTGGGATGTAAACAGCAAGGTTTTGACTAAAAATGCATATTTTCTAATTAGGTTCAACGTGAAAAAGAATCCCTACGCTGCCTGTCATGTATTCATATTTCTTTTTTTTTTTTTTTTTTTAATTTTTATTTATTATGATAGTCTCACAGAGAGAGAGAGAGAGAGAGGCAGAGACACAGGCAGAGGGAGAAGCAGGCTCCATGCACCGGGAGCCCGACGTGGGATTCGATCCCGGGTCTCCAGGATCGCGCCCTGGGCCAAAGGCAGGCGCCAAACCGCTGCGCCACCCAGGGATCCCTGTATTCATATTTCATGTCTTTTCTAACTGTACAAAACTTTCTAAAAAGTTGAGCATAACCCCCTGTTCTGGTGATAATCTCTGGACATAAATATATTCAACGTGAAGTTAAAAGGGTGCAGGAGGTAGACAAAGGAGAGACGCCAAACCACGTGTCATCAACCCCACACTCAGCTCTTCCTTTCCATTCGCAGCAAACCTACTGTCTCCAGAATTTGGGCTCAGAAAAGACTTCTGCTTAGGAAAAACACAGAGGAGCATCACTGGTAGTAACAGAAAATGAGAACAATATGAGAAAGCAGGTACGTACCCAAAATTGACGGTTTCTGCCCCTGAATCCTAAAGGAGAAGACAACAGCGAAAGAAGCCAGATCCACCCAGAAAGTGCCAATGCCCCTTCTCGCTCTGTAGGCTGCAGCCGAGAACCAGAAACACCGAATGGACAGCGGCCAGCACCGCGCCTGGGAGTGGCACCATCCTCATCCACTAAGCTTACGTCGCCAAACCATGCAACCTAACCACTTATCGAACCCGTTATCCTCAGAAAAAGGGAAACACTAACAGGAGCCAACATAGGGCCGCAGATGGACGGCACGCGGAGCCGTGTCTCACCTGCCTGGTGGAGTCCAGAGCCAGCTCCAGCAGGCCCTCCACCGCCAGGCCCAGACTCTGGTAAATCCTCCTAATCGGCTGCTCGTACTCCAGTGAACTTTCTGGGCTCATGAAAAAGCTTTCACAGATGTGACTGCTAATTTCAGCCTCTGAAGGCATCTCCACGCATTCAGGCAAACTTCTGTCCAGTTCCAGCAGGGCTGCCTCAGACCCAGGCCACGTCTCTTCAAGCACTGGTGCTGCAAATGAGCAAAGACGTAAACCTGCATATACCACGCGCGCGGCAAGCAAGCTCCCAGGACCAGGCCGTCAAAGGACAAGCACACCCGTGTCCCAGAGGCACTGGCCCACCTCCAGCTTCGGGAGCTCATCCGGCCCGGCCCCACACAGCAGGGAAGGAGGGGGACAGCACGGAGCGCTCCGGCCCCAGGGCTCAGACGCAGGGCCGTCCGGGCACTCACCTGCAGACAGGGCCTGGCCGCTGGGCCACGCACCAGGTGGGTCTTCATCCTCCAGACAGAGCCCCACGCGCTCACTGATCCGGCTCTTCAGCGCGATGGCAACCTTCAGCATCTCTCCAAACAAACTGAGCAGCCTCCGCAGAGCATCTCGGAGAGCTCTCCTGAGCAAAGCACACAGCGGGCCGTGAGCTGTCAGCCGTGTCAACTCTGCCTGACTCGGACAAGAGGGGCACAGCCGGGGGGCAGCTCTGCCAACGAGACCTAACCTCTGGGCTGCTACCATTGACTTTGAGAAGGCGTCATCTTACTGTTAGTTTTCGTGGGCTCCTGTGCCCACTCACAGCCTCTCGGACCCCCAGGAGGACAGCACCAATGTGGCTGGCCCTCTCTGGCCACAGCATAGCGACCACACCCAAGACACAGCTGGGGTGAAGGGCTGCAGCCTGTGCATAAGTGGACCAGCCGACACGGGTCCTCATACCTGGGAGATGCCGGGGCCGAGGGGGTGGGGGACACTCGTACACCCCAGCCATTCACGCGCTCACACCGCCACCAAGGGCCTGGGGCAAGGCCTCCTCCCAACACCGGGACCCCACTGAACAACACGTGGAGAGCTGCCCAGGGGAGAGACAGGAGGACCGGGGCGGGAAAGCAGCACGGGGGCAGACTGCACGCAGCACACCAGTTGCTCCCTGCTGCCCAGGCCTCCAGAGGGCAGGCAGGCACAGGACAAGACATCCTGTGGGGGGAGCGGGCGGAGGCAGGCACGAGGATGACAGCGGCTATGGAGGGTCAGGGAGGGCAGGGGTCACCCTCAAAGGCTAGGAGGGCTGCAGTCCCCTCGATGATCCTCAACCGTGACAAACGCTTGTGGGTGTCAGGAGTCTGCAGCTGCTGCTCACCCACTGGCCCCATCTTGCACACCTGGAATCGTGTGTGGAGCCAGTCGCTCTACAGCCTGAGGGGCGCTCAGGCCTGGGCCCCAGCCTCCAGACACCTACGGACAGGTGCTCTCCTCGAGGCCAGTGTTCAAGGGGCTCTAGAAGGAAGGACGTGCTCTCTGCACAGCCAGCTCAGCGGCAGCAAGGCCCACAGCCCCTCGGTGCACGCAGGCAGGCACCCTGGGCACAGACAGCCGACCCGAAGGCGACCCCAACGGCGACCCCGGCCATGACCCCGGGGGAAGGCCCACGGGAGGCCCTGTGAGCTGCAGCAATGCACCAGGTAAGCCAGGTGCTCGGACACAAGCGAGCCCTGCAGCCTCAGCTACACACTAACGGGTCCTTCCGCGGCCGACCCACAACAGCAGAAACAAGGCTCCGGGTCAACACGGGAGAAATCTGAATGCTACAGGGCAGGAACTTCTTTTTTGTTTTTAAGATTGTATTTACTCCTGAGACACAGAGAGGCCGAGGGGGAAGCAGGCTCCCTGCGGGGACCCCGACGTGGGACTTGATCCCAGGACCCCGGGGTCACGCCCTGAGCTGAGGCAGACGCTCCACCGCTGAGCCCCGGGCGGCCTACAGCAGGAACTTCTTAGTGAAACCCAGGCAGCCGGACAAGGGGCAGCCCGACTCGCGCCCCGCGCCAGCTCCTAGGGCGGGCGGTAGAGCGGGCGGAAGCCGGCACAGCCAGCCGACGAGGAGCCGCGACACTTCCAGCTCTGGCGGGCTTCGTGGGACCTTCTGATGACAGTGGCCCCACCCGGGCCCCCCACACTATAAGCCCAACCCCCCCCAGGGAGCCCCCGGGGCTGCACTTCTCCAAGGGGGCGGGAGGTGGGAGCCCTGGGCCGGAGGGCAGGTGCACAGACACTCCGGGGCCCCTGCGCTCTGCAGCCAGGCTCCAGAGAAAACCCGAGACAGAGACCTTGCTCGCGGGGGCGGCCCCGGGCCCGGCTGGTCCCACGCTTACAAACAGTGTGTCCTTGTAACTAAGTGGACCGACGCCCCAGAGGTAGTGGGGACTTCGAGCTCCCTACACCTGTTACTCACGATTGGGGAGGCTCCTTCACAAAACAGACAAAAGCCTGAGGGGATGCCTATTTTAAAGGGTCTCTTGAGGCTTCTGGATGTTTCTGATGTATTGTTCGCCTCCTAAGGGCCCTGAGGCCCTCCCCCACCTCCTCTTCCCCCTCTCCTGAACCTACCCAAACCTGCCCAGTCTTCGAGGACCTAAGTGCGGGAGGCTTCTGGTGCACTCTGGACTCCGACCACCTGCGAGCTGCAGCTACGTGTCCTCAAGTACCCAACGACTCGGTGGGTTTGTGGAAGTAATCACCAGTTCTTCACATTTACGTGTCTGTCCCCAGGCCTGCTGGGGAGGGCCAGACCTTGGATCAAACTGCCCAAAGGAAACACCCCAAGGGGGATTTAGGGAATCAGGCCCTCAACTTCCCTCCGGGTGCTAGAACACTGGCAGGAAGTCCCTGAGCAGTTACAGTAGCTTTTCCTATACCTGATAGGAACTAACTTGTGGGGCGCCTGGGTGGCTCAGGTAGTTAACCGTTGGCCTTCACCTCAAAGCCTCGGGGGTCCTGGGTTCCAGCTCCCCCCTCCTTCCCTGCTCAGCGGGGAGCCTGCCTCTCCCTCTGCCCCTCCCCGCCTTGTCTCTCTCTAATAAATAAAATCTTTTAAAAAACCCAAAACAAGGGATCCCTGGGTGGCGCAGCGGTTTGGCGCCTGCCTTTGGCCCAGGGCGCGATCCTGGAGACCCGGGATCGAATCCCACGTCGGGCTCCCGGTGCATGGAGCCTGCTTCTCTCTCTGCCTGTGTCTCTGCCTCTCTCTCTCTCTCTCTGTGACTATCATAAATAAAAAAAATAAAAAAAAAAATTAAAAAAATAAATAAACTACAACTCTTAAAAAAAAAAAAAAAAAAACCCAAAACATGCCTATACACAAACGCCCAATAAATCTGTTCACTGACCATTACAATGGACTCCAAATGGTCTTTTTGTGACCATTCTAGTCTTTCGTCTAGATGCCGATATGGTCTTTTTTTGTTTGTTTGTTTTACAGGCTGAACCAGGAACTTTCTCTTTTAGTTAACAAGACTAGGACAGAATGGGAAACTGCCCACACTCCATATTTAATTACTACAGCAAGCCAGCTGCTCACATCCTACATGGGTCACCTAAAAAACTGCTAAAATCCTCAACTTTCAAATCTGACAAGTGAAGGCAACAAAACAAATCCAGAAAACTTCCAGCTTCTGCCACTGCAAAGAGCCAGGGCACTGGAGAGGAAAAAGAAGGAACTATTACAAACGTAAGCACTTGAGTTGGCTCAAGCCCTCTAGCCAGACTCCCCTGACGCGGGGCAGGATGCAGGAAAGGTCCTCCTGGCACCGAGGGGTAAAACCAATAGACGTGAAACACCTGACTCTGTCAGCAATGCTTTCAGGGAAGGATCTTCATCAAAAGGGGGAAGTGTAAGAATAAATAAAAGAAAACCTCAATCAGAATGAGTCAGGAGGGCAGCAGGGGGGCGGGGGCCCAAGGCCCTCCAAGTGCAGACCTTCCAGGAGAGGGACACCGGGTCCAGGTACTACCGGGCCACCCCGCAGGAGGAAGGTTTCCTCTGCCTCTCAACAGCCCAGCCACTGAGAGGCCGGCAGGCCCGGCCGAGGAGAAACCACCCGCCTTCAGCCCCACTGTTCTCCAATGACGTCCTGTACTTGGTGCTCAGTACTCTTCTTGATGTCTTTTTGAATGAGAAGAGGGACAGGGCCGGGGGTCGCATCCCGCCAGGTACCGCGGTGCGCTCACGCGGGAGAGGGCGCGGGGGCGGCGGGCACAGGGGAGCGAGCGACCGACCTTTCGCGGTCAGACAGGTCAGCATCGGACTTCAGCATCGAGATGAGATTCGTGCCCTCCTGGTTCTCCCTCTCGCGCCTCTGCTGCAGCTGCTCCAGGTCGCGGCGGCGCTCTTCCACCTCGTGACTTAGGGATAAAATCTGTTCCTTCAGCTGTTGAGGAAAAATTGTCATAGCTCTGTTTAAAACAATTCCGTGAGGAATAAACTTCTGTAACAAACACTCGTCATCCCAGGTAACAAAAACACGGCAAAATACAGCGATTGAAGGTGAAGATTACTAACAGCCCCCCATCACCCACCGCCTCCAGACCCGGGATATGCGAACATCCCAGGAGCCCAGGCGCCAGGGTCAGGGGCAAATTCACCAGAGACTATTCTCACAAAACACTCAAAATCTCTTTTATGTTCATTCAGAGTATTAGTTTCTAGGCAACTGAAGATCACCTACACCTGTCTCCTTGAAAAAAGAGCCAAAGGGGGTGCCCGGGGACGGTGGGGGGGGGGGGCTCCATCAGAAGCACAGCTTGGCTCAGGTCATGACCTCAGGGTCCTGGGATCAGCCCTGTGTCAGGCCCCCTGCTCAGCGGGGAGTCTGCTTCTCCCTCTGCCTCCTCCCCACCATGTACTCTCTCTCAAATAAAATCTTTAAAAAAAAAAAAATACAGATTCTATAAACCACTGGTTCCGTCAGACTAAGATGGCAAATGATGACCAAAAACAAACAAAAGAGAAGAGCCGTGAGCCCAAATGCCGCCAGCACCTGAGCTGGTGCCCAGACTGCTCCAGGCGCGGCGTAGCCCCAGCTGGTGGGGTGTGGAGGGACGGCAGACGCCTGCCGGCCTCCCAGCATCAAGCCGAGGGCCAGCCGTACAGGCCACCACGGTGGCGGAGTCCACCCTCCGAGTGTGTGGGACACACACTTTCCCCTCTGCCCATCCTGCTCCCTCCTGCTGAAGGAAGGGAAGTGGACACAGCACAAGCCGACACCCTGCCAGCCCCCACCCCGTCCCGGGTGGGATGCGGGTGGGATGCGGGTGCGACCTTCCTCCAGGAAGCTCCCAACTGTCTGCATGTTGATGCTTTACCAGAGGGAAAAGCAACCTTAACCCGACAATGGCAAGGCGTCCAGGACCTTGTAGGTCGGTCCTCCTTAGACAAAAGTTCTTTTGAAAATCTCCCTTCCCCTTACTTACCCCGACTCCGACTCCACAGTGTATGAAGAGCCAGCCCTCACCACCCTGGGGCAGCAGCCCTTCCTGCCCACAGGTCCTGTCCTTGTGCTTTAATAAAACCACCATTTGCAAAGACATCTCAAGAATTCCTTCTTGGTCATCAGCTCCAGATCTCCCCCCACAAAACCACCTAGGTTCCAAAACTACATCAGTAGGACGCTCTTCCTTACTGCACAGCATTATTTTAACTGAGCACGTACATTTCAAAAAAGCTTATAGAAATATTTACAACAAAAACAATTTCTTAATAGAGTCTGGTGTGCCTAGCGATCATTGTCCCTCTCCCTGGGACACTGCCTGGTCATAGCACACAAGCAGTGAGCGCGGGTGAGCGCGGGCTCACGGCAGGAGCGGGACTTGGGCAGCAGGGAGCAGCCTCCTCCCCGCACCCCGCAGCCCCCAGCAGCAAGTTCACTCCTGAGCCCCCCACCCCCACCCCCACCCCCGCCTCTCTTGATGCCCTTCATTCCTCCCCCTTGCACTCAGGAGACCATCAAGCCAGCATCCCCCTATTGTAAAGGTAAATCTGTAACTGCTCAATCCGGAATTTACCATTTCTCTTTACCTGTGCTAATACTTGTAGTAGGACTCTTGAGATACAAAACGGTATAGGATTTGAATGATCTTTAACCCTACTTTCCCATGACCTGGGTTATTTTTAGTATTTTTTTACGGAATGAGTTTTTTAGGAATGCATATAGTGTGTCTTGGCAGAAACACCTGGTAGTTGAAGAAAAATTGAAAAAACACTTTTAGGGTCACCTGGGAGGGGGGCTCAGTCAGTGAAGCATCTGCCTTGGACTCAGGTCATGATCTCGGGGACCTGGGACCGAGCCCCGTGTGGGGCTCCCTGCTCAGCGGGGAGTCTGCTGCTCCCTCTCCCTCTGCCCCTCCCCCTGTTCATCCTCTCTCTCTGTCAAACAAATAAAATCTTTAAAAATAGAAAAAGAAAAAACACTTAGAAAGGTCCTTTCTTCCTTGCGGAACTGTTTCCTGCCTCAGCACTGGTGCCCCTTGCTCTTCAGCCTGGAGCTTGGGAGGGGCTTCTGCTGCCAGAAACAAGCCCCCCCCCCCCCCCCGCCCCCCAGCAGGTGACTGCCCTCCACAGACACACACCACCTGAGGCTGGTGGAGGGTAAGCCACACACCCAGGCGCAGTATTTAAAACCAAACTGGCTCTGCTGCTTGGGAGCCACTGGATTGTTAGCAAATTAAGGGAACCTCTCCTGGGCCTCAGTGTCCTGAGGGATCCATTCCGTGAGCAAGACAGAACCCTACAGCAGTAAGAAAGCTCTGGAATGTACCTCACAAAGTGCCTGGCACACAAAGACAAGTCAGCTATGTCTCCAATCTGGGAAGTCCAAATCCAGTGATGGTGCACAAGGATCCCAGTGGTTTTTCTCCTCCTTTGTACTGGGAGAGCCTGCCTCGAGCCCTCACGATGGAGGCACCCACTTCCAAGGGGGCTCACTCTAGACGCACATCGCCAGCCTCCCTCTCACCCGGCTCCCTTGCTCTACGGATCTTAGTTGATTTAAATAACTGATCTCTGGTCCATTTGTTTTCTTTCGTCTCCATGCTTTATATTCCTGCTCTCAGGGGCACCTGGCTGCCTCAGTTGGTAGGGCACGCGACTCTTGATCGCAGGGTTGTAGGTTCAAGCCCCACGCTGGTTGTAGATAATACTTAAAATCTTTAAAAATAAATAAATTTAAAAGTAGATATGTAGATAAATAAACAAAATTCTGCTCTTATGTTTTAAATTGTTACAAAGGAAGCCACAGGCCCAAGGTGGTGGTGATGTGGGAACAGAGGCAGAAAGAAATGCAGGTAAGTTAAATGTCCTTCTAATCTGCAGCCCATTGACAAGTACTTGAGGGGAGCACAATATATCCTCCAGGAAGCTCCCAACTGTCTGAATCCCAATGTCTTGCTAGAAGGGAAAACAACCTTGGTTTGAAAAGAGCAAGGCCTCCAGTAACCGGAGAGTCTTCTTTAGCCGACTAAGGTCCTGTGGGAACGTCCTTTACTTCCTCCAACCCCCAAGTATCTAGCCAGTCTCCTCACAAGCCCAGGGCAGCCGCTCTTCCTGCCCTCAGGTCCTGTCCCCCACCCCGCCCCCTGGCTTTAATAAAACCACCTTTGTGCACCAAGGGCCACAGACCCCAGCAACACCACTACAAAATCAGGTCAAAGTCACTTGCCCCCAGGACAACAGACCCAGAGGTCACAGCAGTTCCAACCTCCCCAGGAGTGAAAACACTTTAAGCTACTCAATCTGGAATTTTCTGGTTGGCAGGGAGGAGGTAACCTGTCCCTCAGGGCCCTCTCCTCTCCTCCGCCCCCCACGGAAGATGAGGGATCTGCATGAAAAGATCACCCTGCCCTTCCCCCAGGGAAAGATGGGCTTGCTGGAAACCTCCCACCTGTACAGCTCCTGAGAACATCCCTGTGCTTGCTGGATGGGCTGCTCCTGATTCACAGATCACTTCACAAAGCCAATCGGACCTGCAAATTTGCCTGGCTGAGTTTTTTCTCTTAATGAAACTCACCAGTAGTGAGCGCACAAAACCAGAGGCCCTCACACTCAACCCCAGTAAAAGCAGAAGCCCAGGCTCACAATCACACCTGGCTAGGTGTACCCAGCGACAAGGTGTAGCCTCCAGGGCTTTAATAAACTTTTATTTTTTCAAAGTTTCCTGATGGTTATTGCTAAAGAGTATCTTGTAGTCATAATAAGAACCACAAGATGTGGAGAACAAAGGCAAAAGATGTAGAAACAATCAAGTCTCCGTACAACATGCAGCCATTGACAAATCCTTGAGGCAGGCAGTGACCTTCTAGGAATTCAACTGCCTTAAGGTTAATACTCTGTTGGAGGCAAAAAGCAACCCCCAGGAACCTGTAAATCTCCTTTAACATATAGAAATCCCTCCAGAGACTTCCTTTATCTCTACCCCCCAAGATGTGTGTTGGCAATCATCCTTCAAACGTCTGGCCCACTGATAAACATCTAAAGGGTCTCATGAAATAACCGTATCTTCACAGCAAAGTCCTGGAAGCCTGGTTTCTAAATTCCTGAGACTTGCTCTATCCCTAATCGCTCTATCCCTAATCCTGACTAACTAATCCCTCCCTCCTCATGAACCCAGGGCAGCTCTTTCTGTTCACAAGCCCCATCCCTGTGCTTTAATAAAACCACCTTTTTTTGCACCTAAGACATCTCAAGAATTCTTTCTCAACTGTTTGCTCCCAGACCCCACATCACCCCAATATCACATCACAACCACAACACTGGTTATTGATAGGCTGAAAGGAGACCAGCAGAAAACAATGATAAGGTCAGAAAAAGAAACCAGTACTATTACGATCCAGAAAGGTCTACATTGTAGGACTATCTCAAAAAATAGTGTAAGTAGGGGAGCCTGGTCATCTCAGCTGGTAGAGCATCTGCCCCTTGATCTCAAGGTCATGAGTTTAAGCTCCACGTTGTGTGTGTGGAGCCCAGTCAAAAGAAAAAAAAAAAAAAGTATCAATACACACCTCTACTCACAAAGGAAATAATGAACAACTCAACAACAAAACCCAATCCTATTCAAAAACTGTCAAAGGACTTGAACAGACATTTCTTCAAAGACATACAAATGGCCAATTAGCTCATGAAAAGATGCTCAACATCACTGATCATCAGGGAAATGCACATTAAAACCACGATGAGGTCTCACCTCACACCCGCTAGGATGGCGATCATAAACAGAAAACGGAAAATAAGTGCTGGCAAGGATGTGGAGAAACTGGAACGCTGTGCACGGCTGGCAAGAACATAAGGGGCAGCCGCTGTGAAGACAGTATGGCAGCTCCTCAAGACATACACAGCATCACCATCTGACCTGGCAATCCTGTTCCTAGATAGGTACACCCCCGAAGTGACAGCAGGGACTGCAACAGATACTCGTACACGGAGTAACATTATTCAGATTAGTCAAAAGGTGAAAACAACCATCTAAAGGTCCTTCAACAGATAAAGATGAAGAGATAAATACAATGTGGTATCTAAATGTAACAATATTATTCAGCCATAAAAAAAAAAACAAGAAACTTTGATTTGCCTTACATGGACAGACCCCACAGACATGATGCTGAGTGGAATAAACCAGACAGAATAAATGTTGTATGATCCCACTTACAGGAGGGCCCAAAAGTGGTCAAATTCCTAGAGACACAAAGTAGTAGAGTAGGTTCCAGGGCTGGAGGAAAGGGAAATGGGGAGCTAGTGTGTAATGGGGGCAGAGTTTCTACTTGTGATGATGAACAGTTCTAGAAGCAGTGGTGACAGTCGCACAACTGTGTGGATGGGGTTAATGCCACTGAACTGTACCCTTAAAAATGATTAAAATGGTAAATTTTGTTATGCATATTTTACCACACACACACAAAGTAATAACAAAGAAAAGATACTTTCCACATACCTGCAGAATTTGGTTATTCTTCTCCTGCAGCTGCAGAAACAAGGATTCTTTCTCTTTTTGGTAAAGGGACTGTGCTTGCGCACACTCAAGTCCATGTATCTCCTTTTCATGCAAAGCAACTTTCTTTTCACTTTCAAATTCACCCTATATAAAAGCACATTAATTAAAAACAACAAAAATGCCATTAAGCTCTAAAAATTAAGTTGTTCTATTTCTCTATTTGCTAATATATAGTTCACTCAACAAATTTTTTGAGTCCATACTGTGCCAAAAGCAGTGATCAAAAGGGACAAAGCCACTACCCACGGTGAACATGTATATCAAATGTGCTTCTCATACAAAACATAACTAAGACAGCTTTCAACCTTTCCAAAAGGTCACATTAAGCAATTACCCATCACCAGGATATCATGACCATCAGAATCCAAGATACCGAAGTTCCTTTGATTTTAAACATAAACCCTATTTCTTCCTAAATAATAGTGTTTTTTTGCAGAAGGTTCACCTAACAAATTAAAGTATATATATTTTTTAATAATAAATTACTTTTTTTTACTGGTGTTCAATTTGCCAACATACAGAACAACACCCAGTGCTCATCCCGTCAAGTGCCTACCTCAGTGCCACCCCCACCCCCCGCCCTCCTCCCCTTCTACCATCCCTAGTTCGTTTCCCAGAGTTAGGAGTCTTCATGTTAATGAGGGCAGCCTGGGTGGCTCAGCGGTTTAGCGCCCCCTTCAGTCCAGGGCGTGATCCTGGAGATTCGAGATTGAGTCCCACATGGGGCTCCCCCTGCAGGGAGCCTGCTACTCCCTCTGCCTATGTCTCTGCCTCTCTCTCTCTCTGAATGAATAAATAAATAAAATCTTTTTTTTTAAGTATATTAATGAAATAAGCTTTAAAAAAAAAATAAAACCAGGGGATCCCTGGGTGGCTCAGCGGTTTGGCGCCTGCTTTTGGCCCAGGGAGCGATCCTGGAGTCCCGGGATCGAGTCCTGCATCGTCGGGCTCCCTGCATGGAGCCTGCTTCTCCCTCTGCCTGTGTCTCTGCCTCTCTCTCTCTCTCTCTCTCTCTGTGTGTGACTATAATAAAAAATAAATAAATAAATAAATAAATAAATAAATAAATAAATAAATAAATAAAAGCTAAGGCAGAGTAAACCGCCTGCCAGAGCACTGAAAGCATGACCCAACCAGAGCCCCTCAATAAAGAAAGAGATTATAAAATGGAACTACGGGATCTCTGAGTGGCGCAGCGGTTTGGCGCCTGCCTTTGGCCCAGGGCGCGATCCTGGAGACCCAGGATCGAATCCCACATCGGGCTCCCGGTGCATGGAGCCTGCTTCTCCCTCTGCCTGTGTCTCTGCCTCTCTCTCTCTCTCTCTCTGTGACTATCATAAATAAATAAAAATTAAAAAAAAAATAAAAAGTAAAATAAAATAAGCAAATAAAATGGAACTAAAGAGAGATTCTGGAGCTGAAAAGTACAATGAATGAAAAATTAATTGAGAGACTCAATGGTAAATATGAATGGGTAGAAGAATCAGCAAATATGAAGACAGATCAAACAAGATTATTAAAAAAAAATCAATCAAACAAGATTATTCAGTCTGGAGAATAAAAACAAAGAATAAATTAAATAGGCTCCTGGGTGGCTCAGTCAGTTAAATGTCGGACTCTTGATTTCAGCTCAGGTCGTGATTCAAAGATTATCTCTCCCTCTGCCCCTCCCCCTGCCCAAGTGCTCTCTAAATAAATAAATAAAATCTTTTTCTTTTTTAAAGGAAAGTAAACAGAGCTTCAAAGGCCTGCGGGACACCCTCAAAGACCAACATACCCATAATGGGGGAGAGGAGAAAGGAACAGGGTAGGAAGACTCTTTGAAGATATAATGGCCAAAAACAAAAAGGGGGGTGGAGCCTTGGTGGCTCAGCCGGTTTAGCGCCACCTTCGGCCCAGGGCCCAGGGCATAACTCCCAGGGCGTGACTCCCAGGTCGTGACCCCTGGGGTCCCAGAGTCGGGACTCGGGCTCTCTGCATGGAGCCTGCTTCTCCCTTTGCCTGTGTCTCTGCCTCTCTCTCTCTCTGTCTCTCATAAATAAATAAAATCTTTAAGAAAAAAAAAAAAAGATAACGGCCAAAACCCACAACTTTGATGAGAAAATATTAATATATAAACACAAGAAGCCCAATTAGCCCCAGATAGGATAAACTCAAGAGATCCACACCAAGACACATCCCAATTAAACTGTGAAAGACTAAGAAAAAGAAGCTTGAAAGCAGCTATCCTCAACATAAAATTAATGGCTAGCTTACTTTTCAGAAACCATGGAGGCCAAAAAGCAGTAGGGTGGTAAAAATTCAGTGCTGGGGAAAAAAAAAGACTGAACCAAGAATTCTATGTCCAGGAAACTATCTTTACAAAATGAAGGAGAAGTTAAAACATTCCCAGATGAGTGAAAACTGAGAGAATTCATTACTAACAGGCCTGCCCTGAAAAGATACTGAAAGGCTAAAGTGAAAGGACACTAGACCTGAATTTGAATCCACATGAAGAAACCAAGAACGCGGTAAAAGTGACTAAACCAGTAAAGTGAAAGTCAAAATAAACAGTTTTGGTCATTGTTTTTTTCTTCTACGTGATTTTGAAAAAAAATCAATGAGCATAAATTATATGTAAATGTGGTTTGTATAATATTAACACAAAGGACAGAGAAGGGGATGAAGCTACATAGGAGAATAGATTTACAAACTATTAAATTTAAGATGGTATTAATCTGAGCTGTACCGTTATAAAGTGTTCATTATAATCCCCTGGGCAGGCACTAATAAATCAAAAAAATATATAGCAAAATAAATATCAAGGACATTCAAATGAAAAGAAAGCAGTAATGGAAAATTAGAAAAACAAAAGAGATAAATGATACATAAAAACCAAACAGCAAGTACTGATACACACTACAATATCTATAAATGTAGAAAACATTGTGCTCAGTGAAAGGAACCAAAGGCAAATAGGTACATACTGTATGATCCCACATCTATAACATCCAGAAAAGGCAAACTAACAGAAAGATTAGTGGTTGCCAGGGGCTGGGGGATGGGAAAGGCAGCTAACAGGGTGGGGGTTTCTTTTTGTGGTGATGTAAGTGTTCTGGAAGTAGACAGGAGTTATAGTTGCACAACTTGGTGAATATACTAAAACCGAAATGCATACTTAAAAATAATTTTTATGATATGCCTTAATATGTCTTAAATTATATCTTATATATAAATATCTAATATTCAATATAAAAGTATCTAAAATATATCTTAATAAAGTTGTTTTTAAAAAAAAAACAAAAACAAAATAAAGCTACATTAAAAATCATCATAAGATGGGGATCCCTGGGTGGCTCAGCGGTTTAGTGCCGCCTTCAGCCCAGGGCGTGACCTGGAGTCCCGGGATCGAGTCTCACCTCAGGCTCCCTGCATGGAGCCTGCTCTTCCTCTGCCTGTGTCTCTGCCTCTCTCCCTCTCTGCGTGTCTGTCATGAATAAATAAATAAAATCTTAAAAAAAAAATCATAAGAGAGGGTGTGCAGTGTTCACTCATCCTGCACATTCTTCCATGAAAACAGACTACTTAAAGCAAGAAAAACCTTCATGTAGCTGCTGCTGAGTCATCAGAGCAAGGCAGTAAGACTCAAACTTTCTCAGATTTAAAATATTTGATGACAACTTCTTAGCAGAAAAGGTATGCTAACCACCCAATTTAAATAGAAAAGAAATGAATGGAAATGTTGCCTAGAAAACTCTAACACCAACTATTTTAACTTTGCATATCACCATTAGTTTAGAATAAAATTCCTCATTCACTTTGCAGATGACAAAACACAGCAATAAGACAGACCACTCTTAATCCCAGTACCTTTGGCTGTAGGATTTGCTGCTCCAGGAACGGTTCTGACGGGCACTCGAGCACCTCAGGCTCCTCCTGACAGTGGAGCTGCTGTTTCCCTGTCTCCTGTCGCAGCTCGGCCAGGAGGGCTGGACGCTGGGCCTCAACCTCTGCAGGGACCGGGGCACCCTCCTTGAGCGAGGAGGAAAAGAGTCAACGCTGAGCTCTTACCTCATACTCCAGTATTTTCACTGTGATGACACACAGGAGTCAGGCTCCAGCTTACAGAACCACTCCGCAGGTCCTGGAGCCCCCTTAATCACCAGCATCAGAAAACGGGGCATGCATGGCACAGCCCTAAATTTGTACTTTCAAGTTATAGAGACTATTTCTGAATTAACTTTCTTTCTTGAAACAAATTTAACTCCAAAACCTTTAAAAAGAAGCATCCCCTGCAAATTCCAAGCTATCACACATTGCAAGGTTTCTGAAGTACTTTAATCACATTTACACCATGATTCCCCTTCTAGGGGAAAGAGGGGGTGATGCAGACCACTGACAGCTAGAAAGGAAGCTGCAGCCCTGGGGGTAACCAGGTTTGACTAGGGAGGCTAACTCCGCAAATGTCAACCACAAAGAGTGGATGAATATAGGGGAAACCCAGACGCCAACAGGCACTCCACACCAGCAGGGCCAAAGCACGGGAGCCATGCCACCGTTTCCCGAAGAAACAGACCACAGGAAATACTGCACCACTGTGGAGGACACTGGGAAAAAGACCACCAACACCCAGGGAGGGAGAGGGACCCAACCCCCACCCAGCAACCCACCAGCCAGGACAACAATCCAGCGGGACTCGGCATCACAGCCCTTTAGCCCCCAGGACGCCGGCACAGGCATTAGGAGATTCCCTCCTAGCATCTTCGGGGAGGGGTCGGGATGGCAAACCCCGCGCGTTCCCTGTGCCCATTAAATGTTCTGGTTAAGATGTGGGAGGATCACTTTCTTCAGGCAACAATCTTTCAGAGAGCAAGTCTCTGTCTGAGGTCAGGGTAGGAGCACACATGCCCCTGAGGACCACTCAGGACCACCCGCCCTCAAGTTCTGGGCACCTGTACGGGGTAGCACAGTGACCAGCAGGCTCTCGCCCCCTCTCCCCGGCCCTGGAGTCACCGCTGCAGGGAGGGCCCGGGGTGGAGGTGGGGGGGTTCTAGATGGAACCTTGGCTGGAAAGAGCAGGCCTGATGCCAAGCCCCTTCCTCACCTGCCCCAACACAGAGCTGCACTTGCTCAAGAGGATGGAAACCTGTCACTTATCTGTTACCCACCACTTTGCATCAGGAAGGATTTTACTGGCAGTTCACAGACACACACGTGTAAGGGAGCATAAGCTCGGCTAAGCGAGTAGCATACACAAGGTGCCCATCCTATGCGCACTGTGGGCGGGAGGAACGGCTCTCACTGTCCACGTGCAGTGGAAAGAGGGCAGTGGGGACACCTCACGCCTGCTGCACCCAACGCAGGCCCAGGCCTGGAGTGGGAACGTGCGAGAAAGGGCACCTGACAGACACAAAGGCCAAGGGCTCAGGAGTCAGGTGAGGCCGGCTGGAGGGTGTGCACCCAGGGAAGGCTGCAGGACGGCCGGTGCCTCTGGCATGCGTTCCCAGGCCACTCCTCCCCAGGCTGGGAAGGCACAAATCCAGTCTCCCTTGGCTCATGCAACCCTACCCCCGACCTTGAGACCTCCTCACAGATAATCACTTCTACTTCTAGCCTCGAATAAAACTCCATTTAATTTTCCATATTCTAAATGGTAAAGTCAAACGAACTAGGGGTGGTAGAAGGGGAGGTGGGCGGGGGGTGGGGGGGACTGGGTGACGGGCACTGAGGGGGGCACTTGATGGGATGAGCACTGGGTGTTATGCTCTATGTTGGCAAACTGAACACTAATAAAAAATAAATTTATAAAAAATAAATAAATAGTAAAGTCAATAGAAGGAAACGATTTTTTTTTTTTTAATTCTCAAGGTTTTTCTAAAAATCTACAGAATTCTAGGAAAAATGTCAGGTATATATGTATGTTTTTAGCCACTAAAAAAACATGACAGATACGTCTTAAAAAAAAAAACAGTAGTATTAACACAAAAGATACCAACGTCGTCGGTGCCTGGGGGCTCCATCGGGGAAGCGGCTGCCTTCAGCTCAGGTCATGAGCTCAGGATCCTGGGATCGAGCCCTGCGTTGGGAGTCCCCGCTCAGCGGGGAGTCTGCGTCTCCCTCTCCCTCTGCCTGCTGCTGCCCCCACCCCACTCTTGTTCTCTCCCCCAAATAAATAAAATCTCCAAAAAAGATTAAGTAAACCGACATACTAATAAAAATAAATCCAACTGAAAATGAATTAAACTATACCCAAAATGGCCTTACTATTTTCAAAAATTATCATACAATTCATAATTATCATAATTCATGTCTTAATTGAAGAAAACATGAAACTGCCTCGAGCAGCTGATCCCGGCCGTACTACAGGTAGCCCCTGCGTTCCACGACTCTGCTTAGCGTTATCGACACGGGCGACCTCTGTCCGGGACGCACACCTCTAAGAGAAGGGAACCAAGCTTCGGTTTCCAGAGAACTTTTCCAACAAGCCAACTCCCAGGGGAAGAAAGCCAATCAGCTCACAAGCCTTTGTGAAATAACTTGTGGCAAGTGACCCTGCTTTTCAAACAGGTGCAAAGATATTTGTGGCCCGGAGCAAACCTGCTGAGGAGGAACAGCGCGTCCCTGCTATTTTGGGGACAATGGCCCTGGCAAGGCTTCATGCAGGCCCAAGCCTGAGGGGGCCACGGGGGGCGCACGCGTCCACCCACAAGGATTCCAGACCACGACGGGCACTGGAGTCCCATCCTGCGTGGAGACACCGACGCCTTCCAGGCAGGAGGGGGAAGTGTTAAGCAGCATCACGGAGGCAGTAAAACGGCCCGAGGCACACAAGCTGCGCTGGAGCCGGACCGGAGCCGGACCCGAACGGCCACAGGAGGAGGCTGCACACGTGAGGGTACGAAGGAATTACTACTTAGTTTTAAAGTCAGAACAGATTGCAGTTCTGCTCCCTCGAGGGGGAAGAAACACAGACTGAAGCGTCCACAGACGAAAATGCGTGATGTCCGGGACCTGCGGCAACAGAAAGGGCAGGTGAGGGGGCACGGGTGCACAAGGACAGCACCTGCTGCCACGGGCGGCCACACAGCGCGTCGCTCAACCGTTGCCCCTCCGTCTATGCGGACACCCTCTCCAATAAAAGTGAAAATTCAACAAGTCCAAATGTTTTTGTGAAACCAGCTAGACAACAAGGCTCGCTTAAAAAGTATCAAGGGGGCAGCCTGGGTGGCTCATGGGCCGCCCGGGCGGCTTAGTGGTTTAGCGCCACCTTCAGCCCAGGGCCTGATCCTGGAGACCCGGGATCGAGTCCCGCATCGGGCTCCCTGCGTGGGGCCTGCTTCTCCCTCTGCCTGTGTCTCTGCCTCTCTCTCTCTCTCTCTGTGTATGTGTGTCTCTTATGAATAAATAAATAAAATCTTTAAAAAAAAAAGGTATCGAGGGGTGCGGGGGAGAGGGCTCTGTCGGTGACGCATCTGCCTTGGGCTCAGGTCATGACCTCAGGGTCCCGGATCGAGTCCCATGGTGGGATCCCTACTCAGTGAGGGGTCTGCTTCTCCCCCTCCCTCTGCTGCTCTGCCTACTTGTGCGCTCACTCATTCTCTCTGTTTCTCAAATAAATAAAATCTTTAAAAATAAAAATTAAAAAAAAAGAAAAACAGAAAACTACTACTCACAAGAATCTGTATCTCAATAAATTTGGACGTAACACTTCACAAAAAATACCGGGTATTTGCAAAGCGCTGTGTGTGTAGGTTCCCATCCTGTCGCTACCCTTTCACCCCCAGAAGGACGGGGAGATACGAACACGAGTGTGAAGGGCCTCGGGGCACAGGCCATCCTGCCCAGATGCACAGGGACCCACGGACCCGCACGAGGGCCTGGCCGCGGCAGCTGCGCGGATTCGAGAGATCCCAACTGCTTCATCAGACCCCGAGCAGCAGCAGTGCGCGATCTGACATGCGGCTCACACACGCGCGAGCGCAGCTGAAAGAGCTGAAAACGAAACCAGAGCGTGCGTCAGCCCCGGAGCACCTGCCCCGGCAGGAGTGTCCTGTGTGGACCCGTGTCAGCGACACCGCGCACAGCTGTCCCTGCGGGGCCCTCCGCCTCGGGCAGGGAGGGCTCCTCCGCCACCGCTGCCTACCGGGTGCAGACCCAGACGTCACCCCGCTCACCTGCCAGACGCCCCGGCCTTCCCTCCTGGGTGGCTGCCCCCAGCTGCCCCCTGAGGGCCCCGGCTGACCCTTCCCCCAGGTAGTCCAGTCACTCCAAGCCCCCACCGGTCAGCCATCAGAGGCCTTCAGAACGCATCTGCGCCCTTGCTGCTGCCTGCAAGCTCAGGACCTTGCCCCCCAGGTGCACCGCAGGTGGACGGATCTGGACTCCCGTATGCCCCAGCTGACCTGAGGTCACGCCAACATGCTGCGGCAGGGCCCCTGGCACCTCAAAAGAGCTGTAGCTGGGGATGTCCGCAGGGCTGAGCAAGGCGGGCCCCATGGCATCCACCCCTGCTGGTGGGGCCCCTGGAGGCCCCAGGGCTAGAAGTCCTAGAGGGAGGTGGGCTCTGCACCGGGCAGTCGGGGAAACACTTGTTGGGGACGTGAGCACACGAGGAGCCCAGACGACAGCAAGCCTGGCACGTGGCATGCACGGGACGGGAGCCGGGAGACAGGGTCAGAGTGTGCTGTGGTGGGGGTCTGCAGAGCTGTGCCCCCGGGTCAGAGGGAGCACCTGGGGTGCACAGGGTGGGACCAACGTGCAGAAGGGAGACAACGGAGGCGGGGGGGCTGCCTCCACGGCAGACCAGATTGGGAGCGCTCCGACCATCTCCCCGGCACGTGGCCTGCAGGCGCCTCCATCCACCCACCACGCAGCCACCCGCCAGATAGCGGCAGATGGGACACACGGGGTAGAGACACGCAGGCCCTGACGCGCGCCTCACCTGCTGGGCTCCCTGAACCTCAGGGGGCACCGGGGCCTTCACACCCTCAAGCTGGCCCGAGCTCGTCTGCGTCCTCAGGCCCCCCTCCACAGGCGGAAGCTCCTGGCCGTGGCTCAGCGGATGCTTCTCCAGCGCCTGAGTCAGAGGCGTGGGGTGAGAAGCCTCCTTCTCCTGCAGCTGCTTCTCCAGGTCCACTCTCAGCTGCTCGAGAGCCTGCCTGTGCTCCTCCCGCATGGCCTGCACCTCGGACAGGTGACGCGACTCCAGGGACCCCAGAAGTGCCGAGTGTCTGGCTTCCAGGGCACTGATGGCAGCGGCGTGCTCTGTCTGCAACTCAGCCACACGTGCTTCTGCGAGAGCCCACCGCTCGCTCTCCACGGAGGCCTTCAGCTCCTCCACCTCGGCCCGGCGTCTGGCCTCCAGCTGCGCCGTCAAGGACAGTACGTGCTGCTGGTGTCTCTCCTGTAGGAGCCGCATGTCACAGGCGTGCTTCTCCTGGGCCTCCTGGAGGAGAGCATCCTGTTCCGCGGTGAATTTCTCTGTGAGTTCTTTACGTTCTTTTAAGAACCTGAGAGGACACGCAAGGTGAGCACGGGCAGCAAAACACAGTCACGAAAGCACCAACCTCACTCACTTTGCTCACAGTGACTCACCACTACAGTAGCCACTCACTACACCGTTGCCGTATTCCAGCTGGTCTTGCTCCCTCTGCCACAAATGGCCCGAGAGGAGGAACAAGGGGAGAGTGAAGGGGCCACGTGAAGCCAGAGGAGCTCGAGGGACAGAGCCCAGGCATCCCCCACTCACAGCCCGAAGCGGAGGACACAGATACACAGCAGGAGAGCACAGGCATGTTTCCGACAGACGTCATGGCAATGCAGAGGTGATGCGCAGCCCGGCGAGAAGGGCCACACAGGGAAGGGGCCGCACTATCGCCTGAGGCCCACCCAGACCTCGGAAAAGCTGGCTGAGAAGGAAGGGACACGAATTCCCGAGCCACAGGCAGTGCTGCCCGCAAAAGCACAGGCAAGGGGGCAGACTCCCTTCTCATCAAAGCACCAGGACCCGGAAAAAGCCTGAATCTCAACTGGGCACACGCTGCACATTCGTGACGTGCCTCTCGGTCAGTTCACGTGAAGAATAAGACGACCTGGTTTGCTTCTCTGTGCCAAGCCTCCACCAGATAACTCTGGCCGTGTTCCCTGACCATCCTGTGTCCCCTCCCCACACAGGAGGAGCACGGGCCTGGGTCCACCCGGCGTGAGGCGGTGGGTCGAGATCAGAGCTCAAGGCCTCAGACCCCGGATCCAGGGCTCCTGCACCTCACTCACGATGGTGGGAGCAGCTCGCAGGTGACAAGCTGCAGCACCAGCAGCGATACCAATGACTCAAGACTCCCAAACACCCCCACTCGCTACAGCTCGGGTTTGCAAAGAGTTAGCATTGACTGATCAAATCACGTTCTAAATTCCTTTGAAATTTAAAGGAAGTAAATATAAATTTTAGAAAAAAAAAATTTTTTTTAAATACCTGTTTTAAAAATACAAAGAACTAATACTGATGAACTGCATGTCCTTCTGGTAAGTAAAGTCAAATTCTTGCTCCTGAAATTTTATAACATGCAAAGAACCAAAATAACGTGGCAGACGTGTGCCCAGTAGCGTCCATCAAAGGAACACAGACTCCACCAGGAGGATCTGGGCACTCCTCGCAGCACAGCTCAGGGTGGGGGGTGGGTTCTAACCCGCTGTGTTCCAGGGTGAAGACCAGTGTCCAGGCCTCAGTACATGCCCCCTCTTCCCGCAGACGCTCCCGCCCGCCTCCAAGCCCACAGCCGGTCTTCCCAGGGGGCCGGCCTCTCACCCTCTGCTGGGCCCCTTGGGGTCAGGCCTCAAGTGGGAAACTGGCAGACAGCTCCATACCTGACCCGCTGCGGCGAGCACAGCACCCACCTGCTCTGCGCCTGCATCAGCTGGAGGGCGCAGTCCTCCCTCAGGCGGCGGGTGGTGAGCTCCCAGTCCTGGTCCGCAGGAGCCACACAGCCAGCTGGCTCCCGGCCACAGTGGCCACACCGTGGACACTCCTCCGCCTCTAGCCCATGCTCCAGCTGCCGCAGGCGGCCCTGCTGCTCCACCAGAGACCCTTCCAGGTCCAGGATCTGGGCTGCCTGTTGATCCTGAAGTTGCCTCATTTTGATTTCTCGGAGCTCAAACTTGTTTATTACGGACTGTTTCTCAGCTTCAGCTTGTTCTTTCAGGTCATGGAGCATCAGCGTGAGCTCCTCTTCAGCTTTTCTCTTTAGATCCTCACTTGCCACTTTCCATTCTGCTTCTTTGTCTTTCAATTCTTGCTTCACGAGCTGTAACCTCTCGTTGGCTTTCTTTAGCTCCTCCCGGTGATCTTCAACCAAGCTGTGTTTTACCTGCACGTAACATAATTTCACGTAAGACTGAAGAAATTAAAGGAGAAGTTTACTGGTAGTAACGACCCCCAAACCAGCTGTGCTTCACCTCTGGGGTCGGCAGACAGGGTTAAAAACTAAGTGAACTCAACACGTACGTGTGTATGTGGAGGAAACAAAGACAGTGTCAGAGGCCACCTGCGTGAGACCAGCGATGCGGGGGGTCAGAGACACCACGGGGCTTCAGTCGGGGGGAGGGCCAACCACCCCGGACAGAGCAGAGCCACCATCAGCAAGGACACCAGAGTCCACGAGAACAAGAGTAGCAAACAGTTCAATGAGCCCCCGTCTCAGGCTTTGCTTCATTCATATCCTAATATCTTACATGGAATCTGAGTAAAAGATTGATAACTAAAATTTAAACTTCTAAGAGTATCTTCTGGAAAGGGAGGTGAATCACAAAGTTAGAGGTAGGCAAATATCCTGATTTTCAAAAATAGAAAGCAAGTAAGTCAATAAACTACAAGAAAAAACAAAAGTAAAAATGGAATTGAAGGATGACCTCAAGTCCTTATTTAAGAATTAAGCTATTAAAGAGGCACGTGGCTGGCTCAGTCAGTGGAGCATGTGATTCCTGATCTCAGGTCATGAGTTCAAGCCCCACACTGTGTATGACTGCTTAAAATAATCAAGTTATTAAAATAAGTTTAGAATCCTGCTTCTGAAAATAGCTGAGAAGCTATAATCAGGCCAAACCTCCCAGACACTAAGAGGTATAAACACTGGGAAAAACGTAAGAAACTACTTAGAGGCCTGAGAGAGCATCTAAAAGCAGGTGGATTGTGGAGAAGGGTTGGACACTAAGAAGAAACAAATGGCACTGGGCACTCTACCTGTCTGCGCCGCGCACACAAACCCCAGCACCTCCTTTGTGTGAACAGAGGAGGTAGAAAGTGAGACGTAAAGGCCCACTGGGACCGAACCAGACACAGAAGCTACAGGATCTGTGCATTAACCTAGCCCCAGTCTCTGATCCCTGGTGCAGACAGGTGTGGGCAGACCGTGGGAGCACCCACACAGAGAAGACGTAATGTGGAGTCAGACTCCAACCAAGGTAACTGTCTACTAAAACAAACAAAAAAATCAATACTTTTCGGTGGTATGTAACAGATTCCAGAGTCTCAACAATGTGTCAGTCACAATGTCCAAAATCAGCTGATATACAAATACCCAAGAAATATGACCCATGCTAAAAAGAAAATACAGGATTGTATTGGAGAACCTCAAGATGCCAAAATTTTGAAATCAGCAAAGGATTTAAATGATTTTTTTTTAAAGATTTTATTTATCTATTTGAGAGAGAGAGCGTGAGAGCACGCACGTGCACACAGCAGGGCGAGTGCAGAGGGAGAGGGAGAAGCAGGTAACCTACCAAGCAGGGGGCCCGATGCACCGCTTAATCCCAGGACCCCAGGATCATGACTCGAGCCAAAGGCAAACACTCAACCAACTGAGCACTGGGTGCCCCAGCAGACAAAGGTTTTAAAAACAAGTATCATAACTGCACTTATGGCATAAGAAAAATATGCTTGTAACGAATAAAAGGATAGCAAATCATGGCAAAGAAAAAAAAATTCTTAACAGCAACAACAAAAAAGACCAAATAGAAATTGTAGAATTCGGGGGCACCTGGGTGGCTCAGCGGTGGAGCATCTGCCTTCGGCCCAGGGCGTGACCCCAGGGTCCCGGGATCGAGTCCCCCTTCGGGCTCCCCGCAGGGAGCCTGCTTCTCCCTCTGCCTGGGTCTCTCCCTCTCTCTGTGTCTCCCATGAATAAATATGTAAAATCTTTTTAAAAGGGGAGGATACATCATCAAAGATACAAGGGTGCATTTTTCAGGAAGACGGAACAATCATAAACATCCGTGACGATGAGAACAACCTCAAAATACTCAAAAATTAATAAAACTAAAGGGAAAAATACATGATTGTACACGCCGTCTCTCTAATTGATGTAAGGAGATGAAACGGTGGTGCAGGAGAGCTATTACACACACCCGAACACCAGAAGTCGCGGAGGAAAGTGTGCCCTCTGCTCCATGGTGCCTGACACGGTCACCTGCTGAAACCACAGACCGCCAACAAGGGCGGCTGCCTCCAGCAGGCCCGCCAGGCTCCAGCCTGGGTTCCACTCTGCTCCAAGTCCCTGCCAACACCTAACGGTAGCACCTGGACAGGCGGGTGAGAAGTTCACATGAAACTCAGTCTTGATGGAGACTGAAAATCCAGAAAGACCCTCGTGGTGAGAGCATCGGGCCACAAGCTCGGGCGGAGGGAACGCAGCTTCGTCCAGACGGCTCCGACTCCGTCCAGGGCACCCTGCAGTACACGGGGCCCCACGGCGCTGCGTATACGGAGGCCTCCCGGGGATCCAGGCGAGGCTGCGCCAACCTCCGCCCGCGCCACCAGACTCGCCATGCGCACACTCCATCGCCGTGCCGTCAGCCAGCAGGGCAGCCCAGGGGCTCACCAGGCCCCGGCCCGCAGCATGGTGCCACCTACCTGCCGCCTCCTGAGGACGCCCGGCCCGTCCCCTAACCCCGGAGCAAGAAGGAGTCAGACGCGCTCGGCCCGAGGTGGAGCCCTGTCCTGAGGCGCGAGCACGGCCGCAGGAGCAGAGTGGCCGGAGCACCAGGACCTGCGTGGGCCTCTGAGTCTGCGGCCACAGAAGGGGCCAGGCCCACACTCACCCTCTCCAAGTCCTCTTTCAGGCAGACTTCGTGCTGCAACTTCTCGTGTAAATTCCTGTTTTCTAGTTTTAAGACGTCCATTTCTTCCTTGAGCTCCGTCTGAAGAAGCAGCAGTTTAAGTCTGTGCTCAGCTTCCAGACCCAGCCCTCTGGCCACCACCTCCGTGTCCACCTTCAAGGCCGTGCCCTGTGCACATGGAACGGGCACCTGCGTGAGCTCTGTGAGGGGGCGAGCAGGCGGGAAGGACAGTCAGGCACAAACCTCGAGGGCATCACACGCGGCAGACTAGGACGCTCGCCCTCCAACGCCCCAGATGACGGACACTTGTTCCTGGGGCACGCCCAGGGTGAGCCCGGCCTGAAGTGCGTGGGAGGTCAAAGCGCGGCACCCCGTGCCCCCGGCCCCGGTGACGAGCCTTGCAGCGGTCCTGCCCGGAGCCACCAGACCCACTCACCACCCACCCCGTTCCTCCAGGGGATGGTGGTCAACTGTGGGAGCGTGTGGTTCAGGTCGGGGCCTGTCACCTTCTTGGGCTCAAGCACGAGCTAAGCAGAGGACAGGCGCTCGGTGCCGGCCCGTCAGCACCTGTCAGCGCCCAGCAGCCAGTGTGCGCGGCCAAGACCTCCCACAGCAGGAGAAGAGTGAGGGGCAGATGCCAGCACCATGCGAGCCTGGCTCTAGGAGCACGCTCCTCCTCCTCCTCCTCATTAGCTCCAGGGGAGCCCCCGCCCAAAGCAGGCAGGGCTGTCGAGCACCCTGACGTGGGCCCTGACCCCCACACCCCGCCGCCCCACCTGGAATTTGCATCCAGGGCCGGCCTCACACCTGCTCTCCTCAGCGGCTGGGCTGCATCCACTGGGAGGACCCCAGCTTCTCTCCACCCCCGTGGCCTGCGACGCCCAGCCCCCGCCCCCATGCTGTACCTGGCAAGGCCCTATCCCGACTCGCCGCAAGCCCAGCCCTTAACCCCGAGGACCCACCAGGGAGGAGCTGCAGAGTTCGGGGCCAGCCTGTCCGCCCACGCGGGAGCCCC
This sequence comes from Canis aureus, assembly GCF_053574225.1. NCBI lineage: Eukaryota > Metazoa > Chordata > Mammalia > Carnivora > Canidae > Canis > Canis aureus. Next base: position 43,834,111 of record NC_135640.1, on the reverse strand, counting down.
AGCCCATGCGTCAACCCCGCAGGCCGCTCGGCCGCCGCCAAGGGCAGCAGGGGACCACACACACCTTGGCCGGGCCCTTCTGAGAGGCCCTCGCGTTGCACCCCTTCCGACTCCTGGGTCTCCACGAGGCCCGCCTGCTGCTGGGCTTCCAGGGAGGATGTCCACGCTGTGAGGTGGCACCGGTGGTTCTCTGCCAACTGTGTGGGCAAACACACGGCAAATCACACAGAGGACACGTCACAGGCAGCCTCTCCCCCAAGCACCTGATCACGGCCTCCCACGTTGCCCTCCCTGGGCCATGCACGCTCAGGCCGCCTCCGTCCCCGCATCTCACCTCGGGGTGCCCAGTAACTCAGGGAGACAACAGCCCTGCGGAGCTGGGCACACAGCCCTGGCCGGAGAGCTCTCCCCGCTCCCGTGCTGCGCTCGCCGAGCCACCACAGCCCCAGCTGCAGGAGGCCAGGGAGGCCATTCCTGGAGCCTGCCCAGAGCCTTCGGGAGCTGCGCTGAAGGCAGACCTTCCCGGGCCAGGGCCTCCGCCCCCCGAGGGGCTCCAGCCTGCTTACCCCCCACTCCACGTCTCCCCTCTGCATGTCCCCTCCGACCCAGACCCAGCCTGGCCTGCTTGGGACACGGCCCTGCCCCATGAGAAGGGCCCCAAGGGAAGGGCCTGTGGTCACTGCTGCGGCACAGCCAACCACGCGCAGCCCAGCACCCTCGGGGCGGGGGGAACGACAGAGGGGCTCAGGGCATGTGCCAAACCTGCTGAGGCCCTGAACATGCAGCCAGTGAACCCATTTTCCCCAAGAATCAGAGTCCTAGCAACCTCATCTTCACGCTCACAATAAGCTGGTTTTCTTCTAAAACAAGACTTAAGTCCCACCCTGTTACAGGAATGAGCCACGACAGCGACGGAAGGCTCGGGCCCAACACAGACCTGGGCCCACAGGACAGCGAAGCACGGGGGCTGTATTTTTCTGGGTCAGGCTGCAAACACTGCCGTGCCACGCGAAAGGGGTAAGGAGCCCAGAGCCTTCCGCTGGACCGGTTCCAGGCGCAGAACTAGTAAGAAACGGCTTCGAGGGATCAGCAGAGGATGCCCAGGGGCTCGTGGGTGAAGCCCCCACTCAGGCCCCATCTCAGAGTCCCTGCTCCCCTCGCGCCTGCCGCTCCCCAGCTCTTGCACCTCTCTCACATGAATAAGAATCTTTAAAAACCAAGTAAAATAATACAAAAAAAATCAGAAGAGGATGCTAACGCTGTGGCGCTCTGAGACAGGAAACGAACAGCCACGGGCCGGGGACCAGCGACAGCGAGCACGACCAAGTCCACAGGCGAGCAGCGCGCGGCACTACAGATGCCACGAGAGCGTGGGGGGGCCCACAGGGGGCCTGGGCGACTTCAAGTAAAAGGGGCGCGACCTCGTTAAGAATCCAAGGAAAAGGGACGCCCGGGGGGGGCTCAGTGGTGGAGCGTCTACCTTGGGCCTAGGGCGTGACCCCGGGGTCCCGGGATCGAGTCCCCAATGAGCCCCCTCCATGGAGCCTGCTTCTCCCTCTGCCCATCTCTGCCTGTCTCTGGGGGTCTCAGGAATAAATAAATAAAATCTGAAAAAAAAAAAAAAAAAAAAAAAGGCCCAAAGGAACACAAACCACAGACGCTGGCTGCCCCACAACGAGGACCATGCAAACGGGCAACATCCAGCAGTAAGGAGGGGACGTGGGGCCCGCACAGCCCGCTGACGGTTCACCAGGCGCCCTGAGGAGGGCACGGTGGCCTGTCAACGTCTAAACACACGTTCCATCGCTCTTCTCCTGCCTTACTGAAAAGTGGCTACGATGACGGAAAATTTACCTGCGAGGAGAAACAGGAGGAGGTCATCAGGGAACCAACGCCGACCAACCTCGGAAGACAAAACTCAGTGCCGTGGCAACGCCTGGGACCCACGGGCCAGGAGGCTGGCCACCCCAGGCAGGACCCCAGGAGGAGCCCTGGTCCCCGAGACCCGCGGCCACGGGTCACACACCACAGGGGATGCCCACACCACACAGACACCCACACGGGCGGACGGAACACAGGACACAGGGAGCACGAGAAACCCTTCGCCACCTACGGGCCTCAGGGGGCAAGCGAGGACGCTGCCCGGGCACTGGCAGGACAAGCAGGAAAGCTGAACCCCTAGAAATTAGGTGATGATGCAAATAACTGAACTGCAACTGAAAAACTTAGTAAGTTCAAGAACACTGGTGGCTTGCCTCTTGGGTGAAACATGAAGGTCACGAGAGCTGCAAAGAGAGAGCGCAGGACCTGAACTGGGTGGTGACAGGCCTCCTGGAAGCGAAGGGAGCGTCCCAGATGCGAGCGTGAGCCAGAGATGCGCACGCACGCCAACAGCCGTCCAACAGCTCCGGGGGCCCGGCGGGGAGCCAGGGCTGCTGGACACACAGGCAGCACCCTCGGGGGGAGGACGGGACGGACGGGACAGGCAGCGCTCCGTGGCACTGGGTTGTGAGGATGGAGGACACGTTCCAGACGTTACACCGCCCCCACACACACACACACGAGCTCTTGGGATCCCCCGTACGCGCCCCCGTGTCGCCGCCGAGGGAACAGGTGCAGCAAAGACGGGCCCTGTGCAGACACACCCCTGCTCCCCACGCAGCACGGAGGGCAGGGCGATCCCAGCAACGGCGGGCAGGACGGGGTGCTGGATGGGGAGCAGGACGGGGCGCTGAACAGGAGCAGGCCGCAGCCTGCCCGGGGCACTGCAGCAGCCACACCACGCCTGGCGGGCACCCACGGAGGAAGCGGAAGGGAGGAAATGATCGCGTGTCTGCAGAGAGGACGCGAACAGTGGAAAATCAGAAGGCGCCTGTTCAACAGGACAGACCGTGTCCCCAATATCCCCACGTTGACGTCTGAACCTCCAGCACCTCAGAAGGGGACTACCTCTGGAGACAGACGCCAGGGCTGTCTGCACAGAGAACACGTGCAGGGGCCACACAAGGGCCGCCCTGCACAAGCCCCGGAGACCGGCCTCAGGAGGGACCAGCCCCGACCTCAGCCTCCAGCCCCAGACGACAAGTTCCTGCCGTTGACCCCCCACCCTGCGGTATTTGTCACGGCCACGTGGTGACGGAGAGCAGCAGGCGCTCACACGGAAGCTGCACACCCTGGAGCAGAGCATGTCCACCTGCCCAAGGTGACCACCCTGAGACCCGGCTCCCGAAACCTGCAGGCATCACCACCAAGTCAAGGGAATCCCAGGCGACAGGAAGGCCACGCTGGCCACATCTCAAGCGCCCGCAGCCCCAGTGCCCACGGACTGACGCTGGACAGACAGGATGCGTGTGCACAGAGGACGTCACTCGGCCGTAAAGCACGACGAGATCTTGTCATCTGTGACAATGCGGATGGGCCTCGAGGGTGGAACGAGGAGCAAAGTCAGTCGGTCAGAGGGAAACACACACCACGTGCCCTCGCACGTGGAATCTTGAACCTGAGCTCACAGATGCAGACGACAGACTAGCAGCTACAGAGGGGGACAGGGCGGGTGGGAGGGTCAGAGGGTGCGGAGTTCCAGGTGCAGAGCGGAGGAGCCCCAGGGTGTCACGACAGCGCGCTGATGGCGGTTAGAAACGCCGTGTCGTACGTATGAAAGCTGCCACGAGAGCAGATCTTGAAGGTTCTAATCATGCGAAAAAGCAGCTCTGAGGCCCCGGGTGTGGACTTGCTGCACAGCACCGTCTGCTCACCGCCCGCACCTGGGGCACCCGTGCACCCGTCTCCCCTCGGTTGGAAAGAAGGCTCACCTCGGGCTGCAGGCTGGGTCCAACACGTTGCTCTCGTCTCTCCCCTTCACGCATGCTGGACGGACTAAGAGAGAAAACACGTTTCAACACCTCCTCACCCGCGCTTTCCCCTCCGGAGCTCCGTCCCTCCCGCTCCCTGCGCCCGGCCCTGCCTCCCCTCCCCCGTGGAGGAGCCTTGTGTGGGAGCAGAGGGCCAGGCCGCACGCCGCCCCGCACGCCTCCCCGCGCTCCCACCCCCATGCTCTCTCGCCTCAGGGCCCAAACACAGGCTGTGGTTCTCGCACGAGGCTCATGTCCCTGGCGTAAAGTCACTAACAAGACGAGGTCTCGTCAGCTCAAGGTTCCCGCATCTGGAAACACATTTAAGATGAAAAGGACTCCCGTACCCGATTCCCCCGGACTCCAGAGAGGGCTCTTCGGTCGCGTCCTGCAGCCGCTGCTCCAACAGCACCGGGTCCTCCCGCCCGCGCTCCGCAGCCCCCTCAGGGCTCTGCCCCAGCTCGGACTCCTGCTCGGCCCTCCGGCCCCGGCGCTGCTGCTGGACGCCGCACTCTCGCTCTCGCTGCTCCAGCTCTTCCCCGTGAGGCGTGCGGGCTGGAGGGGTTACAGGGTCGCCGTCAGACGAACGTTGTGGAGCGCCATCCCCAGAGAGCGCCGGCCGGCCGGGCAGGTGCAGAGACTGGGGGTGTGGGTGGGTGGCCCAGCACCTGAGGGCTCCACCCACGGCCAGCAAGGAACAAGACCCGGCCCCACGGGCCTGAGCCTCAGGAGCCACGCGGAGGCCGCCAACACCCTGCCCCTGCTGCTGGGTCCAGACGAAGCCCAGGCTTCCCACCTACGTTGACATCTGCCAGCTAAGAACCGGGGTGGCTTCAAGCCACTAGCCTGTGACGTCTCATCATGACGACAGCACAACACACACCGACCCATAGAGAACTTGTCACCGTCACTGTGGGCAGCAAGGGGATGGATGCCGCCGCCGCCAGGGGGTTAACACGGACTCATAACTAGCTTTCAAACACCACAGCCATGACCCGATCACCACCCAGAAGTTTCCATGCAAACAGCCCTGCAAGGACCCTGGAGGCCAGGGCAGGGCTGCCCCACAGCCCACGCGGGAGCCCACTGTGCCAGCGCTCACGCCGCTAGTCCACCCGCAGGAGCTGCGAGCTGCACCCCCACGGCCATGCACAGCCACCGCCTGGGTGTCCAGCCCTTCCTCCTAACCCTGCTCTCTGCCCGGCAAGGGCGACCAGCAGCCTGGAAAGGCTCCATCCCGACTCTCTGGCTGGAGGCCTTGCGGCCGGCGAGGGGGACTTGCAGAGGGTCTTGCAGGAGGGGCCAGGCGAGCTGCTGGGCCCCGCAGACTCGGGCGTCGGCCTGGGGGCCCCGGGAGCTCGGGGCACCTGCACCCGCCAAACGCCCACTGACACGGCTTCTCGGTGAACGCCAGCTCCACCGTAAGCTTTAAGGACCTCACCCCGTAAACTGCCTCATAGGAACATGAGAAAACACGACGCTAGCCGTTACCCGCTCCAGGGTGAAACCAAGGCCCTCAGGTCTCCACCCTGAAAACACGCTTCAAAGAAGTCTACAAAATCGCTTTCTATGCCTGCTGCGACGTTAAGTCTGACTTCGGGGTTTCGACGACTAAAAACATAGCTTTTTCAATGGGAAACTCCTCACCACTCGCGTCCTGTCTGTCGGGTCTCGGAGACTCGAGCTGGGACCAGAGGCGCCGGATCTCTTCCTGCGACTGAGCCTTCAGCTCCGCGTACGACGCTCGGAGGCTCTCTAACTGGAAAGGGAAGGCGACAGGGTGAGACGCCTCTGAGAACCACCGCGGGAGCTCGGAGCCCAGCTCCAGGGACACACGAGGTGAAACGAGAGGACCGGCCACAGCAGCAGCACAGAAACACTATGACCGTTGGCAAGACGCCTCTACCTGACTCTACCCGGCTGTCCCCTCACTGAGTAAGGACAGAAACCTTGTCCGTAGCCCTAAACCCCCATCCTCTCGGGTGTCGGCCCGCCCTGCGCCCAGAGCTGCGAGCACCAACCACCGTCGCCACGGGGGGCTCGGGTCAGGCCACACATCGCCCCAAGGCCCTCAGTGGGGAGGTATGAGGGCAGGGCCGAGGGGACACGGGGCCTGGGAGCTCCGGCCTGCGGCAGCCCTAGGTCAACCTCCACATCACGGACAGCCCCACCAGCCTCACGCAGGGCCAGGACAGAAGGTGTCCTTCCGTGTTCCTTTCCCACCAGCAGGGGACATGAGGGGACGCGAGGAGGAAAGGCGGCAGTGCAGCTGTGGATGGAAGCCTCGGGACAGAAGCACAAGCTGCTCCTGGGCGCTCACAACATCGCCTCCTCTGCAATGGGGCGCGGGCAGAGACGGAGCCCGCCTCTGGTTCCCTTCCTGTCTGACCCCTCGGCCCCAGGCCTTGGGCGCTGCTGTCCCGGGGACGGAGCCCTCGGCTACCTGAGACCCGGCCACAGCTCCCACCGTGGGACGCGGGCTCGCGCCAGGAGAGCGTTCTGAATACAGAAGTAGCGGAAGTGTTTCTGGCTGAGCCTTCTCAGGACCTGTGTTTATTTAGGGTTACGGCTGAGAACGTGGCCTCAGACTCCTAATGCCTGGAGCCTGGATCCCAGGGGCGCTGCTAAAGGACACAGATGTTGTGCGGCTGCGCGGAACCACTGGGTCAACTCCACAGACTCTATCCTTCCTCTTCTACTAAGTACTGGGAGTCCGCGCGTTCAGGACTTCAGTTGTAGCAGTACCAGAACAGGGAACCGCCACTGGGTCTTCTACCCACCCCCACCCCTCTGCCCCCGGAGCTGGGGCCCAGACGTCCCAGCCCACCTCCAGCTGCTTTTCCGCCTCCTGGTCGCGGAGCCTCAGCTCCAAGTCCTGCACATACTGGCAGCGCTCCGACTGCAGGTCTTCACGCAACTGCCTCAGGGCCTCTTCGTGCTGGGCCTCCAGGGTCCTCAGGGCACCTGGACGGCGGCAGACACCTCACTCAGGGCACGCCACTCCCAGCCCCACTGTGCCCAGCACCCGGCGCTCCGCCACAGGGCGCCAAGTGACGGGCGACAGGATGAAAGGCAAACAGTCGTGTTATTTTTGGAAGCATCTTAATATCAAAACATGGACAAATGTCTCTGAATCAAAGGTTTCGGGAGAAGTTAGGGAGCTTGAGACGTCTGTGTTCAAAGAGGGAAGACCCCGAGGCTGAGCCCGAGGGCCCCGCTGGCCCGCACCCATCACCAACACCTGGGCGACACACGGCCCCTGGCACTGACCTGGGCGACACACGGCCCCTGGCACTGACACGGAGGACACCCGCCCAGCGCAGGCCGCGCACAGCCCCTGACCTCGGTTCCAGCATCCTGCACCAACACTCACGGCCCTCTTCAAACCTGCTCATTTTAACATGAAACTCACATTCAGCCTGATTTTTGGCTTGAAAGATCTTCTCCAATTCAGCTTTCTGTTCTGACAATTCTCTCTTAAACTGGTCTTGTAAATTCTCCAACTCTGACCGATGCTTCGCAGACAACTCTCTGCGTAGGTTTTCCAGGCATAAACCTTTCTCCGATTCCCAGTCTCGCTTCAGGCTCTAAATCAAGTATGGAAAGAAGAAGACTATGGACTAACAGTGGACCATCCCTGGTAAAAAATTTAAACTGTGAAAAAAAATTTTTTTTGAACAGTGTTGGAAACCCTGGTGAGCAGCCATGGCGCCCAGACCAGACGGTCACTACACGAACCTGCATGGTGCCCACCACCCACACACAGGAGCAGAGAGCAAGGGCCCCCTGCCCAGAAACAAAGTGTGGGCAGAGGTCATGCTCAACAATTCACACTCCGTCCCCCACGAAAGACCCAGGGTGCTGCTGTGCCATCACCTGACCTCTGCTGAGGGATGGCGTGGCCATAAATGCCCTAAGAAAGGGGTCCCCAGGATGCCTGGGTGGCTCAGCGGGTGAGCATCTGCCTTCAGCTCAGGTCGGGACCCCGAGGTCCCAGGATCGAGTTCCACATCGGGTCCCTGCAGGGAGCCTGCTTCTCCCTCTGCCTGGGTCTCTGCCTCTCTCTCTCTGTGCCTGGGTCTCTCACAAATAAATAAAATCTTTAAAAAAGAAAACAGGGATCCCTGGGTGGCGCAGCGGTTTGGCGCCTGCCTTTGGCCCGGGGCACGATCCTGGAGACCCGGGATCGAATCCCACATCAGGCTCCCGGTGCATGGAGCCTGCTCCTCCCTCTGCCTATGTCTCTGCCTCTCTCTCTCTCTCTGTGACTATCATAAATAAATAAAAATTAAAAAAAAAAAAAAATAAAAAAAAAAAAAATAAAAATAAAAAAAAATAAAAAAGAAAACAAAACAGAAAGGAGTCTCCACTGTCCAGCTTAGAGGGGTGAGGAGCAGGAGCAAAGCCCCTAACAGCTGTCCAACACCAACGGCCTGATCAGGGCAGCAAGGACATAAACACCCACGTGCCCAACGTCACATATGCCCTCTACTGTCACCAACGTCCCCCGACCTCACGAGCCCCGTCCTCCGCTGTCACAGGCACCAACAGCCCTTCTACAAATGTAGCCTTGACAAAGGGACCCATCGCCAGGACCAGGCTTGTCACACCCTCAGCGAGAACCCTCCCCAGGAGACTCCAGGACTAGCGGGTACGGTCAGCACAGCACATGGGCCTGCCACGGTGTCGGCCGCACAGGGCATTGCCCCCACCGCTCTTCCCCCGTGCCCCCACCGTGCCGGGACCCGCACCCCACACGGGTCACTCATTCACCGGGCAGCCCCCTGCAGTGGGAGCACAGGAGGCCTGGGCCGTGGGGGCCACTTGGGAACCAGACTCAGGGTGCAAGTGCTTCGCGTCACAGAACAAGTACACGCAAGGCCCCAAACGAGCTGTGCTGACAAGTTCACGCTGTACAGAGAACGCTTGACCTCGAAAGCAAAAGGCAACACACCATATACCAGCATGTTCGATGAAAGCTCTGGATTTTGTCCGAATCAGGTGAAGGGGGCCCCGGGGGGGGGGGGGGGGGCAAGCTGGAGGGATGGAGGGGACCGCGGCTCGACAACGACCCCTACCTCCACAGCCCGGGCGTTTCTCTCCATTTCTGACCGTAGCTTCTCTTTCAGCTCGGCTGCAAGACAGACAGGAGAGCAGATCAGATCTCAGTCTCCGAGTTTCCCAGCTGGAGCCTTGGGAGGTAGGGCCGCGTGCAGGGGCCGTTCCCCGGAGCACGCACCAGCGCCCCCAGGACTCTCCCAGGACAACAGGGGCTCGGGGCTCATCTAGGAGGAAACAAGAACCCCACTGTGATTTAAATTATGGATTACAGGATTACATTCCTGCCCAGACCGAGGACAGAGCCCTCCCGGCAGCCTGCAGCCTGACGCTGGCTCAGCCCCGCACACCCCGGGCCTGTCGTCCAGGCTCCCCCCGTGCCAGACTCCAGGCGACGTACCACAGACAGGCAGATGTTCCAGGACCAGCCGCCCCCAAACCCCGAGGGAAGGACCACAAGAAGAGAGGTGCTGGGGGCGCGGAGCAGGGACGAGGCTGGACCAGCATGCGAGCAGTGGCATGGACAGAGGGGTGTGAGCACGCCTGGAGATGCCGGTCAGAGGCGCGGGGACCTCAGGAAAGGGCTGCGAGGGAGCAGCGCCAGCCAATGCCACACGTACAGGCGAGGGTGGCCTGAGCAAGCCCAGAGCCCGCAAAGGGCCAGACACCACCTGTGAGGGGAGGTCGCGGGGGCCCAACCCACAGGAGAGCCTCATGGAGCAGAGGGTGGGCGTGGGCCCCTCTGTGGCCCTGTTCCCAGAGGAAACGGCACAGAGGAGCCTAAGGGGAAGCAAGTTTTGTATTTTAAAAAACGAGCAAAAACAACAGGACATAAAACTACTTATTTACACTTGCTGAAATCTACGTGAAGAAACGTGGGACGGAACCCCTGGAACCCGAGAAGACTGGCTCCCTCGGACAGCTGCGGGGGGACCCGCAGGAGGGAAGACTTGCAACACATCCGGGGCTGCACACGCTGCTTCCATTTTTCAAATGAAAAACTCAACAAATAGGTAGATAGGCAGAGGAACGGGGAGACTGCTCACGGGCACGGGTTTCTTCCTGGGGGATGAACGTCCTAACTTTAGACATGGGGACGTCTGTAGACTCGGAAACGCACACTTCAAGTGGAGAACCGTACGTACGTGAACTACAGCACAATCAAGCTAGTGTTTACAACTGATGTTCACAAAGCAGTGACTACAAAAAACGTACCCAAAACACCAGTAAAATGTGAAAGTATCTCTCAGATGTCAATAAAGAGCTCAGTTAGGAAAAGGTGCCTAAGCCGTCCACAGGGAGCAGAGTGAGGCGCCTGCGGGACGTGGGGGTCCGTGTCCAGGAGCATCGGGGACGGTCGACGAAGCTCAGCCAGACACAGTCCCGTCAAACAGGCGGACACGGAAACTTCCAGCACACAGGCAGATCACCACCGACGACACGAGACCATTTTAAAAACTAACACAGGCCCAGCGGAGAACTGGACAGAAGGAAAGGGGACAGCAGAGGCCCGCGGAACAGGATGTGCACTGCCCTCCCGCCCGGCAGGGACCCTGTGTGAACCCCTTCCCTGGGACCGGCCCCTGGCGGGCTCACCCCCCGCCCCGAGCAGCAGGAGGGGCCCGCGCCCCACTCAGGTCCTGGTGAGGCCCGTACCGGTTTCCTGGCTGCACCGCAGCCGCATCTCCTCCTGCTCCCGCGCGTGCTGCTCCCTGGCGAGCTCCAGCTCCTGCTGCTGCCTGCTGCGCAGCAGGGCCAGCTCCTGGGCGTGCCGGCCATTGAGCATGGCCCGCAGCTCCGTCAGCGCCGTCTCCTTCTCCTTCTGGAGGTTGGCTTGCGTCAGCTCCAGCTGCGCCGTGTGCATGTTGCTCAGACTCAGGCGTAGCGCCTCCAGCTCCAGGGAGGGCACCGGCTGCGGGAGAGCGAGGCATTTCTGGGCGCTCGGCTCACGGACACCAGCACAACGCCTGGCGTGTCCGTGTCTGCCTCGTGCTCAAGGGACGGCACCAGCTCAGTTCCCTGCAGGGCCTGAGGCAGCCCCGGCACAGCCTGGCAGCTCCCCCACTTAGAACTGCCCACCCCATCCTATCCGGAAGCCCCTCTGAGCCACGTGTGCTCTCCCTCTACCTAAACCACGGCTCTGCAGACGGCAGGGGCCACAGGTTCCTCCTCGAGGACACGGGCCACACAAAGCCAGTGGCTGTGCAGGATGGCCCCCAAACTCCCTCCAGGCAGACCCCAGCCCACAGGAGCATCCTGGCTGGAGACAGGTGAGCAGCCATTCCCGATGTTGCAAGATCCCCATCAGAAACACGGGACGAGGGGATCCCTGGGTGGCTCAGTGGTTTAGCGCCGCCTTCAGCTCAGGGCGTGACCCTGGAGACCCGGGATCGAGTCCCATGTCAGGATCCCTGCATGGAGCCTGCCTTTCCCTCTGCCTGTGTCTTCACCTCGCTCTGTCTCTGTCTCGTGAATAAATAAATAAAATCTTTAAAAAAAAAAAAAAAAGAAAAGAAAAGAAACACGGGATGACAATCAGAATACGAACAAGAGGTGGCTCTGGACAGTCACTGCCCACAAGGGTAAACCGTATGGCCAGACGGAGCCCAGCAGTGGCTGAGCTAGTGATACCATCAGGAACCCTGTGCTCCAGACCAGAGGCAGAGTGAGCACGGCGCTTCGCTGCTCTGGACGGTGGGCAGAGGGCACAGGGGAGACATTTCTGTGTCTAGCTAAGACACGGGGCATCTGTTTCTCCCTCCCCTGACTTGGGGGAAAGTGGAGGAAGGCCTGGGTTCCAGGAAGCATACCTTATTCCCAATCAAAACAACAGAAAAACATGCCTGGAACTTAGCACTTAAGGGACACCCAAAAAAGCATAAAAATAAAATGAATAAAGGAGAGCAGTAAGCAAAAAACACGGGAATAGGACACGTGTCTCCAAAGAGGTCAGCAGGGACCACTGAGGACAGCGAGGCCACAGGGAGGGGCAGGGCGCACAGCAGCCCTCCCGCCACAAGAGCATGTCCCAAGCACCCTCTGCTCCCACAGGTGGCAGCCACCAGGGGACCGGGTGCGCCTCACAGCCTTGCTCAGAGCTTCTCTTGGTCGAGGCCCCTCGGAGACACGGCACTGCCTGTGGTTAACGAGTGCAACGGCAGTGGACAGAGGAATGCCGGCTGTGCTGAGTGGCACCTGGCCAGACTCACTGCCCCAGGTGTCCTCGCACATCCCTCCCCCTGCCCTTTCAAAGGCCCCCATACAGCAAAGTTTGCAGCACATCCGTCCACTGTGTCCTACCTGCAACCCTGACAGGTCCCCAAACCCACCGGTGCAATTATAGGGATCAGCCACGCCCCCGAGTGCCCCTGTCACCTGGGTCTGCAGCTGCACCTGCTGCATCCCCGCTGGCTGCCGAAGCTCCACAGCCACCTGCTGCTGTGCACCGGCCTCGTCCTCCTGTCTTCCCATTGGCTGTGCAATCTCTAGCTTACAGTCTTGTTCACGGTCCTGGAGAAAGAAAAGGAAGGGACAGTCAGGACACTTGGGACAGACCTGAGCCCAGCAGTGCTCACAGCAGGACTCCCAGCTGCCAGAAGGTGAAGCAACCCAAGTGTTCGCAGACAGGGGAATGCATAAACAAAATGTGGCCAAGCCATCCAAGGGGTATCACTGAGCCGTAAAAAGGAATGACAAACTGACACACGGGACGACGGCAATAACCTCAATACACGAAGCTCAGTGAAAGCAGCCAGGCACAGACTGTGTGGTTCTAGGACTAGGAAATGTCCAGAACAGGCAGGCCCACAGGGAGAGAACGCTGGCCGGGACACCAGGGGCTGGAAGGAGAGGGGGTGGGGAAGGACGGCTAATGGGCACGGGGTTCCTTCTCAGGCAGTGAAGATGTTCTGGGCCTAGACAGTTGCAAGGGTTGCACGACAAAGTGGCTGTACTAAGAGCTCTTGATATCCGTATACTCTTAAGATGGTAAATTTTACGTACGTGAATTATACCTCAAAATAACCACGAAAAACATTCAGCCTGTTTAAATGGCTTAGAGGAAAGTGGAAAACCCCAGAAAGAGTGGCGGCGGTGTGGATGCTGGACAGTAGGGGGAGGTCCCCAGGCTGCCTGACCCTCAGTCAAAGGAGGGGACACCCACAGGAGGGAAACGCACACAAAATGCCTGGAAGTGGTGGGTGCCAATAAAAGCTGAATGAACCTGAAGATGTAAATCTGAAACATCACTTTATACCTAGTCAATCAGCAAAAGCTGGTGATCATGTGGATCCTCAAGGTCACCAAGGTCATGGGGAAACAAGCAAATGCTGTCAAGGACAGAATAAGTTGGTATAACTTTTTATGAACTTTTTGACAACACACATCAAGAGGCATAGAAAACATTTCTGTCTAAATATTCCCACCTCTGGGGCAGCCCAGGTGGCTCAGCGGTTTAGCGCCACTTTCAGCCCAGGGCCTGATCCTGGAGACCCAGGATCGAGTCCTGCGTCGGGCTCCCTGCGTGGAGCCTGCTTCTCCCTCTGCCTGTGTCTGTCTGTCTCTCTGTGTGTGTCTCTCATGAATAAATAAAAATCTTTAATAAAAAAAAAATATGGGATCCCTGGGTGGCGCAGCGGTTTAGCGCCTGCCTTTGGCCCAGGGCGCGATCCTGGAAACCCGGGATCGAATCCCACGTCGGGCTCCCGTTGCATGGAGCCTGCTTCTCCCTCTGCCTGTGTCTCTGCGCCTCTCTCTCTCTCTCTGTGTGTGACTATCATAAATAAATAAAAATTAAAAAATATATATATATACATATATATATATATTCCCAACTCTGGGGGCTCCTAAGTGGCTCAACTGGTTGAGTGTCCTCTTGATCTCAGTGTCATGTGTTCATGCCCCACGGTAGGCTCTGCACTGGGCACGAAGCTTACTTTAAAAACAAAAAAAAGGGCAGCCCCAGTGGCGCAGCGGTTCAGCGCCGCCTGCAGCCCAGGGTGTGATCCTGGAGACCCTGGATCGAGTCCCACGTCGGGCTCTCTGTATGATGCCTGCTTCTCCCTCTGCCTGTGTCTCTGCCTCTCTCTCTGTCTCTATGAACAAATAAATAAAATATTTAAAAAAAAATAAAAATAAAAATAAAAAATAAAAATAAAAACAAAAAAAAAATCCCAACTCTGGGAACATTTTTAGCATCAACAATCTAAAGGGAAAAGAAAAGCTACAGGTGCTCTATGAGCATCCCAGTCTCCCCTATGCATCCCCAACCAGCCCCCCGCCTGGCTCGGAGCACACCTGCCCCCACCCCAGCATGCTCCCTGCCCCCCTCCCCCCAGAGTAGGCTATGACAGCCAGAGGCCTCCTAGCTCCCCCCACAGGACAGCCCAGACCTTTCTCTGGGGCTTATCGACAAGGCACCTTGGACTCCAACCAAACTGAATTTTCCTGCCCAAACCAGGACTCCTCCAACGCTACGTACCTCGTTAACAGCACCCCCAAGCCCTCACAGTCCTCCTCGGCCTGCTCCCCTCACAGTGACCCCACAATAGCCCAAGGCCAGTCCTGACATCCCTCCATTCCCATGAGCACAGCTGACTGGCCCCCATGGTCACTCAACCTCACGTGACGTCACTGGCTTGGAGGACAGATGACGCATTCAGAAAACAAATCCAACCCTGTCACACTCCCTTGAAAAACTCAGTGCATCTGCTGCCCTTGGGAAAATCCCTGCAGGGGGCAGGCCCTCCTGCTGACTTGGCACCCGCCTCGTGCACCAGGGGGCCCTGCACCCTTGGAACGGCTATGCCCCCCTCCTCTAGCTCGTCTGGGACCTGCCAGCCTCCGTGACCATGCCAAGCCTGGGTCGCCACCCCTGCAGGGCTCCCGCGGCTCCCTGCACAGCAAGCACTCGGCACTGCCCGCGGGGACATCCGTGCAAGTGCCCCCGCCTCTGAGGGCCACTGTGGAATCAGACGGTTCAAAGAAGAGCGTTAGAGCCAACTGAATAGCATCATGGACCCTTCTTCAAATGAAGGGGCTTTTCCCCCACGGAAAATGGCAACACAGGAATGTCCAGTTTTAAACATAAAAGGCACGATCTTATGACATTTTTGCTACAAACATCAGAATCGCTGGATAGAATGTGACAAACATGACTCTATGTGCTCTTGGGAGAGGGGCACGCCTGGGCCAGACAGGAGGGCCGGGGACTGGAACGCCATCTGGGGCGACCGGGACACGCGAGCGGCGCACGCTCCAGAACCCACAATGCGGCCCGGAGGGCGGCCAGTCACGACGTCCGACACGACAGCGTCCCGGAGGCCCGTGGACAGGACGGGACACGGCCGCGCCGCCCAGAGCGAGGCCACTGGGTGTGGGGAGGGCAGGGAGCCTACCCGCCTCCACGGCACGGCAGAGGCGACGTGGGGCGTCGCTCCCGAGACGGTACAACCCAGGCTCCTCGCCACGTGTTTACTAATGTACAGCTGCCGCGGGGCGCAGAAACCCCCGAGCAGAGGAACTGACCTAAAAAGAAGTCCTAGCAAAGGCGTACGGCCGGGACAGCAAGCGGACGTGAGGCTGGCACCGTCGGGAAGGGCCCCGCGGGCCGCGGCGCACACACTCACGGAGCCACAGCAGCACCTGCGTGAGGCGCGCCCCAGGCCGCCCCAGGAGGGTAACAGGTGTGCGGGGAGCGCGACCTTCGGCAGCGCCCACAGGGGCCCGCACGACGTGCAGCCCCCCGGCCCGGGCCGCACGGGGGTCACACCGCAGAACTGCCTGCACCTCCCGACACCCGGCAGGGCTCAAACCTATGTACTCACAAAAAGGTACCGTCACGCTTAAAGTAGAAGCAGCTTCAAGTCCTGCCTGGGAAACCTCTCGTTGTTCAAATTGGTGTCAGTGTCTTTAAAAAATCCAAACAGGGGGCGCCTGGGGGGCTCGGCGGTGGAGCATCTGCCTCGGCCCAGGGCGTGACCCGGGGTCCCGGGATCGAGTCCCGCGTCGGGCTCCCCACAGGGAGCCTGCTTCTCCCTCTGCCTGTCTCTGCCTCTATGTCTCTCATGAATAAATAAAATCTTTGAAATAAATAAATAAAGGTATAGAAACGAAGCGTATTACTACTTCAAAAAGGATAAAAAGAGAATTAAAAACAAGAAATGCCCCGATAAAAAATAATCCAAAGCCCCACCTCCACTGTAAAAAGAGAAAAAAGCAAACAAAACACATAGAAAGCCTAAATTAAATAAAATGTAAACTCAAACACATCAGAGATGACATTACCCACTAAAAAGACAAAGACTGTCAGATAACTCTAAAGAATCAATCCCATGCTGTTTAGCAGGGCATACATCTAAAACACAAGGATGCAAGATGTTGGAAGAGAAAGAATAAAAAACACTGGTATCGTGTCTGATCCATTTACACAAAGTTTTTTTTTAAGGTTTATTTGAGAAAGAGAACAGGAGAGAGCACAAGCAGGGGGAGGGGCAGAGGGAGAAGCAGACTCCGTGCCGAGCAGGGAGCCCGAGGTGGGACTCGATCCCAGGACCCCGGGATCATGACCTGAGCTGAAGGCAGAGGCCTAACCAACTGAGCCACCCAGGAGCCCCTTTATTGTTTTATTCTTACTCCTGCAAATTACTTGTGAAATAACTTAAACAGAAAGTAAAAGCATCCAGGGACCCAGATGATAAATAGCGGTAGTCCACACGAATCGGAGTCGGAAGGGTTCTGGAACCATACCTACCATACCTAAACCATACCTAAACCTCCTACAGCCCTATGTTTTAAACCTTTAATACAAGTCTCTGTGAAGGTGATTTTCCTCTGAAATTCTTGACCTCCGAGCAAGGTCTGGATGGTTCTTTTACAAGATGACCCATACTTCCTTTGTTCCTGACACATAACTGGAAGGTCAAATGCTGCTTTCTGCCATTTCTCAGTTAACTGCCAGGAAGGAACGGAAGGAAAATGCCTTTTCAGATCCTCCACTTAAATTGTGAGGGAAGGTGGCTAGATCTTGAACATTTACCATGAAGTCCTTCTGCAACTCTATCTCTGCTTATAACCTCCTAAAGAAACTCAAATCTAAAGCTGCTTACAAAGCTTACATGGTTTATGTGGGACGCCCGGGTGGCTCAGCAGTTTAACGTCTGCCTCCGGCTCAGGTCGTAATCCTGGGATCCGGGATCGAGTCCGGCCTCAGGCTCCCTGCATGGAGCCTGCTTCTCCCTCTGCCTGTGTCTCTCATGAATAAATAAATAAAATCCTTTAAAAAAATAAAATAAAAGTGAAACTTCTAAAAAGCTCCCCATGGGCAGAGTAAAGCAAAGACACCTTTACTCCTGCCCCTACAAGGGCCCATCCTCTGCTGACACAGACACGGCTACAGCGCAGGGAAGCCTATGTGCCCATGACTGTCCTGCCACCAAGCGATCTGTGCTGGACTTGGAACAGTGAACCCTTTCCTGGAAGTTTACTTTTCAGAAGATGATTACTCCAGGCCCCAAGATCACAACCTGAGCCAAAGTCACACACAACCAACCGAGCCACTCAGGCACCCACGATTGATTTTTAAGTCATTGTGGGGCTCAAACTTATAACCCCAAGATCAAGAGTCACATGCCCTACCGACTGAGCCAGCCAGGTGCTCCTAACATGGTACTTTACCTATACACATGAAAAATTTTTAAAGTCTGTAATTAAAAATAACTTGTTGAAAAATAATAAAAATTTGAAAAATTGTGAATGAAGGTAAAGTCACACACAGAGAAAAACCAATAAGCGTGACTGTATGTATATTTTAAAGGCTGGAAATTGATCCGTGTACCTATCTCAAGAAGTTAGAAAAACAACAAAATTAAAACCCAACATAATTTAAAATAAGAAACTATATATAGTAAGAGCATAAGTTAAACATAAATGTATACATAAAAGAATAAACATTAATTTAAGGATGTATTTATTTTAAAAAAATAAAAATAAAAAAAAAATAAAGATGCATCTATTTGAAAGAGACCAAGTGCACACCCACGGGGCTTGATCCCACAATCCATGAGATCATGACCTGAGCCAAAACCGACTGAGCCACCCAGGTACCCCTGAAGTTCATTTTTTTATAAGAATAATAAATATTAACTTGTGGTGAGACTAATAAAGGCACAATTACCTTTAAAAAATGAAGAAGGTCGGGATGTCTGGGTGGCTCAGCGGTTGAGTGTCTGCCTTTGGCTCAGGGCATGACCCCAGGGTCCCAGGATGGAGTCCCACATCGGGCTCCCTGCATGGAGCCTGCTTCTCCCTCTGCCTGTGTCTCTGCCCCCCTCTCTCTCTCTCTCTCTCTCTCTCTCTCTGTCTCTGTCTCTCATGAACAAATACATTAAAATGTTAGAAAAAAAAAAAGAGAGAGATGCCTGGGTGGCTCAGCAGTTGAACGTCTGCCTTCAGCTCAGGTCGTGATCCCAGGATCCAGGATCTGGTCCCACACTAGCTCCTTGCAGGGAGCCTGCTTCTCCCTCTGCCTATGTCTCTGCTTCTCTCTGTCTGTGTCTCTCATGAATGAAAAAATAAAATCTTTTAAAAAAAATGAAGAGGGTCATTAATACTGGTGCCACAACCACTAAGAAGAGAACATTCCTATGAAAAAATGCCAACTAGAAGATCAGATAAAAAAGTGAATTCTGAGAAAAAGCCTTAGTGAATAGTCTGATAATTCTTAAATAAGTGGAATCCGTAATTAAAGACTTTCCCACAAACAAAACCTCAGTTCACCAGCTGAGGAGACCTCAGCTCATCAGGTAAGGCCATCCTGACAAGGAGGTTAAAGTACAGGTCATCTTCTCACAAAAATACATGCTTTCTCTGTAGCAACTGAGATGATCATATAACTTTTCTCTTTGAGTCTATTAATGAATAGCACTAATTTCTTTGGCTAATCTTGCGCAACACTAAAATACACTCCACTTGGGGTGCCTGGGTGGCTCAGCTGGTTAAGCCTCCAACTCTTCACTTCGGCTCTGGTCATTATCTCAAGGTTGTAAGACTGAGCTCCACATCAGGCTCCATGCTCTGCACTGAGTCTGCTTGTCCCTCTCCCTATGCTCTGCCCCCACCTTGCGCTCTCTCTCTCTCTCTCTCAAATAAATAAAATCTTAAAAAAAGAAAACCACTCCACTCTACATCCACCCAAACTGCTAATACAGAAGGAAAAAAAAAAAACAAAAAAAAGGCTGTCAATATCAATCACAGATGTTATGGGACAAGTGATCCTTACACGTCACTACTAAAAATAGAAAAAACTGTTTTACACGATTCAACATGTGCATGTTGAAAACATACGTGTACACTGATCCAATAATTAAATTACAGCCTCAATAAAAACATGTGCACATGTACACCAAGAGACCTATGTAAGAATGTACAGAGCAAATGCCAAATAACAGTGGAGCAAACAGATGGAGGTACATTCATACAACAGACTACTACACACCAACGAAGATGAATAAACTATAGCTCTTAACATGGATGAACCTCATAAATAAGACACTTGATATAAAGATCCAAACTCGGGATCCCTGGGTGGCGCAGTGGTTTGGCGCCTGCCTTTGGCCCAGGGCGCGATCCTGGAGATCTGGGATCAAATCCCACGTCGGGTTCCTGGTGAATGGAGCCTGCTTCTCCCTCTGCCTATGTCTCTGCCTCTCTCTCTCTCCCCCTGTGTGACTATCATAAATAAATAAAAATTAAAAAAAAAAAAGATCCAAACTCAAGACAGGCATACTTGAGATTATTCCATTTATTAAAGTTAAAATATCAGGGGTATCTGGCTAGGTCAGTTGGTAATGTATATGACTCTTCATCTCAGAGTCAGGAGTTCAAACACCACATTGGGTACAGAGATTACTTAAAGAAAAAAACTTTAAAAAAATTCAAAAATCAACAAGACTGTAGTTCTAAAAGTCAAGGTACTCAATACACAAAAAGTAACTTGAGACAAATCTATGATTTGTCTTATTTATTCATGAGACAGAGAGAGGCAGAGACACAGGCAGAGGGAGAAGCAGGCTCCCCATGGGGAGCCCCATGTGGGACTCGATCCTGGGACCCCGGGATCACACCCTGAGCAGAAGGCAGACGCTCAACCACTGAGCCCCCCAGGCGTCCCACAACAAAGTCATTTTCAGACAAAAAAAGAAAAGCCTAGAAAATTCATCAGCAGACCTGCACTACCCAAAAAACTGTTGAAAGGAAGTTCTTCAGGAAAAATGATACACGATGAAAAATAGGGTCTATACCAACACACAAAAGCCCTGGAATTGGCAGATAAATTGGTAAACATAAAAGATCACTTTCATTTTTTTAAGATATTTGTTCATTCATTCGTTCATTCCACACCCAGCATGGAGCCCAACATGGGGCTTGAACCCAGGATCCTGAGATCAAGACCTGGGCTGAGATCAAGAGTCCGATGCTTAAACTGCTGTGATTTCCATGATACTGTACGTGGAAAAAAGCAGGATACAGAAAAGTATGTAACATATCCTGCTACTAAAAACAAATAAATGCTAAAGAATATATGCACATATTTATTTACTTTCGTTTTTATGATCATAACAATAGGGGCCCCTGGGTGGCTCAATCAGTTATGGGTCTCCCTTTGGCTCAGGTCATGGTCCCAGGATCCTGGGATGAAGCCAGCATCTGGCTCCCTGCTCAATGGGGAGCCTGCTTCTCCTTCTCCCTCTCCCCCCAGCTCATACTTAACACACTCAGGCTCACTCTCTAATATTTTTTAAAACACAGAAAAAGAAAGAAATGTAACAATAAGCAAAAAACTAAATAGTTAACTAGAAAGCAAGAAAAAAAATAGTACATAAGGGAAAGGCATAGTCAAATTATCTGAATATGCTTTGACTTTATAGATTTAATTTTAGAACCATGTTGACGTTTTACATAATTGTAAAACAAAATCAAAACAAATGAAAATCCCTAAAACATGAAGAGATAATAAAACAAATAAATATAAATATATTAAGTTACCAGCTTAATCACACAGAGCAGAACTATTTCAAGTGACTTTAATATGACTGTGGAAAATATCTAAAGGACAAAAATAAGTACAAAGAAATGTTGGTATTGGGGCAGCCCAGGTGGCTCAGCGGTTTAGCGCCGCCTTCGGCCCAGGGTGTGATCCTGGAGACCCGGGATCGAGTCCCTGCATGGAGCCTGCTTCTCCCTCTGCTTGTGTCTCTGCCTTTCTCTCTCTGGGTCTCTCATGAATAAACAAATAAAATCTTTAAAAAATATATTGGTATTGTAAAACTATATATAATGATTACTGGGTAATTACGTTCATGTTAGGAACATATATTTTTAATGTTAGAAATTTCAAACTTGAGTAAATTGCAACCTGTTGATCTGAATATGTCAGTATTAAATCAACCTGTAGAACAAAACCCTAACTATTCACTGACATGACCTAAAAGCAATGAAACCCCTAACGTCCAGATCATGTTTCTGAAAACTCTTTCCCACTAAGAGGAGCCAGGAGTCAGAGAAATGAGCGGCTGCAGGCCTGGGGCAGGAAATACACAAGCTGACCTGCGACATTTTTTTCCCAAAAGCAAGGAAGCAAGCCATCATCGTGACCGTGGAGGGTCAAACTAAAGATTCTCTCCCTGGTCAAAGCTGGGAACATCTGAGCAGCACAGTAACAGACACAGAGTTGCTCACGACAAATCATTAAAACCAGGCCAATTTACAGTGATGCTCAAGAAAGCCACTTCATTGATCACAGTTGGACAAGTGTAGCCCAGGGAAACGCATAACCTTTTTAAACCAGTGACTAACGGGAAAGAATGAGGCTTTTTCCCTGATTCCCAATACAAACTGGACCTCGGGGTCACCAATCACCCATGAGGGGAGGCTCTCCCCACAGAACGTCACAATCCATAAGGAAGGAATGGCAGACCTGAGACATGATTATCTTGTGCGGTCCTGGAAAATGACAGTTCCGGGCAAGAACCCACATCGGCCACGGGAGCTCAGGAGGACCTCTCGGGTGGACAAGTGTGCAGACTGGGCCTCAAGCCACGACGCCAAGCAGCACCAGAGACCACAGGCCCCGCGTGCCTTCCGACACAAGTGCACAATTACACGCTGGCTACCGCTGAAACCACCACAACTCTCAACCGCAGGGAACAAACAGGGCTGCTGGAAGGATGAGGGGTGGGGGACAGGGTCACTGGGGCACGGGCATGAAGCAGGCACGCGATGGGACGCGCACTGGGCGCTGTACACGGTGGATGAATCACCGACCTCTACCCCTGAGAATAACAGTACACGGTACATTAACTTGAATGTAAATAAAATTCTGAAGGGGAAATTAATTAATTCTGAAAAAACCACCACCAAAATCTGACCAAGCCTCTACTCTAGACGGAAGTGGCAGTTTACAGAAACTACAGCAGAGGGCCAGGGTGTCAGAGGAAGCTTCCCAACAACCCACAGGGATGCAAACAACAAAATCCAAACTGCAGTCAATTCTCTGGGATAAACAGCAGATTGTCCTAACAACCACATCACGAAGGAAAGGGGGAGGGGTGTACAGATCACAGGAATTCACTGCTGTGTGTGGAACTCCAGCCTTTGGAAACCTTAGAACAGACGTCTGAGAACCCAGTAGGAATAACACATGATGGACAGCCCCGGTGGCCCAGCGGTTGAGCATCTGCCTTCAGCCCAGGGCATGATCCTGGGGTCCTGGGATCGAGTCCCACATCAGGCTCCCTGCATGCAGCCTGCTTCTCTCTCTGCCTGTGTCTCTGCCTCTCTGTCTCTCTGTTTCTCATGAATAAATAAATAAAAATATTTTTTAAAAAAAGGAATAACACATGGTGATTTTACATTTTTGGCTTATGATTACCATCAGCTCATTAAAGTAACAACTCTATGAAAAAACAGCTTTTGATGGCAGCCTGACCACTGCCCACCACGTGAAGAGCCAGCAGACACAGAGAAGGTTCTCTCTCCCTCATCTGTAGCCACCAGACTGCAGAGGAGCTCTGCAGCCGACAGTCAGCTGGGCAGGACCGTCGGCAGAGGAAAGATCAACACGTTCAGAGACAACACATGTGGGATGCAAAAAAAAGAAAAAAAGAAAAAGAAAAAATTTAAGTGCGTTCCACTGTGTGTGGGGCCCAACACAGAACTTGAACTCACAACCCTAAAATCAAGACCCGAGCTGAGGTCAAGAGTCAGACTCTGAACCGACTGACCCTCCCAGACACCCCTGTAAGTAAGATTTTGCCTGAATGAGCACGCACATCTTTCTAGAGAAGCCCACACATTTCATCAGCTTCTGGGTGTAAATCACGGCTTGAAGTAGGGAAGCAGTACTTATGATAAGTTATAAATAAAAAAACAGGGATCCCTGAGTGGTGCAGGGGTTTAGCGCCTGCCTTTGGCCCAGGGCGTGATCCTAGAGATCTGGGATCGAATCCCACGTCGGGCTCCCGGTGCATGGAGCCTGCTTCTCCCTCTGCCTGTGTCTCTGCCTCTCTCTCTCACTGTGTGCCTATCATAAGTAAATAAAAATTAATATAAAAAATAAATAAATAAATAATAAATAATAAATAAATAAATAAATAAATAAATGAATAAATAAATAAATAAATAAATAAAAAACCAAAATGCTTTGCCGTGGTCATTGCAGGACAGCAAATCCCTCGCACACCCCCTCTCGCACCGTTGCTCCCCCAAGCCCCTCAACCAGCTGAGATAACGCAGACTAACCGAGCTGCCCTATGTATGGAAAACTAGGTCGCAGCACATAGTGTCTCCACTACAAATGGACTGAAGCCACAGGCAGAGGTCCGCGGGCGGAGGGCCCCTCCCAGCGGTCTCGCTCACACCAGGACGCCCCGGGCACCACGACCCGCCCCGGGCAGCGTGAGGCCGCTCTCCCCACCGCCCACCCCGCGCCGCCCTCACCCAGGCGGGAAGATTACTCACTCCCCAGCCGGGGCGGGGAAGGCACCAGCTCAGCACCTGAAAACGACGAATCCACGAGGTGGGAGCAAACACCTCGCCTTAGAACTTTACATCAAACGTGACACTTCCCTTGAAACGGGCAAGACGTTAGCCGACTAACAGTGACCCTGCTGGCGGGGAACGCCAGGGCACAGAGCCCCGCGAGCCGGAAGCTCCTCCACCCCGACCCGTCTCTCCACGACGTTGTACTGGCTCGGATGCTCCTCCAGTGTGGACTCTCTAGCCTGAGCCTCTGACTTTCAAGCTGACTCTGATCCTCAGGCAACATGTTCTGTCCTTTAAAAGACAAAGGTCAAGTATTTCTCTCCTACTCTGAGCCCGTGAAGGTCCGAGCACGCCACTCGCCACGGCGCCAATCAGCCTTCCACAGCCTTTCTCTCAATATGACCTTCAGATTTATCACATCCTCCCCCCGTTACGGAATGACTGGTGTCCCCCAGATTCCAGCCTCTGAGGAGGGGATTAAGGTTAAATGAACTCACAGGGTGGGGCCTGGTGTCCCTGTAACAGGAAGGTAGGGACACATGGAGAACAGCGTCCACAGGAGAATCAGCCCTGCCCGCACCCGATCTCAATGTCCAGCCTCCGGACCATGAGAGGACAAGCACCTGCTGTGTGAGCCTCCAGCCTGCAGTATTTCATCACAGGGCCAAGCTGACCAAGACGCACCCGGGAAGCAGGTGGGGGTGCTGCGGTCAGAGACACCTCCGCATGAGCAAGCAGCTCTGGAACCGGGTGATGGGCAGGGGCCGCTGGCAGAGATGCAGGTGCCACAGGCCCTTCCAGCGAGGCCTCCGAGAGGATTGGAAAACGTGCCGTTGGGAGGCTGGAGCAAAGGTGACCGGTGGACGCACGTGGCCAAGAGCTTTGCTGCACTGTGCTCAGTGGGAGGCGGAACTTGCAAGCGAAGACGCAGGATATCCAGCTGAGCAGGGGTGGCCTGCTGCTCCTTTCAGCTCACGCTAAGACGGAGGGGAGGAACTCTGAAGAACTGCTAGCAAAGAGGGCCCAGAACTTGAAGATTTGGAAAATTCTCTGCAAAAACGGAGCATGTGCATTCTGCAGAGAAACCACGGGCGTGGCCGCGACTGCTGGCTCAGAGATCACTCGGGGAGTCAGCCAGTCACCAGCCACGGCCAGAAAGGGAAGTGAAGTGGAGCTGATACCGGCAGAGACACTGCCAGTCTGCATCACAGGAAACAGGCAGGCAGGCTGGAGTAAGATCTTTCAGACTTCTGGGATTCTACAAACACGACCACGTGTTATCGTTCCACAAAAGGGCAGAATGACCCTCACAGTGATATGGGGGCCAGAGGCCATCGGGGGCTGCCACGCCCGGCAGGCCAGGCTGTTTCCTCCTCAGTTTCAGAAGATGGGGTCCTTTCCTCAAGCTCAGCAAGAGTGTCTGCCCAGGGGTCAGGGTGGGGCCTCCATGTAGGGCCACGTGGGGAGGCTGCAGGCTCAGTGGCCCTGAGGGCAGAGCATCCAGCCAAGGAGGATTATTTTCTTAGTCTTAAAATGCAACAGAGAGATGCCTGAGTGGCTCAATGGTTGAGCATCTGCCTCTGGCTCAGGCCATGATCTCAGGGTCCTGGGATCAAGTCCCGCCTCGGGCTCCCCACTCAGTGAGGAGTCTGCTTCTCCCTCTGCCTCTGCCCCACCCCCTTCCTGTGCTCTCTGTCTCAAAAATAAATGAAATCTTAAGAAAAAAAAAAAAAAAAAAAAAAAACCAGCAAGGACTCTTCAAAGATGCCCAACTTAAAAAGACAAGTTAAGACTGAGAAACTAAAAAAAAAAAAAGAAAAAAAGAAAAAAAAAAAGACTGAGAAACTAACCCAGAATGGAGTAGACTGAGGTGGCAGGGCGCTGAAATACAATACAGAACCTTGGACGGGTAAAAGGGCAGTAGTGGGACAGTAGAGAGGATTTAAATAAGCTCCATCAATTAGCTCATGATATTGTTTCAGCGTCAAATGAAACATTATGATACCATACCGATAACACAAGACAGTAATATTTCAAGAGCCTAAGTGGAAGAAGGTATCTACAAACCCTGTGCTAATTTTTGCAAATTTTTTGTTAAGCCAGACATTATTTCAAAGTGAAAAACTAAAACATGTAGAAGATTTAATATAAAAAGATTTCTTTGACTTGAGAGTAAAAATAAAATAAATAACTTAATCATAAATCAGGAGGTTTTCTCCTCAAGATGCCTAGGAGAGGGACGCCTGGGCGGCTCAGTGGCTGAGCATCTGCCTTCAGCCTGGGGCGTGATCCTGGAGTCCCGGGATCGAGTCCCCCATCAGGCTCTCTGCATGGAGCCTGCTTCTCCCTCTGCCTGTGTCTCTGCCCCCTCCCCCTGTGTCTCTCATGAATAAATAAAATCTTAAAAAAAAAAAAAAAAGGAGCCTAAGAGAAAACATACAGAGAAGAGTAACATAGCTTTCGTTCACTGGCACAGCTGCGACGGAGACGGCTGCTGAGAACTGCTGCTCTACCCCAAGACAAGCACAGAGGATGACGGTGACCCTCTGGCCTGCAGGGGGAAAAGGGGTGAGATGGGATCGGCTGGCCAGATGCTCCCCAGATGAGGGAGTACAACAGCTAAGTCATCCAAATTTTCAAAAAAAGTAAAAAATCCAGATGTGGTAAGGTATAATAAATTTAACATGCTGGCAATGATTCCACTTCTCCAGTCAAGCAGAACAGATACATGATGATTTTTCGTCAAGTTCTGCCTCCAGCCACCCGTATTCCAGCTCATTCTAGACAACACCTAAAGCTGTTCCTGCTCCGTGTACACAGCAAGGCCCCGATATCCCACTCTAGGCCATCAGGAGGCCAGCGGGCTCAGCGCCCTCAATACCCACATCCACTAGTCGGCCACACCTGCCCCTGCAGCTCACGGGGCCTCAAGCAGAGGATGGTGGTGCCTCATCCAGCAAGACACCATTTGTGCAACACCTGCACTCATTCCCTCTTCATTCCACTCAGAGAGAAGGTAAAGAGCAAAGAACGATAAGCAGGCGAAGGAATGTTATGGCTTCAGTGTGCAAAGACAAGCCTGTGAAAGGGGCTGACACGTACAGCCACACCCACACTGATAAAATTTCCAAGCAAGAACCTACACTGACACTTGTCTTCAATCAAAATCCCAAAATCATAGAAGATCAAATCAGTTGGAGTGAAAACACAAAAATATATTCCCTTTTTGTAAAGTCAAATTCTTTTCCCACCTTTAATGGGCAAAAGCGGATCAAAGTCACACGGGTCACAGCTAGAAAATAAGCAAAATGCTGGGGATCCCTGGGTGGCTCAGCGGTTTGGCGCCTGCCTTTGGCCCAGGGCGTGATCCTGGAGACCCGGGATCGAGTCCCACGTCAGGCTCCTGGCATGGAGCCTGCTTCTCCTTCCTCCTGTATCTCTGTCTCTCTCTCTCTATCATAAATAAATAAAAAAAATAAATCTTAAAAAAAAAAAAGATAAGCAAAATGCTAAAGCACTGCGCTGAGGACACCTACTTGTGCTGCTCCTGCTCCGTCAGGGGTGTCGCTGCACGACGTGTCTCTGCAAACGTCCCCTCCTCTTCCCAGGAGTCCACCATCCTCGGTGGCTACCGGGCTCTCCTCCTGGACAGGCGCATCGACAGCCGGGCCCTTCCTCTTCGCCGTCTTTTTCTTCGGATACGCACAGTCACCTTTTGTTTTTCTCTGTCGGAAGTGAGCAAGCTGCGCAAAAACGTAGAGAAATAGTAAAGGCAAAGATAAGTAAGAAAAAAGTAACAGAACCACAAAGCCAAGGAGCTGGTGGGGAACATGAGGCTCTGGGGCTGGCTCAGTGTACTCAGCCAAACCTCGCCAGACCCACGTCAACCAACAGATCCCTGTCCTACAAACTCTGCCTTCATTAATACCTGCGATGCTAGCATTTAAGTTCAGAATTCTCTCTGAAGTCCCATAACGAGGACTGTTAATTATGCCTACATACGGACGAGAGAAAGCAATACGGCCCAATTGGCAAAATAGCTTTCCTAGCCCCTGGCAGTTTTCAGAAAAATACAACTGAAAAAAATACATCTATTAATCAAGACGTGCCTAAGGTTTAAAACTACGTGAATACTAAATCTCTTTTTGCCCCCATTTCCCCCCAAATGAGGAAATATATAGCCTAGCCAAAACTTCCTAGCCATAGAATCTGAGGCAAGGTACAGAAATAGCAAAAAATTAATTAAGCCAGGTCAATCTAAGATCCTCCTTTATGGAATCAGATGTTCTATTTTTCATGACACAGCTCACCAATGCACCAGGGACCTCCACAGAATGTCACCCATCAGAAGACACAACCCAGCTCCGTTCAGCGCCTCAAACTGACAAGGTTTTGGACTCTGTCCACACACCGTCTCCCACTAAGACCTTATTCAAACATAGGAGATCGAACATCGGCTGGTCACGGGGGGCCGTCGGCTCCTTCGAATGACAACCGTGCTCATAAAAGCAAATGCATCTAAGGACTGCTTGTGCAAATGTAACAGAAGTGCTCACTTTCACAGACAGGAAAATCACATAAGGCCACTTGAGCGAGAAAATCCGTGTCTGCGGGACAGAGCCTGCCTTCCAAGCCAGTCCCGTGTTCCCCCCCACATGGTCATGCCCGACTCTGGCCTGGGGCCTCCCAACAAGAGATGCCCGGTTTCATCTTGCAACAAGGTGACCCTTCCTCGTCACCCCTCCATGCACCTTTACTGCAGGTGGGGGCAGGGAGGGGGGAGGGGGAAGGGGGAGGAGGAACACATGCCAAGTATTCAACTCCAGCTCCTCTTCATCTCCGGCCCGTGTTGGTGCCGGGCACCTGCCAGCCACCACCTCCCTCTTTGAACCCCAGTCCACGTCTCTTCTTCGCAAGAAGGCTGCACAAGGCCACCCTGTCCCCTGCCTGTTGCCACGAGACGCTGCTGTCAGGCCACGGCGGGCTGCGATGGGCTCCTTCAAAGGATGCTCCTGCAGAGCATCTCCGGTGACCGGGTCTGTGTCAAACCCCAGTGTCCGGCCACTGCCAACCCCAACACCGCACCTTCACGCGGCTCTACCTGCCAACAGGTGACACCGACCCCGCGCTCAGCCCTGCCCCACAGGGCCTGCCACCTGCCACAGCTCCCAGGGCACCCACAGGCGCCTCGGTCAGGGGTGGGGCCCCGCCAGGAAGGCCAGCCCGAGGGGCCGCTGCAGCAGGGCCCCCCCTCACCTGGGCCCCAGGGAAGGGGAAGCGGCAGGCCCCGTGCAATGTCAACACTTCAGGTGCCCCCGCACCAACACTCCAAGACTTCCAGACGTTAAAAAAAAAAAAAAAAAAAAGCTGCATAATTCCAGGTACAGCAAAAATCTGCAGATAGTGTCCAGTAGGAGGAGGCCGCGGCGCTGGCGGGGGGCGGGGCAGCTCCTGAGGCCACGCCCTCAGGCCACGCCCCAGGCCACGCCCCTCCAGGCCTAGCGTTTCCCCGCCCCGCGCACAGGCGCAGCCCCGCGAATCCCGGCATGCCCCGCGCCCGGCCTCCACGCGCGGGAGTCCCACCCCCCACGTACGTCCCCAGCTGGTGATTGGCTGCGGCCGCCACGGGGGCGGGGCCGGGCAGAGGGCGGCGGATTCAAGATGGCGGCGGTCAGGAGGCGGCTTCCAGCCGAGTCGGCGGGAAGGGCAAGGCCTTGGCGGCGGTCCCCGGCGCACCGCATCGCTCCTCGCAGGGGACAGCAGCCGTCGCCGGGACCTGCCCTTGGGAACCCGCGCTGGGACAGCGGGAGGAGGAGCAGGAGGAGGCGCCGCCGTTTACCTTCGCTCTCCCGGCCTCCACCTTTCTGCGCCGCTGCTCTTGCTCATCTTCGTCCATCTCCCTCCGGGGTTTCCCGCGGGCCCCCCGAGAGGACACGGGGTCCACACGCCGCCGCCCTCCGCTCTATTTACACTCCCTCCCCCTAGTCCGGGCTCGCCCTCCCCCCGCGACAACTGTCACGCAGACGTGAGCCCGGCTCCGCCCCCTGCGTGCGCCGTCCGCCCCGCAGCCAATCAGGGGCGCCGTGGTCCTGCCCTCGCGCACGCGCAGTCGGGGCGGGGCGGCCCACACGGGACTCCGCCCCTGCCGGCAGCTGGCCTCCCATTGGCGGGATGAAGGCCCCGCCTCCCAGCGGGGCCAATGGCGGGGCGCGAAGGCCTCGGAGCCCTCTGTGATTGGTCGGATTTGAAGAGGGCGTCGCAGCTGCGGGCGCGGGCGCGGAGGGCGGCTTCCTCGGCGCGGGCTGCGGGGCCCTTGGGCGGTCGTGTCCCCCGTCGGGTCCCCCCGGAGCTGCCGGTCGGCGCCAGGGAGCCAGGCCCGGAGCTCGCGGGCCGCGCGGAGGGCCCCTCGGTGGGCGGTGGCGGGAGCCGAACTCCGGTTCCCCGGGCGCCGCCCCCGTGTGACCCCTGGACCGCGCTGCGGCCGCGCGGGGGGGCGGGGCGGGGACTCTCCTCCCTGGGGACGCGCTTCCGGGCGGAGTGGGCACCGGCCCGCAGCCTTGACCCCGGGGTCAGGGGGGGATGGGGGGACCCCGGGGGGGACAGGCCGGGCCGCGCCTTGACCCCGGGGTCAGAGGGGGATGGGGGGACCCCGGGGGGGGCGGGCCGGGCCGCGCCTTGACCCCGGGGTCAGAGGGGGATGGGGGGACCCCGGGGGGGGGACAGGCCGGGCCGCGCCTTGACCTCGGGGTCAGGGGGGATGAGGGGACCCCGGGGGGGGGACAGGCCGCGCCTTGACCCCGGGGTCAGGGGGGGATGGGGGGACCCCGGGGGGGACAGGCCGGGCCGCGCCTTGACCCCGGGGTCAGGGGGGGATGGGGGGACCCCGGGGGGGACAGGCCGGGCCGCGCCTTGACCCCGGGGTCAGAGGGGGATGGGGGGACCCTGGGGGGGGCGGGCCAGGCCGCGCCTTGACCCCGGGGTCAGGGGGGGATGGGGGGACCCCGGGGGGGGGGGGGGGACAGGCCGGGCCGCGCCTTGACCCCGGGGTCAGAGGGGGATGGGGGGACCCTGGGGGGGGCGGGCCAGGCCGCGCCTTGACCCCGGGGTCAGGGGGGGATGGGGGGACCCCGGGGGGGACAGGCCGGGCCGCGCCTTGACCCCGGGGTCAGAGGGGGATGGGGGGACCCTGGGGGGGGCGGGCCGGGCCGCGCCTTGACCTCGGGGTCAGGGGGGGATGGGGGGACCCCGGGGGGGGGACAGGCCGGGCCGCGCCTTGACCTCGGGGTCAGGGGGGGATGGGGGGACCCTGGGAGGGAGCGGGCCAGGCCGCGGCATCTATCCGGGGCTCCCCAGGGACCGGCCCGCAGCCTTGACCCCCGGGGTCAGGGGGGGCCCTGGGGGGCGGTGGGGTCAGCCTCCCACTCCTGACGTCACTCGGCCCGGGCTCCAGCCCCAGCGCGGCTGCTGCTCAGAGGGGACTCAGCTGGACACGCTGCCCCCGCGCTCTCTAAAGCAAATAAGTCTTTTTTTTTTTTTCTTTTTTAATTTTTATTTATTTATGATAGTCACAGAGAGAGAGAGAGGCGCAGAGACACAGGCAGAGGGAGAAGCAGGCTCCGTGCACCGGGAGCCCGACGTGGGACTCGATCCCGGGTCTCCAGGATCGGGCCCTGGGCCAAAGGCAGGCGCCAAACCGCTGCGCCACCCAGGGATCCCAGCAAATAAGTCTTTGAAAAGTAAAGTCTTAAAATTTTCAAAGAAAAAAGAGGAAGACAGCTCTGGTTGTGCATTCGCGGTCTGCGTGGGAGTCAAGTCTTGTGAAATCACTGCTCCTCGGCCTCAGACTTGGCTTGAAGCTGCTTGTCCAGCGGGGAACAGTGCAGGGCCCTGTTCCCAGCCCTCGGTCGGCTGCGCAGCTCCATGGAAGCTGATGGACACACCAGCAACTCCGCGCGTCTCACCCGGTGTCCTGTTGCTGTCGCCAGACCGTCCACGCTCGGGCTTTCACCGAGGGCCGATCCTGTCTAAACGGGCTTCACGCTCTCGGTCTCGTTTTAACTCTTCTCATTCCCGATGGAGATGCCGTTTAGGGTGAAATGGAAAAATGAGAGCGAACCCCTGCCCGCCCCCCGCGCGGTATGTACCTAGAACAGCACCGTGTTTGTCGCAGGATTGGGGAACCGCAGAGCTCAGGCCGGTGACACGGACAAGGTGGGGGCACCCACGTGGGGAGGAGACGCAGGACACCACCGCTGGGCTCCCGCGGCCGTGGGAAATGCAGACGCCGCTGCTGCAGGCGGGGCCCGTCTAGAGCAGGGTAGGGTGACACGACCTCAGGTGGCCTGCGGCAGAGACAAAGGGGCACAGAAAGCAGGACTGCGGTGCGCAGCCTTGTTCTGGGCCCCCGGGGGGCCTGCTGCCCCACTCACCGGCTCCTGCACCTGGACTCGGAAAGACCGTGTGCAGGCCGTGTGCCTCCTGCTTGCTCCCTGACACGGGACGCGTGAGGATGATGCCCTCCCATTAGCGCGCAGTAGTGGCAGCCGTGGACACAAGCGGGTCTCCCACCCTGTGACGCTGTGCAGTCAAAAGCAACCACAACGTGGACCGACCGATCTCCCGCACACCGTGCTGGCAAGTCCACCGCCGGCAAGCGTTCCTCCTCCTGAGGCCGACCACGGCCCTTTGGTTAGTGCAGCCTCCAGCCTTCGCTTGCAGGATTCGGCGGGTGGAGCGGGTGTGTGCGTGGGCTCTGGGCCAGGGGTCCAGCCGACGGCGCCGAGCGCTGGATCGACTTCCCAAGAGCGGTTGCAGTCCTGGATCCAAGCCTCAGTCCCAGCCTTCACGTGAGCGTACATTCGGAACTCCGTGGGGCGCGTGGCCGTCTTCCCACGCAGGGTGGGTTCCCACCCTATGTTCCCTAGCACCCCAGAAACATTTCCGTGGTCCTTCCAGACTACGTTATTGTTGGATCTGACTCCCCATTTACTCTTAACAATTACGGAGCTGTCCGAGTTATGTAGATACCCCCCCCCCCAAGGAGGGAAACAAAACCCTCGCTCGGTAAGTGACTTCCTTCCACAGAGAACAGTGGAAAGGGGAGAAAAATACTGCGAAGAAACCCATTAAAAACACACCTGAAGGGGGATCCCTGGGTGGCTCAGTGGTTTAGCACCGCCTTCAGCCCAGGGAATGATCCTGGAGTCCGGGGGTCGAGTCCCACATCGGGCTCCCTGCATGGAGCCTGCTGCTCCCTCTGCCTGTGTCTCTGCCTCTCTCTCTCTCTCTCTGTCTCTCATGAATAAATTAAAAAATAAATAAGTAAACACACACACACACCTAAGCCAGGTGAGCAGGGTTGGAGTCAGCAATGACATCAGGGCGACCACACGCACGGTGGCTGTGACGTGGTCTTCCTCCTACCAACCTGAAGCCCCCACGGTGGGGACACCTGCAGAATACCTGCAAGCCCTCCCCAGGGCCGTCCTGGGCATCAGGAGCAAGTGAGCCGAGGAGACATGATGCCTGATGCCGCGTGGGTCCTGGGTGGGTTCCTGCCACACAGACGGGACACGGGGCAAGGGGAATAAACACGGGAATAAATGCAGTATGCGTGTGGTTGTCGTTGGTAACGCGCAGTCTAGGTTCATAACGGGGAAGCCACGCGAGGGAACTTACCTCGTCTTCCTGATTCTCCTGTAAATCTGAACTACCGGGCATGCAGGTAGCTCACACGGGCGTGTTACGTATACCGCGTGGGTTACCTCCCAGCTACAGTGAGAAGCGGAGCTGAATTGGTTTTTCTGCTCGCCCAGAACTCCTGTTTGAATGTTAGCGTCATGATGCATATAAGACCCTAAGTACTGACGCACGTGGGCAATTCCAGGGACCTCTAGCCAAATGTTGGCCACCTGACACGAGTTTTGGGTTCAGGCGTTGGGGGGGGCTGAAGTGTGCTGCCCCAGACTATGGCTCCAGCATCCAATCCACGCGCTGCCCCCGTGTGCAGGTCATTTGTGCAACCCCCGCGGCCTGCACACATGCACTTCCGACCTGACCGGGGTCCGGGGTCTGTCCCTGGGCACCCACCCCTCTCTGGGCTGGGATCCCACAGGGCACCCCATCCTGCCATCACCCCCTGTCTCAGAGGAGTGGTGGCCCCATGTGGGCCCGTGTCCTGCGAGGTGATGGCAGGTGCCTGTGGGGTGGGCCCGCCAGGAAGTCCCCCAGGGAGGCCCCACGCATGTCCCTGGCCAGCTCCTGAGCTGCCCCTTCTGGCCGGGACCTCCTGAAGTCGCAGGGAGGTGGAGCCCCTCCCTGACCTGGTGCCCAGGCTCCACTCCCGCCCTAGAGGGGGCTGGGGGCTCGGGCCTCCTGGAGGCAGTGGCGGATGAGGCAGGCCCCGCAGCACGGGGTACAGATGCCGCCCCCACCCAGTACTCCTCTGGGCTCCGTTCTGAGGCTGGGGGCAGGGCGAGGGAAGGTGGGACGGTCCTCCGCGCGACCTCGCGCTGTCCCCTCCAGCTGCTGCTCACTGCCCCTCATCGGCCCCACTGGCCGCACCCGGAGACTCGCAGTGTTGACAGGCAACCCCCGTGGGGGAGGAGGCCTCTCAGGGACACCCGGCAGCCGGGGCCTTCCTGTGTCCACAGCACCTGGCAACCGCCTGGCAACGCGGTGTCCTCCCGAAAGGCAGCTGCCGCCCACGCGCTGTCCCCGGCAGAGTCCTGCGGGGGCCCCTGGGTCGGGTGGCTTCTCCGCGGCCGGTGCTCCTTGCAGATGATCTGAAAAGCAGGGAGGGAGGGGCCGCGGCGTCCGGGATGCTGGACTCCTCGGTGGCAGACGCGATGACCCAACTGACCCTGAAACTCTTGGAGAAGGTAAGGGGGAGGGGAGGATCGTGCTTTTAGCAGCTTGTCAAGGAAGCACGGCCCTGAAGCGAGTTGTTGCACCCGTCAGGGGGCTCCTGCTTCTGAACCCCAACACTTTGCAGTGATGAGGGACTGTGGTTTCTTGGGTTTGGTTTTTTTCCTCTGCATTTATGCAGAACCAACTAGGTTCTTCTGACAACTTCTCGGCCCAGAGGCAGGTGCCCCATGGGCTGGAGCACTCGGGCGCACCGCCGACGTCTGCAGAGCCTGCCGGGTTCCGCGTGTGAGAGGCAACGGGCCTGGCCACTGCAGGATCCGCAGCCTCGTGGGCCGGCCCTGGGCCCCTCCTGACGCGGCCTCCTGTCCCGTCGTCCCCTGAGGTCCCATGGCTGGCCTGTCCCCATGGGCGCCCCATGCAGCACCTCGTCCTGGGTGGCCTGGGCCGGCTGGGCTCACCCTGCTGCTCGCCGGGCTCCGGGGGTCACAGGCGGCGGGACGCGCTGGCCGGCGTCAAGCTCCTGGGAGAGCCGCGGATGGGGGGGTCGTTGGCGTCAGCCCATGGGCCCTGACACTTGTGGGTGGAACTTGTGTGTGCACCGAGCGTGGCTCGCGGGGTCCCCGGGGGCACGAACAACCCTTGCCCCCTCCCACCTGCCAGCTGGGTACCTCCACCCCAGGCCCTCTGGGGCGTCATCCCCACAGCCTACAGGGCAGGTGCCCCACTCCGGGCCCTCAGCCCACCCACTCACACCCTCTGCCCTTCTCGACACAGAAACTAGAGCAAGAGCGTGAGCACGTGGGAGGGGATCCTGAGGACCCGCGCGTCACGCCAGGTAAGACTCCTGGATCCCTCCCTCCTCCTGAGGCCGGCGCGACTGTCCTTGGCTTTTCCCTTGCGCTCAGGGTAGAAAGGCGTCCGCTTTCATCTTTAAAGCACGTACACACGCGCACCCACGCACACACGGCCCCCACAGCACATCACAGCCTCACGCGAGCCCCGCGAGGGGACCCGTTCACCCTTCCCAGTTTGCAGATAGGAACTAGAGGTCCCGTGAGGTGGCCACGCCTGGGCCAGGCCCACGTTGCTGCAAGCTTGTTCGGGGCCGGGGGGCTGCGACCTGTCAGGTGGGCGCATCCTCGGGCCCAGAGCAGGCCCCCGGGCCCCTGCCACCCTGGCCAAGGGTCAGGCTGTCAGGCCACAGGAACTAGGGGGAGGCCGGCCCTCCCTGGGGACAGCGTCCAGGTGCAGGGGGCCTGCAGGGGCTGCGGCGCGAGCCCCAGGGCCATGGGAGTCCAGACTGGGAATCCCAAGCCAGGCGACCTGGCCGGCGAGGAAGAGCAGGGCCCTGCAGTGGGCCGGGCCGAGGGACTCCTGGGGCCGCCCAGGCCTGCGCTCCATCCTCCGCACAGGGGCGGGCGGGGGGGGGGGGGCGGCGGGCCGCGCTGTGTCCAGAGGAAGGAGGACTCTTGGGAGCCGCTCTGGAGGCGGCGGGCGGCGGGCGGGCCTCCAGGGCTTGGGGCGCAGGTGCTTGGCGGGAAGGGCCTCCCACCAGGGGTAGGGCGGTGCCGGGCCCCAGGGCGAACCTGCTCCTTCCTGAGTGAGCGCGTCCCCGCAGGAGGTGAGGACCGGCCCGACGCGGCCCTGCTGGGCGCCCTGGGGAGGCGCCGAGACCTTCTGCGGACGCTCCGGGTAGGCGCGAGGCCCGCGGGGAGGGGCGCCTGGGGCGGGTTCTTCGGGCGGCGTGGCCGAAGCCCCTGCCCGGCTGCACAGCTTTGGGGGGAAACGCTGTGCGGGGCCCGGGGCCGCGGGAAGCAGCGAGGGCCGGAGGCTCCATGCTGAGCGGCGGGGGCGACCGGCTGAGCCACGACCTCGTGCCCGGGGGCCGGGGCTCAGCGCGCCCCGTGGGCTGCACGTAAGGAACCAGCACACACTGGTCCGTTACTTGGTAAACTTAAGTTTAAAGTCCCCTCCCCCCACGAAGGAGGGTGGTCCCCATGCGTGCCCCACGCCACGAGCCCGGCTCCGATGCCCGAGCGAGTGCCGCGTGGGGCAGGAG
The DNA here is from genome assembly GCF_053574225.1 of Canis aureus. Classification (NCBI taxonomy): domain Eukaryota; kingdom Metazoa; phylum Chordata; class Mammalia; order Carnivora; family Canidae; genus Canis; species Canis aureus. The sequence goes on along the minus strand of NC_135640.1, from coordinate 43,797,235 downwards.
GACGCCAGCGCCCGCTGGGCCAGGTGCGGTGCGCCCCGGCCACCGGCTCCCTCCCCGGCGCATCCCCGCTTCGGTGTTGCAGGAGCAGCGCCTCCTGGAGGAGGCATCCCAGGCCCCAGCCCCGAGCCACCCGCCACCCCCAGCCACACCCCCCCTGGGCGTCTACCAGGCCGCCCCCCTGCCCCCGCGGGCCCCAGAGCCGCCTTGGCTCATCCAGCCCTGGGTAAGCCCTGGGGCCGCCCGACCGCAGAGCCCACGCGGGGAGGACGCGGGGACCCCTCCTCCGAATGGCGGCCGTGGGGGCTGTGGGGGGTCACAGGGAGGAGCCGGCTGGGCCCTGCAGGGGACCTCGTGGCAGCCCTGGGATGGGAGGTCGCCGAACCCTCCACAAGCCAGGTGCAGCCCCGTTGGGGGCTCAAGCTTCAGCCTCTGAGTTTGAGGGTGAACACGACACACCGGGCGCTGGGCGTCCAGACTCGGCCCCGTCCATCCAGCAGTGTGTCCCATGTGGAGGGCGAATCACGCAGAGCGCCTTGCGGGGGTGGGTGGCGGGCGTGTCCTGGGCCCTGACCATGGGCTCCTGACGGTGGGCTCCTCGCAGGCCCTGCAGCCTCTGGCCGCCGCTGTCCAGCCGCCGCCCCAGGCCGGGCCGCCCCCCCGGGGACCAGGGGGGATCAAGGAGGGTGAGTGTGTAGCCTCCCCCGCCCCATGCGACTAAATCCTCTCCCAGGTGCGTCTGTGACAGGGTGGTCGCCTGGGGGCAGCGTGTGGCCTCCTGGTCGCCTGCATGTTAGCGTGTTGACCTTAGAAACCTTAGGAAACTCTTCTGGGGCCTCTGAAAGAATGAGAACTAGGAATAGGGAGAACCGGGGATGGCCCGCTGGACAGGTGGCTCACCCGCTCCCCTGGGGGCGTCCGGGGCTCTGTGGTGACGCCACGGCCATCGGCTCAGGTCGTGGTCGGGGTCCCGGGATCGAGTCCCACGTCGGGCTCCCCACATGGAGCCTGCTTCTCCCTCTGCCTCTGCGTCTCTGTGTCTTTCGTGAATAAATAAAATCTTTAAAAAATTTTTTTAAAAAAACACCCAATAAATGGTTTCTCCTTTTAGGTAAGTTTTTGTTTTGTTTTGTTTTGGGGGAGGGGCAGAGGCAGAGAGAGAATCCCCAGCAGAGTCCCCGCTGAGCACTGACTCCATCCCTGGATCCCAGGCAGCAACCCGGAGCGCGGTGCCCAACCCCAATGGACAGTGTCACCCGGACGCCCCTCACATGAGCTTCAAATCCTGGGATTTAAGGCCGCTTTATTGAGAGACAGAGCAAAGAGCACAAGCTCCAACTGCGCAGTGTGACAGGCGCGGCCGTGGGCGCGCGTCCAGGACCCCATCCCCCCCACACACACTGGGGCAGGGGGCGAGCGCGCCGCCCAGAGGCTCCCCGCATGGCTGCCCTGGGCCCTCACGCCGGGCAGTACACCGTGTGCCTGGGCCTTGCTCACATGGTGCTTCTGCTCAGTGGGAAGCTTCCCTGGGCGGGGGCTGCTGCGGGACGGGGGCTGCCCCAGGCAAGTGGCTGCTGACGCAGCCTCCCCACCTCGTGACCTTGCAGGGATTCGCGTTCCGTGGGAGCTGCTCTGTGCACCCCCCGCCTCACCCCATGCTCCCAGGCCTGGGACAAGATCTGTTCCTTGAGGGACTCGGGGCAGAACCCATAGGACAGGTCTCCACAGAGGAAACAGCAGTGTGGGGCCCAGAGGCTTGGCCACCCCCACATCTGCAGGGAGGCCGCTGGGGGCAGAGCTGGCCCGTGGGGAGGCTGCTGCCCACCCCGCTCCCGCCCCATCTGTGGGGGCCCCTTATTTGACTGGGAGGGTGAGGGGTTCCAGGGCCCTGCGTAGAGCCTCAGGGTCTCCTTGCTGTGGGACAGGCTGGGGGAGGTCTCACAGCAGGGACACCTGAGGTGAATTGATGGGTTCAGGGTAAGGAGACGCCCCAGGCCTCGGGGCTTGAAACAACAGAGAAGCGCTTTCTCTGGGTCTGGAGGCCGGAACCCTCAACGCAGGCCCCCCAGCGGCTGGAGGGGGGCCAGGTCCTGGCTTGGCTGCGGGGTCCCTCTCCAGGCCCTCTCCGCTCTCGTAGGAAACCCCGTTCCTGGAGGTAGGGCCCGGGATCACCCAGGACAACATCCGCTAAGATCCCTAATTACATCTGCGGGACTGTCAGAGGTCAAGGGGTGGGGTGGGGGTTTTGGGGGGTCTCGCCTCCCGGCCGTGTAGCGTAGGAGGATGTGACTCTGGGCGCGGGACTGAGGCCAGTGGGACACCCTCCTCCACACACGTCCTCCAGCCCCGAAGCTTCATGCCTCCGACGCGCCCAGGGCCCTGCGCAGCCCCCCACCCCCAGTCCCGGTCGGGGGGCGCGAGGCCGGAGGAGAACGAGGAGCCCCCGCCTCTCCTTCCAGACATGGTGGAGATGATGCTGATGCAGAACGCTCAGCTGCACCAGATCCTGATGCACAGCCTGATGCTCAGAGCCCTGCCCTCATCCGTGTTTTCGCCCCTGGGGGCATCCCAGGCCGCCCCCCTGCACCCCAGCCTGCAGGTAGGCTCTGTGGGCGGCACAGCCTAGGGGGCCACGCAAATGGAAGCCAGAGGCCTGGGCGGCTTTCTGCGTCTGACCCGGGGTCTGCACGTGAAGCTCCGGGCGCCCCCCTCCCACCGAGAGGCCCAGGCTGGGCCAGGCCCTCCGTCTGTCCCTCCCTCCGTCCTTCCCCTCCTTCCCCTCCCTCGCCCCCTCTCCCCTGCTCCCTTCCCCATCCCCCCATCCCTCCCCCTTTCCTGTGGGGCCAGCAGGGTGCGCCCAGGGAGCAGGGCCCATGGGCTGCCGTGTGCGGGCCTCACTGGCCTCCCGCGCCTGCAGAGGCCCCGGGCGCCGTCCGTGCATCACCACCACCACTACGCGCCCCCAGCCCCCGGCTCCCTGCCGGCTTGCCCGCCCTGGCCCGCGCTCCTGGCCACCCTCCGGCCCGCGCCCGGCCTCCTGCCTGCGCTGCACCCCCTGGCCGGCCCCGCGGCGGCCGGCAGCCAGTAAGTCCAGGCCCGCCTCGCGGGTCGGCGCGGTGGGACCCCGGGGCCGGCTGCACCTCGTCGCCCCTGCTGCTGGCGCGGTGGCCCCGTCTCCCGGGTCCTAGGCCGTGGCAGGGAGTCTGGAAAGGCCCTACCCCCTTCCAGGGGAGGCAGGGGGGCCCCCGGGGGTCAGGGCTCGGGGTGGGCCCGTGCCAACCCCCTGGGGAGGCCGCCTGGGGCCTGGGCGTCGGGCCAGCAGGGCAGGAGCGGGGCTGTCGCGGTGTCCGCGGGCCGGGCAGGGCGGTGACGGCGTCTGGGCCTCCCGGCTCCCCTAGGCCCGCCTCTGACGGCGCGCTGCCCACCCAGGCAGCCGGCCCGTGGGCCTGGGCGCGCGGACTCTGGTAAGCAGGGTCCCTGCGGCCCCTCGGGTGTGGTCGCCGAGGCCCCGAAGTCGCCAGATGGGCCCGGGGTCTCGTCAGGAGAGGTGGCCCAGGGGCCCTGAGAGAAAGGATCCACGGAGCCCACGGCTCGCAGCACAAACCTTCCCGCGGGGAGCAGCCTCGGCGGAGCGGAGCGTGAGGGCGCCCGGCTGCTGCTTCCCCCGGGGAGCCCACGGGGCCACGGCCGGGCGCCTCTGCGTGTTTGCCTCCCTCGGGCGGCGGGGTCCTGACCTGAACCTCATCTGCACTTTCTTCACTTTTCCTTTGTTTTTAAAGATTATTTATTTATGGGGGGCAGAGGGAGAAGCAGGCTCCCCGCGGGGAGGCCAATGTGGGGCTCCATCCCAGGGCCCGGGGTCACGCCCTGAGCCTCGAGTGCCCCATCCCTTGCTGTTTTAATTTTCACGTAAATGTCATTTTTAAGGGGATCCTTGGGCCGCTCAGCAGTTTAGCGCCACCTTCGGCCCAGGGTGTGACCCAGGGTCCCAAGATCGAGTCCCGCATCGGGCTCCCTGCATGGGGCCTGCTTCTCCCTCTGCCTGTGGCTCTGCCCCTCTCTCTCTCTCTCTCTCTCTCTCTCTCTCTCTGTGTCTCTCATGAATAAATCAATAAAATCTTTTTTTTTAAATGTCATTTTTAAGTGCTACACACGTTTTCATGGGCACTCTTGGGGTAAGCTCTCACGCCCCGAGTCCCACACCAGCCAGAGCGCCCCTCGCTCAGCTCCAGCCCCCCGGGAGCAGACGGCAGTGGCGGCTAAGCGGGCGCCGCGCAGGTGCAGCCCACGAGCCCCGGGCGCCGGGAGCCCCCGCAGGACGGCGGTAGGTGTCCCCACGGGCCACCTGGCACCAGCGTCTCCGAAGTGCAATGCAAGGTCTGACTCCGCTTATTTTCACGTTGACATTTTCTAACACGGTTTATTTTGTAAGTTCTCAACATAATTTTGATTAACACCAGGAAGCCCCCTGACAGAGGCGGGCGGTCCCTCGTGGCCCAACACACGGGAAGCCTCCATTCTGTCCACGTCCGGAGGCTGGCAAGCCCGGGTCTTCACCCGCAGGACCGTCTAACGCTGCCAGTCACTAACTCTGACGACAGCCGCCGTCCGCGGTCTGGCTGGTTGGACACCGTCGGGCCAGGCCCTGGCAGCTGCCCCCACAGGCCCGGGGGGCAGGGCTTCCGCGCCCCCTCCCCAGGTCCCACTAGGTGGTCCGAGTGGCTCAGAGCCCCGGCCGCGTGAAGCGGGCGTGCACGTGGGCAAGAAGGAGCAGGGGTGGGAGGCGGAGCACAGCGCTTGGGTGCCCTCGGGTGGGGGGGGCACCCTGGCCGCGAGGATGAGCGCCCACCAGTCTCCAGGCTCTGTGGGATCGGGCCTTGCAGGGAACCCTGGCACAGGCCTGGGCAACCCAGGGGCCCCGGGAGGAGGGGGCGCTGGCGCTCGCGGAGCCCGGGTGGGTGGCTGGGGGCGGGGGGTGGGCGCGACAAGCACACAGCCAGGGAGAGCTGCTGCCACGCAGGTCAGGGTGCGGCTCACACGCCCTGCGGCCTTCAAGGATTAAACCCCTCCGAATCCACGGAAAAGAAAAACCAATAGAAAAATGAGCACAAGGGGCCCTTGGGTGGCTCAGCTGGCTCACTGGCCAGCTCCTGATTCGGGGTCAGGCCACGACCTCGGGGTCGGGAGATCAAGTCCCTGGTCGTCAGGCCCCTTGCTCCGTGGGGAATCTGCTTGGGAGTCTCTCTCTCTCCCTCCTGCTCCTTCCCCACCAAATAAATCCTCGGAAAAGGAAAATGAGTGCAAGACATGAGCAGCTACGGTGGAGGGGACGCCAACGAATAGGGTCACTGGTGACGAGGACTGCAGGACAGCTTTAGCCCATGCATGACCAAGGGGGGGACGGGCTGTGTGGAGGCTGGGCCCTGGGCCCCAGGGTCAGAGTGGGCTGCGGGGGGACAGTGACCAGGTCCTGTGGAAGCACTGGGCATCGCCTGATAGAGCGGGACACCCCCTGATGTGGCCATGAAGCACGGGGATGTCCGACATTCCAGCTGGCAGGAGTGGCAGGTTTTGGGACCCCTTCGGCCTTTTTTTTCCTTTTTAAAGATTTTATTTATTCATGAGAAACCCACAGAGAGAGGCAGAGACCCAGGCAGAGGGAGAAGCAGGCTCCCCGTGGGGAGCCCGACGTGGGCCTCGATCCCAGAACTCTGGGATCACGTCCTGGGCCAAAGGCAGACACTCAACCACTGAGCCACCCAGGCATCCCCCCTTCGGCCTCTTACAAAGAACGGCAGAGGCTAGAGCTTTGTGGGGTCACCTTCAGTCTTGGCTGAGACGCTAACGGGCAGGCGTGCAGGCCCACAAGGCTTCAGGAGCGCCACAAGCCCAAATCTGCATCCCCAAGGGCCCAGGGACAGTCCAGGCTGAGACACAACCAGTCTGGTGGGAAATGCATTTTCATGCTTTTCAAGTGGCTTCACGGGAGAAGCCCAATTCTCAGAATTGTAGTATCCCCGGCTTTAGGGCCAGGAGGCTGCGTGTCATTGCCGTGCCCTCTCCAGAGCTCCAGGCAGGGCCCGTGGTGCTGCTGCCGACGCCGGTACGTGGGAGGCCCAGGCGTGCGGGCCCAGTTGGCCTGGTGTGCCCCCACGGCCTGCTCCCGTGATGCCCTGGGCCCAGCACAGCTTGCATAGGCTGTGACGTCCCCTGTGTTTATTTCAGTTTCAGAAGCTAAAACAGGAAATACTGACGGAAAGAGGCTGTGGAACGTGGCAGTAGGAGCTCAGGGCACCTCCTGGAGCCGGGAGACACAGCTCAGCGGGTGGGCGGGGATCTGGGGGAGAGCTCTGGCCTCAGCGGTGTCCTGGGGAAGGGGACTGACGCAGGCTCCCAAGCAGGGGCTGCACCCCCTTCAGTAACGGATGCGGTTCCTGTGAAGAATGAGGAACGAATGGAAGCTTCTCTTATACTTTCAGAAAAAGGTTCCACTTACGCAATTTTGGTTCAGAGCGTGTGTTACTTCTGCAGCCCCATGGGCCAATAGCGACCAGCAGGGCCTCAGTTTGCTGGAGTCTCTGGTCCTCAGGCCCCAAAGGGAGGGTCCATCTGTCTTCCACGTGTTGTCCCTGTGCCCTGCAGAGTCCCTCAGGTGCCACCTGGGTGCCAGGCCTCCAGCACCATCAGAAGAGGCCCCGGCTCAGGGGCTGGAGCCTGGTCCCCGTGAGCCGGCTCAGCTCCTCAAGGACCTGCTTCTCCTTCTGGTACATCTGAAAGAGGAGTGGAAACCCACTGTGGCCCCCCAGCGGCCCGACCCGGGCGCCCCTGGGGGAGGCCCCTCCCAGAGCCCGTGTCCCAGGCTGTGGCACGAGGACCCCCAGCGGCCCAAGCCCAGAGCCCGTCCGAGCCTGCATGTTCTGACCTTGGTCCCACCTGATAAACACCAGCCTCTCTGCTCAGACTTTTTACAGCTAACGAGTAACACAGTAGCGTTTGCAGAGCCCAACATTCTGGACAAATACTGTCTTCTCCTGGGGCCCCATGCTGCTGGAGGGCCGTGCCTACCTTTCGCCACTCGGCCTCTGTGCTGTGTGTGAAGCCCAGCAGGTGACAGAGCCCGTGGGCGGCAGTCACCTGTCGGAACAACGAAACAGCTGTTTCAGGGACTGGTCAGACCAAGCCTGGGGGGGAGGGGCGGGAGGAAGGCAGGGAGAAGTCAGCCCACGCCTGGTGTGCAGTAGGACCCCAGGGTAGGTGGAGGGTACCCGGGGCTGTGAGCAGGTGCCTGTGTGCAGCTGGGGGCCAGGAGGAGAGGGGCCTGGCCCTGTTCTGGGGGATGAGGGTCCCAGGGATGGTGGGCTCGCCCTCTGCTGCAGGTAACAGCCTCCAGGGAGGTGGGTGTGGGTGGGGGTACGGGAGGGAGTCGATATGCACGGTGGCCCCACAGGGGCACACAGCGGCCACCCACAGCGACCCTGGAGCAGAGCCCTCACTGAGCAGCCCTTTCTCCACCAGGGCTCTGGCCCCTCTCGAGAAGAAAGCCCGCCGTAGAACCCGCAGGGAAGGTAAGACACGGTCGCTTTCGGAACACCCCCCCCCACTTTTTCTTTCAGGTCAAGGAGAGGAGAGGCCAGTTTCAAGGTCCCGGAGGCTACGGTTCAGGGAAGGCGTCCACTCCGCAGTTCTGAGGTCACGGACATGACTTGCTGACTCCCTCTGGCCCGTTTCCGGCCTGCGGGGGGCCAGCGGCCCGGGCCTGGGGGAGAGAGAGGGTCCCCGACACCCGCCGCGGGGCCTCCCTCCCGCAGTAGCCGGGCTTCCGGGCGGCGGCCGGCCGTGCTCACCGTCAGGGCGTCATAGTAGTCCGCGTCTCCTCGGCACCGCTGGAAGACGTACTCCACTCCTAGGACGATGTCGCCCAAGTTGTAGTCATCTCGGGAACGAGGCCGGGGAAGCTCGCCTGCTTTCACGTTCTGCGAATGAGGAAACCCCGATTGGGAGATGACGACCTCGGGGCTGACGTGATGACGGGCCTGCACGTCCCATTCCGGGACACGCTGCCCAGGGGTGCGGGGGGCGGGGGAGGACACACAGCAGAGCCCGTTTACGGGCGACCGGACCCCACCGGGCTGCTGTCCCCTGTCCCTTCTCCAGCAAGGCACGCTGCCCCGCGTCGGTACAATCTTCTATCTGTTCCTTCTGTTTGTTTAGTCCCAAACATTCTTCCACGTTTTCCCACATAAACCCGAGAAACCACCAGCGCCTTCCCCTGAGGCCTGTTCACACGAAGCGCGTCGCGTGGACAGATGCTTAGGGTGTTAACGTGTCTCCTGTAAGGAAGAAATACCAAGCGACCGTCCCAGCTGCTTGTGGTTCAGCAGCTCCCCTCCCTCCCGGCGCCACACGCTGCGGCTGGCCTTCCGAGTCTCGCCTCTGCTGTCGCGCGTGGGAGGCCCTGACCGTTGCGGGCGGCGTGCACATCGTGGCCTAATCGCTCTTAGGTTTGTTGAAACCACTTTTTCAGTGTTATCTTCCATTTTCAGTGAAAAAATCCAGTGTTAGGTAAAAGCTTCACCCGCACGTATTTGGTACCCGGTACCGAGTCGTACTTGGGATTCAGGAAGCAGGGGCGCCGGCTCCAGGGGCCAGGCGGGGCTCTTGAGCTGGGGTTAGGGGTTTGAGCCCACACTGGGTGTAGCGAGGACTTAAAATAAGTAAAAAATCTTAAGGAAAAATGCAGAGGCTGATGGCCGGAGGCGGGGCCTGAGCGGGACGCGCGCTTACCTCGTGAAACGGAAAGGAGAGCACGTCGGTGGGGCGGTCGTCCCCGCGGTAGGCCCTATTGAGGCGCTGCATGCCCTCGTTGTCCACGCATAGCAGGCCCAGGTCGAAGTCCCGCACGCCCAGCACGGCCCTCAGCAGCTCCACCCGGGAGCGGAGCGGCGCCCTCCGGACGGGGACAGCCCGCTGCGGGACGCGGAGCACCAGGCTCATGGCCAAGCCTCGGGGTGCTTGGGGCCGGCGGTCAGTGGGAGGTTGTGGGGGGTCCCCGGGGGGTGGCATGTACCGCCGCGGAGACACGAGGATGAGGGCGTGGGGGACAGTCGTCGAGTCACGGAGAGTCAGGTAGGAGCCTTTAGGGAGGATGGGATCGAGTCGGGTAGGAGCCTGCAGTAAGGATGGACCGGATCAGGGTGGGAGCCTGCAGGGAAGACGGAAGCCTGCAGTGAGGATGGACTGGATCAGGGTAGGAGCCTGCAAGGAGAACGGGATCAAGTCAGGGTAGGAACCTGCCGTGAGGATGGGATTGAGTCAGGGTAGGAACCTGCAGTGAGGACGGGATCGAGTCAGGTAGGAGACTGCAGTGAGGATGGACCGGATCAGGGTAGGAGCCTGCAAGGAGGATGAGATCAAGTCAGGGTAGGAACCTGCCGTGAGGACGGGATTGAGTCAGGGTAGGAGCCTGCAGTGAGGACAGGATTGAGTCAGGTAGGAGGCTGCAGTGAGGATGGACTGGATCAGGGTAGGAGCCTGCAAGGAGGATGGGATCGAGTCAGGGTAGGAGCCTGCAGTGAGGACAGGAGCCTGCAGTGAGAACAGACCAGATCACGGTAGGAGCCTGCAGTGAGGACGGGATCGAGTCAGCTGGAGCCTGCAGTGAGGACAGGATCGAGTTAGGTAGGAGCCTGCGGTGAGGACGGGATCGAGTCAGTTGGAGCCTGCAGTGAGGACAGGATTGAGTTAGGTAGGAGCCTGCGGTGAGGACGGGATCGAGTCAGGTGGAGCCTGCAGTGAGGACAGGATCGAGTTAGGTAGGAGCCTGCGGTGAGGACGGGATCGAGTCAGGTGGAGCCTGCGGTGAGGACCGGTAGAGCAAGGATGTGAAGGAAGAAGGGGAGGCTGTGAGGTGAGGTGGGGGAGGCGCGCTGAAGTGGCGGGAGGAGAGCGGGGAGGGGTGAGGGGGGAAGACGGGAGGGCTGAGGGGTGAGGATGGGAGGGGAGCGGGGAGGGGAGCGGGGAGGGGAGCGGGGAGGGGTGAGGGGGGCGGGAGGGGTCGGGCCGAGCGCCGAGGGCCCCGCGGGGTCGGGGCCGCCGTCCGAGGCTCGGGCAGCCCGGGGGGGAGCGAGCGCACCCCTCCCCGCGCCTCCCCGCGCCTCCCCGCGCCTCCCCGCGCCTCCCCGCGCCTCCCCGCGCCTCCCCGCGCCTCCCCGGAGCCCGGAAGCCGGCGGCTCACGTACCGGCCCGAAGCGGCGGCCCCGCCTGGACCCCGCGCACCGGAAGTCCCCGGCGCCGTCGGGCAGCGAGCGGAACCCGAGTGCGGCGGGGCGCGGGGGGCGCGGAGCCGCGCGCGCGGACCGGAAGTTGGTCCGCCGCGTCTGTGTGCCCGGGCGCGCCGCGGAGGGCCGGCTCGGGAGGCCGCGGCGTGCGGTCTGTGGCTCCCGCCGGCGCGGAGGGCGCCCCGGGGCGGCGGCGGTGGGTCTCGGGGTCTCGGAGCCGCACGGTGAGCCCCGGCGGAGGCCGCTCCCCCCCGCCCGCCCCCGTGGTCCGCGGCGTCGGCCCCGCAATTCCCTGGTCGGCGGCGTCTCTGCGGGCCGCGGCGGGCCTCGGGCCTCGTCGGGGGGCCTCGGAGGTACGGGGGTGCGTGAGTGTGTGAGTGTGAGCTCCCGGGGGGGGCCCCGTGGGTGTGAGTGTGAGCTCCCGGGGGGCGCCCCGTGACTGTGTGAGTGTGAGCTCCTGGGGGGGCCCCGTGAGTGAGTGTGAGCTCCTGGGGGGCGCCCCGTGAGTGTGGGCTCCTTGGGGAGGCGTCCCATGAGTGTGTGAGTGTGACTATGAGCTCCGGGGGGGGCGTCCCGTGTGTGAGTGTGAGCTCCTGGGGGGGCGCCTCGTGAGTGTGTGAGTGTGAGCTCCTTGAGGGGGGCGTCCCATGATTGTGTGAATGTGAGCTCCTGGGGGGTGCCCCGTGAGTGTGCGAGTGTGACTATGAGCTCCTGGGGGGCGTCCCGTGAGTGTGAGCTCCTGGGGGGGCGCCTCGTGAGTGTGGGCTCCTTCGGGGGGCGTCCCATGAGTGTGTGAGTGTGTGAGTGTGACTATGAGCTCCTGGGGGGGGGCGTCCCGTGTGTGAGTATGAGCTCCTGGGGGGGCGCCTCGTGAGTGTGGGCTCCTTCGGGGGGCGTCCCATGAGTGTGTGAGTGTGACTGTGAGCTCCTGGGGGGGGCGTCCCGTGTGTGAGTGTGAGCTCCTGGGGGGGCGTCTCGTGAGTGTGTGAGTGTGAGCTCCTTGAGGGGGGCGTCCCATGATTGTGTGAGTGTGAGCTCCTGGGGGGAGCCCCGTGAGTTAGTGTGAGCTGCTGGAGGTGCGTGTGTGTGAGCTCCTGGGGGGGCGCCTCGTGAGTGTGGGCTCCTTGGGGGGGCACCCCATGAGTGTGTGTGAGCTCCTGGGGGGCGCCCCGTGAGTGTGTGAGTGTGAGCTCCTGGGGGGGCGCCCCGTGTGTGAGTGTGAGTGTGAGCTCCGGGGCTGGCCCGGGCGGCCTGGGAGGGGCGGGGAGGGCATCGCCACCGGGCGTGCAGGGTGGAGAGCGCCCCGCGGAGAGAGCTGGGAGGAGGGAGGCCGGCGGGTAGGAGCGCCGGTCCCCGTCCCCGTCCCCGTCCCCGTCCCAGTCCCCGTCCCGGTCCCCGTCCCATCCCCGTCCCCGTTCCCGTCCCCGTCCCCGTCCTCGTCGTAGCTCTGGCTGCGGGCGGCCGTCTGAGGGCAGCTGCGCCCCTGTCCTCGCGGCGGAGCCCGGACCAGCCCCGCGGAGCGATCACAATGGTTTCCTCGTCTGCGTCTGCAGGGGCGCCTTGAAGGCCGGTAGCGAAGCCATTTGTTCTTTCCACCCCCGCCCCCCATGTTGCCCAGAAACTGACCCCTGCCCCTTCGGTTTGTCCGACTTCAGTTTCCCGAGCTCGCTCGCAGGTTCTGATGGGCGACGCGGTGACGTTGGAGCGGCGGTGAGGAGGAGCGGCGGTGACGTGGAGCGGCGGTGATGAGGAGCGGCGGTGACGTGGAGCGGCGGTGAGGAGGAGCGGCGGTGACGTGGAGCGGTGGTGACGAGGAGCGGCGGTGACGGTGACGTGGAGCGGCGGTGAGGAGGAGCGGCGGTGACGTGGAGCGGTGGTGACGAGGAGCGGCGGTGACGGTGACGTGGAGCGGCGGTGAGGAGGAGCGGCGGTGACGTGGAGCGGTGGTGACGAGGAGCGGCGGTGACGGTGACGTGGAGCGGCGGTGAGGAGGAGCGGCGGTGACGTGGAGCGGTGGTGACGAGGAGCGGCGGTGACGGTGACGTGGAGCAGCGGTGAGGAGGAGCCGCGGTGACGTGCGGCGGCGGCCCCCCGGGGAAGGCGCCAGGGAGCGGCAACCGACCAAGATGAACCCGACGAATCCCTTCAGCGCGCCGCAGCCGCAGCCGCAGCCGCAGCCGCAGCCCGGGGCCTTCCCAGCGTCCAGCAGCGCCTCCATAGGAACGTTTCAGGCTAAGCCGCCCTTTCGATTCGGGCAGCCTTCTCCTTTTGGACAAAACAGTGCGTTGCCGGGGAAGACCGCGGGGTTTTCCCAGGCGTCCGGCTTTCCGACGGCCTCTGGAGGCAGCCATTCGGCTTCCGCGCAGCCCTTAGGATTCTCCCAGACCTCGACCGTCGGACTCTTTCCTGGCCTTGAACACGCTCCGGCTTTTGTGGCTGCGGCGGCGTCTGCAAGTTCAAGTGCGCCTGCAAACCCAGGATTTAGTTTCAAGTCCCCCAGTTTTGGGGCCTTCCCGAGTACTTCTGCGTTTGGACCGGAAACTGGAGAAATAGCAAGCTCTGGGTTTGGGAAAACAGAGTTTAGCTTTAAACCTCTGGAAAATTCTGTGTTCAGACCAATATTTGGGGCTGAATCTGAGCCAGAGAAAACTCAGAACCCAATTACTTCTGGGTTTTTCACGTTTTCTCACCCAATTAGTAGTGGGCCTGGGGGGCTGGCTCCGTTTTCTTTTCCTCAGGTGACAAGCAGTTCAGCTGCCAATTCAAACTTTACTTTTTCAAAACCAGTCAACAGTAATAATTCATCGTCTGCCTTTACCTCCGCTTTGTCAAACCAAAATGTGGAGGAAGAGAAGAGGGGCCCTAAGGCCCTGTTTGGCGCTTCTAACAGTAGCTTCAGTAGCTTCCCCATCTCCCCAGGGCCTCTGGCTGAAGCATTCCCAGCTAGCAAAACGGGCGTAAGACAGGGATGTGAAGAACGGGTTTCCCAAATGGACCCTCATTCCAGCCTCATGAAGGGCCTGAAAAGGAAGGAGGAGCAGGATCGCTCCCCAAGGAGACATGGCCACGATGCGGCAGAAGACTTGGACGCTCTGTCGAGGGGCGACCACCCTCCAGATAAACGGCCCGTCCGCCTCAATCGGCCCCGGGGAGGCACCTTGTTTGGTCGAACCATACAGGACGTCTTCAAAAGCAATAAAGAAGCAAGTCGTCTGGGCAACAAAGAATCTAAAAAGGACATTGGCTGTGTCGAGTCTGGGGAAAATGACCATGTGACCATCCCAGGGGGGAGTCCGTCTGTCTTGGCACCCTCCCGGCTCCCAGGTGTGAATAAAGAGGAAGAAACTGAAAGTAGAGATAAAAAGGAAGGTGAGATTTAAATATGGGCACCATCCAGTAAACCCTGCCGGGTGCTTGGTAAATTTCCCTGGGTCTTAGTTTGTTGTTTCTGGTAAATTTTCTGTAAACACTGGGAATCCTAACAGACCAAGAGCATGTCTTACATACATGGTGCCTCCCACTTGAAATGTTGTATCTGAGAGGCAACTGGTTGGCTCGGTGGGAAGAGCGTGTGCAGCTTTTGATCTCAGGGTCATGAATTGAGCCCCATGTCGGATGTGGAGATTACTTAAAAATAAGTAAATAAATAGACAAACGTTGAAGTTTCACATGATACATTTTTAAAGGATTTATTTATTTATTTATTTTTGAGAGATCACAAGACCAGGGTGGGGGGGGGGTTAGAAGGGGAGGGAGACAATCTCAAGGAGGTTCCAACTCCCTGCTGAGCTCAGAGCCTGATTCAGGGCCTGATGCGGGGCTCTAGCTCACCACCCTGAGATCCCGACTGGATCCAGTGGAGCCACCCAGTGGCCCATCTGATACACTTCTGTGCCGCCTCTCTGTCCCCTAGATTCTCTAAGAGGAACGCCTGGACGTCAAAGTAAAAGAAGCGAGAGCACAGACAGTCTTGGGGGTTTGTCTCCGGCTGAAATCACAGCAATCCAGTGTAAGAACATCCCTGACTGTCTCAATGACAGAATCATCCTGGAGAACCACTTTGGTAAAATTGCTAAAGTGCAGCGTATCTATACCAGGCGCAGCAAAAAGCTTGCAGTGGTGTATTTTTTTGATCACGTGAGTATTTCCAAGAAATTAACGTGAGTGAAAAAAAGTTTGAACTTTGTCACTTTAAAACCTGCTTTTTAATCTATGGGTTATTTGCTAGAATTTGGGCAAGCACTCGAATATTTTATTCTTGGAGAGGTTAGAATAGCACTCATAACTTGGAGTTATTCATGTAAGCATGCAGTCCCTACCGCATGCAGCCCTCTAGAAATGCTGGGCGAGTGCTTCCCTGAGGCAGATTCCTCTGAAATGCGTGGGAGTGGCTATGTAATCACACAGCACTTTTTCTAAATTGAGTTTTGATTTATTTGGTCATAGTGCACTATCACTGTAAACATTCAAACAGTACAGAAAATGTAGACTCCCCTAGTAATCCCATTCTCTAGAGATCACTGATGTTATTTGTTGGGTTTATACCTTGACATAAACACATGCATGCCTGACACGTTGGCAGTAGGGTGTCTGCGTATAGGGTGTGTGCATGACCATTCACGTTATGTATTTTTATATCTTTATTGTTTTTCTAAATATTCTTGTCGGGAAAAATCATGTGAGGAATCGGCAAAATAGAAAGCATGTCTTCATACATTTTTTTTTTTTAATGATGAAAGTGTAACCTGTTAACGTAGGAGAAAAAAAAAAAAACAAAGTCTATGGGAGGAAGCACAAAATCATCCATGAGTCTATTGTGTTAGATATCAACTATGCATATTTTGGTTAATATCTTCACAAATGTGTAGTCATGTCTTTACACAAATGAGATCACACTGCAGTGCTGTCTGGTAACCTTTCTGGGTAGCAATCTTGAGTATTTTCTGAAATCAGTAAATAACCTAGATTAGGAAAGGATTGTTAAATGCTGCATGGCACTGCATGCTGTTTACTTACTTGGCCAGTTTTCTATGTGGGGACATTTTGTGCATGTATTTCTGATTGGCTTATATCCTTTGATTAAATTCCTGAGAGTAGAAGGTCTGTGCCAAAATACATGCATAGCTTTAGGGCTTTTGACGTTTATTCCTCTCTATTGTTTTTCTTTTCCCCAATTCGTGGCATTAATTACATTCACAATGTTGTACAACCACCACTCCTATTTCCAGAACTTTTTCATCATTCCCAAAGAAAAGCTCTAACCGCTAAGCAATATTTCCGTTTCCTCCTTCCCTCAGCCCTCGGTGACCTCTAATCTAATTTCTATCTATGAATTTGCCTATTCTAGAAATTAAGTGGAATCCTGTAGTATTTGCCCTGCTTATTTCGGTCAGCATCATGTTTTTAGTGTTTGTCTATGTGATTGTACTTCATTCCTGTTATGGCTGAGTGATACTCCATTGGGTAGAATCATGTTTCGATGTATTACGTTTTCTTTATTAATCTATTGATGAGCAGAAGTTGTTTCTACTTTTTGGCTATTTTGAATTATGCTGCTATAAACACAGTGGCAAATATTTCCTTAAGACCCTGCTTTTAATTCTGTTGGGTAGGTACCTAGGAGTGGAATTGCTGGGTCATATGCATTGTTCTTTGTTTTTGTTTTTGTTTTAAGTTATTTGGCTCTTGAGATGTATTTATGTTTCTAGCTGAATCCTAAAAAATATTTATGTGATATGTAAGAACATTGTCATCATAAGCAGTTCATTGATCGGTACGATGCTGAGGTCCCCTGATTACCCTCATCTCTCCTGTTACCCAGGAGCAAACACCCGTTAGCTAGCGCAGTGTGTATTTTTCTGGAGATTTGCATAGGTATGTGGATAGGTGCATATGTAGTCGGCTTTGTGATAAGTTGTATCCCGTGTGTATCATTTTCTTCTTTTTGTCTTCAAGTGTGACTTGGCAATCTTTCTGTTACTGTATGTGTAATCCAATGGGGAGAGTCCTCTTACCAGCTGCCAACAAGGCCATGCTTTGGGTTCCGTCCCAGTAAATTTATTACTTTGAAACCGGAGAAGAGTGAGTCCACGCCTGGGAGGTGGGTAAGGGAGGCGAGGACTGTGGCTGCCGTGTCTGGAGGCGGACTGGATGGTCAGAACACGGCCGGTGAAGGCTTCGCTCCATCGTGCAGCCGCATTTGAGGTTTTAATCCCCTTTCCTTGGGTGTCCTGATGGCCTCATACATTGTGTTGTGGACTCTTCCAGGCGTCTGCAGCCCTGGCCAGGAAGAAGGGGAAAGGCTTGCATAAAGACATGGCTATCTTTTGGCACAAGAAGAAAATAAGTGAGTTTGTGGTTATTCTTGGTATGGTCTCCAGTGCTGTGTGTGTGTGTGTGAGCCCTGCCCCCCAAGCTCTCACCTGTGCCACGGGGTGGGGGTGGGGGGTGATTGTCAGTGCGCCCTGTGTCTCCCAAGTGTTTCTGAGGCTCCTCTGGAACCTCCTATAACAATTCAAAGGATGTTACTTTTTCTTTCTTTCTTTCTTTCTTTCTTTCTTTCTTTCTTTCTTTCTTTCTTTCTTTTTTTTTAAGATTTTATTTATTTACTCATGAGGGAGAGAGAGAGAGAGAGAGGCCGAGACACAGGCAGAGAGAGAAGTATTCCCCTTGCAGGGAGCCCGATGCGGGACTCGATCCTGGGACCCCAGGATCACACTCTGAGCCATAGGCAGGCGCTAAACCACCCAGAGCCACCCAGGTGTCCTAGGACATTACTTTTTCAAACACAGTAAAAAAAAAAGTCCAGTGTCAAGTGATTTGTGGTTTGTGAGCTTTGTGCTCTTATGTCCTCAGGTCCCAACAAGAAGCCGTTTTCCTTGAAGGAGAAGAAGCCAGGTGACGTGGAAGCCAGTCATGGCCCTGAGGACACACCCTTTCAGCACTCTCCCCTTGGCAAGCCTGTGGTGAGGGCCGCAGCCGGCACCCTCCTGAATAAAAGGTACGGCCGGTCCTTCCTGTGGGTTCTTCGACTTCTGTGCACCCGGTGACGGTCATGGCAGAGCAGTGGGTGATACGCTGACACCTGAGCACGGGGACTGGGAGAGGGAGAGGGAGAGGAGGGCATGGTGGAAGGGCGAGGGGAAGACGGCTGGGCACAGCCCCTGGGGCCTCGCTCGTTCCCTCGGGCTCGTGTCCCATGTGCTTGTACTTGCACCTGATGTGTCTGTGGAAGAAGCAACTTTCTCCCTTGAGAGTCCAACAGGCCGTATAACCAAGTGTCCCTAATAGGTCCTCGTAGCTGTTCCCAGTATGATTTTCCGTAGGTCTCGCTTGTCACGGTGAGGTGGTCTCCCTCAACTGCGTGTTAGCTGGGGAGCCGGGGGTCCAGCCCTCAGGTGGGAGTGGCACATGCTATGTGCTTCACACGGCCTCCCCACCCCAGTGGAAATCAGCTCCCAGAGCACCCCCGGCCCTCTTCCCACATCACCCCGCCTCCTCCTCACAGTCTGCTTCTGTTTGATCCTTCACGTATTTTGGTCAGTGGATTGTTTCCTCACCTTTCACTTCACAGTTAGTTTAGTTGCTGGTTTGCCTTTGCTTTTCCCTTTCCCACTCAGCCAGTCACATCCTCTTTAACACTCGAGTTCACTGAGTGTTGAAAGCCAGTTAGAAAAAGGGGACACTCAGAGACATCGCCCATTTCTATTTGCTGCATCCTTCTACCTGTGAAGTGGTGTATGGTGTATGGAAACATAGGCATGCGATTTCCTCATGGGTTTTTATTTTTTAAATTTAACTTATTTTTAGAATTTTATTTATTTATTCATAGAGACACCCAGAGAGAAGAAGAGACACCGGCAGAGGGAGAAGCAGGCTGCCTGTGGGGAGCCCAATGCGGGACTCAATCCCGGGACCCTGGGGTCACGACCTGAGCCAAAGGCACTCGGCCACCCAGGCTTCCTGGGCTTTATTTTTTTAATCACAAGCTGAATTTCAGTTTTTTGAGGTAGAAATCTACAGATACTCATTTTAGCTCTTTAAATGGGCTCATCTTATTTTATAAAGTATAGAATATCTCAACAACAAATTTTTTTTTAAGATTTTATGTATTCACAAGAGACACACAGAGAGAGAGAGAGAGGCAGAGACACAGGCAGAGGGAGAAGCAGGCTCCATGCAGGGAGCCCGATGCGGGACTTGATCCCAGGACCCCAGGATCATGCCCTGGGCCGAAGGCAGAAGGTCAACCACTGAGCCACCCAGGCACCCCTCAAAATTTTAAGACTGTAGTGAATGACAGGAGTAACACCTTTGTGCTCACTAGCATCGTCAAGGCTTGTCTCAAGTCAGTGCTTGTAGTTTTCCAGTTTTGGAGGAGCAGAACGTCTTCAGAAGTGGAAGTGATGGAAGCACCTGACGGATGCCAAGCCCTTGATGTGTTACTTTTCTTTGTAGCTCTCCAGTGAAGAAGCCAAGTCTTCTAAAGACCCATCAGTTTGAAGGAGACCCTTTTGACTCGGGCTCTGAGGGCTCTGAAGGTCTTGGGCCATGTGTATCATCCCTCAGCACCCTGATAGGTACCGTGGCTGAGACTTCTGAGGAGAAATACCGCCTGCTTGACCAGAGGGACAGGATCATGCGGCAAGGTATGGTGGGCACATCTCAGCTGTGGTCCAGGAACCTGGCTGAGGTCATGATAAGGTCACTCCGGGAGCTGTGAGGAGGGAGCAACCCTGCCCGTGGGGTCCACTGTCCTTGAGTCTCTGGGCCCTCCAGTGCCCCGCCTATTATGTGCTATTTACTAGTTTCCTAAGGGGCTGGGTGTAGATGTGGACATAATGCAGATATGTCTTTTTTTTATATTTGGAAGAAAATCCATAAACTATTGATCTGTGCTAAATTAAACTTTTTTTTTTTTTTTTTTTTAATTTATGATAGTCACACAGAGAGAGAGAGAGAGAGACAGAGACACAGGCAGAGGGAGAAGCAGGCTCCATGCACTGGGAGCCCGATGTGGGATTTGATCCCGGGTCTCCACGATTGCGCCCTGGGCCAAAGGCAGGCGCCAAACCGCTGTGCCACCCAGGGATCCCAAAATTAAACATTTTAAAGGGTAATTTTTAGACAGAAAGCACATTTTTTTTTTTTTATTTGGTTATTCATGAGAGACACAAGCAGAGGGAGAAGCAGGCTCCCTGTGAGGAGGCTGATGTGGGTCTCGATCCCGGGACCCCAGGATCACGCCCTGGGCTGAAGCCAGACACTCAACCACTGAGCCACCCAGGCGCCCCCAGAAAGCACATATTAAACAAATCTGTTTGAAAGAAATCTCCATAAATAAAACTTAAGAAATGCAACCCAGGGTAAAAATTGGTAATTCCTTTCAGAAAGGGCTGATTTCCCTAATATAGAAAGTTCTGTGGAAGTTACTGTGGAAAAGACCAGCCCAATTGAGAAACGATTAGAGGGTCAGCAGGGTTACAGAAAGGGAAGTATACTTGACCCTTGACCAACACAAAGGCAGGAGCAGGAACACCGTCCCCCTTGTAGTCAAAAATCCACATATAACTTTTGACTCCCCCAAAACTTAACTGCTAATAACCTGCTGGTGACTCACGTATAACACAGCATGTGTTTTGTTTGTTATATGTATCACGTCTTGCATTCCTGCAATACATTAAGCTAGGGAGAAGAAAATGTTATGAAAATACATGTACAGTGCTGTAAAAAAAAAAAAAATCTGTGTACCAGGGGACCTGTGCAGTTGAAACCTGTGTTCAAGGGTCAACTGTGTCGTGAATTGGCTTTTAAACATATGGGAAGGTGCTCACCCCGTCATACAGAGTGACGCCAGTTACACCCCAGAGGTGGCCTTTGCCCCCTTGTGCCGTGCTGCCCTGTCCTTGGGCCGGCCGTGGACGGCTGCACTCCTTTGGAAGAGGGCAGGTCTGCGGTATCTTTCAGCCTTAGGGAAGTCTGCCTTTGACCCAGCATTCATCCAGTGTCTGTCCCACACGCGGTCCTGCGTGTGTGTTTCACAGAAAAGCTTGTTTGTGACGACAAAGATTGGGAACTGACTGTCCACGTAGCAGGATTCTAAACAGTCTGAAAGAAGACTGGGGTTTCTTTATGGAAAAAAAATGAAGATTTATTGTGAAGTGGAAGATCATAGTGTGGAAGTATGTAGTATGCCACCGTTCGTATATAAATAAAGGGGGAAGCGTGTGTCTGTACATACACGAGCGTACCTGCCTGCGGGTACATGCGATAGTCCTGGGGTATGAAAAGATATGTTCACGTTGACTCAGAGCGGGGAGCAAGGTGGGGAGGGGTTCTATTTTGACATTTTTATACCTTTCAAATATGACCCATCTGAATATATCACCTCTTCAAAAAATATTCTGTTACCTTTAAAAAAATGTGTGCAGTGACCATGAATAAAGGTATTTGTGCTTTTCTTTGCGAAGTTTCTTTTAAATTATATTTTAGCTGTAGGATTTTCTTCTTTTAGAAGATGTGAATAAGTGGAATAATCACAGTGCTTCCTTAATATGGTAGTAAGAGCTGCTGTCATACGTTATCACTGTCATACGTTATCATACATACATTATATCAACATGGTGATTTTTATATTCCAAATAAAATTAGTGGGTATTGAAATTTCCCAAAATAAAAATAAGCTGTGTGTATTTTGAGCCTGAAGTTGTTGTATTTCATCTCACTTAAAAGATAACTTGTTACTATTTAATTTTATGGGAAGTGGCAGTGGTTTAATCAGGACCAAGGTGTTTGCTGTTATAGTAGTAATGGGATAAAAGAGAACCAATGCAGTACTTTTAGAGCACTAGTGTGTTTGGAATATTTACAATTAGCAAATTGATCTTAACAAACACACCGCAGCACGGTTGTTCATTGTTGAGTTGCTACAAAGCCTTGGACAGCAATGCGTGCCGCCCTGCCAGCATGCAGTGCAGACCTGTGGCTGTTGCGAGGGGACGGGGCCTTTGGGTGCCCTGCTACCTGACGTTATAGGCCATACTGCCCTTTCTCTACTGGTGCTTTACTTCGTCTTTTGTGTATGGCATTTGCTTTCATTTTTCCTTTTATCGTCATAGTAATTGTGTTACACATTTTTACTTGTCATTTAGCTCGAGTGAAAAGAACCGACCTGGACAAAGCGAGGACTTTCGTTGGGACATGCCCAGATATGTGTCCTGAGAAGGAGCGGTACATGCGGGAGACCCGGAGCCAGCTGAGTGTGTTTGAAGTGGTCCCAGGGACTGACCAGGTGAAGCCCCCTGACCTCTCTAGGCTGCCGTCCATATTTAATCTTCAGGGTGGAGGTGGGATATATATAGGGGCAGGTGGACGTAGTATTCTTTGTACTTTCTGTACATATTGATACTTGATTTGGGTGTTTACGTTTGTAGAGGGTGGCAGGGATTTAGAGTGTGGCTACCGTGAATGTTCATACTAAATTGTTCTGTGAGGTGTGTACTAAACAATCTTGTGTAAGGTGACTGACCCCATGGTGCTCTGAGGTATAGATGTAGATATAGATTTGTTTCATAGATTAATAGTTTCTTTTCTTTTTTTCACAAATTTAGTCCTACCTTTTCTGTTTGTGTTTTGACAGTTGAGATTATTCTCTAGATGCAATTGTGTGTGAATCCTTTTCACTTAAAATTATGAACATTTTCTTTTCTGATAAACTCAGCATCTTTTAAATGAAAGTATATTGTTTGATTATGTAGCTCTATCAAAACTTCCCATTTTGCAATCACTAGATAGGCTATTTCTAATATTTACATTTCATTAATAATCCTATTGGGCATATTATGTGTAGTGAGTCTGAAGTAGATAGATTATTTCCTTCTGATAGATCCTAAGAATTAAACTACTACATCAGAGGGTGTGACCTTCCTTGAGATTCCTGAAGATGTGTGTGCCTATGCGTGTTCCTAAATTGTTTCCTGAGAAATCTGTACCACTTTAGATCCTTTTCCTCTTTGTTAATTTTGCTTATGCCTTCTCTCTTGGTTGGTAGGTTTTGTTTTTTTTTAAAGGATCTTATTTTTAAGTAATCTCTATACCCATCGTGGGGCTTGAACTTACAGCCCTGAGGTTGAGAGTCCCATGCTCCATGGATGCCCCTTGGCTGGTGTTTTTAGGTTGCCCTTGCCCAGTGTCGGGTCCCCAGTTGGGCAGGAGCATCACCGCAGAAGCTACTACCCTAGGAGACAGTGGTGCTGGCTTGCAGTGGATGACCAGGGTTCGGTCCTGTGGGCATCTGAGCTTCTGCCCTTCTGCTACACATCTTCAAGCTCCTCCTGCACGTGTGATACCTCCAGGCCTTTGTGTGCAGCGATCCTGGCCCCTCGAGGGTCTTACTGCTGTCTCCATTTCCTTTCTAGTCTGTGTAGACTTACTTTGGTGTTTGAGTGTGGCTGAGGTCTGTTACAGTGCTTCAGAGTCCTTTACTTGTCACACCTCTACCCTTGGAGCAATACAAGTGTATCTCCACTTACGTTCTTTCTTTTTTTAAAAAATTTTAAAGTAATCTGTGTACCCAATATGGGGCTTGAACTCACAACCCCGAGATCAGGAGTTTCCATGCTCTACCGATTGAGCCAGCCAGGCACCCCCCAGGCACCCCCCACTGCTTCTTCACCCCTTGTTATATTCACTAAAAACACATTTCTCATTTGTTTTTGAATTTTGATCATTACCTTCAAACAGAAATTTTACCTTTGAAAATTGTATTCTATACCATTGATCTTGTAGGAGGATGTAGGTGATTTGCCCCTCATTTTAAGGTACAGCTGCAGGGGGGCTGGCCAGCACCTACACGCAGCTGTTTGGCCCCATTTTGTCTCCCCAGGTGGACCACGCGGCAGCTGTGAAGGAGTACAGC
Source organism: Canis aureus (assembly GCF_053574225.1). Taxonomy (NCBI): domain Eukaryota; kingdom Metazoa; phylum Chordata; class Mammalia; order Carnivora; family Canidae; genus Canis; species Canis aureus. The sequence goes on along the minus strand of NC_135640.1, from coordinate 43,774,045 downwards.
CGTTCCTCTGCTGATCAGGAGGAGCCCCTGCCCCATGAGCTGCGGCCCTCGGCAGTGCTCAGCAGGACTATGGACTACTTGGTGACCCAGATCATGGACCAGAAGGAGGGCAGCCTGAGGGACTGGTACGACTTCGTGTGGAACCGCACGCGGGGCATACGGAAGGTATCAGCCACTTCCATCAGAAAACTAGAAAATGCATGTGAATTCCACAGTTGAAGCGAGATTTCATTTTATTTTACTCAGTTATATTTTATCCATGTAAAACAAACAAACAAAAACCTGCTATTACTTAAAATCATTACAAAGTCCTGTTAAAATGTGCTTTATGGGCTTTGTTTAAAATTGACAAAAGAGGGGATCCCTGGGTGGCTCAGCAGTTTGGCGCTTGCCTTTGGCCCATCCCTGGGTGGCTCAGCAGTTTGGTGCTTGCCTTTGGCCCAAGACGCGATCCTGGAGTCCCGGGATCGAGTCCCACGTCAGGCTCCTGGCATGGAGCCTGCTTCTCCCTCCTCCTGTGTCTCTGCCTCTCTCTCTCTATGTCCATCATAAATAAATAAATATTTTTTTAAAAAATTGACAAAAGAGAAATTCAGGTAGTTATGATCTTCTAATAGTTTGCTATGCATGGAAATAGGTGCGTGAGATCTGTGTGTGTACGAGACACATGTGTATGTAAGGTTGTGTGTGTAATACTCCCTCTTGCTTGTGGCCAGGACATCACACAGCAGCACTTGTGTGACCCTGTGACGGTGTCCCTGATTGAGAAATGCACCCGGTTCCACATCCACTGTGCTCATTTCATGTGTGAGGAGCCCATGTCCTCCTTTGATGCCAAGATCAACAATGAGAACATGACCAAGTGCCTTCAGAGTCTGAAGGAGATGTACCAAGACCTGAGAAATAAGGGTGTCTTCTGTGCCAGTGAAGCAGAGTTCCAGGGCTACAATGTTCTACTCAATCTCAACAAGGGGGACATCCTAAGGTAAATTTTCAAATTTGGAAGCTTGCCTAAACTGTATGGAAAGGCAGGGATTTTTTTTTTTTTCCCAAAGATTTAATTTTTATTATTTTTGGAAAAGATTTTATTTCTTTGAGAAAGAGTGCATGAGCAAGCGGTAGGGGCTGAGAGAGGGGGAGAAGCAGACTCCTCACCAAGCAGGGAGCCCAGCATGGGGACCTATCCCACGACCCTGGGATCCTGACCTGAGCAGAACAGACACTCAACCGAGTCACACTCAGGTGCCCCTTAAGATTTTATTTTTTAAGTAATCTTTACACCCAGGGTGGGGCTCGAACTCACAACCCCGAGATCAAGAGTTGTGTGCTCTACTGACTGAGCCAGCCAGGTGCTCCAGAGCTCCAGTGGAAAGGCAGGATTTAAAGATTTTTTATTTATTCGTTTTGAGACAGCTTGAGCAGGGGAGAGAGTCAGAGGGAGTGGGAGAAGCAGGCTCCCTGCCGAGCAGGGTCCTAACCCTAGGACTCCAGGATCATGACCTGAACCAAAGGCAGTACCTACTGAGCCACCCAGGTGCCCCAAAAGGCAGAATTTTTTTTTTTAATTTAGAAAAATTTTTATTTTATTTAAATTCAATTAACATAGTGTCAGAAGTAGAGTTCAGTGATTGACCAGTTGGATATAACACCCAGTGCTCATCTCATCTTGTGCCCCCTTCTTCATGCCCGTTCCCCAGTGACCCCGTCTCCCATCCCCTCCCCTCCAGCCAGCCTCAGCTTTATTTTTTTTTTTTCCTTAAGATTTAACTTATTTATTCATGAGAGACACAGAAAGAGGGGCAGAGACACAGGCAGCGGGAGAAGCAGGCTCCATGCATGACGTGGGACTTGATCCCGGGACTCCAGGATCAGGCCCTGGGTTGAAGGCAGGCGCTAAACCGCTGAGCCACCCGGGCTGCCCCCAAGAATGAATTTTAAACACTGGTCTGGTACATAGGTAGACGTTTATATGAGAAATACGGCAGGGGATCCCTGGGTCTCTGTCCTTACTGTTGGTAAACCAGACTTGGTGACAACCAGTGGCTCCTTTAACTCCAAGACTGCCTTACATGTGCTAAAGCTGGTTTTTTTAGCTTACTGTTTTCCCTGAGGACATTGTTAGTGATAGTCTAAATGTGTCACTGATTTTTAGTTCTAAAATTAAATCTTAGAGATAACCTAATTATAAAAAGGGGTTTGCAGTCTTTTTTTATATATGATAGGTATCTCCCTATATGTTTTTCAATTTTTAAAGCTTTTATTTATTTATCATAGAGCGTGAGCGTGGGTGTGCATGCTCTAACAATCGGGCAAGGGGAGGGGCAGAGGGAGAAGGAGAAGCAGACTCCCCACTGAACAGGGAGCCCAACATGGGGCTCGATCCCAGGACCTTGAGAGCATGACCTGAGCCGAGGGCAGATGCCACCCAAGTGCCCATCTCTCTTTTTAAATTTTATTTATTAGAACTGGCAAGCAGAGGGAGGGGCAGAGGGAGAGAATCTCCAGCGAATCTCCACTCCCCTTGTGTGGCTCAGTCTCATGACCCCTGAGATCATGATCTGAGCTGAAACCAAGGGTCAGGTGCTTAACCAGCTGAGCCACTCAGGTGCCTTGATAGACATCTCTTGTGAGTGATTCAGTCAACTCTGTTTATTTATAAAGCAACACAGAGTTAAATTTTTTTAGATGTCATCCTCATGAAAAACAGCTGGCAGTCATTTGGCATTAAAGTTATTATTTGATAATCCTTAAATTGTTGCTTGAATTTATCATTTAAAAAAAATTTTTTTAAAGGATTTTATTTATTTACTCATGAGAGACAGAGGCAGAGACACAGGCAGAGGGAGAAGCAGGCTCCCTGTGAGGAGCCTGTGGAACTCGATCCCAGGACCCCGGGGTCACATCCTGAGTGGAAGGCAGACGCTCAACCACTGAGCCAGCCAGGGGCCCTATTTACCATCTTTTTAGACAGCCCTATTGTTCCAATCTAACCCAAGACTGACTGCTTTGAAGTTAGTAAACTGAATAGAATGTTACATCTATTTTGATGGATATTTTGTCTAAATAAAAATAAAATTAGGGGCGCCTGGATGGCTCTGTCAGTTAAATATCCGACTAGGTCTTGGCTCAGATTTTGATCTCAGGGTAATGAGTTCAAGCCTCATGTTGAGCTGCTCGCTAGGCCTGGAGCCTAATTAAAACAAATGGAAAAGAAAAAAAATTCTAATCCCTTTGTCTTCTTTAATTGACAGAGAAGTACAACAGTTCCATCCTGCTGTTAGAAATTCCTCTGAAGTGAAATTTGCTGTTCAGGCCTTTGCTGCACTGAACAGTAATAATTTTGTGAGATTTTTCAAACTGGTCCAGTCGGCTTCTTACCTGAATGCTTGTCTTTTACACTGTTACTTCAATCAGGTGAGTAACACGGCTGTACTTACAGAATTGGCAGGGAGCGGATCGTGACTGGTATTTAAGTGCTTCTCTATTCCAAGGACGGCAGGTCCCAGGCTGACCCCGTGCAGGCCTCGCAGCAGCCCCCGAGGGCTGCCCGCGTGACCTTGTTTCCCGGGGCCCGGCACCATGGACAACTGACAGAAAGGGCTGTGCAATGGAAAATACTCTGTTTAGATCAGAGAAATCTATTTAGAATATGATTTGAGCTCAGCACTGTCATTTTCCATAGAAACAAAGAAACCAAAAATTGCACATACAAAATCCCTGACTTAAGCATTTTTAGTGTTACTAGTCTAAAATTTTGGAGAGTAAACTGATGACACTGATTTGGTTTCAGTAACCATCTTAAGGGCCCGCTCCTTGTCAAGTACGGTATTGTGCCTTGGGGTTGCACACCCAGGGAAGACCCACGTCTTCCCTGGCGCTTCACGCAGAGTATGAATGTCTGGTCTCAGAATTCCCCACGTCAGGTCTTCAACCCTGGCCCCCTGACCGTGCACACACCGTGCTGCCCCCAGCTGGGTGGGCAGGAGGCTGCTGGGGTAGGAGGGGTCTTAGGACCTGGTTCTGTGACTCTTTGGTCACACATCAAGTCCTCTGGTAAACAGGGACTGAGTTCACGGTCGTCACCCAGACAGGGTCCCCTGTAGGCTTGTTTGTTGTCCTGACAGTTGCCAACAGCACTGAAATTCTGGAACAAATGGAAAGATTTTTAACAACATCTGTTTGGAGAACACTGTACATTCAACAAGTAAAACTGATAGTTAATATTTTCAAAATTAGGGATCCCTGGGTGGCGCAGCGGTTTGGCGCCTGCCTTTGGCCCAGGGCGCGATCCTGGAGACCCGGGATCGAGTCCCATGTCGGGCTCCCGGTGCATGGAGCCTGCTTCTCCCTCTGCCTGTGTCTCTGCCTCTCTCTTTCTCTCTCTGTGTGACTATCATAAATAAAAAAAAAAAAAAAGAAAAAATATTTTCAAAATTATTTAATGTTATTAGACTGTTGACCGTTTGTATCTGTTTTAATAACTTGAAACAAAAAAGACATCTCATGGCTTTTTCTTTAGAGGAAGAGCGTTTGATGTGATCCGACAGGCTCCGTTCTTGCTCAGTCCACCTGTTGTGCTGCTTCCTGTCCATCCAGCCCCAGAACACTCCTGCCCCAGGGCCTTTGCACTTGCTTTGCTCGCTGCTGTTCTCTCCCATCATGGAGCACTGTGGTGCTCATCTTCAGGTCGTGGCTTGGCTGCCCCGTCCTCAGCAGGCCCACCCTGCCCACCCAGCCTCCTCCTCTGCCTTCCTGTGTTGCACTGTCACCATTCAGTGTGCTGCGTATTTCACGGGTTCCTGTTGCTCACTGTTGGTTTCTCCTTAACACGCCAGTTGTGGGCAAGGAGTCTGCTTTGTTCATTGCTGTGTGCTCAGCACTAACACCACCAGGTGAGGAGTAAATACTCGGTACACACGTTAGAATTACACGCAGGTGCACAGCTGACCTGCATGCCTGCCGGCGCACGGTTTGCCCTCGAGGCTTTCTTTAGAATGAAGCCTTCGTGGCCTCGCGTTGCTGTGTCCAGACCGCCTGCTTCACGCACGTTCCTATGTATCTCCCGCCGAGCCGGTGCCTTGATCGCTAAGCCTGGGCCCCTTCACACCAGATTGCTTTCCAGAGGGACCGTGCGACAGCAGGTCACCGACCCCCTCGTGGCATTTTGTGGTCACGGGATGACTGGCCCTTAACGCTGCTGTGGTTTGGCTTCCCCTTCAGATCCGCAAAGACGCTCTCCGAGCGCTCAACATCGCGTACACCGTAAGCACGCAGCGCTCCACCGTCTTTCCCCTGGATGGCGTGGTGCGCATGCTGCTCTTCAGAGACTGTGAAGAGGCCACAGACTTCCTGAACTACTATGGTCTCACCGTCTCTGACGGGTAAGAGTGGGGGGGGGTGTGGGATCTCTCTTTGGGGTTTTTTTTTCTCTTTTAATTGAGATAAAGGGCTGGGAAGTGCCAGCTCCATGCCAGACTCCAGAGAGGGCCCATTCCACGTGCTGCCCCCCTGGGACGCAGGTGCACACAGCGAGGCTCGGAATGGCTGGGGAGCATCCCCAGGTGACACACGGCTCGTTAGCGGATTGGCATTCAGACCTGTTTCTTTGCAATTCTAAAATCCTGCTTTTCCCAGGTTACTGAAGGAACTAAAGGCAGAGGTTAGGGTCTTCCTTATTCTTTCTCATGGATGACTTCTGCTGACCAGTGACTCCCACGGCCCACCAGGGGCCCGCTAGGCCACGGGCCTCTCTGCTGCTCACAGTCAGTGTTTTGAACCTGGTGCCACTCGTGGACCTCTTCCCAGAAAATGGCCCCTACCATGCACCGTGTCTTGTTCCAAGCTGCTGTCTCTCCAGCCCTTCCCTCGTTGGCAGCGCCTTCCCGTCTGCTTCCTGCAGGCCTGTCCTTCACAGAAACACGCGGCTCTGGGATGAGACGGAGCCGGTGGGGGTGTGGTCCACCTGTGCCCGCGTGCAAGCAGGCCGGGAGGCTCCCGTGTCACAGGCAGACGTCCAGGCTGGCCGAGGTGGGGACTGCGGGCTGGGTCGCCAGGTTGGCCCGTACTGCCTCCCTCTTCATTTACATGTGGTTGTGGGGTGCCCTCACCCCCGTGTGGGGACGGGGCTTCTAGCACGGCTGCTGGGCGCCGACAAGGTGCAGGTTGGCTTCTCACCAACGTAACGCTTCTCTGGGTTCCCTGTGGTCTACGTAGCTGTGTTGAGCTGAACCGGTCCTCGTTCCTGGAACCAGAGGGCTTATCCAAAGCCAGGAAGTCAGTGTTCATCACCAGGAAGCTGAGCGTGTCGGTTGGGGAAATCGTGAACGGAGGACCACTGCCCCCTGTCCCTCGTCATACTCCCGTGTGCAGCTTCAACTCCCAGAACAAGTACATTGGGGAGAGCCTGGCTGCGGAGCTGTCTGTGGGCATCCCGAGACCCAGCGTGGACGCCGGAGGTGAGGAGCTGCAGCTGCGTGGGGAGCTAGCGTTGCCCCTGCAGGAGGCCTCCCTGCCGGCGGGAGCATCCGTCTTATTTGAAGGTGGGGTGGCTGGGTATTGACTCGGGGCTCAGGTATTTCTCCCTCTCAGGTATTTCTTCCTGGCCTTGGGTAAGCCTCCTGAGTGGCTCCCTGAGGTCACAATGCTTGGTTCCTGTGGATGAAGCACACGCTGTCCCCTGTGCCCTTGCTTGGGAGGGTGGCCAGTTCTTAGGCTGGCTGTGGGTGCCGGGGGCTTGTCCTGAGTGCCCGTCCTTGCCTGTCCCCTTCCAGGTGGGGGGAAAGGAGAGGCTTGTGGTGCAGAGGCAGATGTCCTGCCGCCCGCTCTCCTCCAGCAGCCTCTTGCTGTGCCCGCGCCCATACCAGCTTCTCTGCCTCACCTCCCGGCACCGGACCCGAGCGCAGCGCCTAGCCTCTTCCAGGCCCCCGGGCAGCCCCCCACGCAGCCCCCGGTGCAGCCCGAGTTGCTTCCTCCAAGGCCTGTACCTGTTTACTCTGATGCGGTAAGGGAGCCCTTCGTGCACGGGTCACCAGCCAGGGCGCCTCCATCGTTCTGAAGGGTGCCTGGGGCCCCCGGCCAGGCTGCGCCCTGCCCCCAGCTTGCTGTCTGCGTCTGTGGGAAAGGGCTTCGGCTCAGGCTTTGGAGAAGGCGTGGGAGGGTTTTTATGGACCTGGGGTGGGGGCTGCAGGGAGTGCTCCTGGCGCTGGGGGCTCTGCAGCCCTGTGGTCTCTGGAGCACCCCCGGCCTGTGGAGTAGGCTGTTGCCTGCTGTCCCAGGAGGGGCCCAAGGAGAGGACCTGCCCGCCGTCGTGCAGCTGCAGGTGGCAGAGCTGGGCCGCCCCCCCAGGCTCCGTGCTGCGCACCCGGCTTTATCACAGTCGGCAGGACATCAGTTCAGGGCTTCTGTGCCTACGCCGTCTCGTGCCCCCGACGTGTCTGCTCACATGCAGTTGGGGACGTGTTGACTCGGGACGCCTGGGGCCTGCAGCACCCAGTGCTGTTGGGGTTGAGCAGAGCCTGTCGACCACATAGGTGGTAGGATTGTGCCCGCCACCCTGCTGCTCGGGCAGGTGCTGAGGGGACGTGAAGAACGGCTGGAGAAACGAGCGTGTTTGATGCGATGTGGCGGGTGCGCTGGGCGGGCGGTGGGCAGGCAGCAGGCTCGCCTTGGCCCCTGGGAGGCTTCTCTGTTCATCAGCAGGAAAGCCTTCCAGAAGCAGCATGGCTGATTCCCACGTGAGGACTGTCGGGGCCCTCAGACGGCTTGCGAGCGACGTTTGCCCCAGGGCGGGGGCTGCCCTAGGCCACCTCGGGTCCTGTGCAGGGCTCGGGGCCCTCGGGCTGTAAGGCCGGGTGGACTGAGGCCGAGCCTCCCTGCCACGCCTGACCCCTCTGACCTCTCCTCAGGACCTGGCTCAGGTGGTGGATGAGCTCATCCAGGAGGTCCTGCAGAGGGACTGTGAGGAGGTTGGTGCCGCCGGGGCGGCCTTCGCCATGACAGCCCTGGGGTGAGTGCCGTGCCCCTCCTCTCTGAAGCTGCCCGCCCGCCGGGCCCCCGTCCCTCCGTTTCTCCCCGTGGAGCTGCTCGGTCTTGGGCAGGACGCCACCTGCCCTTGGTGCAGCCTTAGCTGTGCTGGCGCTCATGACCTCGTCGGTCGCTGGCAGGAGTTTCTGCGGGTGTGCGCCTTTTGAGCAAGGTTGGGTTTGTTAGAGTTCTAAAGTAAGACCTATTTTTCCTTAAACTTTAAATATGCCTTTACAATCTAGTGAAGTAAAAATTTCTTTATTCTCTATTGAATATTAGAAACACTTTTATGTGATCTTGGATTAAATTTTACTTTAGAAATTTAACAGATTAAATCCTTTTAAACATTCGACATCAATTGTGTTTTATGCCATGATGAAATTTCTTTAGAGATTTTAAGTTATATTTATAAATCTCATATGTTTCTAATATCTTAGATATCTAGTCTTCATAAATTTAACAGTCAAAACTTCAAAATTTAAGACTTAAGCGACTTCTATAAAGTTAAGTAAAGCTAATTGATTTAGTAAATCAGATTATCTTAAGAATTTCAGACATGTTGTAAAATCCTATTACACATGAATTCACGCAATGATTAAAAGGTATTCTTTCACCAAAAGTGCAGATGCCTCAAAAGGATTAAGGTTATTGATAGGCTTGATTCATTTTCTTATACTGGACTCCTACCTTTAGTTTGAACTAAAAACAAATAGGATTTCATTGGCTTTGTTTTATTGTGATAAAATGTGCATAACAAAGTTAACCACCTTAATCATTTTTAAGCACACAATTCAGTGGCATTTAAGTGTGTTAACCATGTTGTGTATCCCTCATCACTATTTCCAAAATTTTTCATCCCAAACAAACTGTAGCCATTCAGCAGTAATATCCCATTCTCCTCTCTCCGCGGCTCCTGTTAACCTCTATTCTGTTTTATGACTTTATGACTTTGTCTCTTTTACACGCCTCACATAAGAGACATCGTAAGAGTATTTGTCCTTTTGTGTCTGGCTTGTTTTAGATACAAAACGTCTTTAAGTTCATCTATAGTAGCACAAATCAGCATTTTCTTCCTTTTTATGGCTGAATAACACTCCCTTGAAGTATACAGTTGACTCTTGGGGTGTTGACGCCCTGTGCAGTCGAAAATCTGAGTTTAACTTTTGACTCCCCAAAATCTCAACTGCTTATAACCTACTATTGACTGGAAGCCTTACTGATAACAGTTAGTAGTTGATTAACACGTATCGTGTTTGTTGTATATATCAGTAAAGTAAGCTAGAGAGAAGAAAATGTTAATAAAATCGTAAAGGAAAGAAAGTACACTTACCGTGGTGTTGGTGTCAGGGGACCCGTGCGGTTCAAAGCGTGCTGTTTAAGGATCACGTGTATCAACACACATATACATGTATATGTACCACATTTTGCTTATTTGTCTGTTGATGGACACTGTTTTTTTTTTTTCACCTTTTGACTACTGCGAATAATGCTGTTAGGAACACTGGTTTACCAATAACTATTTGAGTCTCTGCTTTCAGTTCTTGTGGGCATGTGCCTAGAAGTGGAATTACTGGATTATATGATCTTTTATGTGTGTGTGTGTATATATGTATATATATATATATATATATATATGATTTTATTTATTCATGAGAGACAGAGAGAGAGGCAGAGACACAGGCCAAGGGAGAAGCAGGCTCCATGCAGGGAGCCCAATGCGGGACTCCATCCCAGGACCCCGGGGTCACGCCCTGGGCTGAAGGTGGTGCTAAACTGCTGAGCCACTGGGGCTGCCTCTTTTTTATATTTTTTGAAAAACTACCAAACTCTTTTCCACAGTGGCTACACCATTTTGTATTCCCTCCATCAGCACACAAGGGTTCCATTTTCTCCGCATTGTTGCCAGCACACAGTATCATTTAAAAAACTTTTGTAGTAATCATCATCGTGGGTGCAAAGTGGTATCTCGTAGTTTGCATCTCCCTGATGAGTAACGACGTTAAGCGTGTTTTCATGTGCTTGCCTTTTGTGTATCTTCTTTGGAGAAATCTATATTCAAGTCCTTTGCCCATTTTTGAATTGTTTTTTTGTTGTTGAGTTTGTAGGAGTTCTTTTATTTTCTGAATGTTAGTCCCTTTTTAGATACATGATTTGCAAACATTTTTTCCTATTCTGCTTGGGAGTGCCTTTTGGTTTAGATTGCCTTTTCACTCTCTTGATCGTGTTCTAAGATGCACGAAAGTTTTAAATTTTATGCAGTTCATTTTATTGAATTTTTCTTTTGTTGCCTGTGCTTTTCAATTTCATATTCAAGAAATTGCTAAATCCAACAATATGAATATTTTCCCATGTTTCCTTCTAAGAATTTTATAGTTTTAAGTCTTTAAGTTTAGGTCTTTGATGTACGTTGGTTTCATTTTCATATACGGTATAAGATACAGATGCAACAGCATTCTTTTGTATATATTCTCTGTATTTTGAAATGACTGTCTTTTCCTCTTTGAATGGTCGTGGCACCCTTGTTGGAAATCAACTGGCCATATGTGAGGGCTTCTTTCTTTTTTTCTTTCTTTCTTTCTTTCTTTCTTTCTTTCTTTCTTTCTTTCTTTCTTTCTTTTTTTTTTTTTTTTTAATTTATTTTATTTATTTATGATAGGCATACAGTGAGAGAGAGAGAGGCAGAGACATAGGCAGAGGGAGAAGCAGGCTCCATGCACCAGGAGCCCGATGTGGGATTCAATCCCGGGTCTCCAGGATCACGCCCTGGGCCAAAGGCAGGCACCAAACCACTGCGCCACCCAGGGATCCCCTCCTTTCTTTCTTTCTTTCTTTCTTTCTTTCTTTCTTTCTTTCTTTCTTTCTTCTTTCTTTCTTTCTTTCTTTCTTTCTTTCTTTCTTTCTTTTTTCTTTCTTTCTTTTTAAAGATTTATTTATTTATTTATTCATGACAGAGACAGAGACACAGAGAGAGAGAGATGGAGGCAGAGACACAGGCAGAGGGAGAAGCAGGCTCCATGCAGGGAGCCTGATGTGGGACTTGATCCTGGGTCTCCAGGATCACATCCTGGGCCGAAGGCAGGTGCTAAACCGATGAGCCACCCAGGGATCCCTGTGAGGGTTTCTTTTTTGGATTCTCTGTTCTACTCTTTTGGTCCATATTGTCTATTTGTATGCCAGTTCCACATTGTTTTGATTACTGTACTTATGTAGTAAATTGAGGTTTGTTTGTTTCTTAAGATTTTTTATTTATTTATGACTGACAGAGAGAGAGGCAGAGAAGCAGGCTCCATGGGACTCGATCCTGGGACTCCAGGATCATGCCCTGGGGTAAAGGCAGATGCTCAACTGCTGAGCCTCCCGACTGCCCCTCAGTTCTAATAGGTTTTGAGTGGACTTCCTAGGATTTTCTGTATATAAGGTCATGTCCTTAGTGAATAGATAATAGTTTTTTTTTTTCTTTTGTACTTTGGATGTTTTTTACTTTTCTGTAATGTCCAATATGGTATTGAATAGAAGCAGCAAATAGGGCATCCTTGTCTTGTTCTTGATCTTAAAGGAAAAGCTTTCAGCGCTTCACATCTGACTACGGTGTTAGCTGTGGGTGTATCACGTATTCATTTATATTCATGTGCAGGCTTTATCATGTTGAGGAAATTCTGTTTCTACTTTCTTTTTGAAAATTTTTATCATGAAATGGGGCTGAATTTTGTTATATGCTCTTTCTGCATTACTTGGGATGATCATGTGAGTTTTTTCCCCTTCAGTTTATTAATATGTTTGTATTACATTGGTTTTCATTTGTTGAACTATCCTTTCATTCCAGGACTAGATCCCACTTGGTAATTTTATATAATCCTTTAAATATATTGCTGAACTTTGGTTTGTTAGTATTTTGTTGAGGATTTTTATACCAATATTCTTTTTTTTTTTTTTAATTTTTTTATTTATTTATGATAGTCACAGAGAGAGAGAGAGAGAGAGAGAGAGAGAGGCAGAGGCACAGGCAGAGGGAGAAGCAGGCTCCATGCACCGGGAGCCTGATGTGGGATTCGATCCCGGGTCTCCAGGATCGTGCCCTGGGCCAAAGGCAGGCGCCAAACCGCTGCGCCACCCAGGGATCCCCTATACCAATATTCTTAAGGGATATTGATCTGTAGTTTTCTAATAGTGTCTTTGTCTGGTTTTGGTATCCAATCAGGGCAATGCTAGTCTCACAGAAGTGTAGAAAATGTTTCTTCTCTTCAGATTTTTAGAAGAGTTTGAGAAGGGTTGGTGTTCTTCCATAAGTTTTCAATATAATTTATCGGTGGAGCCATCTGGTTCTGCATTTTTCCTTATCAGGAGAGGTTTTTGTTTTTTTTTTTGTTTTTTTTTTTTTTTTTTTTAAAGATTTTATTTATTTATGATAGTCACAGAGAGAGAGAGAGAGAGAGAGAGAGAGAGGCAGAGACACAGGCAGAGGGAGAAGCAGGCTCCATGCACCGGGAGCCCGACGTGGGATTCGATCCCGCGTCTCCAGGATCGCGCCCTGGGCCAAAGGCAGGCACCAAACCGCTGCGCCACCCAGGGATCCCCCTTATCAGGAGAGGTTTTTGAATACTGAGTCAATTTCCTCACAAGTTATAGGTGTATTCAGATTTCTACATGAGTCAGCTGTAATAGATTGTATGTTTTTAACCATGAGTTTAATTTTTATGCTAAAGACCAAATCTGTATTTTTTTCCATGCTGATATTAGAAATGTAGTTATGCAGCTTGCTTGGCTTGTATTTATCTATTTAGAATGATGCCCACTTTTCTCTGCCTAGCGTTTCCAATGCTGCTATGGAGGAGCTATTAACAGCTGCAACCACAGGTATTTTGAGGCACATTGCAGCTGAAGAAGTCTCTAAGGAAAGGGAGCGAAAGGAGGAGGAGAGGCGGCAGGCTGAAGAGGAGAGGTGAGTGTGCCTTGTGCGTGTGAGACAGCGTCGGAAAGTATGGACACAGGACAGAACCCACCCTGGCCTGGATGCTCCTACCGTTGTCCACTGCACTGGCCTCAGCCCTGGTTCCCCTACGCCCCGTGCGCACAGCCCAGGGGGTGGGTGGGCGTCCTGAGGTCACAGCCACCTTGTACATAGCAGCCTTCCCTCCCGGCTGGCGTTGGGGGGAAGGTGGTGGCGGGGAAGCTGGGGTGTGTGGCCGTGTGGCTGTCTGGTGGGGTCAGAGGAGTGGGCTTGCCGGCTGAGGCAGCCCCACTCACATCCCCACTTGCGAAGTCAGGAGTCTGCCGGCCCTTCAACGTGACCCTTGTGCTTTTACCCGTAGGTTGAAACAAGAGCGAGAACTGGTGTTAAGTGAGCTGAGCCAGGGCCTGGCTACAGAGCTCACAGAGCTGGTGGTGACAGAATGTGTGAGAGAGACCTGCTCGCAAGAGTTGAAGTAAGTCGAGTGCCGGTGTCCTGGAGCTGAGGGTGTGGGGTGCTGGGACGGTTAGGGTTGTGGAGGTGCTGTGGCCAGGCCGCCGCGGTTCATGCCAGCTGTGTTGCACGCTGACAAGGAGCATGTCTTGGAGCGGCCAGCCGTAAGATGGCGTCCCTGTGTTGGAGCCGTGTTGCATCCAGAGAGGGCCTTGCTTCTGTGCCCAGCGCCGCCACCGGCCCTGCGCTGGCTCTGGGAGGTGTCCGTCAGCAGGACGATTCATGGTAGTCCTCTGCGTGCCGAGTTAGCCACTGTCAGTTTTTCTCAAGTAGAAGGTCCTTTCTTGCTTCATACGTTAAAAGATTTCTCTGAATTCTTTCATTTAAGAACTTTATTAACTTAGTTTTTAAATTGAAGTCTAATTCACTTTCAGTGTTATATTAGGTTCAGGTGTACAGCATATTGATTTGAAAGTCCTATATATAGAGTCATTGTTCACCAAGGTAAGTGTAGTCACCACCTGTCACCATACAACATTATTACAGTACTTATTATTATTATTTAAAATATTTTATTTATTTATTCATGAGAGAGGAGGGGGGGGCAGAGACACAGGTAGAGGGAAAGCAGGCTCCACGCAGGGAGCCCGGTGTGGTACTCGATCCCAGGTCTCCAGGATCATGCCCTGGGCTGAATGAAGGCGGCGCCAAACCGCTGAGCCACCCGGTCTGCCCCAGTATTTATTATTCACTGTATTCCCTGTGTTGTTCTTTTCGTCTCTGTGACATATTTATTTTGTGATTGGAAGTTTGTACTTCTTAATTAATCTCCATCTATTTCACTCATGCCCCCACCTACCTGCCTCTGGCAACCACCAGCTCTCTGTATTTAAGAGTCTGTTTTTGTTTGTTCCTTTGTTCTGTGTTTTAGGTTCCACATAAAAGTGAAATAAGGTATTTGTCTTTCTCTGACTTAGTGCACTTAGCACATTATTCTCTACATCTATCCATGGGGTTGCAAGTGGCAAGATCTCATTCTTGTTTGATGGCTGAGTAGTATTTTTGCACGCCTACACACACACCCACGCCCACACCCACCCACACCCGTATCTTTATTTATGTGTCTCTGGATACTTAGGTTGCTTCCACATCTTGATGATTGTAAGTAATGCTGTTATAAACATATGGGTGCAGATGTCTTTTCAAATTAGCGTTTTCAGTTTCATCGGGTTAATAAGTACGCAGTAGTAGAATTACCGGATCATAAGGTATTTTAAGTTTTAGTTTTTTCAGGAGCCTCTATACTGTTTTCCACAACGGTTGTACTAATTTACGTTGCCACCAGCAGTACACAAGGGTTCTCTTTTCTCCACATCCTGGTCAACATCATTATTTCTTGTCTTTTTGATTCTAGCCACCTGACTGGTATGAGGTGGTATCTCATTTATGGTTTTGATTCACATTTCCTTGACAACTAGTGTGATGTTGAGCATCTTTTCATGTGTCTGTTGGCCGTATATATGTCCTCTTTCGAGAAATGCCTATTCAGGTCCTCTGCCTGTTTTTAATTGGATTTTTTTTTTATGTTATGTAAGTTCTTAATATATTTTGGATATTAATCTTGTATTGGATAGATCATTTGTGGATATCTTCTCCCATTCAGTGGGTTGCCTTTTTGTTTTGCTGATGGTTTCCTTTACTGTACAAAAGCTTTTTATTTTGGTATAATCTTAGTAGCTTGTTTTTGCTTTTGTTTGCTTGGCCTGAGGAGATTTATTCATAAATAGGTTGTGAAGGATGATGTCCGAGAGTTACTGCCTGTGTTTTCATTTAGGGGTGTTAAGGTTTTAGGTCTCACATTGAGGTCTTTAATCCATTTTGAGTTTCTTTGTGTGTGTGGTGTGAGAAAGTGGTCTAGTTTCTTTCCCATGCATGTAGCTGTCTAGTTTTCCCTACAGCATTTGTTGAAAACTATCTTTTTCCGCTGTATACTCCTACCTCCTTTGTTTATAGACAATTGACCGTATAGGAATGGGCCCTCTATCCTATTCCATTAATCCCTGTGTCTCTTTTTGTGCCAGTACCATATATTTTGATTACTGTAGTTTTCATACAGATTTTAGGATTATTTGTTTTTATCTGTGAAAAGTGCTGTTGGTGTTTTGATAGGGATTGTATCGAATCTGTACATTCCTTTATAGTATAGACATTTTAACGATATTAATTCTTTCAACCCATGAGCATGAAATACCTTTCCATTTGTTTGTATCATTTTCAGTTTCTTTAATCAGTGTTGTATAGTTTTCAGAGTATAGGTCTTATACTTACTTGATTAAATTCAGTTTCTCTTTCTGCTACTTCGTTATTAGTGTATAGAAATGCAGCAAATTTCCATGTATGAATTTTGTGTCTTGTAACTTTATTGAATTCATTTATCAGTTCTCGTAGTTTTTTGGTGGAGTCTTTAGGGTTTTCTTTTTTTCTTTTTTAAAGATTTATTTATTTATGATGGAGAGAGAGAGAGGCAAAGGGAGAAGCAGACTCCACACAGGGAGCCCGACGCGGGACTCACTCCCGGGACTCCAGGATTGTGCCCTGGGCCAAAGGCAGGCGCCAAACCGCTGAGGCACTCAGGGATCCCCCTAGGGTTTTCTATAGTTAGTATCACTTTATCTGCAAAGAGTGACAGTTTTACTTCTTTCTTACCAATTTGGATTCCTTTATTTTTTTGTCTCACTGCTGTAGCTGGGACTTCCAGTACTATATTGGATAAAAGGGGTGAGAGTTGAGCATCCTTGATTTGTTAATGATCCTAGAGGAAAAGGTCTCTCAGTCTTTCACCATTAAATATGATGTTCACTGTGTGACCTTTATTATGTTGAGATATGTTCCTTCTATATGCACTTTGTTGGTAGTTGTTTTTTTTTTTTTTTTTTAAGATTTTTATTTATTTATTCATGAGAACACACAGAGAGGATTGAGAGAGAGAGAGGCAGAGACACAGGCAGAGGGAGAAGCAGGCTCCATGCAGGGAGCCCGACGTGGGACTCGATCCCGGGTCTCCAGGATCACGACCTGGGCTGAAGGCGGCGCTAAACCGCTGAGCCACCCAGGCTGCCCTGTTGGTAGTTTTTATCATCAGTGGGGTTGTATTTTGTCAAATGCTTTTTAATTTTATCTATTGAGATGATCTTACGGTTTTTATCCTTTCTTTTGTTAATGTGGTGTGTCCTATTGATTGATTTATGAATATTGAACCACCGTTGCATCGCTGGAATAAATCTCACTTGATTGTGGAGAATCATTTTTCATGTATTGGTGAATTCAATCTGCTAATATTTTGTTGAGGATCTTTGCATCCATGTTCATCAAGAATATTGGCCTATATTTCTCTTTTTTTGTAGTATCTGTTTTTGTATCAGGATAATGCTGGCTTTGTAGAATGAACGTTACTACATTTATAGACTGTTTTCCTCCCTCTTCTATTTTTTGGAATAGTTTGAGAAAAGTAGTTATTAACTCTTATTTACGTATTTGATAGAATTTACCTGTGAAGCCATCTGGCCTGAACTTTTGTTTGTTGGGTTTTTTGATTATTGATTCCATTTCATTACTAGTAATCTGTTCAAATTTTCTATTTTTTTCCTGATTGAGTTTTAGAAGATTGTATGTTTCTAGGAATTTATCTACTTCTAGGTTGTCCAGTTTGTTGGCATATAATTTTTTATATTTTCTTACATCCTTTGTATTTCTTTTTTGTTTTTTAAGATTTATTTATTTATTTATTCATGCGAGACACAGACTGAGAGAGAGAGGCAGAGACACAGGGAGAGGGAAAAGTAGGCTCCTTGTAGGGAGCCCGATGCGGAACTCGATCCCGGATCCTGGGATCATGACCTGAGCCGAAGGCAGGCACCCAACCACTGTAGCCACTCAGGCGTCCCTAACATTTCTATTTCTGTGATGTTTTTTTCTCTTCCATTTCTTTTCTTTTCAAAGATTTTATTTTTTATTTGAGATAGAGAGCACGAGCTGGGTGAGAGGCCGTGGAAGAAGCAGACTCCCCACTGAGCAAGGCAGGGTGGAGACTAGAGACCCGGGGATCATGACCTGAGCCAAAGGCAGATGCTCAACCACTGAGCCACCCAGGCGCCTCTCCTTCTCAATTTCTAACGTAATTTCTTTGAGTCCTCTTTTTCTTGATGAGTCTGGCTAAAGGTTTTTCAATTTTGTTTATCTTTACGAAGAACCAGCTATTGGTTTTATTGATCTATTTTGTGTTTACTGTGTTTCATTTATTTCTGTTCTCATCTTTATTATTTCTTTCCTTCTCTAAGTTTTGTGTTTTGTTTTGTTTTCTAAAGATTTTATTTATTTATTTATTTATTCATTCATTCATTCATTCATTCATTCAAGAGAGACACAGAGAGAGAGAGGCAGAGACACAGGCAGGGGGAGAAGCAGGTTCCCTGTGGGGAGCCTGAGGCAGGACTTGATCCCAGTACCCCGGAATCACGACCTGAGCCAAAGGCAGACACTCATCCAGTGAGCCACCCATGTGTCCCTAAGCTTTGGGTTTTGTTTGTCCTTTTTTCCCCCTAGGTCCTTTAGGTGTAAGGTTAGATTGTTTATTCGAGATTTTTCTTCTTGAGGTAGGCCTGTATCACTATAAATCTCCTTGGGACAGCTGTATCCCAAAGATTTTGGACTGTTGTATTTTCATTTTATTTGTCTCCGTGTATTTTTTTAATTTCTTATTTGATTTCTTGGTTGACCCATTTTTTTTGTTTAGTAGCCTGTTGGTTAGCCCCCATTTATTTGTGTTCTTTGCATATTTTTTCTTGTAATTGGTTTTTTGTTTCATACTCTTGTTGTTGGAAGAGATGCTTCCAACTGAAGCATCTGAACTGAAGAACTGATACGCTTTCAGTCTTCTTAAATTTATTGAGACTTATTCTGTGGCCTAATAAGTGATCTGTCCTGGAGAGTGTTCCTTATGCACCTAAAGAATCTGTATTCTGTTGTTTTTGGATGGAATATTCTATATATATCTGTTAGGCCCAACTGGTCTAATGTGTTGTTCAAAGTCACTGATTCCTTGTTGATTTTCTGTCTGGATAATCGATCCGTTGATGTGAATGTGGTGTTAAAGTCCTCTATCATTGCTGTTTTATGCCAGTTTCTCTTTTGTGTCTGTTAGTATTTGTTTTATGTATTTAGGTGCTCCCATGTTGGGTACGTAGATATTGTTCCCTTTATCGTTATGTAGCATACTTTTTTGCCTCTTGCTATGGTCATTGTTTTAAAGTCTAGCTTGTCTGAGTATTGCTACCTTGGCTTTTATTCACTTCCATTTGCATGGTGTGTGTTTTCCACTCGTTCTTCACCGTCAGTCTGTATGTCTTTAGGTCTGAAGTGAGACTCCTGTAGGCAGCACGTAGATGGATCTTGTTTTTTAATCCATTCAGTCACCCTATGTGTTTCAATTTGAGCATCTACATTCAACGCAATTACTGATAGGTATGTGCTTATTACCCTTCTGTTCATCACTTTCTGGTTTTTTATAATTCTTCTCTGTTCCTTTCTTCTCTCTTCACATGGAGTTTGATGGCTTTCTGAAATAATATGCTTGGATTCCTTTCTCTTTATTTTTTGTGTATGTATGATAGGTTTTTGGTCTGGTTACCATGAGACTCATATATAACATCTTATGTGTATAGTCTTCTATATTAAGTTTATGGTCACTTAAGAACTTTATTGATTTCACCTCCAAGCCTCAGGGTAGAAAGAAGTTCAATATGCAGGGAAATCTGTCTGTGTTTGAGCTCCCCTGAGGTAGCCTTGGACCAGATGAGCTTTAGTAGCACAGAGCGTAGATTCCAGTGCAGATGGAGGACAGAAGTGTTTTGTTTCAATCGTGTTTCTGTCTTTAATAAATGCGAGTCTGTTTCCCTGTTTAAGTATGAGACCATTTAAGTGATGGATCGATGTCTGTTCTTAATCCCAGGAGGGAGCGTTAGGAAATATATAAGAGCTGGGACTTGCTGATATATTTTCCTGCAGTCCCAGGAGACCTGGGTTTCAGCTCAGGTCCAGAGCTGGTGTCCACCTGCCACAGAGGATGGCTACTGAAAATACGTCGTGCTTGTTTAAGCTTCTTTGATTTTGTGACTAAATGTATTTGATGACATTTTCTGTGCTCCCTTGGTTGACAGAATTTTGTCATAATAATCTCTTTTAGATACTGGTTTATCTGAGGACCACTGCCATGTAAGACATGTGCTGCCAGTTTTGGCTGCCAGCTGTCATGTACTTGAGACACTTGTAATTGCAAACATCAGATATTGCTGATGAGAAAGTGTGGAAGTTGTCTTACTGGTCATTTAAAAATTAAAATTTGTTGACTGTTTATTAGGTTAAAGGTATATTGACCATTTGCAAGGGTTCTGTTGGACCTGTAATCTAGTACACTGTACCACTTTTGTTCTTTTTTCTCTTCTGTCTTTTCAGGTGTCTGTACATTAAGTAAAATGAAAATCTTAAAGCTTCTTTTGTGGCAGAGACATAATTACATTTCAGTAGTAAGGATGTGGGGCAGCGTGGGTGGCTCAGCAGTTTACTGCCGCCTTTGGCCTAGGGCGTGATCCTGGGGTCCCAGGACCGAGTCCCACATCGGGCTCCCTGCATGGAGCCTGCTTCTCCCTCTGCCTGTGTCTCTGCCTCTCTCTGTTTCTCATGAATAAATAAATTAAAAAAAATATTAAGGATGCAGAGTCTTGCCACTTTGAGGGCAAGCGCTCGATGTGTGTGGGCCTGGGGTGCAATGTCTCTCATCCTGATTGCCCTCTTCTGTAGGAGTGCAGTGGAGACAGACCAGAGGGTCCGAGTGGCCCGTTGCTGTGAGGATGTCTGTGCCCACCTGGTGGACCTGTTTCTTGGGGAAGAAATTTTCCAGACTGCAAAGGAGACCCTCCAGGAACTTCAGTGCTTCTGCAAATATCTCCAGCGGTGAGTCATGTATCCTCCTTACAGAAGAAATGAATGCACGTGGGGAGAGCCTTTGATAAAGGTGATACTTTCAGAAATAGTCAGTTACACACACACACACAGACACACAAACACACGAAACCTGTTCCTTCCTAAAGAGTCGATGCTAAGGGGATGAATATGGAATCAGATTGGGAGCTGTTCTGTGTTACGACAAATATTTATAGGTTGTTTTCTGTTGTTTACTCACAGGGAGGTAGCCATGAATGAGCCAAACAAATTCTAGCTGCATGAATTTCCAAAATATAATTAGTGAAAAAAGCAATTCTCAGGGAAATGTATACAACATACAGACTGCATATTCAAACTAAGTAGGGACGCCTGGGTGGTTCAGCAATTGAGCGTCTGCCTTTGGCTCAGGGCATGACCCTGGGGTCCCTGCAGAGAGCCTGCTTCTCTTTCTGCCCATGTCTCTGCCTCTCTCTGCGTCTCTCATGAATAAATAAATAAAATATTTTTAAAAATTAAAAATAAATATAAATAAAAAATTAAGTAGTTTTAGGTTTATATATAGTAATATAACCTTATAGAAAAGGAGGAAAATAATGAACATAAACTTAGCACGTCTCTGCTCTGTGCTAGCCTTTACTGCATTTGAGGTCAGGTGGAGGCCGAACCACCACAGCATACTGGACTCTTCCAGGTGTCAGTGGCACCATACATGACCTGCCTAGTTCTCAGGGGGGAGACTTTCACGTGGCTTTTCTTTTTAGCTGTGACAGAGTGCTGCAGTGACTGTCTTTTTACAAACATTCCACACGGGTACACACGTACCTGGAGATAATTCCTATCAGTGGTATTTGCTGGGTCAGAGTGTGTATGTATCTTAGGTTTGTATCCATATTGCCAAATTGGTGTCCAAAGGTTGTTCAGCTTTGGTGCTTCCCTGGTTTTGTTGTTCACCACCACTCAACTGTTACCATGCCTTTCCTGTGCCTGAGTATTAATTTTAATTCTGATTCATTTTTCAGTTTGAGGACTGTTGCTGAAAAAGACTTACACATATTCCCAGGAAGTGTGCTGCCCTGTGTTTTAGCGCTGGACTGCATTTTTGCATTTGTCCCTATCAGTAAACTTCAGTATACGCAGGGGTGACATATTGGTGTATCTTCCAGGTGGAGAGAAGCCGTGGCGGCCCGGAAGAAACTTAGGCGCCAGATGCGGGCCTTCCCAGCGGCCCCCTGCTGTGTGGATATCAACGACCGGCTGAGGACCTTGGTGCCCAGTGCGGAGTGTCCCATTGCTGAGGAGAACCTGGCCAAGGGCCTTCTGGACTTGGGCCATGCAGGGAGAGTGGGCATCTCCTGCACCAGGTCAGCACTCAGCCTGCCGTGGCTGCCCGATGTGCCCGTGCCCCACCCGGCTTTATGGGGAGCGTGGAATAATGTGTGCATTTGGAGGGAAGATGGGTAGAATCAGAGAAAGTGAAGACAGATGCAGGATTTTGTTCTGGAAGTTTGTCTTCCCCTCCAGTTCCGACGTGTGACATGTTCTACATGCCTTGATTTCGTGTGCCTTTTCTACTTCACACACTCAGGGCCTGGTACTGGAATCTTACTTAGAATCACCTGTTTGTTTTCTGGTCTTTGTGGATTTACGCTGTCCATATCCGTTGGTAGAGGTTCTGTCCCCGTGGAAGTGTTGTAGAGGGCGGAATTTTGTCTGTGTACTGCTCATCTCCCATGGCTCACACATGATAGATAAGTGCTTGATATTTGTTTAATGAATGAGTCTGCTGACTAATCAGTTTCTTTATCAGAAAAAGTTCTCTTAGTCTCCTAAGCATCTCCATCAGGAGACTCCACTAACCAGTTATTTTCCACTCAGAACAGCAGGAATTTATCAGGTTCCTTGCTCGGGCACTGAGCTGGCCTCACGCACTGTGTCCTTTCTTCATAGGTTACGGTGGCTCAGAAGTCAGACAGCACACCGGATGAAGGTTCAGCACTTCTACAAGCAACTGCTGAGGTCTGCTGTGCCCCGGTGTGCGTGCTTCTCCTGCCTGGGGCTTGTGCCCTGGCTCACCCCCTGTGCTCTGTCCCTTCCAGTGACGCGGCATGGGTGCCCCTGGACCTGCCGTCCCTCGTGGCCAAGCATCTCCCTGGGAGGCGGGAGCGTGTATTTTGGAAGCTGGTGCTGGTGTTGCCTGATGGAGAAGAGCAGGGCCCAGGGAGCCCTGGCAGGTCAGGAAAGGGTTCCCTCTTTGGGCTGTGAGGTTGAGAAAGTGACCTCTGGAGGCAGAGTGACTTCTGAAAGCATCAGGCGTCAGGGACTTGTGGCCTGTTCTGTTTGTGGCTTGAAGTTGACACTTCAGATTTTTAAAATTTTTATTCTGTAAACGGGATAATAGTTTATGTGCAAAAGCATTTAAGAGTTGATGCTCATCTAAAGCTATGCTGAGGTGTATTGATTAGAGCCCACTTCATTCAGATTCTTGGGGAAGACCATTTATAGTGTGTTTGCTGTAGTCCCCTTCCCTTTTTTTTTTTTTTAAGAAAAAAAACTGGCATTTTTTAAAAAAGAAATTCAAGAAATTGACATGGCATTATTTTCTATAATCAAACTGCTTCCAGAAATCACTTTTTTAAAAAATTTAATTAATTAATTTTTTTTTAGATTTTATTTATTTATTCATGAGAGACACAGAGAGAGAGGCAGAGACAGGCAGAGGGAGGAGCAAGCTCCATGCAGGGAGCCTGATGTGGGACTCGATCCAGGACTCGATCCAGGACTCCAGCATCACGCCCTTGGCTGAAGGCAGATGCTCAACCGCTGAGCCACCCAGGCGTCCCTTAAAAATTTCTTTAAATTTAGTTTGCCAACATACAGTATGATAACCAGTGCTCACCCCATCAAGTGCCCTCCTCAGTGCCTGTCAGCCAGCTACCCCATCCCCCCACCTTCTGCAACCCTTTGTTTGCTTCCCAGAGTTAGGAGTCTCTCATTTTGTCTCCCTCTAATTTTTCCCACTCACTTCCCCTCCTTTCCCTTATAATCCCTTTCACTATTTCCTCTAGTCCCCGTATGAGGGAGGCTGTGTGATAATGTCTCTCCCTGGCTGACTCGCCTCCCTCGGCATCACGCCCTCCGGCTCCCCCCATGTCCGTGTAAATGGCGAGATCTCCCCCCTCTGATGGCCGAGTGACACCCGGGGTGCGCAGGGACCACGTCTTCCTCCAGCATGTGTCCGTGGACATCGAGGCTCCTCCCGCAGCGCGGCCCCCTTGGAGACGGCCCCTGGGAACGCGGGGTGCAGGTGCCCCTGCAGCTCACCGCCTCTGGGCTGCGGGGTCAGTACCCAGCAGTGCAATTGCCGGTCGGAGGGCAGCTCCGTGTCCGACTCCTCGAGGCCTCCTGCCCGTCCAACTCCTCGAGGTCCCCACGGTGCCCCCCCCCCCCGCCTGCGTTCCCACAGCAGCAGAGAGGCTCCCCTTTCTCCACATCCTCCCCACACCTGTTGCCTCCTGACGGTGGCCGTCCTGACGGGGTGGGGGTCCTACGTGGATTTGGTGTGTGTCTCCCTGATGCCGAGGGACGTGGAGCATCTTTCCGCGTGTCTGGGGTCCCGTGTGGGTCTCCTCTGGAGATATGTTTGCTCACATCTTCTGCCCATTTCTTGACTGGATTGTTCATTTCCTGGGTGTTGTTTGATAAGTTCTTTATAGATCCTGGATACGAGCCCTTTATCTGATATGTGATTTGCACATATCTTCTCCCGTTCTGTAAGTTTTTAGTTTTGTTGACTGCTTCCTTTGCTGTGCAGAAGCTTTTTTAAGTCCCAATAGTTCATTTTTGCTTTTGTTTCCCTTGCCTTCATGGATGTATCTTGGAAGAAGTTACTGTGGCCAAGTTCAAAAAGGGTGTTGCCTGTGTTCTCCCCTAGGATTTTGATGGAATCCTGTCTCACATTTAGATCTTTCATCCATTTTGAGTTTATCTTTGTGTCTGGTGTAAGAGATTGGTCCAGTTTCATTCTCATGCATGTGGCTGCCCAATTTCCCCAGCACCATTTATTGAAGAGACTGTCCTTTTTCCAGTGGAGAGTCTTTTCTGCTTTGTCGAAGATGAGTTGACCGTAGAGTTGAGGGCCCATTCCTGGATTCTCTATTCTGTTCCATTGATCTGTGTATCTCTTTTTTTTTTTTTAATTGATTTTTATTTATTTATGATAGTCACACAGAGAGAGAGAGAGAGGAAGAGACACAGGCAGAGGGAGAAGCAGGCTCCATGCACCGGGAGCCCGATGTGGGACTCGATCCTGGGTCTCCAGGATCGCGCCCTGGGCCAAAGGCAGGCACTAAACCGCTGCGCCACCCAGGGATCCCTGTGTGTCTCTTTTTATGTCAGTACCACACTGTCTTGATAATCACAGCTTTGTAGTCCAGAAAACACTTTAAAGCAGAACATGTTACTTTTCTTTTTTAACAACTTTATTGACAATGTAATTTACATGATACATTTCACCCATCTAAAGTTGGTTTCACTGTTTTTTCATATTCACAGAGTGGTACAACTATCAGCACTAATTCTGGAACATGTTTTACCTACAAAGAAATCCCGTATCCATCAGCAGTTACTCATCATTCCTCCCTGTCATTAGTTCCCAGAAACCACTACTGTCTCTATCTTCTATGTGTTTTCCTATATGAACGGAGTCCTACTATGTGTAGACCTATGACTGGCACCTTTCACTCAGCCATCCTGTTTTCTGGGTTTCATCTTGTAGCAGTATCAGCCCTTCATTCTTTATTTGTGGCTGAATAATATTCCATTGTATGAATATAGCACAGTTTATTTATCTTTCGTCAGTTGATGGGCATCTGGGTTGTTTCCGCTCTCTGGTTATGATGAATAATGCTGCTCTGAGCATTCATGTGTATGTGTTTGTGTGGACAGATGTTTGCAGTTCTGTTTGTTACATACCTAGGAGTGGAATTGCTAGGTTGTGAGGTAACTTTATGTTTAAAAGTCCTTGAAGAATTGCCCGACTGTTTTCCACAGTAGCTGCACCCATTTTCCATTCCTGTTAGCAGTGTTCAAGGGTACTAAGTTCTCTGAATACATTCCTTCTTTAGCAGTTACTATTGAAACACATGCAAGCTAAAGAAAAGGTCATCCAGTTTGTAAGACATCTGAGCAAAGAGGAGAGTTGCAGTATTTTAAAAGTATTTAAATCATGATTCATTTCTTAGAACAAAACAGCTGTGTTCTGATTTGCTAAATAAGTTTATTCTCTAAGAAATGTACATCCCAATAATCTTCAAGAGCTCCGGCATGAAATTTGATTCTGTAGAGTGTGTATGTAGTTGATCCTTGATTAACATGGGGTTTAGGGAAGTCCATCACAGTTGATATCTGTCAACCCACATCTGTATGGTAGTTCCCTGCCTAAGTTTTCCTAAAAATCTTTATAGGTTACATTTAGAATTAAAATCTTGGGATCCCTGGGTGGCTCAGCGGTTTAGTGCCGCCTTTGGCCTAGGGTGTGATCCTGGAGACCTGGGATCGAGTCCCACATCAGGCTCCCTGCATGGAGCCTGCTTCTCTTCCTGTGTCTCTGCTTCTCTCTGTGTCTCTCATGTTTTTTTTTTTTAATTAATTAATTTATTTATTTATTTGTGATAGACATAGAGAGAGGCAGAGACACAGGAGGAGGGAGAAGCAGGCTTCATGCCGGGAGCCCGACATGGGACTCGATCCCGTGACTCCAGGATCGCGCCCCGGGCCAAAGGCAGGCGCTAAACCGCTGAGCCACCCAGAGATCCCCATCATGTTTAAATAAATAAATAAAACCTTTTTAAAAAAATCTTTTTTTAATTGTTATTTTCTTTTATTCACAGAATTTTAGCAAACTGGTTACAAGTCAAGTTCATGGGAGGTGACGGCTCCATGGATGACACAGGCAGTGAGCCTGGGGGGATTCAGACACTCGCTCTATTTCATGCGCTCAGCAGCATAGGGGATCAGACTGTTGCTGTCAACGTCTGCATAAAGGTGGGTAAGAATCACGTGTGTTTGCTTCTGTGATTTTCTTATTTCGCTCACTGCCAGACATTATTAGAATCCTATAAGTGCCTGTTTTTCTGTTTTGATAACTATTTATTTCCTAAATGTAAAAGTAATGTATGTGTGAAAGTACAGAAATACAAGGAAATATAGAGGAAGCATAAAGATGATAGGTATCTATGCTGTCACTATTCAGAGGTGACGGTCATGGTTTGGTTCACCAACTGGACAGTGAGTTTGTTGTTCCTCTTGACTTTATTCTTAAGTCTTTTTTTTTTTTCTTTTAAAGATTTTATTATTCATGAGAGACAGAGAGAGAGAGAGGCGGAGACACAGGCAGAGGGAGAAGCAGGCTCCCTGCAGGGAGCCCAGTGCAGGACTTGATCCCGGGACCCCAGGGTCACGCCCTGGGCCAAAGGCAGACACTCAACCACTGAGGCGCCCAGGCATCCCAATTCTTTTGTCTTTTAATCAAAGTAATACTTAAATGTAGTTTAAAAGTCAGATAACATCTTACAATTTATAATGAGACAGCAGCCCTTGCCTGCCCCTCTCCTAGCTCCTATCCCCAGCTCATGAGTGGGTGAATCCAACCATGAGCCCTGTAAGCTCTGCGCTGCATCCTGGGGGCTTTGTTCACCTGGATGTGCTCAGTGATCAGAGAATCTACATCTCAGCCCTTACATTCAGCATTACTCTCCGCATTTTCAAGCACGTGAAGTACCACGCTTCTTGGGCCACTGACCCTGGTCCAGCCCAACTGTTTGTCCTGGGCACACCTGCCAGCTCCATCATCACAGCAAGGAAACGGTACACACTGCTGCTGCAAAGTGACATCTTTCACATACTTGGTGGCTTTTCGGATTTACATATCCTTGATGGCCTGGGCAGTTTCACACGTGTCCTTAATGTGAACACAAAGATTTGAACCTCTTGATTTGCATGATTTTGTAGGGTTTTCTGGGTCAAGTGAGTCGTGAACCATTTTCAGAGGTCACCTTAGGCTGCTTAGGGGCCAGGGCTTAATTTCTGTTGTATTTCCAAATCACATACTTACGCTGCTATTTCTCAACTTAGCTACTTTAGATGTTTTCTACTGATTTCACATTAAAATATATCTATTGTTATACAACAAATTGCCCCCAGACTTAGCAACTTAAAATAGCAAACATTTATTATTTATAGTTTCTGTGGGTCAGAAGTGTAGGTGTGGTTTAGTTGGGTCCTGTAGCTCAGGGTTTCTCACAAGGTGGGATCATGATGTAAGCAAAGCTCTGGTCTCATCTCAAAACTTGACTGAGGAAAGATCCATTTTCCATCTTCCTCTTGTGGTTGTTGGCAGGATTCACATCCTTGCCAGCTGTGGCTGGGGCTTCTCGCTAAGGCAGCTGCCTGCCATCAGCAGAATAAGACAGTCTCTTTAATCTAATCTTAGAGGCAACATCCTGTCACTTTTGTCTGATTCTGCCTTTTTAAAATTTTAGTTTAATTTAAATTTAATTTGTTGTAATTTATTTTTTATTTATTTATTTTTTTTAAGATTGATTGATTAATTTATGATAGAGAGGGGGGCGGGGACAGAGACACAGGCAGAGGGAGAAGCAGGCTCCATGCTGGGAGCCCGACGTGGGACTCGATCCCGGGACTCCAGGATCGCGCCCTGGGCCAAAGGCAGGCGCGAAACCGCTGAGCCACCCAGGGATCCCCATAATTTGCTGTAATTTATTTGAGAGAGAGAGAGAGAGGGAGAGAGCAAGCAGGCAGAGGGAGAAGCAGATTCACTGCTAAGCAAGGAGCCCGACATGGGGCTTGATCCCAAGACCCCGAGATCATGAGCTGAAGTCAGATGTTTCATCAACTGAGCCACCCAGGCGCCCCTCCCATTTATTTCCATTTATTTTTTATTTTACTGATTCTGTCTGTTACAAACGAGTCAGGGCAGGGGATTGTTGAAGGGCATGGGCACTGGGAGCTGGGATCCTGGGGGCTGTCTTCGTGGCTGCACCCCATGCTGGGTGAGGAATGAACTCTCATATCCTGGTTCTACCCAGCCTTCCCCAAATTCCAGGGCGGCTACATCATCACTTTGTCTTACCTCAGAGAGTGGGGTCACATCTTATTGGCTGTGTGACTGCTGTTTGCCCCAGTCACAAGTGTTCTGTGACTACATCTCTTATTTATTTATTTTTTTTGCAAGTAATAGTTGCCTTATTTTCTCACTTACATAATTTTTTCTATGTCTCTTATTAATTTTTACCCAAATGTGCTAGTGTGTGGACTGTATATAACTTTGTAGGAAAAAAAAAAAACTTTGTAGGGTTTTCCAGATGCTCGGTCACTTCACCTTATCCCTTCCTTTGACAAAGGAGTCTTCTAACTCCCGTCTGGGCTGACCGCCACTTGGGTCTCTGTACCAGTTACGTGGTCCTGTTCCCCCCCTGCTGACTGTGACCTTGGGCAAGTGCCTTGTGTATGAGTGCTCTTAGGGGCCCTCTTTTTTTTTTTTTGTCTTTAATACTTCATGTTGTTTATTTATTTATTTATTTTTTTTAATTTTTATTTATTTATGATAGTCATACACACAGAGAGAGAGAGAGAGGCAGAGACACAGGCAGAAGGAGAAGCAGGCTCCATGCACCAGGAGCCCGACGTGGGATTCGATCCCGGGTCTCCAGGATCGCTCCCTGGGCCAAAGGCAGGCGCCGAACCGCTGCGCCACCCAGGGATCCCCTTCATGTTGTTTATATGTTTAATAACATCCATAGGGTCTCTGCTCGCTGAGCTTTCCTGATTTTCACTTTGTTCATTTCCTCCCCTTTCCATAGTTTTTGCTTTGTTTGTTTTGGTTTTTAATCAGTCTTGGGCTGGCTTGTACCTGTTGGAGAGAGCCTCTCTCCTTCAGAAGTCACACTGCATTCCTCACCATTCACTCCGGTATGCATTTCACAAGTATTTACTGAGTGACTTCTCGCGTCTCAAGCAGTATTCCAGGTGCGGGGATATAGCAGAAGGCAACAGAGATCCATCCCCGTTCTCAGGAGCTAATGTCCCAGTGGTAGAAGGAAGCCATGGGGTGGGGGGGAGTGTCAAGCACGCCTCCTCCCTGGTTTATATCCCAAATTACAACTGTCATCCTCCCCTCTCCCTCTCCTGCTTGCTTGTATCTGTTTTATGTTATTTTGTGTTATTTTACTTACGTATTTATTTCATCATGACAAGTGCACTCCTTACCCCATTACCTCTTTCACCGCCCTCCGCTCTGGTGACCATGAGTTTGTTCTCTGCAGTTAAGAGTCTGTTTGTTGGTTTGTCTCTCTTTTTTTTTCCCCCCTTTGCTCATTTGTTTTGTAAATTCCACATGTGAATGAGACCTTATGATCTCTCTCCTACTGAAGAGCATAGAGGCTCCTGCGGCTCTGAGAAGTTAGGATAAATTGCCCCAGGCCACACAGCACAGGGTGCTCCTGTGGGTGAAGTGAGCTGTTAGGTCCCACCTGACTCCTACAAGTGCTTACCCGGGCTTGCCGTTGACAGCAGCAGCTGTTTTTTGTTTCCTGTTTGGTGGGATGCATCTTCCAGTTTCTTCCAAAGAAACGATCTGTGGGAATAGAGTTTCCTTGCCCCCAGACTCTCTCAACGTGTGTTATCCTTCACGTGTGCTTTGTGGTTTAACTAGGTTTATAGAAGTGTGGGTTGAAAGGTTTTTCCTTCCAGTTTTGCTCCATCCAGAGTTGCTGTTGAGATGTTTGAGGCGATTCTTGTTCTTTTCTCTGTGGCCTGGTTCTGTTTTTCTTTAGAAGGCTGCTCTGTTTCTGGGGTTCTGAAAATCCACTGAGGCCTGCCTGCTGCTGACTCTGTGCGCTCCCTCGCGGGACGTTGTTGCGTCGTGGTGCCACATGGGCTCCTCCTCTTTCTGTGCTCTGCTGAGCTCCCTCGAGACACATGGTAGATCTCCTCACTTAATCCTCTGGGCTTCTTATCCTTTCTATCCTAGTTTTTGTCTTGTTTTTAAATATTGTGCTCTGGGAGAATCATTGATTTTTATATTCCAGATGGTCTATTGAGTTTTCTGTTCCGTGGATATCATTTGATTTCCTCGTTCTCATCCTTATTTGAGTTTATCACATCATCTGATGACTATTTTTGGATGCATCATCAGAGGAAATTAGGATTTTTGAGGTCTGAGTTTTCTTATGCCCCATGCGTTATCTGTTTCCTTTGGATTTCCTCTTCTCTGTTATTCTAGTCTCTCTCTCACATTAGAGGCTCTCCTCAGACATGTTCTCTGAGGCTGCCTGTACCTGAATGAGGCCCTTAAAGGCTGCTCATAAGCTGTGTGCTTGGGTGGGGTGGGTACAGAGTAACTGAACAGCAAGCCCACCTTTTGGGGGAGCTACCTTCAGATGTCAGGGTCGATGAGTCTCTTGCACTGTTTGGTTTCTTTGGAAAGGATTCATCTTGGCTCTTCCTCTTGGGACATGTAGGGTGTGGCCAGTGCTAAGTGCCTGCATCTTCTCAGCATAGGACGCCTGCAGGGGGCAGATTGTACTTAGAGGCCGCCTGTAGGTGGGCAGGTGACCTGGAGGGCACTGCTCTGTGCGTGACTTGGCCATGTGGTCCCGAACCTTGCCTCTGGCTCTTGGTGCTTCTGGGTCTGAGTGTTCGGAGCTTTTGCAGGCTCAGCAGGCCTGGTGCCTCCCGAACCTACATCTCTAGGTCTTCAGGTCTAGCTTCCTCTGCTTTCTTAATGCAGTGGTTCCTGTCTCCATGATGCTTTCTGGAAACTGGTCAGAATCCCTTGTTTGCTGCTGGTTTGCCTTTATGCCCTGTCGTCTTGGGCTTACCTGGCTTGTTTGTATTTTGGGCTTACCTATTTTTATACCTGTTTAAGGGTGATTGTTAAGATTAACCTCTTCAAACACAGTTCCTGTAGAGGCTGAATTATCTGTTGACCTGGCTGTTTCTTGCACTCATTTGCAGCCTCATGGAGGGAGGGCAGCCTAGAGAGCCATGAGCATTTGGTTGCCCTTGTTCTGCTGGTTGGTCCCTTGGTGTGTCCCTCCTGATGGCCTACATGTTGCTGCAGGTGGCTCACGGTGCTCTCAGCGACTGCGCCCTCGATGCTGTGGAGACGCAGAAGGAGCTCCTGGGCGCCAGTGGGCTCATGCTGCTGCTTCCCCCCAAAGTGGAGAGCGAGGACATGGCGGAGGAGGACGTGTACTGGCTGTCTGCGTTGCTGCAGCTGAAGCAGCTACTCCAGGCCAAGCCCTTCCAGCCTGCGCTTCCCCTTGTGGTCCTTGTACCTAGCCCAGGAGGGGACACCATGGACAAGGAAGTGGAAGATGGTTTGTGAAGGCCTTTTGTTGATGAACCAGCATATTTAATAAATGGGTCAAGCCCCTGGTCTCAGGAAGTGCTGGCGGTGGGGGAGCTGAGGGGCAGCGGTACCTGGGCGGGGGGAGGTGTGTTAGTCTGTCTGCACGCTGAAGCAGAAGACAGGTCACCTCCGCTTGTTTTTCTGTCGAAGGTCTGATGCTGCAGGATTTGGTCTCAGCTAAGCTGATTTCAGATTATACCGTTATTGAGATCCCTGATTCCATTAACGATTTACAAGGCACAACTAAGGTAAGGCTTCCTCGTTTCTAAAGGCCCGGTAAGGTCGTTCAGTTGTCCCCTTTTGTTCTGTCTTGAATGTGGTATGTATTACTGCTTGGATTTTTAACTTTTATGTTTTGACAGACAGCTTTCAAAAAATAAAAGCAGAAATCAGAATAAGATAAAATCTGCCCGTGGTCTTGCTGTCTGCAACCAGTTAAATTGTTCATGCACATTTCTCTAGAGGTTTTGTTGTAACTGTTAGTTTAGGGAAAGCAGTGCTGGTGTTACAGTGAAAGCAACTGCAGGGAGAAGATGTGGGGTGGGAGAGCAGTGGGCGCGCAGGAGATGCAGGTCCCCCTGAGCACGGGGAGGCCGAGCTTTCCTCCTGGGTACGCCAAGACCGTGCTCAGGTCTGGTTTCCGTCGGGGCTGAGCACTTGCAGCGCTGACCTGCAGGCCATAGTCGTGGGTTAGGATGGGACCTGGAACCCCTCTGCGGGCCCTTAGAGCCTGCACTCAGCTGCAGGGGACGCTTCTGCCTGCTTCCAGGTGTGGTTGACGAGCTGGTGCTCCCTGTGGCACCTGCCGTGGCAGCTGTGGGAGGGGCCCTTTCAGGAAACAGGATGGATTGTCCACCGCACCTCTTCTCTGTGTCTCAGGTTTCATGGGCCGTGCAGTGGCTTGTCTCCCACTGCCCCTGTTCCCTCGACCTTTGCTGCCAGACGCTCATTCAGTATGTGGAAGATGGCATTGGCCGTGAGTTCAGTGGGCGGTTTTTCCACGACAGAAGGGAGAGGCGGCAGGGTGGCCTGATGTCGCAGGAGCCCGGAGCCATCATCGAGCTGTTCAACAGCGTGCTGCACTTCCTGGCCTCCCTGGTGTCCTCTGAACAGCTGTGTGACCTGTCCTGGCCTGTGACCGAGTTCGCTGAGGCCGGGGGCAGCCGGCTGCTTCCTCACCTTCACTGGAACACCCCGGAGCACCTGGCCTGGCTGAGGCAGGCTGTGCTCAGCTTCCAGCTTCCGCAGATGGACCTCCCTCCCCCGGGGGGTACGTGCCCATGCTGAGGGGTCCTGGCTGGGGAGGAAGGAGGGGCAGCCAGGCTCCTGTTCCCTTTCTTACTGTACTGACAGTCTGGCAGGCACTGGGCACCGTGTGAGGTTGGTATGTCCTCCCTCCTTGTCCCCACACTGGACCTGCTTGCACCTGCCTTTTGGGTCAGGCGTCAGACAGGGCTGGGGGTCTGTGTAGGGCTGTTGGCTCTTCACCACCCGTACAGCAGTCTGCGGGTGTCCGCATAGCCGAGGAAGGAGGTGGCGAGTGGTGTTGGGAGGGACACTCAACCCAAGGCCTGTAGTTTTTGAATAGAAGCAGGTTCTGTCCTGCCTTTGCCACAGGGTTGGGGGCCCAGGGCAAGGGGACCATGCAGCCCCACCTACACTGCTGGCTCTGCTGGTGCCATGATAGTGCTGCTTAGCACCAGTGTTCCTTCCTCTGGTGGTGCCCAGATGACACTGCGTTGATGAGCACTGTAGGTCCCCTGGGGCTGGGCAAGGAGGTCATCCCTTCCATTGCTGACTCTGCTAGGAGGGAATGTGAGGGGTATGCTACTTACGGGGCACTGCATGTGGTCGTGGCAGGGCCACTCTCTTCTGGGCCTTTGTGGAACAGAGGCCTCAGGTGCCCTTCTGGACTTCGGGGTGTGGCTGTCAGGAGGTCCAGCAGTTGCTTGTTCCTGCAGAAACCCAGAGGGAAGCAGATCACACAGCTGTGAGCTAGGGCAGGGTTCCGCAAGAGAAGCCCAGAGCTGCCCGGTTGGCTGCTCAAAATACAGATTTCTGGGGCAACCACAGGGCTGTATGGTCAGAGCCTCTAGGGTGGACTCTGTTGTATGTTTTGTCCAGGGCGACTGCCTGGGCAAGCTCTTCCTGGGATGTGGTCTCTCCCTCAACAGCTCCAGTTCTCTTGTATTTAAATTCAGAAGCAAACTTCTCAAATTCACGGTTGTCTTTCTTTCTCTCTCTCTGTCTCTCTCTCTCTTTTTAAGATTTTATAATTTATTTGAAAGAGAGCGAGTGATAGAGATTGTGCGCAAGTGGGGGAGTGGGGGCAGAGGGAGAAGCAGAGAGCCGGGAGCCTGATTCTGGGGCTCGATTCCAGGATCCTGAGATCATGACCTGAGCCAAAGGCAGATGCCTGAGTCATCTAGGCGCCCTCACATTTGTATTTTTCTAAGAAAATGTAGAATGAGAACATTCTGTGTAGTGCCTGCGTACACTTTGGCCAAACCTGGTAACTGTGGAGATGCTTTCTTTCCAGCGCCCTGGCTTCCCATGTGCTCCATGGTCATCCAGTATGCCTCGCAGATCCCCAGCTCTCGCCAGACGCAGCCTGTCCTACAGTCCCAGGTGGAAAACCTGCTCTGCAGAACCTACCGCAGATGGAGGAGCAAGAGCCATCCCCTGGATCAGGGATCAGGGCCCTCGGTTGCCGAGATCCCATGGGATGATGTCATCTCTCTGTGCATCAACCACAAGCTGAGGGACTGGACACCCCCCAGGCTTCCCGTCACATCAGGTAGTTAGTCCTCGGTGCTAGGGTCACCTCCTAGGAGACTGACCTCGTCTAGTTTCAGCAAAGAAAGGTGTTTACTTGATGTTTGTTTCTTTTTCTGTGGGGTCGCGGCCTTCCTTTCCATAGGACTCCCCGTCAGGGCAGTGACTTCCAGGAGATTGTAACCATCGGGAGGAGCAAGGAATGTTCCAGGAGAACCTGGACCTCCTCCCTGACATGGTTCCCTTGGCTGGCTCTAAGTTAGATTTTGGTGACTCCGAGCAGTCATAATGACCATAAGCCTGTGTGAACCTTAAATGACCTACGGGCACTGGGACATGTTTGGTCGAGCATGGGAGTCACACAGTTGTGTGACTTTGATTAATTAGTAGGGTTTGTCCTTAAGTCAGTGTCTGTAAACAGATTTCAAGTGGTCACTTGTTGCTCTTTTGATATTCTTTTCTCATTTGTTTTTGTGTTGTAATTTCAGAGGCTCTGAGTGAAGATGGTCAGATATGTGTATATTTTTTTAAAAACCATTTGAAAAGATATGACATTCCTTTGTCGTGGGAACAAGCCAGAATGCAGACACAGAAGGAGCTACATCTGAGTCAGGAGCGGTGAGATCCATGTCTGTTGTGTCTTTCTGTCTTGACAGCTGGCAGAGCAAACTGAGTGATTCTCCTCCAGAACACATAAACAGAATGTGAATGTCCTACACACGGAATCTAGCCCACTGTGTGTATTCCGACAAATACTCGAGGACTAGATCCTTCTCATGCAGGCATCTCATTTAGCAGACAGACCTGACTGAAATCATAACAGAGCCAGCAGAGGGTAGATAGAAGAAAGCTGACGTCTCATCTGACTTACAAACCTGGCTTGAAAGTACTGAATAAAACGTGTTAGCACATGTAATCTGGTAATACATAAAAAAAACTCACAGGGTTTATCCCAGGATAAACCACATCAACAGAAATCTAATCTCATGTAATTTGCTGTCATAGCAGAAAAACAGTGATCATTTCAGTGTTTAAATGCTTTTCTTAAAATTTATACCCTCCCACCCCAATTTATACTCATTCCTAATACAATTTCTTATTAAACTTGGGTAAAAAATATCTTTAGCTTGATAAGGTTTTCTACTATAAAGGTACCCCCCCAAAAAAATTCCTTCTTACTAAGATGTTAGAAACACTGACGTCAGAACCAGCCTGAGCTGCTCTGATGTCACCCAGTCACTGTCGTCCTGAGATGCTGCCCAGTGCAGGGACACCGATAAGATGGCTTAAATATTGAAAGGTGGTAGGAACTGTCATTTCCAGTCAGTAAAACAGTCAGTTCAAGAAAATGAACGGTTACATCCTTAGAACTATCGAGGGTTCAGCAAGCGGATCAGACCGATGGGCCGGTGGCAGGTGCACATCGTCACTCGGAGCAGCAAACCCCTAACCTACAGACATTAACCGACCCAGGAAAGGCACTAACTCCCTGTGAGGGGGGCTCTCAGGGCCTTGAAGGTACAGAGAAAACCTGAGTACGTGAGAGGCCAGCTAGCTCTGTGGAAGGGAAGATGCAGTGCTGGGAGGATGTCGGTTCTCAAACTGTCCAGTCAGGGCGTTTCTAACCCAAGACCCAAAAGGATTTATCCCCCTGGTCTTGACGAGTTAAATCTCAGATTCATCAGGATGAGAAAATGTGCAGCAGTTGTTGAGAAAACTTTGAATAACGCGGAGGGTGTGCTGTGCGCAACATCAGAGCATAGAGCAAAGTTGCAGCAAATAGGTCAGAAGTCCAGAAACAGCCACACGTGCCGAAGGTCCAGGATTGGCCCGGTTAGAAGAAACAGTAGATGCCTTTTCTCCCGCTGTTCGTGACTGTTACTTACACATGGATTTAAAAGCTAAATGTAAAAGTAAGAACCCTGCCAATATGAAGGGAGACTAGAGACCTTGCTGATAGCCCTGGGATGGGAAACAAAACTCCTAGGACACAGGCTCTGTGCGCCGGCTGCCCGCCCTCTGTGCCCGAGCCTGACCCTCAGGGAATCCGGAACTAGGCGAGGTCTGGGACTCTGTGTCTACACCCCCACTCCTGATGCTGGAGGAACCCTTCTCCCTCTTTCCTGACTGTAATCATTTCAAAACATGTACTTACAGTTTGGGGATAAAGTCTTATCATCCTGCTGCAAACACATTTCCTGCTCCATTACTGCATGTGCACCAGAAAGGGAAGAGGAGTGTGGAGCGTGGCCCGGAGGGACGGGTTCCCAGCACGCAGGATCTGATGCGCGGAGCCTCTGCCCAGGAGCTCCTCGCCCAGTGCCTGTCCCGGAGTCTGCTGCTGGAGAAGGAGGAGAGCAAGAGGTGAGGTCCATTCCCTTCGGCGCACTGTACCCTTTAGGCTGCTTCCTGCTGGGTTGGCAAAGAGCACAGTGACGTGCCTTGCTCAAGAGAGAAGTCTAAGCTCTTTGAAGGCAGAGGCAGTGCCTCAGTATGTCTTAAACTGTTCCATTATTTGAAATCCGTTTCCTTTACTGTTCATTACTGAGGGTCAGTCCTAAGATTTCTGGCAGGAAGGAAGTGGCCGGCTGGCTGCTGGCGTGTCTTCAGCGGGTGGTGAGCGCTCAGCATGTGGCGGACACCAGGTCTGCCCTTGGCAAGCCCTCGGGGGCCGGTGTGTCGTCCCACACGGTAGACCCTCCTCTGCATCTCCCACCTCCCTTGCTCTTGGTTTCACCAAGAGCACCAGGAGGAGGGCCGTTTACGAGGTGGTCCGACCCCACCCCCAGCCCCCAGCAGCCTCCCTGGGTCTAGCTTATCGCCAAGAGCAGATGGGCAGCGCCTCGCACCCACTCAGGACACTGAGCGGCCCTCCCTGTTGTGTCTCCTTCCTCCCCGCCACCCCCCAGCACCCAGACCACGGACCATCCCCTTGACTGTAAACTCCTTAGACACGTGGTCCTCGCTTCTGTCCTCTTTTGAGTCTCTCCTGACCTCCGTGGCTGTATCCGCTCTGGTCGGGGTCACTGCATCCTGCACAGTGCTGAGCTGATCATGAACCCTTGTCCCCAGCCTTTGTTCCTTCCACAGCTTTGTTCTCTTCTTCCTGGTTCTTCCTCACCCCCCACACCCTCACCTATCCTCTGTGTCATCTGCATCCCCACTCCCCAGTGATAGCGTCTATTTTCATGGATTCTTTTTTTTAAGATTTTATTTATTTATTGAGAAAGAGAGAGGCAGAGGGAGGGAGAGAAGCAGACTCCCCACTGAGCAGGGAGCCCGATGTAGGACTTGATCCCATGACCTGAGCCGAAGAGAGTTGCTTCACTGACTGAGCCACCCAGGTGCCCCCATGGGTTCCCCCCCCATGGATTTTTAACTAACATCAGTGTTCTGACGACTCCAAGTTTATATCTCAGCCCCTGAGTTCTCTGAAGTCCAGATTTGAATATCCAGCTGGTCTCTTGAAATCTTCATTAGTCATTTATAGGATGCCTGATAGCCCTCTAAAGCTAACACCCCGCATCTAATTCCCAGTATTCCCCCAATCAGCTCCTCTGTTGATGGTCTTCTCAGTTGATGGGGCTTTGCCCTTCCAGTTGCCCAAGCTAAATGTCATAGAATTATCCCTCTACATCCAGTTCATCTGTAAATCCTATTCTTTCTATTAAGGTTATATTCGGAATTGGACTACTTTTTGCAGTGGGCTGTGGTCTAGGCAGACCCAGTATGAGCCTTTCAGGTGTTTCTCCTTAGCTAGCAACCTTCCAGGGACTCCTTTCCAATCAAAGCCAAAATCTTTTCGAGGTGTGCAGGCCCCACATGATCCGTACCCATTTCCTTTCTGACCTCTCTGCTCCTTGGGCAGTGCGGCCAGGCCTTTGTGTTTGCTTCTCCTTTTGCCTGGAACCCTCAGCTACCCTCCTTTTAAAAAATTAATTAATTAATTATATTTTTAAAAGATTTTATTTATTCATGAGAGACAGAGAGAGAGAGGCAGAGACACAGGCAGAGGGAGAAGTAGGCTCCAAGCAGGGAGCCTGACGTGGGAGTCAATCCCGGATCCCCAGGATCATACCCTGGGCTGAAGGCGGTGCTAAACCACTGAGGCTGCCCCTCAGCTACCCTCCTGAAGTCCCCACAGCTCACCTCGCACTTACGTCCAGTCTCTGCTCAGATGTCTACTTCTCAGTGAGGCCCTCCTTGCCTGCTTTGTCTTTTTCACCCTCAGACCACATTTCCGTTTCCTTGTGTTCCTGTCTGTCTCCTCTCACTAAAGGGTTTACAGCTGGGCCGTGGGTTTTCTTAGAGCACTATATCCCTGGTACCTAGAATGGTGCCTAGTGTTGGTGGGGGCTTGATAAATATGTGTTGGAAGAGTGAGTGGATGTGTTGTGATTTCCAAAGTAGATTTTCCTAGATCTCTATTATTTAAGCAATTAGAGCAGATGGTTTTTTTCATGAAAAGACAAGGGTATGGAGTGAACAGCTCTGAAGTGTGGTAGGTGGCAGTGGGATATTATTTTGAGTTAATTTTTTAAAGATTATTTATTTATCCATGAGAGACGCACAGAGAGAGGTGGAGACACAGGCAGAGGGAGAAGCAGGCTCCCTGCAGGGAGCCTGATGTGGGACTCGATCCCGAGACCCCGAGATCAATGCCCTGAGCCAAAGGCAGATGCTCAACCACTGAGCCCCCCAGGCGCCCCTATTTTGAGTTAATTTTAAACTATAAGCAGCAATCCATACATATGGATAATCATCAAGAGATAAGAATTAACTGGGGCACCTGGGTGGCAAGGTTGCCTAGGCATTGATTCTTGATTCTGGCTCAGGTCGTAATCTCAGGCTTATGGGACCAAGCCCTGCGTCGGGCTCTTTGTTTGGTGTGGAGTTGGCTTCAGAGTCTCTTTCCTTTTCCCTCTGTCCCTCCTACTTGTGCACTCTCTAAAATAAATAAGTACATCTTAAAAAAGAGATAAGAATTACTTTTAAACACCAAAATAAGGCAGAGAAAATAAAACCAAATGAGAGAAATACGAATAATGTTAAGTAACATGCAAAAGCAGTTTGTGAATAAATGCCACTCTTTCCATTAAATCTAACTTGGGCTTATAAATTAAAGAGAAGATTAAAATTTTTTTAAGAGTATGGTTCTGCTTCTCAGTTAACGTTATAACTTCATTCTATCTTTAGTAAAAAAGCAAAGCTTTAAGAAATTAGAAGTAGGGCCACCTGGCTGTCTCAGTCATGAAACGTGTGATTCTTGATCCTGGGGTTGTAAATTCAAGTCCCATGTTAGGTATAGAGGTTACTTAAAAATAAAATCTTTTTTAAAAATAAAAAATTTGTATTGGAGAAAAGTGAATGCTTTCTTCCTCATTCTCAAATGCTTTAGGTTTGACGATCAGCTTCAGCAGTGGTTGTCTGCAGACTCGGGAGCATTTATGGATTCGATGTCCCTTCCTCTCTACCTTCCTCAGACTCTGGTGTCTCTGCCTCAGAGTATTGACCCTGTGATGAAGACAGTGACCCCTGCTAGCCCTCAGGTGGGAGGAGAATATATTTGGCACTTGAGTTAGAATTCAAGACTGAGAGAACGGCTGGGAAAAGTAACGTCTCTGTTCATCGTATGGTGTCATGATGACCAATAAGTTATTAGGTTAAATTAGGTATTTTCTTAAATGTAATCTGTCAGTGTTACAGATGCCCAGCTAATCTGAGTTTCTGCTTGAGAAATGGAGAGTGGAATGACAACATGCTTAAGCACTGAACACAACCCATAGCCGTGTGCTGGCATGCAGTGAGGGCATTGAGAATGACAAAGGTGGTGACTGACGGTGGCTTCTGTTTGTGCACATAATGCCCAAGCCTTGGCATCACCCCGTCTTCTTTTCTGGGATTAACTTTCCCTGAGGAAAATTAATGAACGAGGGCGGTAAGTCACAGATGGCAGGGGCTCACTCAGGAGTGGCCCAGGTCTTTCTACCTCACCATCCTCATTCAGCGGTGAAGGAAGCAAAAATTGAGTGATCATCATAGATGCATGTTGCCGGACAGGTAGAAAGTATGCGCCTGGGCTGGTGTAGGAAGCCCCTCAGTAGGGGAGAAAAGCAAATTAAGATGACGCACTATGTATGTTTACCAGTTTGGCAGATACTTTAAAAGTATTTGTACACTTTGACCTAATGGTTCTGCCCTGAAGAAACTATTATATATATAACAAAAATTAATGTTTTGTTGTTGACGCCTGTGGTGTTAATCATATTGCATAACAAGTGGAAACTATGCAAAGATGAGAGTCTGGTTAAGCGATTTCACATCATATGATGGAATAGCTCAGAGCCCTTCACAGTGATATTTGTAAAAATGATGCTGGAAGTTGTTGATGATACAGTCTGAAGGAACGTTCTGTGCTCAGGTGACACCAGCCGTAAATGTACGTGCAGGAAGAGGCTGGAAGGATGTAAGATGCCAAGAGGCGTCTGGGTTTGTTGAGCCCAGTAGGCCCCCGATGAAGTTTGCTTACTGTCCTTAAGGAAAATATATTTGGGTTTAAGGATTTCCTAAAACTATTTTTACATTCTTTTTTATTTAAATAGAACAAAAGGAGAGGAGAGCAGCTGCAGTTGTCAGAGGCAACAGGCACTTCTGTAAGCGAACGGCTGAAGCACTTGGAGAGGCTGATGCAGAGTTCAAGGGAGGAGGAAGTTGCCTCTGAGCTGCATCTCTCTGCACTGCTGGACATGGTGGACATCTGAGCTGCCAGACCTGAGAGCGGGAAGGTCTCCAAAAGATGTCTGCTTTTACTCACAATGATGTTATTCAGATGCTTGACGCACTGTTGGAAATGTGATGATTAATCATGCAAATAAACTATTTGAATGTCTCATTAGGCCTTTCCCAGTTTTCAGAGTGAAAGGCTCTTTTCTCCTGGGTGGTGTCTTTTTTGTTTTTAAGATCTTATTTATTCATGAGAGACACAGAGAGAGAGGCAGAGATGCAGGCAGCGGGGAGATTCCCCGCCGAGCAGGGAGCCCGAGGAGGGACTCCCATCCCAGCACCCTGGGGTCACGACGCCCTGGCCGAAGGCAGACACCCAGCCACTGAGCCACCCAGGTGCCCTCAGGGTAGTGTCTTTGCTACTCTTGTTTCATCTCCACAGCCCGTCATCCAGCAACCTGTGCACTGAGGGAGTTTGCAGCGTACGTTGCTGTGTGTCCCAGGGAAGTTGCAGTCAGCGATGTGCCAGACGTCAGGATGCAGGGACAGAGGAGGCACAGGAGCCATGCTCACCAGGCCCACCTAGCTCACCTCTGCGAGCCAAGAATCTGAGGGTGTACATGGGGCATCTCTGCACTGGAAGCAAGGGGAGGATGTGACACAGCTGAGAGCATAGGATGAAAACCTGGAGGTGCCAGCTTGGTAGTGCTGCCAAGTGAGGGCACAGGCCAGCCCAGAGAGCCTTGCTGCCTTGTTCTGAGTGCTATGGGAATCCATTGTTTGAGGATACTAGCAGAAAAGTGACTTGGTCACTTTTTTTTTCTTTTTTTAAGATTTTCTGTATTTATTCATGAGACGGAGGCAGAGACACAGAGGGAGAAGCAGGCTCCCTGTGGGGAGCCCGACGTGGGACTTGATCCTGGGACCCCGTGACCATGCCCTGAGCCAAAGGCAGGCACTCAACCACTGAGCCACCCAAGTGTCCTGGTCACATATTCTTTTAAAAATGTTCTATGGAGGAGGTCAGCAAGACAAGGCAGGAATCTTAAAGGGGGAGCCGTAGCTGTGTAGGTGAACAAGGAAGGGCATGACCCTGAGTTTGCTGCAGCTGGTGTGAGGGAAGGATACATCTGAGCTAGCTACAGAAAGACGCCTTGTTTTTTTCATTTACGTGTTCTTCTATATTCCTATTACTGCTTTACCCAAAACTTCCTGCCCTAAGCGTAAAACTGCTTCTCACACGATCTTTTTCATCAGGTAATTTGCTAGTTCCACTTTCTTACGGAGATGATAACCCACTGGGAAACACCCATTTTTCTGCTGCAGCGTGGACATTTCCTGGGTTCTTAGTCCTGTATTTTCCTCTTGCTTTGTTTGCTTTCTCATTTTGATGGAGCCCATTATTCTAAGAGCCTCTGAGCCTACATATCTTGACTATATTTCTACCCTTAAATTTGATTCATTTGAATGGAAATAGAATTTTAGGTGGATGATCATTCTACTGTTTTCATTTTTTGTTGCTGGAAGTTTTACAAATCGTCTCCATCCCTGGTGTTCTTAAATTTCTCAACAACCTGCTTGAGGCGTTGGTTTCCGTCCATTACTCGCCTACATTGTGCTCAGCACCTCGTAGTGCTTTTTCCCCAATAGTTCCTGCCGTGTGACCCGCTACCCCAAGCACACATCATAGCTTACACTTGGGAAGGCTTCAGCCGGGCAGCTTTCTCTTGGGATCTCTCAGACCCTTGCAGTCAGGTGTTGGCAGCGGACTGCAGGCCCCTGAAGGCTTGACTAGGCCGGATGTCCAAGACCAGTTTACTCACCTGGCCGGCAGGTGACATTGCACTGTTGGCTGGGCCGTCTGCTGGGGCTTCCAACCTGAGTGGCCACTATGTAACCTTACCGTGTGGCCTGAATTCTTCACGGCCAGGTGGCCTCAGGGTAGTGAAACTTCCTACGGGGAATCTCAGGGCTCCAAGGGCACGTGCCCCAGGGAGCAAA
Organism: Canis aureus; assembly: GCF_053574225.1. Taxonomy (NCBI): domain Eukaryota; kingdom Metazoa; phylum Chordata; class Mammalia; order Carnivora; family Canidae; genus Canis; species Canis aureus. Next base: position 43,730,693 of record NC_135640.1, on the reverse strand, counting down.
ATGCAAGCCCAGCTTTGGAACTCACGTGGGAGAACTGTCACAGCGTTGCATGACCAGCCTCTGTCTACAGATGGCAGAGATGGGACCCAGGTCATTCTGTACAAGAGCCTGTGACATGGGAAGTGTTGCAGGAATGTTTTGTGGTTTTTTTTTTTGTTTTGAGAGGAGAGAGAATCCTCAGCCGACTCCACACCTAGCACAGAGCCTGACGTCGGGCTCGATCTCCCAACCCTGAGATCATGAGAGCCGAAATCAATGGTAGGACGCTCAACCAACCAGGCCGTCTCAGCAGCCCAGCAGGAATCCTTAGAAAACAATCTGGCCTGCCAGTTTGGAGACAGAGAAGCAGGCTCCATGCGGGGAGCCCGATGTGGGACTCGATCCCGGGACCCCAGGATCATGCCCTGGGCCAAAGGCAAGCACTCAACTGCTGAACCACAGGCATCCCTATTTTTTATTTCTTATATTGTTATATCTTACCTTCCTATTCTAGTGACTTTTAAAATCTGTTGCCATATTTTTTATTCCTGAGACTCTTTGTTTTTTTTTATTTTATTTTTATTTATTTATGATAGTCACACACATAGAGAGGCGATCCCGGATCTCCAGGACCGAGCCCTGGGTCGAAGGCAGGCGCTAAACTGCTGCGCCACTCAGGGATCCCTCTTTGTTGTTTTTTTTAATGAATCCTATTCATTCATTTATTCAGTATATACTTTTGGAGTGTTTACTGTGTGCTAGGCATCATTCCTGGTGCTGGGGAAATGGCAACAAGCAAATTTCAGCCCTCACATGGCTTATATCTTAGTAGGGACACAGGCAATGAAGATAAGTAGGCGAGTTGGTGTGCTAATTGGCGGTAAGCAATGAGGAAGAGGAGAGCTGGGATGGAAAGCGTCAGGTGTTCTTGTTTCACAAGTGCAACGTTCGACCCCTGTAAGGACTTTTTAAAAAAAGATCTTATTTATTTATTCATGAGAGACACAGAGAAAGACAGAGAGAGAGAGTGAGAGGCAGAGACCCAGGCAGAGGGAGAAGAAGCAGGCTCCGTGCAGGGGGCCCAACGTGGGACTCGATCCCGGGACTCCAGGATCATGCCCTCGGCTGAAGGGTTTTTGTCAAAGGTCTTGTCCACACCTTGGATCATCTACATTTCTCAACATTTCCTTTTCTGTTGTGTTTCGTCTTTCTTCAGAGGCTCTCCTCAAATGTCTGGCTCATGTTGATGGGGCTCTGAGGAGCTTGTTGGAAGCTCTATGTCAAAGGACACAGCCTGCCAGCTGAGAGGCTTCTCCCTTTTCTCCCGGGTCTCAGCTGCCAACGTTTGCATGTCTTTTGGGGCCATTTGCTCCAGAGAAATCCTCTTACTGCCTGAAGCTGTACAGCTGAGCGGGAGAAGTGGGCCTGGCCTCCTCCAGTAAGACTCCCTCAACCCCCATCTTCAGTGGCCCCCAGCTGCGTGGTTCCTGAGTTCACACCTGCTCCGACTCAGCTGTTAGATGTGACAACTTACTGGTGACTGATAAGAGCAATCTTAGGCAACGTGAAGAGAAAAGCCTGGTGGCAGAGTTGTTTGCTTATTTATTTTTAGGGGAAGGGGTCTACCATCATACTGCTTGTTCAAAGGTTTTCCAATTTCTGCCCCGTCCTTGGGTTCCTTAGCAACAATGGTCTCTTCTCTTGATGGCTTCACCCCCACATAGGGGTTTCAGCTTTCTCTGGCTCGCTAGGTCACTTATCATCCCTCCTCACAGCACGGCTTCTAGATTGTTGATCTATCTAGTTTACCGGTACTTCCTCTCCCGTTCTTGCACTGTGAGTTTTTATCCTTCAATACTTTGCGTAAATACAGTTTGGATTCGAAGCGGAAGTCAGTGCCATGCTCAGTCTGACACGTTTAACTGGAAATTTCCCTCTTAAAAAAAAACCCCAAACTCTGACAATCGGCTTTTCTCTTCACATTTCCCAAGATTGCTCTTATCGGTCACCAATAAGTTGTCTTGCCACATCTAATCATAATTCTCAGACGTCCTTTTACAATCCCCCCAAAATCTCTACACAGCCCGCCATGTCTTCACGTGGCTTCCGAGTCCACCCTCCTCTGGTTTATGTCCCGTTTCTCGGGCCAGGCCTTCTCTTCTGAACTGGGAACGGTTGGTGCCCCAGGGCTCATCCTGAAAATCTTTTCTTTCGAATACTTACCGGCTAGTTAATCTTGTCCAGTTTTATGTTTTCAAGCATCACCTGCAAATAGGTAACTCGTGAAGTCCTCGCTCTAGGCTTGTCCTCTCTGCCGAGCGCCGCCACACTCCAGCGGACCCACCTGCGGGCCCACCGGGCATCGCTGTGTTAACGTCGCCCCAGTCTAAGGTAAAATTCTCCTCAACGCTTTCTCTACTTCTATCAGTGACACCATCATACGCCCAGTCATTGGTGGCCCAGGTGGAGAGGAGCATTGTTTTCTCTCAAGACGGTCTCTAGGGAGCTCACCTGTGAAGTCTCAGGGGGATTTCTACACCTTTGTTCCCTTCCAAGATACTAAAAAAGAGATTGTTACTTTGCTCCTAAAAAGTCCAGCACCGTAAAATCTCAAAACCCAAACTTGCTCCAGTTGAAACCTCGTTCCTCCCTCAGCTTTGCCGGACCAGGGCTCTGAGAGCCCCCATTCCCGCCCCATTCTCGGAGACAACTTCCCACCTGTCTTCTAGACGGTGGACTCGGGAGGACGGACGGACTCAGGCCCTTCTGGGGCACCTGCCGCCTGGGCCCTGTGGGGAGGCCGTGGGCGGGCGGAGGGGGCCGCGGGGGCCGCGGGCGGGGCGCGGCTGGAGGCTGAGGGGCCCCTTCGCCGGCGGGTCGGGCGCGCTTCCGTGGGCGGAGGGAGCGGCTGGTGACCGTCCTGAGCCCGGCCCCGCGGCCCCCAGGTCCCCAGGTCCCCAGGTCCCCGCGGCGGGCCGGGGGCGGCACAGGGCGGCCCCTCCCTCGGGGGCGTCGAGGGCACGGCCGGGCACCCCCAGACTCCAGGCCCCCCCGGGCCGCCCAGGCTGCCCCCACCGCCCTCCGCGGCCCCGGGTCCTCTCAGCCGTGGGCCCCTGCCGGGCCCCGCCGCCTCCAGGCAGCCCTCGCACCTCCCGCCCGGCCTCTCGGGCGCGGCTCCCCGCCGACCCCCTCCCGCCTCCGCCCGGCCCGAGGCGCCACGGCAGGCCCCGCCCCACCAGCAAGGCCCCGCCCCGCCCGCACAGGCCCCGCCCCGCCCGCACAGGCCCCGCCCCGCCGCCCTGGGGCGGCCGGCTCTCCACCAATGAGGCGGCCGAGCGCGCCCGGGGCCCGCCCCCGCGGCGTCCTGATTGGCTACGGAGGCATCGGCCCACCGCGCCCCGCAGAGTCCGCCGAGGCGCACCCGCTGGACCGGCCCGGCTGGGCTGCAGGGGCGCGGCGGGGAGCGGCGCGGTCGCCGTCATGACGGAGGGCACGTGAGTCCGCGCGGCCCGGGACCCGGGGGGCTGCGGGGGGCTGCGGGCGCTGCGGGGCGCGAGCTCCCCTGTGGAGGACGGCGCCGCGGCGGCTGGCGGGGCTGACCGAGCGCCCGGGTCCCAGGTGCCTGCGTCGCCGGGGCGGCCCCTGGAAGACCGAGCCCGCCACCGACCTCAGCCGCTGGCGCCTGCGCTGCGAGCGGGGCCGGCAGACGTGGACGTACCTGGGGGCGGAGGAGGGCCCCGGCCGCGGGCAGACGGCGCTGGAGGCGCACTCCCTGGGCCTGGACACCGTGAGTGCGGCGCGGGGCCGGCGGGGGGATGTGGGGGGCCGGGAGGGTCAGGGCCGGGGTCAGCGGAGGGTCAGGGCCAGGGTCAGCTGAGGGTCAGGGCCAGGGGAGGGTCAGTGCCGGGGTCAGGGGAGGGTCAGGGCTGGGGTCAAGACCTGGGTCAGGGGAGGGTCAGGGCCTGGGTCAGGGGAGGGTCAGGGCTGGGGACAGGTGAGGGTCAGGGCTGGGGACAGGGGAGGGTCAGGGCCGGGGACAGTGGAGTGTCAGGGCCGGGGACAGGTGAGGGTCAGGGCTGGGGTCAGGGTGGGAGGGTCAGGGCTAGCTAGCATCAGGGGAAGGTCAGGGCTGGGGTCAGGGGAGGGTCAAGGTGGGAAGGTCAGGGCCGGGGTCAGGGGAGGGTCAGGGCCAGGACAGCACAGGTGTCCAGCGAGGCCCTCTGGAAAGTGAACTCTCCAGCCCAGTGGACTTCCGGGGAGGAGCTGACCTTGACCTCAAGATCAAGAGTTGTCTGCTCTGCCAACTGACTGAGCCAGCCAGCTTCCCGATGGGGGAGTCAGGGGGCCCTTGCGTTACTGATTGAAGATGGCCCTGGAGAGGTTGTGAAGAAATTGGGAAGTAGGAGACTGGAAACCGGGAGAACTTGTTGACATTTGGTTGAAACAGTGGAAACCTTAAAGTAATTTGCATTCGTTGTTTTGGGGGGGGCGGTGAGTGATGAGGGCTCCCGTCTCTCTTCCCTCGCAGGGGAGTTACTTCAAGGACTTGCCCAAAGCCGACACAGCCCGTGCCGCGGCTCTCAACGGGATCACGTTTTACGTGGGGCTGCAGGCTGAGGATGGGCACTGGGCCGGTGACTATGGCGGCCCACTCTTCCTCCTGCCAGGTAGGTGGGTGAGGCCATCCTGGGGCTTCCTCGGGGCCCTGGCCCGCTCCAGGCCCGCGTCAGTGCTGTGCGGTGAAAGAGAAGGTGGATGAAGACCCAGACTTACTCGGGAGCATTGCCCTGTGCCTGTGCCGTCCTGGTGTCGGCGCTGGGGTGGGACTGAGGGCATGGCTAGCCCAGGGTTCTCAAAAGGGAAGCAAGGGGTACTGGGGGGGCAGGGGAGGAGTGGCTCTTGAGTCCAGTACAGAGTGGCAGGGGCACTCTGGGTGGAGGACCAGGCCTGTATAAAGGTGCCAGACGTGGACAGGTGATGGATGGGGTCTTTTTATTTTTTAAGATTTTATTTTTCTGGTTTATTATTTTTGTTTTTTTATTTATTTTGAAGATCCTACCTGTTTATTCACAAGAGACACAGAGAGAGACACAGGCAGAGGGACAAGCAGGCTCCCTATGAGGAGCCCGATGTGGGACTTGATCCCAGGACCCCGGGGTCAGAGCCTGAGCCAAAGGCAGACGCCCAACCGCTAAGCCACCCAGGTGCCCCTAGATTTTATTTTTAGGTAATCTCTACGACACAGCGTGGGGCTCAAACCCACAACCTCAAGATCAAGAGTTGCATGCTCTGGCAACTGACGGAGGCAGCCAGGTGCCCCGATGGGTGGGGTCTTTAAGTCCTCGGGCAGCTCGGGTGTGTGAGCTGACCTTGAGGAGGTGGCTGGGGGAGCTGCGGCTGGAACCGGAGGATGGCCTCGGAGGGTGGCCTTTGGACTCCTAGTACTGAGCTACGTGAAACCGTTGCTTTCTGAGAATGTTTCACGAAATAAACACTCAGCCGTGTAACGTGAGGAATCCCCTTGTGTGATGTGTGTGGAAGGACTCGTCTCGTGGGACGAGCGTGGGGAGTGCGCGTGCTCGTGTCCCCTGGGCTGTACATCATCGTACCTTCCTGTCCAGGGGCCCACGGGCCTGTCCTTAGGGGAGAGTCACCTGGAGCCGGAGATCTTCTCAGGGAGGCGGTGACACAGCTTGCCCCGGGCAGGGGGCCGGGCTGCCTCATGGGGTGTGGGGGTGAGGAGACTCGGGCTAGGCCGCCCGCCCACGCGTAGCACCAGGAGGCGGGGGGCTCTTGTCACCGGGACAGCTGCCCTGTTCGGTGTTTGCTGCCCTGGGCCCTGCCTGCTGGGCCTCCCTCCTGTGTTGCGGCTGCTTCCCCGTCGAGGACTCCCCTCGTCCTCAGGCTGGCGCTGGTCTGTTCTGAGGTACCGTGCAGTTTTTCCGGGGCCGGCTGAGCTTTGAAGGGTCTTTCTTTTCTTGCTTTAGTTTGGATCTGTATAGACTATTCCCCTTTGAGTGTGGTTCGTGTGGCATCGGCTGTCCACATGCGTCATTGACCGGGTCTCTGTGGGAAGCCGGTGACATGGCGTTGGCCATGTGTGTTTCTGTGTCTTGATGGTACCGTAACTAGAATGGAAAGAGGGAGCCTGATTTGGGATGATTTTTCTGGGAACCTTTGCCGCATCTCCAAACCCAGCTGCCGCCTTCCAGGGCGTGGCTCCGTATGAGGGTGTCTAACAGGGTTTCTGATGCCTCTGAGCCAGCGTCAGGCGTGTGTTCCACGGTGCGTTGGGCTGGGACCACCCCAAGACACCCCAGCCCCACCTCCATTGCAGGGCACCACAGGCGTGGGGGGGCGCAGGTGGGGTTTGGCGGCGGCCTGGGAGCACAGTACTCAGGAGCGCTGGGCTGGGAAGGTTTTTCTGTGGATCATGTTTACTGACCATTGATCTTCATTTGCAAGGTGACGTATGCTAGAAAAAACCCTATAAAACAAAAAATGTGAGCAATGAATATTTTTATCCAGGGGTGACCCATTGATGTTCCTTTTCCAGCAGGCGTGGAGAGTGTCACGGGGCCCTAGAGTGGCTGGGAGGGGGTGTCGCGTGTTGGCGCTGCTCCGCGGGGCCTCACTCCCGGAGTCCCTGGCGAGGCCGGCAGCAATAGCCTCCTCGGGCTCCTCTCCACGAGAGGGAGAGCTCAGGGCAGCTCCCTGCGGGGTGCGGGAAGGGGGCCTGGGCTTACCGGTGCTCGCGGCCTGCTCCCACTGAGGACCGCTTCTCTGTCACAGGTCTGCTCATCACGTGCTACGTGGCACAGATCCCTCTGCCGGCTGGATATAGAGAAGAGATAGTGCGGTACCTGCGGTCCGTGCAGCTCCCTGATGGCGGCTGGGGCCTGTGAGTGCTTTTGTTACTGCACACATGTGCGTGCGTGTGCACATGCGTTCTTATGTAGGGGATACACCTGTCAAGGGTGGGGTGGCGGTAGCTCCCCAGGAGCTGGGGTGGGGCAAGGGGAGCGTGTGAGAAGGGAGGTTGGCCGGGGGCTGTGCACCGGTGGACCTGGCTTCCGGGGTCCTCAGAGTAGGAGGCTGCTCCCTTTCTGGGCCCTGGTCTTACAGCTGGTGTCACAAATGGGCCTTCAGGCTGGTTGGGAGGCGCTGGGGACTCGCACCACACAGAAAGCCAGCTGGCTGTGACCACTCCAGGGTGGCAGCAGGTGGAGCCGGGGGGCCAGCACCCCTCCCCAGTTCTCCGTGCACCCCCCTGACACGGAGCTCACTCTGGGAGCTGGGCCTTGCCTAGTGTGGTCGACCGCCTGCCCACCTGCTCGTGGGCCCTGGAGCCCCGAGTTGTACGCTCAGGGCTGGGGTTCCTCCTGGTGAGCGGAGTCTGCCCCCCGGGATTCTCCATCAGAACTCTTGGGGGACCGCCCAGCCCCTGTCTGCCCTCGGGCGGGGCTTTGACCTCAAACTTGGGGCCTCCTCTCCCGCAGGTTCCTGTGGTGGTGGCGGGTGTTGAGACCTGGCTAGTGCCTTTGCACAGGCACAGGGGCCCGGCCGCCCCTACTCGTTGCCTCTGGAGCCTGTGCCGTGTGTGCTGACGAAGGAGCCTTAGTTGGGTCACTGGCCTGCGACTGGTCACGTTGGGCCAGGCGTGGGAAGGGAGCGCAGGAGGCAGGCAGTGCTAGTGCCGGCCGGTTACGGGAGGTGCGGGGCTTCTAACTGGATGATGGCGGCTCTGGGTGTCGTCGGGCGGTCGTGTGATGTCTTTGGAGGCATTTTTGACTTTCTCAGGAGGCTGTGCTAAAAGCCCTGCTCGGCGTCTTGCGAGTGATGAAACACGGCCATCTCTTGTCCCCCTCCTGCTCCCCAAGGCACGTGGAAGACAAGTCCACGGTGTTTGGGACCGCACTCAACTACGTGTCTCTAAGAATTCTGGGTGTTGGGCCTGACGATCCTGACTTGGTGCGAGCCCGGAACATTCTCCACGAGAAAGGTACTCCCTGCACCGCGCGTGCTGGGTGCTCCTCCTGCGGGGAGGCTGCGAATGTGGCTCTCGGGCCCGACCCGCTGACGCTGGGGACGCTGAGGTTCCACACAGCAGCCGGGCAGCTGAGCAGACCTGAGGGGCTCGGGGCCTGCTTCCCGCCTGCGCCGGAGGAGCCTCAGCCCCGGCTTCAGTGCACGGGGACGGTCCCGAGCAGCTGGTGTTCCAGGGAAGGCTGCTGACGTAGGACCGTTCTTCTCCGTAGGCGGCGCCGTGGTCATCCCTTCCTGGGGGAAGTTCTGGTTGGCCGTCCTGAACGTTTACAGCTGGGAAGGCCTCAACACTCTGTTCCCGGAGATGTGGTGCGTGTGCCCTTCCGCCCTTGCCGTGTGGCCGGGCTGCCCGCGCTTTACCGGGTGGGGGGCGGGCCCGGGGTCGCCTGTCGCCGGGGGCGGGCGGCCCGTCCGGTGGAGTGAGGTGAGGCCCCGTGGGCCGAGTCCAGCAGACACGTGGAAGGGGTCCCCGTGGGCAGGAGGGGGGAGGCCCTGTGAGGTGGCGCCCCGGCAGGCCGGGCGAGCCCTGCGTTGTTGCAGACGGCCGGGCTGCGTCCTGCTGCGACGTCTTGACCTCATGCAAGGGGAAAGCAGAAGCAGGAGGCCGTGCCGCTCGGCAGCCTCGGCACCGGGGCATGGGGTGTGCTCTGCTTTCTGTTCCCTTCTCTTCCTGCCAGTGAGGGGGAGGGTTAGTCCCAGGCGGCGCGCTTCCCCCCAGCACTTCACAGTGTGTCCTTAAGGGAGAGGAATTCCCTGGTCGACAGGCCCGCTGTGCACTCAGCAACGTCACACTGATTTCTAGTTGTGTGAAGCGTCGACCACTGTGTAACATCTTGGGCGTCTCCCCAGGACACATTCTTATGCGTATAAGTCCTACAGGTCACCTTCAAGAGGTGAGACCCTGGTAGAGCCTGGGTGGACCCCTGCGGCCTCCCCGAGCCCTGTCAGCGACGTCCCGGCCCCTGAGCTGTCAGGGAGGCCGGGCAGGCTTCGGGCTTCGTGTGCGGCCTGGGTGAAGGGCTCTGATGGAAGACTTGGCCCGACCTCTGCAGCCTTGGCAGTGGTGACCCGGTGACCGGGACACGGGGCCGTGACAGAGGTGGTGGGAGGTGGTGACTGGGGCAGAGGGTGGGGAGGGGAGGGCAGGGCAGGGGAGGCTGTGACTGGGGAAGAGGGTAGGGAGGGGAGGGGAGGCAGTGAGGGGACAGGAGGTGGGAGGTGAGGAGGTGAAGGGACACAGTGACTGGGGCAGAGGGTGGGGAGGGGAGGGGAGGTGGTGAGGTGAGGAGGAGAGGCGGTAGGAGGGCACCATCCCCCAAGGCTGGCCCCTGGAGGAGGGGAGGTGATCCTCCCTGGCCGCCTGCCGGCTGCTCCGTGGACCTGCCGGTGTGTAGGGAGTGGGCGGACGAGGCGGAGCAGGTGCTGGAGGGCGTGTGGGGCGCTGGCTGCCATCCGTGGGGGGCCCAGCGGGCGGTGCTGGGTGCTTTGGAGGGTTGGGGACAGGGTGAGGGCCCAAGGCCGGCGGCGGTGCACCCCGGGGGCCGGGGGCCGGCGCTGGGAGGGAGGTGGGGCGGCTCAGGTGCTGCCAGGTGCTGGGCCGGCTGGTGTCTGTGCAAGTGCCCGTCCTTGGGCAGAGGGGCCGGGGCCGCGGGGTTTTAGATGAACTTTTGATTTTGGAATAGCCATCAGTTTCCAGAAAAGTTGCAAAGTGCGGAATGTTCCCGTAGAGCCCCCGCCCTGGTTCTCCGTGAACGCTGCGGAAGCTCCGTCCGGCCGATGAGGCCACAGACGGTCCTGAGCGTCGGGGTCAGGTTTCTGGCGTCAGGTTGCGTCCGGCCAAGCGGGAGGACTGGTGGTCAGCCTGTCAGCCCATGGGAGCCGGGCTGTGATGTGCCGGTGGCCGGGTCCACGCGTGGAAGGGCCGGGGCCGCGCTGCAGGCGGCAGGGCCACCACGTGGTGCGTGCTGTCTCCTCAGGCTGCTTCCCGCCTGGGCACCCGCGCACCCCTCCACGCTCTGGTGCCACTGCCGACAGGTCTACCTGCCCATGAGCTACTGCTACGCCACCCGGCTGACCGCCAAGGAGGACCCGCTGGTCCAGAGCCTCCGCCAGGTGAGCCGTCCCGGGCGGGCACCCTGGGGTCACCCTCGCGCCTGCTGGCCCGGGACCCTGCAGGGCCGCGCTCCCAGGAGCCACGGTGGAGCATCCACCTTCCCGTCCCCGAGGACCGGCCCGGGGGCTGGGGGGTGCTCGGGGCCCCTGGGAGAGGCCTGGCCCCCGGGTCCCGGGGCGAGGCTGGGGTGCAGGGTGCTCGCTAGGGCATGCCCGGCGAGGAAGCGGGCGAGCAGGATGCTGAGGTGCTGCCCCCCAGGAGCTCTACGTGGAGGACTACGCCGGCATCGACTGGCCGGCGCACAGGAGCAGCGTGGCCCCCGACGAGCTGTACACGCCGCACAGCTGGCTGCTCCGCGTGGTGTATGGTGGGTGCCTGCGCGGGGTGGCGGGCGGCCCGGGCCGAGTGACCAAGTCTCCTCCCCTTTCTCACCCCCCGTTGTTTGGGCCCCGTGGTGACCGGGGTGGGGGGGCAGCCATTGTGCTTCACGTCCAGTGCGAGTGCTGTCCTTGCCCCCGGAGCAAGCCTGAGGCTGGGGTCCCGGAGCAGGGTGGGGGCTGCGGGCCTGGGGGCACGCTCTGTTCCCTGCGTCCAGGGGCCCGGCCTAGGCCCGTCTCCCTGCGGGAACCCTGGCGGCTTGAGGGTCCGCACCCCTGCTCCCGCGTGCCCTGCACGTGTCTTCTGTGCTGGGCCCGTCCCGGTCACTGCCCGGCTGTGCCCCGGCCGGGTTTCCACACGGGATGTCGGAGAGGGCCGTGGGGAGGGCGGGGTCGGGAGGGCCCCGGGGCTGTGCTGGGCTGACGACCTCGCCCCCGCAGCGTTGCTCAACCTGTACGAGCGCCACCACAGCGCCAGCCTGCGCCAGCGGGCCGTCCAGAGGCTGTACGAGCACATCGCGGCGGACGACCGCTTCTCCAAGTGCATCAGCATCGGCCCGGTCAGTGTGCGGCGCCAGCTGGCCCCGTGCGGCCCCGTGCGGGGTGAGGGCTGGGGCGGCGGGCGCTCTGGAGGTGAGGCCTCCAGGTCCCCCCCCCCCCGCCTGCGCCCTGCCCTCCTCCGCTGCACCTGCTCCTGGGGCCGCCTCAAGAGCTTCCTGGTCAGTCGGGAGGGGTGCTTTCCCCCTCGACGTCTCCCCACGACCTGCCGTCTGCCCTTGCCCGTGGGCGTACAGCGCTGGGGTGCTTGGCTTCCAGCCCTGCTTCCTGCCAAGCTCAGTGACTCTCCTGGCCTGGCTTTGCATGGTGAGGCCGTGGGGCCTGGCGGAGGCCCAGCGTGGACCCCAGGCAGTGGAGGCTGGGGGTGCCTCCTGGCCGTGGGGTGACCCTGGCGGGCCTGGTGGCGGCCTTTCTGGGCCAGCCCCGTTGGAGCGCTGTCCCGTGCTGCTCGCCGGGGTTCTGTGGGGCCTGTGGCACCTGGGGGGCCCGTGATCTGTGGCTGCCTCAGTGGAGCGGGGAGTCGTTCCCCGTGTAGCAGCGTGGTCCTGGGGGGACTGTCGACTTGGCACTGAGCAGACCCCAGGTCTGTGACCCGGGTGAGACGTGCAGGGCTGACTGGCCTGACGCGACGCCAGGATGTGGGTTTGGGTCTGTAGAACATTCCATGCCAGGCAAGCAGCCCCTGCCCCACAGGTACCGTCTCTGTCTCTCCTGGGGGCTGCGTTGCTCTGTCGTCTGAGGCGGACACACCCCACCCCACATGCCCACGTGTGGCCCAGATGGAGGCTGTGCTGGGGGCCCCGTGTGGGCCATTGTCCCCGTGTCGGGAGCCGAGCGGGTCTGGGCAGCGCCTGACGGGGCTGTGGCTCCGTGTCCCCCCGCAGATCTCGAAGACCATCAACATGCTCGTGCGCTGGTACGTGGACGGGCCCGCCTCCTCTGTCTTCCAGGAGCACGTCTCCAGGATTCCCGATTACCTGTGGTGAGTGCGGTGGGAAGGGCCTGGCCGGTCGGGGGCACAGCGCGTGGGGGCCTCGCAGGCCAGCGTGGCTGGTCAGTCACCGCCCGCAGTGGGGCCGCGCAGGGCATGCAGGGTGTGCGGGGGCCGGGGGCCTGCCGCCGTCCGTGGGCTGAGCCGCCTGACCTGGGCCCTTCTCCTCCTCACAGGCTGGGCCTCGACGGCATGAAAATGCAGGTAAAGACGAGGCTGCAGCCGCTTGCTCCCTTTTCAGCCTTTCCTGCTCTGGGCCCCTTAGGGTGACCGCCCCTCACAGTGAGGTCCGGGGGCGGGCGCGCAGCAGCCCCCAGCATCCCCAGGCCGGCGTGGGAGGGGACAGCCAGTGGCAGGGGTGCACAGGCCCAGGGGAGAGGGTCTGCAGCCCACCCCTGCTACCCCCATGGCAGGGCCCCTCCACCCCTACTAGAAGCCCTCCCCTACTAGGAGCCCCCCACCCTCACTAGGAGCCCCTCTCACCCCCCTAAAACCCCCCCAGGAGGCCCTCTCACCCCCACTAGGAGCCCCCCCAGGAGCCCCCTACCCTCCCAGGAGTCCCCCTGAGGGGCAGCCAGGTCCCCTGAGACCACTGTGTGGGACGCTGTGCTTGGTGCCCAGGCCGAGCTCCTGCAGAGCTGCCCCGACCTCTAAGGGTTTGGGACATGTGTGCTCCGTCCGTGGGGGGTGTGTTCCCACGTGGTCCCGCTGACGTGCACTGCTGCCCCGGGTTGTGCCGTCATGGCCTCTGACCTGCCTCCACTGCTCCCACGGCCACGTCCTGTGCGTGACCCTGGGGCTGACCTGGCGCGGACCTGGCTGCGGGGCCCTGAGAGCAGCGAGCCTGGAGCCGTGGGGCCACCCTGTGGGGGCTCTCTCCGTCCCCCCTTGGCTCCGTGTGGACACGCAGAGGGAGCCTCCAGCAGGGTTCTCAGATCAGATGCGCCCCTGACCCTTAGGACGCTACATGGCGTCCAGTGCACAGCCCACCTGGCTGGCCTGTCCTTGCTGCCTGCTCGCGACGGCTGCGTGCCAACGGGAGGAGGGCGATGGGCCCCATGTGGCCGCGTGGGTCCGGAGTCCTTCCGCGCCCTGCTAACCGGCGCTTAGGGAATGGCTGCTGGTGTCCTGCCCCGCAGGGTTGATGACCGTCCCTGGTTAGGCCGTGGCACGTGTGTTGGCATCGGGCTGGTTCTGTGCTGGTTCTCCTTCGGGGCACACCCGCTGTCTGGGCCTGTCTGCTGGTTTCCTGCCCTGGTGGGGAGACCCTGAGCCTTGACCCTGCGCTGGTCTCTCTTGTCCGGGAGGTTCTCCTGGGCTGCTGGCCCATCCCTGTTGCCTGAGTGTCTGTGCTCGCCCAGCGTCCTCGTGGGAGCGCAGTGTGGACCAGTGCACAAGTCTCCCGGGGTGGGATCCGAGGGGGGCCTCCCAGCTCTGCCAGGCTGGTCCTCGCTGTGCCTCGGCAAGAGCCTGTCACGGGCAGGGGTGGAGCAGGCCCTGGACGTGCTCCCGAGGATCGGGTCGTGGCTGCTGGCGGCAGGCGCGGGGCTGCCTCACCCTCACCCACCTGCACGCACAGCCCCCGCCCGGCCCTCGTGGGCGCCGGGTGCACAGAGCGCGGAGCCCAGGGCTGGGGGCTGGCTGGGCCCCCAGACACCGCCGCCTGCCCCCACCCCACCTGGCGGGTCCCAGGTGATAGTGGACAGGTGGGGAGCTGCCCCGCTGCTCTAACGGCTCGTCCTTGTGTGCAGGGCACCAACGGCTCGCAGGTGTGGGACACCTCCTTTGCGGTGCAGGCCCTCCTCGAGGTACGTGTGCCCGCCGTCCCCCACCGACCTCCTGGGTGTGCGCCGCTGGCTGAGCCTGCGTCCTCCTTGCTCACCTGGGCCCCGAGGCCTGTGGCGAGGGCCCCACCAAGGCAGGGTGGTGGTGGGCGGGCTGGGAGGCTCCAAGAGCAGGGACGCTGCGCAGGAAGCTTCCAGCAGGGGCGGGGCTCTCGGCCTTCCTCCGCGCTCACTGCCCATAGGGGACCTCTGAGCACACGCTGCAGAGACCAGAGCGTGTGCTGGTGGCCTCGGGGGTCTGGGCCACGTGGGCCTCTGCCTCGGTGGCCGGACTCCTGTGCCCCGGCCGGGCCGGGTTTCGGGTGGACCCTCCTGCCCCCTTCGTTTCTCCATCACGTCTTCCTGACACGTCAGCAGAAACCGAAAAGCCTGACGCTCGGGTGGGTTTGCTCCTGTTTCTTGGTGGTGGCGACACGTCCCCAGGGCGGTCTGGGAGCCCGTTCACCCGCGGGTTCGTGCCCCAGGCCGCTCAGCCTGCGCTGTCTTCCAGGCAGGGGCACACCACAGGCCCGACTTCTTGTCTTCCCTGCAGAAGGCACATGAGTTTCTCCGCATCTCGCAGGTGAGGCCATAGTGGCCTGTGCCTGGGGGTGGTGGGGCCTCCCCACCTGTGCTGGGTGCCCCCGCCTGCCTTCCCCGGGGAGCGCCCGGGCGTGCCTCCAGGGCAGCGGGTGGGGGTGCTGGGCCGCGGCGTGGGGAGGCATCGCAGGCTGCCTTGGCTCTGATGGCCGGGGGCCGTGCGTGTGCTCTGCACCTGGGGCTGACGGGGCCTCCCCTGCTCTCCGCCTGTGCCCCTGGATGCTGCCCAGGTCCCCGACAACTACCCTGACCACCAGAAGTACTACCGCCAGATGAGCAAGGTGCGCGGCCAGCCGGCTCCCCCGAGTCCTGTGCCCTGCTTGGCTGTGCTTGCCGTTTAAGAGGGCTCCTCGCGCCTCCCTGGGCCTTCCTGCTCCGACACGCCCACGGCGGGCGCCGCCAGTGCACCCGGGCCTCCCTGACGGGGGAGACGCATACGTGAGGCGACTGAGGCGCGTGGGCCGCCTCCTGCTGCTGCGTCGGAGCTGAGCTCGCACGTCTGTGCCGCAGAGCTGCTGCTAGACAGCAGCACGTGCACACGCAGCCACCACGCTGGGTCGGGACGCGGATGGTGTGCGGGCGGTGCTGCGGGTCCAGGGCAGCCCCCCACGGCGTGCGCCTCCCCCTGTGGGTCGGGGGCCGTCCACACTGGGTGGTGCGTGGGGCTGAGGTGGCCAGGCCTCTGCTCTCACTGGGAGGCCCGACGGCCAGGGTTGACGCGGGCCCCGCGCCCTGCAGGGCGGCTTCCCCTTCAGCACGCTGGAGTGTGGCTGGATCGTTGCCGACTGCACAGCCGAGGCCTTGAAGTCCATCCTCCTGCTGCAGGAGAAGTGTTCCTTCGTCACCAAGCACGTCGCCCGAGAGCAGCTCTGTGACGCTGTTGCTGTGGTGAGGGGCCGGGGCCGGGGCCGGGGCTGGGCTGGGGGCACCCTGGGTCCCCCCAGTGCTGCCTGTGAGCTGCGCTTCCCGTGGCTCCTTCTGTGTGAAGGCCTGGGTCGTGCCACAAGCCCGGGGGGGCCCGTCCCCTGATGGTGCCTGTGCTGGGGGCTTGCGGGCCTGGCTACTCGCCAGCGAGGGCTGAAGGCAGGATACGCCTGCCGTTCGTGTTTGTGCGAAGTCCCTTCACACCCGGTGTGTGCGTGGTTCAGCACGGAGGCCGCGTGGTGTCCACGCGTGGCTGACGAGTGGATAAGCAGGTGCAGGTCAGGGGCCCCGGCGGCCACTCCTGGAGCACCACTGCCTGGGGCACCGGGGGCCTCGGTTTAATGTGAGAGCGGCTCCCGTGCCCCGCCCTGCCCCGCTGGTCTTAGCCAGGGCTGTTTCTGGAAAGCTCCGCCACGGCTGGTGGGGTCCCCGTCACGCTCAGCACGACGGTGAACTCTCAGGATGTCCTGTCTCTGCTTTTAGTTGCTGAACATGAGAAATTCTGACGGAGGGTTTTCCACCTATGAGACTAAGCGTGGGGGGCACCTGCTGGAGCTGCTGAACCCCTCGGAGGTCTTCGGTGAGTGGTTGCGGCCCGGAGACCAGCCCAGGGGCTCGCCCGCCGGAGCCCTGAGGTCCTCCTCAGGCGGGAGCCGTGCCCGCGGAGGCGCCGGCGGGTGGTGGCGGCTGCGCGTCCCAAGCTCTGAACGTGGCCACTGCTGTGCTCGGGGCTGGAAAGCTGTGGTTCGGTTTCTCAGACGTGGGGTGGAGCCGGGAGGGGGGTCACTGGCTCTCCTGCTGCGTGCCCTGCCCTCTGCGAGACCGTCCTGTGCCCCGAGTGCACCTCGCAGAGCCCAGGCACCTTGCAGGGGGTGTCGGTGGGGACCTGCTGGCCTGCGTCACGCTGCTGTGCCTGCGGATCTAGTCTGCAAGGGCAGCTTCTTGCCCCGCGTGGCCCGCATGGCCCGCACCCCTGCTTCCAGGTCTCTGCCTCGCTGTTGTCACTGCTGAACGTGGTCCGCTGGGTGGGGTGTAGGCTGCCCCGGGCCTCGCTCCTTCACCATCGCGCTGGCCCGGGGGTCTCCAGGTCACCGAGTAGGTGCCCGCCACCCTCCCACCTGGCGGCCGCGTCTGCGGGGCTGGGCCGGTGCCCGGGAGCTCTTCCCTGGTTTCCTTGAAGGACGACCAGGCTCCCGCTGCCCCATGTGGGCTCCCCATGTTGCCGTGCGCTCATTCTTCACAGTTTGGCCCGAGCTGCCAAATTGGGTGACGAGACGAAACTCACACGCGCGTTGGTCCTTCCCTCCCAGGGGACATCATGATCGACTACACGTACGTGGAGTGCACGTCGGCCGTGATGCAGGCCCTGAAGCTCTTCCACCAGTGTTTCCCGGACCACAGGGCCGGCGAGATCAGGTGAGGGTGGCCTGGGGCTGCGGGCGTGGCGTTGCCGGGTGGGCGGCCCTCGGCGGGGTGGGGTCTGCTGTAAGACCCGTCCGCAGTCCGGGGGTGGAGGGGCTCCAGAGCTCCTGAGTCCAGCTGCCCGTGAGCAGAACCGCTCCGGGGTGCCGACCGCGGCGCTGCTGGAAGCTGCACGTGACTCGTTCCCTGAAACCCGCCCCCGGGAGCCTCCCGCGTAGCATAGCAGGGACGTACGCACGCAACCGACACACCTTGCTGGGGTTCGTGTGTGGCCTCCTTGGCGTGAGGGAGGCTGGAGGAGAGGAAATGGCAAAGAAAAGCGTGAGGGAGAGAAAGTAAGCTCAAGAGGGAAGAGAAGGTACCGAGAACAGCCTGGTGACCTGCGGGGCTCCAGCGGTCGTCCCAGGCCGAGCCCCAGGCGGACTCGAGTCCTAGGGCTCAGCGTAGCCCGGCCCTGACCCACAGGGAGGATTGCTCACGTCATAATAATGGTGCAAAGCTCCGCAGCCCAGCTGCGCGTGTCCACGTCCACGGCCCCTCGGTAAGCCCGTCCTGTGCACAGAGGTGCACGCGTCTTCCCCGCGGTGCCCGACGAATCACGAGGGGACAAAGCTGTGCGACCTCAGCGGGCACGCATGTGGGCAGACGCCCCCTCCTGGCTCTGGGGCTGCGCCGTTCCCACTCTCGGGGCCCCCACGGGAGGCCTCAACCCGGTGCTCGGGGCCTGGCCCCGTGCTCAGGCAGCAGCCGGCCCCCCCTGCCCTCTGCGTGCGTGCCCGTGGTGCGGGTGGCCCGCAGTGGCTCCATCGGTTGTGGGTCCTCGGGGGCCTCCCAGCGGGTTCCTGGAACCATCCTGCCCTCGACACGCCGCTCGTCTCTCGGGGCCCGGGGTCCCCGCTTCCTGAGGACACGAGCTTAGGAGTGGCCTGGCTGCAGGCTGGGGACGCGCGGGCTCCTGGGCATCCCCGTCCCCCACGTCCGTTGACACCTCGCGGCACACGTGACGTAGCTGCAGCTGCTTCTACGCTTTCCTCCTGAGCACCCTTCGGGCTCAACTGGAAAAGCACTTTCTCAAGGGCCTTTACAACCGTGGTCACAGGGAAACCGGGTGCGCTTTCCCTCACGGCTTCCCGGTGGGGCTCCGCCCGACGGCCCGGAGCTGCAGAGCCAATTTTCTCTTTAGATTCTTGGGCCGAGTTTGTGAGAACTTGGGCCATTTCTGCCTCAAGTGTTTGGAGGCTGCACTTGGGCTCGGAGTTTCCTCCGAGGGAAGGTGTTGAATTTCTCGCTACAGGTTCCGTGGGACCCGTGGGACCACACGGGTTTCCTCTGCTGCGTCTTGTGGGTTTGGGGGCTTGTCCCAGTGCCGCAGAGCTGCGCCCCCCGGTCCTCGCCTCGGTCCTCCCGCTGTCCGCGCTTCCTGGGCCGCCCCTGCACCAGCCGCTCCCCGCTCTGCCCAGGCTCTGTCCCGCCTTTGACTCTGTCGCGGCAAAGCCTCGGCTTCCGGTTTCACCAATGTCTGCTCGTCACTGTTCTCTTTCTACTTTATTTCTTTTTCTAACTTAGACACTTGAACGATCGTCCGGCTTCCTTGTTAGATGTGCGCATACGTCTGTGGTGAGTCTCAGTGAGCGTGGAGCTAGGCTGACCTTCTGTTTCTGCCCTGAGCTCGTTGGCCGGGGTCATTTAGGAGTACGTGGCTTTACGTCCAAGGAATTGGACCACTTTCTAGTTGTGTTTTGCGGGTTCCCTTCTGCCCTGGCGGGCGGTGCGGCCCCTGGTGGGCACCGAGCTTTGTTGCACTTCTGTCCCTGGGCCTGGGGCCGCCGGTGGTCCCTTCCGCTGGGCACGGCTTGTCCCCAGTGACGTTCTCCTGTGATTGACCTTTTCCCTTAATAGGTTGTTTTAGGAAGTTTAATAAAAGTCCAGTGTGCTTCTTGGTGGAGACGTGGAGGGTGCGGGAGCTCCAGGCCGCGGGGAGGACAGTTGGTGGCGCCCGACCCTGCGACCCTGCGACCCTGCGGCCGTGCTGGCGAGGTCTGGGAGCTGTCTGGTCGCGTGCTCCTCCCGCAGGAGTCGTGTGGGCACACGTGTTTCATTGTTCTAGTGGCCTCTTGGTCGTCTCTCAATTTTCGTTGTCATTTTGTAGCTTTTCTTCATTTTAACCTTCATGACTATTGTCTTCTTGGATCTTTATCCAGGACCATTACCCTTCCCTGGAGCCACATGGTTTTGGGGACCGCCTGTGTGGGGAGACCCTCTGCCCTTGCCCCTTCCCGGTGTGGGGGCCCTGGACTCGATCCCGGGACTCCAGGATCACGCCCTGGGCTGAAAGCAGGCGCTAAACCACTGAGCCACCCAGGGATCCCCCTGTGTTAGATTTAAACCTAAGTAATGTTTTTTCTTTTTGGTGCTGACATAGTCAATACTGTGATTTTAACTTCAGAAATTAATTGTTCGTTGCTGGTAAGAAAAGAAAGGTCTTTACTGTGTAAGAACCATCTTGTATCCTGCAACCTTGTGACAATGGGTAGCCCAGGAGTGTTTTGGTGGCTTCTTTGGGATTTTCTACGTAGGTGATCACGTCATCTGTGAACAAACACAGATTTATTTCTTCCTCCCCATTCTGTGTACCGATTATTTCCTTTTCTCGTCCTGTTGCATCAGTTAGGACGTCCAGTACAGTGTCGAGGAGGGGTGGTGACAGGGGCGTCCTCGTTCCAACTCCATAGGAAAGCCTCTCGTTTCTCACCATTACATGTGATGTTTGCCTTTTTTTTTTAAAGATTTATTTATTCAGAGAGAGAGAGGCAGAGCCACAGGCAGAGGGAGAAGCAGGCTCCATGCAGGGAGCCCGACGTGGGACTCGATCCCGGGACCCCAGGATCACACCCCAGGCTGCAGGCGGCGCCAAACCACTGCGCCACCGGGGCTGTCCTGTTTGCTGTAGTTTTGCAGCTGCTCTTTACCAAGCAGAAGAGTTTACCTTCTATTCCTAGTTTCCTGAAAGTTTTTAATGATGAACAGGTGTTAGGTTTTGTCAGCTACTTCTGCAGCTGTTGATGTGATCGTGTGATTTCTGTTTGTTGGCTTCGCCTGTCGATTCCGTAAATTGCATTCACTGAATTTTGAATGTGGAACCAGCTCTGCATACTTGGGGTAAATCTCACCTGTGGCATACGATTCTCTTTACGTTGCTGCATTTGCTGTGCGGACACTGTGTGGGGGGTTTCTGTGTCTGTGCCATGGAGAGAGGGGTCTGTAGATTCCCTTACTTGCGATGTCTTTGCTTTTGGTCTTCAGGTGATGCTGCCCTGGAGGACCAGGCGGGCTGTGTCTGGGCCCTGGGGGAGCCTGGGGGAGCCTGGGGGACCTTGTAGAATTCCTTCCTTGAGGGCAGAAATCACCGGTGAATCCATCTGGGCAACTCTTTATATTCTAATTAGTTGTGGGTTCTTGTGGGTCTTCCTAGACCGTCCGGTCCTTGCAGCTGGTGTTCCTGCTCGTCTCCCTGCCCTGGCTGAGCCTGCGAAGCAGAGGTGGTGGCCGTGGTGGCATCTTTGTCCTATTGCTTGATGTTGAAGGGGAATGCTTCTAATATTTCTCCATTTAGAGTGATTCGTGATTTAGGTTTTTGGTCGTTACCCTTTTCAGGTTAACAAAGTTCGGTTTTCTTCCTAATTTGCTCAGTTATTTCTTTAACCCCCTGTTGTGAATGGGTGTTTGATTTTAGGAGATAAGGACTTTCCTATCTCGGTAGAGATGATAAGCATAATCTCCCTTAGCTGTAAACGTAGATGATTATTGTAGATCTCTCTAATGGTAAAACACCCTTGTTTCTGGGACGGGGCCAACTTGGTATTGGCATATCTCCACTGTGTTTGCTTCCCCGAAATTTAGATTTGGATGTCGCATCCGCGTTCATTCACGGACAGCCTGGAAATTGTGCTTCCCTGCATCGCACTTGTACGGTCTTTTGGGTTCCTAGAATAAGCGAGGGCGTGTTTCTTCCTCCGTCCCCTGGAGGACTTTGAGTCACGTTAGAATGATCATTCTTGGTTGAGTTAGTAGAAGTTACTGTTGAAAACCTCTAGTCCTGATTTATTTCTGGACAGAGTTCGAATCTGTGACTCTCTTTAGTACTTGCAGGACCAGCCAGGCTCCCTCTGCTTGAGCCGGTTTTGAGAAGCTACTGTCCCAATAATTTGTGCATTTTGAGTTTCCACCTGTGTCGTGTCAAGTTTTCTTACTTTCTCTTAACCTCTTTGTTTCTACTACCCCTGCATCGCGTCACTCTTTCATTGCTAGGGTCACATCTTTGTCCCTCCACCCTTTGTATCGGTTCTTTCATGCTGAGTGACAACACGACTAAAGCTTGGTGGCTTCAAACAACACACGTCTGTTGCCTCACAGTTTCTGTGGGTCAGGAACCCAGGCGCCGCCCAGCGGGTCGTCTGCACAGCTCCCACCAGCCCGCGGCCAGGACATCGGCCAGGACTGGGGTCTCATCCGAGCATCGGCTACGGGAGGGTCCGCTCCACGTTCACATAGTCGTTGGCAGGTTTCCATTCCGGGGTCCCGTTTCCTCGCTGAGCACTGGCTGGAGGCCAGCCTCAGTTTCTCGCCACCGGGGCCCCTCTGCGGAGTCTCGTGAAGCCAGCGGGGGACAGGGAATCTGCTAGCGAGTCTCAGAAGTGATGCTCCGTCGACTTGGCTGCAATCTGTTGTTTGGAAGCCAGTCCCTGGAGGAGGGATGCTGGGGGGGTGGGTGCCGTGGGGGGTGGGAGGATGCCATGGCACGGGGGTACCTGCAGGTGAGGCTCCGGGACCTCCCTGGAGGCTTTGTACCTTCGCTCCAGCCTCTTCAGAGACCCAAACCAGTTAGACTAACGATGGACCTCTGTCCTCTACATCTGTCATTTGCTCTCTAATTTTTTATTTCTTTTTAAGTATCATTTTGCATATTTGCCGCAGCTTGTGTTCCTGACGTTATCGCAGTGAAACGGGCTCTGCGTGCAGCTGCTCCTGGCGTTGGTTCCTCGCTGACTAGCACGGCTTCCGCTGTGGCTTGGCTTCTCCCTCCCACGTCCTCTTATCCCTCACCTCTCTCACCTATGTGTTTTCTCTCTCGGTGTTCGTTTACTTTTACTGTTTTTTAAGGGAGTCCACGCTGGTTCTTGGAGGCCGTGGGACGGGTGGCATTGGGGTAGGTGGGCTGCTGTCGTCCCGCAGCGTTTGTTAGCATCATCCTGTGTTCCAGGGAGACGCTCCAGCAGGGCCTGGCCTTCTGTCGGCGGAAGCAGCGGGCTGACGGCTCCTGGGAAGGGTACGTGAGCTCTTGGGCGTGCAGAGGTGGGGGAGCTCTGTCCTCAGGCCACACCACCGTCCGGGAGTAGCTGCTGGGACAGCGTTCTGCGGGGCCTTGTCACTTCTGGGCGCCCGGCCTCCTCCTGCTTGCTCAGCGTGTGGCCGAGGACGCTGGGGGGTGTGCAGGCCGGGCTTCCGGCCTGACTGCTCCTCCCCTGGCGGGGCCCCCGTGCGCCGGGCCTGTTGGGCTCAGCCTTAGAGTCAGGCGCACTGAAGGCCACGGGGGGTGGTTTTCTTGAAAGTAACCCCGGCTTTCCCAACCCCACAATGGAACGGGTTCCCACCAGTCCGGCGGAATCTGGTTTTCCGCAGCCTCTGATCGAGACGGAGAGGCTGAGGTTCTGCTTTGTCTTCCTCCAGCTCCTGGGGGGTTTGCTTCACGTACGGCACCTGGTTCGGGCTGGAAGCTTTCGCCTGCATGGGGCAGACTTACCACAGCGGGTGAGTGGGCCTGTACTGCCCGGGGTGGGGCTCCTGCCAGCAGGACGCTCTGCTGGGTGTCTCCTTGGATGTTGGGCCTCAGGGGTGTTTCATAGTTTTCTAAGCAGTGAGCTCATGGCTCTAGTAAAGACATGGGGCTGAGGCCGTGCCTCGCTGCTCGAAGCCCCAGCCAGGAGCCTATTGGGCGGCGCACTCTGGGCCTGCCTGGCCCCGACCCCCAGTGGGACCCCTCTGGGCTGGGTCCGAGCTGTCCCAGCCGCCTCCCTCAGCTCCGCCCGGTGCAGGGTGTGTCAGGGGTGGGGTGGTCATGCCGGGGCGTCCCCAGCCACAGAGCTTCTTACTCCCTGTGGGAGGCAGGTGTCTCCGAGGCCTTCATGATGTGGTGGTGGGCCTGGGGTGCAGGCTGCCCCCCGTACTCCTGCCCCGCCCCCGGGAGGCCTCCCTGGACCGACCACGACCCTCATCGCTCTCCGCAGGGCTGTGTGTGCAGAGGTCTCCCAGGCCTGCGCCTTCCTGCTCTCCCGGCAGATGGCCGATGGGGGCTGGGGGGAGGACTTCGAGTCCTGCGAGCAGCGGCGTTACGTGCAGAGCACCGCGTCCCAGATCCACAACACGTGCTGGGCCCTGATGGGGCTGATGGCCGTCAGGTGGGTGCCCTGGACCCCCCGGGTGGTGGGGTCAAGAGGAGGCTGTTGGGTGGCTTGCGAGCAGCTGAGCTGTGAGCGAGGGTGGGAGGAGGGGAGGGAGCCGGGCAAGGGCACAGGCTGTCGAGACGCGGGGTTCCTGCAGGGAGGCTCGACTGTGAGGAGGCCCAGGGGAGGCCCGGGAGGGCCGAGGTGGCCCCTGTGTCCACGCGGGTGTGTGGACCCATGGACGTGCCCGGTGCCCGGGCTGTGCTGTCCGTCAGCTTTGGGGCCGTCTGGGGAATCCTCCTAAAACCTCACCAAGTTAGGTGGGTCGCTGTGAGCAGGAGCGGCCGAGTCAGGGGGGCCTGGGCCACGGGTGCTGGGTGGGGTCCCCAACCCGTCGTCCTTCCGGGGCGTCATCCTGGCCGCGGGCAGTGAGCGTGGGCGTATGTGACATCTGTGGGCTTTGGGGGGGGTCCTGGAGGCCAGGGCGGGACTGGAGCACCTGCCCACGTGTGCGGGGCTGCCTGCCCGCCTGCCCTCGGGCCGCGCTGTGCGTGTCTGGAATCTGGGATTCTGGGTGGACGTGCGGGGCAGCCGCGGAGTGCCGGCTGTTCTAGCCGTGCTGGGGCCACTGCGTGTCCCTGTGCATTCGTGCATCACACATCTGTGCCTGGTGGCGTGAGGACGAGGGTGCAGCTGGGCTGCCGTCCTACCGAGCAGTGGCTGAGCGGTCAGTGCCTCCTCCTCCCCCCGCCCCCCCCAGGCATCCCTGCGTGGAGGCCCTGGAGAGAGGAGTCCGGTGTCTGCTTCGAAAACAGCTCCCCAACGGCGACTGGCCCCAGGTATGCCGAGGCGGCCGAGGAGCGCGGGGCCCAACCCTGACCTCGACGCACATGGGCTTGGCCACACCTGTGCTCGCGAGCAGGGTCCTAGCTCTGGGAGCCGGAGAGTTGTAAACCCCAGGGAGAGCCCGTGTGCAGACGACCGCTTGGCTCGGAGCCTGGGGTGGGGGCCCGACACCCTCAGGCTGTGCTTTGGCAGCTGCGGCAGCCGCCTCCGCCTGTCCTGCGGGTCCAGGTCACAGTCACAGGATGCTGACCCCCTGCCCCGGACGAGTCTGGGGAGGGGACACGGCTGTGAGGAGCCGGTGACTCGGGTCCAGGGCAGGGGTCCAGGGCCAGCGTGGTAGGAGGAGGACGGCCTGCAGAGGCTCGTGGGCCGACTCCCCAGGGGCTGCCCAGCTGTCCGGCCGGGGTTTCCATTCCGGGAGCCCCTTGGCCTCGTGCTGGAGCCTCTGTGCTTACTCCCTGTGCTCTTCCAGGACAACACGGCCGGCGTCTTCAACAAGTCCTGTGCCATCAACTATACGAGCTACAGGAACGTCTTCCCCATCTGGACCCTCGGCCGCTTCTCCCGCCTGTACC
This sequence comes from Canis aureus, assembly GCF_053574225.1. Lineage (NCBI taxonomy): Eukaryota > Metazoa > Chordata > Mammalia > Carnivora > Canidae > Canis > Canis aureus. The sequence goes on along the minus strand of NC_135640.1, from coordinate 43,705,999 downwards.
CCGAGAGCGCCCTTGCCGGCCACCCTTGAGGGCACCTGGCAGGTGGTGGTGGGGACGGGTGTCCGGGGGGGGGCCACCAAGCAGCAGGTTCCAGCTGGGGCCCTCGGGTGAGCTGCAGGAGCCCCACCTAGGGGCCCAGTGCCCTCACCACCTGCTCCGGCAGGGCAAGGGCAGGGCCAGGGCAGACCTGGGGCAGGGCAGGGGGGGCGGCTTTAGACCCTTGTTTTCAGGGTTTAGTTCTTAGAAGTGTTGCTTAGATGAGGAAAGGAGCAGGATGAGCCACGAGCCCGGGGGCACAGCCCGTGGTGCTTCTGCTCGGAGCCCTGCTGGCGCCCTGGCCGCTGTGCCATGGGGCCCGGGTGTCCTGTGGATGCCTGTTGAGCGTCTGCCCCACTCCCCAGGTTTACATGAGGGTTCGCTTTGGCTGGAGGAACCGTTGGGATCCCCTGGAAACCCGTCGGGTTGCTCTTGCACTTCTTTCCTTGCCCACGTTCTCCCGTCGGGGCGGGCTGGCCATTTCCCGCGGCAGCCGCTGCCTGGGAGGCTGAGCCATGGTCGGGTCGCTGCACAGACCTAACAAGGGAAGATCTGATGCCACCTCTGCTGCCGATGCCGCCGCCCTGCGGCAGCTCCCTTGATAAGCAGACCCGTGGTTCCGTCAGGCCAAAGCGTGGTACACTCGTGTCTCTCCTGTGGGGACGGTCCAGGGTCTGGGTCCTCAGAGACCGCTGCGCGAGCTCCACGTGGGTCTCGGGAGCCGCGTGATGGCTCCAAGAGGAGCAGGTGTGTCTCCTCTGCTTGATTAAAAATCGGTTCTAAACAAAACAGACTCAAATACAGACCAAACTGCTGGTTGCTGGGGGTGGGGGGTGACTGAACAGGTGACGGGGCTTCGAGCATGGACTTCAGTTATAAAATGCGTAGCTCGGTGATGGAAAGTACTGTGGGGAGTGCAGCCCATGATCGTGCGCCGCGTGGAAGGTGACAGGTGCGGGGGCGCGAGCAGCGTACGTGGTGGGCGAGTCGGTGCCTTGTACACCTGGCCCGGGCCAACCCTGGGTCAGCCGTGCTTTGATAAAGTCCAGTTCTCCGTCTTGGGAGAGAACATTAAAGACGCCTGAATTCAAATTATTCTTGGTTGTCGGGCCCAGATTTTGTTTTATGCTGGGAGGCTGTTGCTGGAGCCGTATCAGGACTTCGGTATCGGCCACGACGCCAACTCCACACCTTCCCTCTGAGGAATTCCCTGACTAAAAATCCTTAATTCGCAGTGGGAATTCCTCTCTGGGAAAGTACTTTTTCTTCCTGGACACCGTCACTATTGCTACATCCACGTTTAATTAGGCAATAAAATGTTTCAAGAACTGATGCCGTCTCCTTTGCCTTCTTCGTTCTTTCCTCATCTCTGCAGCTAGGCTGACCACAGGTTAGTTGCTCAGCTTGACTTATTTTCATTTCCATCCGCAATATCACTTTTTACTCATGATTCACTTTGTTTGAAAAAGGAATGACGGGTAGAAGGAGGAGGCAGGGGGCGTCGACGGGACCTGAGCCACAGGCCGGGGTTGGCTTGCTCTGCTGTCGTGGCCTCGGCTCGCTCCGTGTCCTAGGAGGCAGCTGGAGCTTGCACATGTAGCCCTGTGGTCGCACCGGCTGCATGTCCCCGAAGGCCGTCAGCCCGCGGCGGGATCCACAGTAGCTGCCCACACAGGTGGCCGTGGAGGGGGCTGCGGATGCCGCTCTGCAGGGCACCAGGGCCACGGGCCCCTCTGTGCTGTGTGGCCTTCAGGCCTGGCACTAGAGGACCCCCCACCCCCTTTCCTCAGGAGGATGAGGGTGATAAGGACAACTTCACGTTCTCCTCAGTGAAAACAGTTTCTACATGACGACTACTGATAAGTGACTTGCAGCCTTCCTCCAGGGACAGCGATGGCCCCGGGGGCGACTGGAGCCCGTCGTGAGACCAGGGGCCTCAGACACCTGCCCGCAGCCAGGCCTTTCGTGGGTGTGAGACGCGGTGGGCTTGACACCCGTGTCCTTGATGCCGCCTCCGGTTCTTGGGAAGGTAGAGGATTAGGGGCTGCACTTGGGCCACCCAGGAACGGGTGAGCACCACACAGCCTCCGGTGGCCAGGGTGCTTAACACTCTAAAGACGACACAGTGACCTGCTGGGTGATCTCGAGTGTCCAACATGCATATAATTGGGGCCCCACGAGACGGGGAAGGAGGGAAGCAGGGAAACTTCTGAGTGATCCTGGTGAAACTGTTCCGGATGTGAAGTCTATAAGCTCATTGATCGTGACGCTCAGCAGACACAGAATAATCACACGGACCAAACATACCAAACCCCAAACCTCCAAAGCACGTCCTAAATGGATGGAAACCATGAATGAATAACGTCTGAAAAGCAAACGAAAACAGACACATTCCATGCAGGTGAACAAAGGTAAGGACAACAGGCGTGACGCAAAGCAGAAGACCGTGGCACGGCATCTTGAAGGTTATTAAAAGGGAAAAACTCGTCCGCTTCCAATTCTATATTCACCAAAAAACAAAAAAGAAGGCAAAGTAGACCTTTTCCAGACAAACCGAAGCTGAAGGAACCCTCCAGCGGCTTGTCCCGCAATAAATGTTAAGTGGCTTAGGCTGAAGGAAAGCGAAGCCGGGTGGGAACTCGGGTCTCCACCGGGAAATGGGGCCCAGGAATGTTAAGCGTAGAGGGTTTTCCCCTTTTGTTAAAAACAAACATGCAAACAAACCCTCCTTAAAACAGAATGAACTTTTAAAAGCCGAAACAGTAACGTGGACACTTCCAACAGCAGGTGCGCTGCAGGCGGCACAGCAGAGCGCCTCCTCCTGCGCCAAGTGCTGCATCGCCGAGCGGCGGAGTCTTTACAGGTAGACGGACGGGAGAAGTGAGAGGAACCCAGGGTCCGCCCGAGTAAACCACTAGGAAAAAAGAAAAAGGGAGGGGTAGGCCGAGAAAACTAATAAAGGAGGCAAAATAATCTAAAAGGAAAAAGAAGAAGAGATAGAAAAAAAAAAGAAGGGATAGAAAACAGGATGAACCCAACTCTTAGGATTGAATTGTGTCCCACAAGATTTAATGGAATTAAATCAGAATTCAGTAACTAAAAGAGATAGGAAATCCCACATATTTGGAAAGATTCATTTGGAAGAAAAAGGCCTAAATTTGAGGAGATTGTTAAGGTTAAATGAGCCCATAGGGTAGTGCTGGTCTGATAGGACTGGTGTCCTCAGAGGAATAGATGAGGACACAGGAGAGGACGGTGTCCATACGGCCCAGAGGGGCCTCAGGAGGAGCCAGCCCCACCCACTCCCAGATTGTGGACTTCTAGGGTTCCGAACTAAGAAAATAAATTTCTGTTCTTTAAGCCACTCAGCGTGAGCTGTTTTGTTACAGAGCCCTAGGAGACTAACGCACCAGCCACGTGAGTAGGTTCACTAACTGTGAAGGGCTGAGCAGCCCACTGACAAGGCAGAGACCGTCCCATGGCCTGAGAAAGCACGACCCGCTATGTTGTCCCCGAGAAGTTTTAAGTGTGAAAATAGGATAAAAGTGCCAATAAAAGAAAAACAGATAACATAACAAAAACAATCATAAGAAAGCAAAAGTAGGGGGATCCCTGGGTGGTCCAGTTGGTTGGTGCCTGCCCAGGGCATGATCCTGGAGACCCGGGATCAAGTCCCATGTCGGGCTCCCAGCATGGAGCCTGCTTCTCCCTCTGCCTGTGTCTCTGCCTCTCTCTCTGTGTCTCTCATGAATAAATAAATAAAATTTTAAAAAAAGAAAGCAAAAGTACTATATTAATATCAAAGTAAGTTTCAGGAAAAGGAACATTAATAGAAATAGAGACTGGGGGGCTCAGTGGGTGAAGCATCTGCCTTCGGCGTGATCCCAGGGTTCTGGGATCGAGTCTCGCATCGGGCTCCCTGCGGGGAGCCTGCTTCTCCCTCTGCCTCTGCTCCTTCCTCTGGCCATGTGCTCTCGCTCTCTCTCCAATAAATAAAGCCTTAAAAAAAATAGACCTTGAATAACAATAATGTATATGCGCCTAATAGCAGAGCTTCAGAATATAGAAAACATAATGTAGCCGGAGAGGGAATTTGATAAATATACAATTTAATGGATTTCAACATTGTCTCAGCAAGTGTGGACAGAACGTGGAGCCAATTTGAAGTCATGGGCATTTACGGGACGCTTCACCTCCTCCTTTTCAAGAGCTTCTGGACCATTCACTGACACGCCATGCGGGACGAGTCGCGAGCCATCCCACGGGGTTGAAGTCATCCGGTGGATTCTTTAAGCGTAATGGAATTAAATCAGAATTCAGTAACTAAGAGATAGGAAATCCCCCATATTTGGAAATTAAACAATATGCGTCTAAATACCAGTGGCCCAAAGGAAAGTACAGGGGAAGAAAACTCTTTGAAGCTGAAAGAAAAAACAATGAGGTAAGAGCTTGCGGGGCGGCCACAGGCTTCCGTGTTGATGCCGCAGTAAGGCCTCGAGCCGGCGGCCTAGGCGCCCGCTTCCAGAACCTAGAACCCGAGTAGGAGGACGGAGATGCCAACAAAAGTCCAGCCCGGGCGGCAGGAAGCACAGTGGGAAGGTGACCCCGGAGGCTGGTGCTCCAGAGCGTCCACAAGCCCGGGGTCTGGTCGGGTGAGGCCGAGGACAGGACGCCAGGTGCCCCGCAGCCAGGTCACCCGGGGGCGACCGGGGGTCAGCCTCACCTGGGCCCTGGCCCACACACGTGCTCGTCTGCACACACCTGCACCCGCACCCCCGCCCGCACCCCTGCACCCCCGTGGCTGCCGCCCCAGTGCACCCGGCTGCCCCCCGTGGCCACATCCACATGTCCTCGAGGCGTGAGCAGCTCGCCCAGGGGCCAGGGCCGGACAGTGGGGAGGCTGCCGCCCTGCAGGGCCCCGGGGCAGCAGGTGGGCTGGGGTCGTGGGGTCCAGGCCGCCCGTGCCCAGGATGGAGCCCCCAGTCCACGGCCCTGTGCCTGTCGGGGCCCTCGGTCAGGTCCCATGGGTCAGGGTTCCGGACACGCAGGAGCCGAGTTTGGGGACAGCGGGGTCGGCGGTGCCCCCGCCCAGAGCGCCTGCAGGGCCGCCCGGAGCTGCGCCGACTCCCTCTGCCCTCCCCCCCCCCCGCCGCCCTCCTGCCTCAAGGGTGCGTCCCCGGGGTGCACGCCTGACCTGGGCCCAGGTCCTGGGGACCCCGCTGACTCCGCGGGGGGGACAGCCACCGGAGTCCCCGGAGGCCTGCGCACGCCGCACGACCCGGCGCCATCCTTGGCCCATAATCTCGGCAGTTCCTGGGATCCAGAACATTCCAATGTGGGCTGGCTGCCCTCTGTCTGGCCCCCGGCCCCCCGGCCCCACCCCGTGCCCTCCGCAGCCTGGGCCCCGGCGGGAGGTGTCGCTCGGGTCAGCGGCTGCAGTGGGCAGGCCTGGCGCCGCGGGGTGACTGGGGTGACGGGGGTGATGGGGTGACCGGGGTGCCGGCTCTTTAAGGGTGACATCACAAGGCTGCGGAAGGCCGGGCGGCTGTGGGGCTCCGGGGCCTGGGCTGTGCCCGAGCGTCTGCGGGCTCTGGGCTGCCACCTCCATGGGGCCGCAGGCCCGCCCGTGAGCCCCCGCGCCGCGGCCATGGCCGAGGGGAGCGAGCTGATGAGCAGGCTCATGAGCGAGAACGCGGAGCTCAAGAAGCAGGTGCGCCTCATGAAGGAGAACCAGATGCTGAAGCGTCTGCTCAGCGAGAGCTGCCAGGAGCGCGGTGGCCTCGGGAGCCGGGACCTGCTGTTCCCCCGGGCGCCCACGTACCCCGAGGACTGCTCCCCCGGGAGCGCAGGTGAGCCGCGGGGGCGCTGACGCCCGAGGCCTCCCCGGGAAAGCGGGGCCGGGACCCCCTCTGCCGTGTCCTCAGCCGAGGCCTCCCTCCCGGCCCGCGGGCCCCATGGACGACACGGGGTGGCGCCGCCCTCAGGCCGCCTACTGGGTGGTCTCGGCGCCTTCCTGGCTGGGACCCCCCTGCGGCCCCGGGGGTCTCGGACAGGCCCGGGCAGGGGTGCGGGGGCTGGGGGAGGAGGCGCTGTCGCCCACGGGGTCAGCTGGACACACCCCAGCCCGCCAGCCCGAGCTCCCGCAGCGGCCACGCTCACGCCTGCCACAGGGACCGCCCGGGCCGCGGGGCCTCGTGCCCTGGGACACCCCACAGCAGGTCAGGGCGCCCCCTCGGGCCCCAGGACGGCCTGGTCCCGGGAGATGGGTCTGGCGGGGGCCCCCCCAGGGCTCAGAGCCCCCCCGTGTCAGCTGTGGTCCCGGGCCTGCCCCGCCGTCCCTCCGTCCTGCACCCGCGGGTCCCCAGTGACGGGCACTTGCGGGGGGACCCGGTCAGGGCGGGGTCCCTGGGACGGCGGCGCCCCCCGTGCTCACGCCCTGGGCCCCGACCCTGCAGGACAGCAGGCCCTGGCCGAGGAGGCGGGGAGGCCCTGCTGCAGGGCCGGGGTTCAGGTCAGCGGGGCGGCGGCCGCCCTGGGGGGAGCTCAGCTCTGGTCAGCGCCCCCGTGCCCGGGGCTCCGGACGCGCCTCAGGCCCCCCAGGCTCTGCGCCCCAAGGCCCACGGTTCCTACTGCCCCTCAGCGCCGCCCTCTAAGCAGGACGCGCTTTCGAGCCCGTGTCCTTCACTGGACAGCACGCGCCGGTGGCCGAGCGCCCCCTCGCCCGAGGGCCGCACCCGCAAGGCCCCCCCCCCCGGGGCAGCCGCTGCTCACCCACCCGGTTCCTCTCCAAAGCCCGTGGACGGTGCGTCCACGCTCTTAGGGGCTGGGGGCTGGCCGGGGTCACTCCAGCCCGTTCACACGGAGCTGCCGGAGGGGCGCCACCAGGCTGTGGCCTCTACCGCCCCCCGCAGCCCCCGCCCTCCCCCCGGGCACCTTCGTGACCCCTGGGCCACACCGCGCTCCGCGGGGTCCCCAGGCTGCAGGCCACGGGCTTGTGTGTCGTGGGCCCCCACTCATCCCGCCCTCGGGCCCAGAACCCGGCGGGGCCCTTCCGGAGCTTCTGCGGGGGGAGGGAGGCCGAGGAGCGGGCGCGGCTCAGGGCCCCCCTCGCGGGTCTGGGCTCCGGGCTCCCCGCGGGGTTTCTGCGACGATGCGACATGATCTCTTCCCATCGATCGTCAGCGGGGGCCGAGGTCTGCACAGTGCCTGCTTCTTGGACTGGACTGAGGATCGAAGATAGCGGGTGCTTTTTGTTTTGTTTTGTTTTGTTTTAATGTTCACACACCTGTGCTGGAGTCACAGGAGGGAATCGGGGCTCAGTGAATAGGAACAGAGAGCCTGAGCCGGCTGAGCCCACCGAGGCCCCGTGGGTGCAGGGGGGGCCCCCCTCGGCTCTGCCCCCCAGCTCTGGGCAGCCCGTGCTCAGGGAGTCCTGAGGCGGCGGCGGGACAGTCCCGGCTGCTCCGGCCGCTGCGGGTCGGGACGCGAGGCAAGACACCTCCGGGGGCTGTTCTTCTTTTGAAGTTTTTTTTTTTTTTTCTGGGAAAACATCTCCGAAGGTCGATTAGTTGGCTCCCGAGGAGGTACATTTTAGGATATGATGTTTCTTTTTCTTTTAGGGTTTTATTTATTTAAGGAATGTCTCCCCCCAGCTTTGGGCTTGAACTCACAGCCCCCAACATCGAGGGGCAGCTCCTCCCACCGAGCCAGCCGCCGCCCCTGCAATTTTTCATTATAGCTCGGAAAAAACACAGTTTCTCAAGAATGTGTTTGCCTCTTTGGTGGGAGGGAGAACCAGTTCACCGTATGAGGCTAGAAAGGGGTCTTGTGAATCACAAGAAGAATCAGTACTTTGAAGGTGACCGCGGGTCATACCTTCTGCGTGACAGTCACTAACCCTAGCGCCCTGGAAGGAGGCGTTGACGAGGGGGACAGAAGGAGCTGCTTCAAGGATGTGAAACATGAATCACCCCCCACGGTCCCCCCAAAAAACCGAGTAGAGAAAAGGCAGAGATAGTCCAGAGAATGAAACCCGAGGGGGGTGAGCACAGGACACGGTCACCAGGGTCGGGGGCAGGGCGGCCGCTGAGGGGGAGCACCAGGAGGCCCGACGGCGCACACCTGGGCCTGGGGAGCGCAGGGAGCACGGCGCGGTGTCTGGACGAGGGAACCGGGACTCCTCCCCGAGGCTCAGCAGCGCAGTGGATGTGAGACTCGCCGTGTGCGTGCATGTGTGTGTGCCTGTACGTGCGTGTGCACACACGCGCCGGGAAGCGGGTAAATGTATCCGGTAAGCTACCCGATGACTCAACGGCGTGTCCCCGAGGTTCATGCTGCCACCCCGAGGTATGTGGCAGAGGGAGGCCCCCGCAGGACGGCCGCGGCCACGTAACATTTAAAAGCGTTGGCGTCCCTGTGAACGAGCGAGGACGCACGGGCGTCAGGAGGCTGAGCGGCGGCTCCCTGGGGCTCTGGGGGGCTCTCGGCCTCAGGACCCCCTCCTTCGGGCCTGACTCCCCCTCCCCGTCCAGTTGCAGACTTTGGAAGGTTCGCCGGTGCCCCGGAAGCGCCCTGCCAGCTGCCAACGTCCTCCCTGGAGGAGCTGCTGTGCTCGCACGCCCCCATGTCCCGCGAGGACGATGCCTCCCCCGGCTGCGCGGCGCCCGCCCCGGTGCCCTTCAAGGCTTTCCTCGGCCCCCCCGAGCTGCACGCGCCCCGGGGCACCGACCTCAAGCTGTCTCCGCTCCTGAGCCCCCTGCAGGACCCGCTGGCGGACAAGACCCTGCTGGAGCCCAGGGAGATGGTCCGACCCAAGAAGGTGTGCTTCTCGGAGAGCAGCCTGCCGTCGGGGGACAGGACCAGGAGGAGCTACTACCTCAACGGTACGGCCGGGGGTGCGCGGGCCCTGGCGCCCCGGCTCCGCCGTCAGCAGAGGGGGGCGGGCGGCTCAGCCCGGGTCCGGGGCTGCTGCTCTTAAAACGTCTTGCCTGTTAAAAAACCAACATTGGGGGCGGGGGTGGGGGGGAGCCCCGGTGGCTCAGTGGTTTGGCTCCGCCTTCAGCCTGGGGCGCGATCCTGGAGACCCGGGGTCGAGTCCCGCGTTGGGCTCCCTGCGTGGAGCCTGCTTCTCCCTCAGCCTGGGTCTCTGCCTCTCTTTCTCTGTCTCTCATGAATTAAAAAAAAAAAAAAAAAAAAACCAACGGCGGGGACCCCTGGGTGGCTCAGCGGTGGAGCACCAGCCTTCGGCCCAGGGCATGACCCCAGGGTCCCGGGATCGAGTCCCGCATCGGGCTCCCTGCAGGGAGCCTGCTTCTCCCTCGGCCTGCGTCTCTGCCTCTGTCTCTCTGTGTCTCTCGTGAATAAATAAAATCTTAAAAAAACCCAAAAACCCAACGGAGCCGCCACCTCCTCAGGGAACGCAGACAGCGTGGTGGTCGGAGGGCCGGCCGCCGGAGATGGGCGACGTGGAACAGAGAGTCCAGAAACAAGGCCGAGGGTGTACAGGTTTAACGTGCAGCAACGGCACCGAGACAGTCAACGGAGGCACAACAGCCTTTGCAACCAGTGGTGCTGAGACGGGTGGACAAACGTGCACGAGCGTGACGTTGGACCTCACACCACATACAGAAATGAACTCAAAATGTATCAAAGACCTGAAAAAATCTAAAAGAGCTAAAGCCACGAAACTCTTCGAGAAAACACACACACACACACACACACACACACACACACAGCTTATGACCTCGGGTTTGGCCACAGGTTTTTAGATGTGACCCCAAAGCACGAGCAACAAAAGGGGAAGTCCGTGCTCTGGGCTTTCTCGGAAGTAAAAGCTGGTATATTTCAAAGGCCCACGTTTCTAGAGAGCGGAACCCGCCCACGGGGGGAGAAAACCCCGGTCCTCACACCATAAGGGCGAGTGTCCCGATGTGTGAGAACCGCCCGCGACCCAGCAGTAAAAAGCCAAACAATCCAATTAAAACTGGGCCGAGAACTGGAAGGAACGTTGCCCCAGAGGAGACGCACACGTGGGGCACGGCGAGATGCTCAAGATCACCATCGGTCACCAGCAAAATGCTGAGGGAACCACGGGACGGCGCGTCAGCCCACGGCGGAGGCTATCACACGCGCGCAGGGGGACGTGGCCCCCGAAGGCCGTGCCTCGCCGCTGTGCTCCGGCTCGGCAGGTTCATCCCAGATCAGACCCGGAATCACCAGGCGTCCCCGCAGCTCGGGTCGAGGGTTCAGGTCCGGGAGAGCCGGGCACGTCCGTCCGCACAAACACCTGCGTGAACGCTCCGAGCGGCGTTAACCTTGGAGCCCCGACGGCGGGCGGCGCGCGGGGATGACGGGACGTGGCCCACCCCCGCGGCGGCTGTGGCTCGGGGGAGCAGGAATGCGGCGTGCGCGGACCTGGGGCGCACCTTGTGCCTGGCCGCCCCGGAGGGACCCCAGAGCACCCACGTCCGCAGGGACAGCAGGTGCGTCGGCAGCTGCAGGGGCCGTGGGACCGCGGCGGGACAGGGGTTTGTTGTGTTCTGTCTTGGAATCAGGTCATGGTGGCGGCTGGACGGCTGTGAGGGTACGGAAACCCCGGAGTCGCACGCTTTGAGGGAGGGGGCACTGCGCCCCGTGACCTCAGTTCCTTGGTGCAGGCGTGGGCCCCGAGGCCCCCGGGTCACTGTGAGGGTGAAGGAGGCGCAGCCCCCGGGACACCCGTGCACCAGGACCCCCTCGCCGCGCACGCTGGAGCGCCGAGCTGTGCTGCTGTGAGTGGCCACCGTGTGGCCCGTCACCCCAGCATGTCACAGCAGTGTTTCTCCTCGGCCCCCTGAAACCTGCTTTGCCCACTGGGACCCCGCGGCCCCAGGGCCCCCCAGCTCTGGGCCCTCGTGGGGTTCAGTGGGGAGCCGGGCTCTGGGCCGTGTGGCTCAGACGGGACCCTCTGCCGGGCTGTCCACACCCTTGCAGCCCCTCCCTGTCCCCACCGCAGAGCCACCTCCCCTGACACCCATGGGCCCCATCCACAGATGCTCCCCTCTCGGCGTCTGGGGGTGCACGGCTGAGGCAGTTGCATCCTGACCCTGTCCTCAGGGGCCTATCTTCGGGGCCTGTCCTCAGGGCCCTGTCCTCGGGGGCCATCCTCAGGGTCTGTCCTCGGGGGCTGTCCTCGGGGGTCTGTCCTTGGGGCCCGTCCTTGGGGCCCGTCCTTGGGGCCCTGTCCTCGGGGGTCTGTCCTCGGGGCCCTGTCCTTGGGGGCCGTCCTCAGGGTCCGTCCTCGGGGGCCTGTCCTCGGGGGTCTGTCCTCGGGGGTCTGTCCTCGGGTCACTGTCCTTGGGGGCCGTCCTCAGGGTCCGTCCTCGGGGGCCTGTCCTCTGGGGTCACCAGTGGCCACCTGGCAGCAGCCTGTCCTGAAAGGGCTGATGAGCCCCTGTGGTCACCCACTGGCGGCGCCGTGTGAGCGCCCTGGAGGCTGTCTTGGCTGGACGGTTAAGGGGACCCGGGCACAGGATGGGGCCGAGGAGGGCAACCACCTGCCCACGGCCACGGCCAAGGCTGGTCCTGGGGTCCTGCCGCTCTCAGGGCTCAGGTGCCCGAGTGGGGTGTCCTGTGTGTGGTCACGGGACCCACCCGTGGGTGTGCCCCTGCCCTTGGGGTGGAGCCCGCAGGCTGCACCAGGCGTCACCTGTAGGGTTGGTCTGGTGGCTGGACAAGCCCCGGGCCCCTCGTGGGGATGAAAGCCCGGCAGGAGCAGGGGGAGGCGTCGGGCGGAGGCTCTGGGCAGCGGGGATGCGGCTGTGCTCGCCGGGGTCTCGGGGTCACATGCATGGGGCCAGGAGCGTGGGAAGGGTCTGCTGACTGAGGGACGGGGCTGCAGCAGGTCTGGAAGCAGGTTCTGGGGGGACAAGACAAACGCTCCTGAGCTGAGAAATAAGCTTGAAAGGCATTTCCCTTGGTCTCAGACGACGGGGGTGGGGGTGGGGGCGACGACCCGGGACCACAGGTGGTCAGGCTGCCTGGGGTGAGGGGACAGGGGTCGCTGCCCTGGGGCCGCAGGAGGGTCCAGCTCTCCTTCCCCTGCTGTTACCCTCCGGCTTGGGGGCGGCCGGGGCCCTCCGCGGTGGGGGGGGGGGGGCGGGCCCCAGCGCTTCGCCCCAAACCCGGCCGCGATTACTTCAGTTGTTCCCCCAAACGGATCCAGGGGTGCGGCAGGAGGAGGCTTGGCCCCTGACTGTCCTTGTCCTGCGCCGGCCTGCCCCGCCGCTCCTCACAGAGATCCAGGGCTGCTGCGGCGCCCAGAAGGACGGGCGCATCGTCGGGGAGATCGCCTTCCAGCTGGACCGGCGCATCCTGGCCTACGTGTTCCCGGGGCTGACCCGCCTGTACGGCTTCACCGTGTCCAACATCCCCGAGAAGATCAAGCAGGTGCGCCCCTGCCGCCGCCTCCCTGCCGGGTCCCTCCCTCCGCTGGGGCCCTCCCGCGCCCTGGGGTCCCTCCCTCCCCCCGGGACCCTCCCTCCCCGGGAGCCCCCTCCCTCCCCGGGGTCCCTCCCTCCCCTGAGCCCCTCCCCAGGCCCCTCCCTCCCGGAGGCCCCACCCCGTGCTGCCCACACAGCTCTAGGGGTCCCCCCTCCCCCGCCCCTCCCCCCCTCCCCCCACCTGCCCTCTGCGGCGGGGAGGCCTCGGGTGACCCGGGGTCCCAGCGCCCGGGCCGCGCCGCAGGGGGTGGGTAGGGGGTGGGCAGGGGGGGGCCGCCGCCCACGGAGCCGCCCCCGCAGACGTGCACCAAGTCCCTGGACGGGTCGGTGGACCAGACGCGGCTGCGGGAGCTGACCCAGCGCTACGCGGCGCTCACGGCGCGCCTGGAGAGGCTGGGCTACAACCGCGACGTGCACCCGGAGTTCAGCGAGTTCCTCATCAACACCTACGGCATCCTGCGGCAGCGGCCCGACCTGCGCGCCAGCCCCCCCCGCAGCCCGGCCGCGCTGCGCAAGCTGCTCATCGACGTGCTGCCCCCCAAGTTCCTGGGCGACTCGCTGCTGCTGCTCAGCTGCCTGTGCGAGCTCGCCAAGGACGACCGCAAGCCGCTCTTCGCCTGGTGAGCCGCCCGCAGCGAGCCTCCCTGCGGGGCGGGCGGGGCTGGAGCGGGTCGCCTGCGCCCCTCCCGCGGCCGCCCAGGAGCGCCCCGGCCCGCCCGGCCCCAGCAGGCGCCCCCTCGGCCCCCGGCCCGGCCCGGCCCGGCCCGGCCCGGCCGCCCACACCCGCGGCACCATCGAGTCACTGTATTAAAACCATCCGTTTCCTGTTTCCCTTTCCCTTGGCTCTTTGAGGGGTGGAGAGCGCCGGGAGGTGCCCGCGGGATCCGGGGGCTGAGCCGCGACCCAGCCTTGAGGGGCACAGCTCCCGGGCCTCCAGCCAACGGGGCACCCGCCCGGCCAGGCCTCGAGGACTCCACTCCGGCCGCAAGGAGCCTGCGGCTGGTTTCCCCAAATGCAGAGCCTGAGGCGAGGGTTCCGTGCGGGCAGGGCGGCTGTAGGCCCCGCAGAGCTGGGGCAAAATGAAAACACAGGTCCCTTGTTCCGACGTGGGAATTGCATGGGACAGCAGCGTAGGGGACAGAGAGGAGGGCGCCCGGGGCTGTGTGGATTCCGGGGAACCTGCTTAATCCAGGGATGATCTGACACGCCCCCTCCCCCCATGCTGGAGCTGTCAGGTCCCCGTGTCTCCTGAGATCTCCAAGACAAGTGACCCCCTGGGCCCACGGCCTGGCGCTGGCCCCCTCCTGGGTCTTGGCTGAGTGGATGGTCCCCGGTCCCGTCCCTGCTGTGGGTGTGAAAGTATTGGGGTTTCTGGGTCACCTGTCCCTGTCACAGCCTCCTGTGTCCCAGAGGCCCCAGGCGTCTTAGGACACAGCCACAGCCTGGGCAGCCCGACACCCCAACAGAACAGGGGGCTTCAAACCACACTTATTACCCCCCAGCCGGGGGCTGGACATCGCAGCTCCGGAGCCCCTCTCCTGGGTGCGCAGATGCGGCCTTCCCTCCGCGGCCTCACGGGCTTGTGCTCTCCCTATGAGGACACCAGTCGGAGTAGACAAGGGTCACCCCATGACAGACATGATGTTAACTTTACTGCCTTTGTAAAGACCCTGTGTCCAAATACAGCCGCTCCCTGAGGTGCAGGGGTCGGGGCTTCAACACATGATTTTGGGGGTGGCCACAACCCAGTCCATCACTGACGCCTCCCTGCCCTTCCAGCCACTGGACACCCACCCCCGGCTGAGGGACTCTGCCACCTTGGGGGTCCATCCAGGGTGCACAGATTTAGCACCAGGGCTCTGCGTCGGGGGAGGGGGGCTGGTGGGCACTTGGGCACCACCGGGACGCAGGCCTCTAGGGACGAGCCTCAGCGTTAGGACCCGGGTTTGGAAGAACGCTTTCGTTGGGCCTTTGCAGGTCCTGCCGGGGCTCCCGTCACTCGTGGGACCTAGAGGAGGGAGAGCGGTCATCGTGTCCACCCAGGGGAGCCAGGGCTGCAGAGGGCCTGGCCTGCCGCAGCCTCCCCGGGGTTCTGGGCTTGTCTGGCTGCTCCAGGGGTGGGGTCCCGAGGCCACACACGGGGACCAGGAGCTGGGCGTCTCCCCCCTGGGACCTTGGCCCCCCTGCACTGCCACGGCTGGGTGGGTCCTGCGCCCTGGCGGATGGCAGACGGGGTACAGTGGGCGTCTGGGAGGGCCCTGGCGGGCGGGCAGGAGTGTCCTCAGGCTGGTGCTGTCCCTACCCTGCCGGGCTCGCCTCCTCCTAGGTAGCTCCGCAGGCTGGGAATGCCCACCTGGTGGCCCGGCTGGGTGTCTGGGTGCAGGGCCCTGGGCTGCTGGCCCGGACACGTCACCCCTTCGTGAGGAGCCTCCGGCCTCCGGAGAACAGCCAGCAGCTGGGGAGCTGGGGCTTCATCGTGCTCCCTTGCGCTGCAGGGACGTCCACGCACGTGCAGACTCGACACCCGCCCCCCCCCCGCCCCGACCAGGCCGAGCTGACCTCTGCCGAGAGCCAGGGCCGTGGACGGGGCCCCACACTCGGCCCCTCTCATCTTCCTGCCGCCTGAAGCTCAGAAGCCGATGTGAAAAAATTGAGGCTCACAGGGTCACCTGGGGTGTCATATGGAGGGTCACTTGGAAGGTCACTGGAGGGTCACTAGAGGGTCACATGCAGGGTCACATGCAGAGTCACATGGAAGGTCATAAGCATCACAAGGTGGGTCACTTGGAGGGTCCTTGGAGCATTACTTGGAGGGTCACATGGAGGGTCACTGGCAGATCACGTTGAGGGTCACTTGATGGACACTTGGAAGGTCACATGGAAGGTCACATGGAGGGTCATTTGGGTCACATGGAGGGTCACATGCAGGGTTACTTGCAAGGTCACATAGAGGGTCACTGGAGGATCACTTGGAGCATCACTTGGAGGGTCACTGGAGGGTCATTTGGAGGGCCACATGGAGGGTCACATAGAGGGTCACTTGGAGGGTCACTTGGAGCATCACTTGGAGCATCACTTGGAGAGTCACATGGAGAGTCACTGGAGGGTCAATTGGAGGATCACTTGGAGGATCACTTGGAGGGTCACTTGGAGGGTCAATGGAGAGTCACATAGAGGATCACATAGGGGGTCACTTGGAGCATCACTTAGTCACTTGGAGGGTCATATGGAGGGTCAAATGGAGAGTCACTGGAGGGTCACTTGGAGCGTCACTTGGAGGGTCACTGGAGGGTCATATGGAGGGTCACTTGGAGGGTCAATGGAGGGCCACATGGAGAGTCACAGAGGGTTACTTGGAGCATCACTTGGAGGGTCACTGGAGAGTCACATAGAGGATCACATAGGGGGTCACTTGGAGCATCACTTGGAGAGTCACTTGGAGGGTCCTATGGAGGGTCACATGGAGAGTCACTGGAGGGTCATATGGAGGGTCACAGAGGGTCACTTGGAGCGTCACTTGGAGCGTCACTCAGAGCGTCACTCGGAGTGTCACTTGGAGAGTCACTTGGAAGGTCACTTGGAGGGTCACATGCAGGGTCACATGAACAACCACCAGGAGGCCCTGGGCCAAGCTGGGATTGGAGCCTGGGTTGACCTGAGTCCAGCACCTGGGAGGACGTTTGCCCCCTGAGGGTCCCGGTCACCTGTGCTGCTCTCGGGGGAGCCTGCCCCCAGCCGGGTGGGCGGATGTCGTCGTCTGGCTCACGGGGTCCGGCCCCCTTCCTGTCCTGCTCCGTGGGTGCGCAGACACCACGGCCGCCCGCGCCTCGCCAGGACTATGGTTAATGAGCAGCCCGGCTGCCGTGGGAGGGCCCTGCCACCGCAGATAAGGGCCGCGGGCCCCGGGGAGCACTGTCCCTCCTCCCCTCCGTCTGTCCTGGGAGCAGAGCCCAGGATCGAGGCCCGACCATGGCCCAGCTGGTGGAATGTGTTCCCAACTTCTCAGAGGGGAACAACCAGCAGGTGAGGGGGAGCGGGGGGCTTAGGGCCAGGACACAGGTGTGCTCCGTGCGGGTCTGGGGAGCGGGTTTCCCCTGTCCTCAGCCACGGGGAGGTGCCCATGAGGCGGGGACTCGAAGGGGCCGACAGGGCTAAGGAAGAGGCCGGGGGATGGGTAGGCAGGCAGGGGTCCCCACACCTCCTCAGGTGGGCTCTGCTCTTATCCCCCCGTTACCGAGGAGGACACTGAGGCACAGGGAGTGGAGCAGACCCCCGACGGCCACAGAGCCCTGCTCCCGACCACTGGGCTGTCCTGCTGCCACAGAAGGTTCCGGGCCCTTCACTCGCCCCCCCCGCCCTGGGACTGCTTGGGAGGCCAGCACCCTGACCCTCTGTGTCCTTGGCCCATAGGTCACCTTCTTGGAGCCCAGCAGTCCCTCCATCCGGGTTCTGATTCCTGCCTCAGTTTCCCCTCTTTTCCCTCCTCTTGCTGACCCCAAGAAACACGGGCGGGCCTCCCCTGGCCTGCGCTCTTGGAGGGATTCCCATAAGCTCAGCGCTGGCTCCTTAGGCCCCTGTGTGGGTGGTGGTTGGGGCGGCAGGAGAGGCGCGGCTCCCCTGAGGCTCCTGTCCCTTCTTCCAAGTGGGGAAACTGAGGCACGGGGTCGGGCTCTCCTCCCCAGGTGATCGACGCCATCTCCCGAGCCGTGACCCAGACCCCGGGCTGTGTGCTGCTGGACGTGGACGCCGGCCCCTCCACCAACCGCACTGTCTACACCTTCGTGGGGCAGCCCCGGGCCGTGGTGGAGGGGGCCCTGAACGCCGCCCGGGCGGCCTTCCAGCTCATCGACATGAGCCAGCACCGGGGTGAGCGCGCGGCCGGCTCCGCCTCGGGCGCGGGGCAGCGGCCTAGGGCTTGTCCCGGGAGGGCCCCCGGGGGTCTCGGGCCGCCCGTGTTTCAGGGGTGCCCAGCGCCGGCATCCCGCGCGGGCCTGGGGGGGCCCGGGGCGCGAGGACGCGGGAGCCGGCCGTCCAGTGGACCGTCCAGGGCGGCCGGGGTCAAAGGTTGGACACACAGGGAGAGGTCAAGAGGGCAGGGTCTCTGGCCGCTGGGCGGGGGCGGGGGACCCACAGGTGATCCCAGCCGGTGAGCGAGGAAGCTAATCCCAGCCAAGGGCTCCCGCGCCGCGGGGCCCGTGGGGAGGGGCCCAGGTTTGGGGGAGGCCGCTCCGGAAGCTGCGGGGCCGAGGGCCGGGCGGCCAGTGGGAGCGCGGCGCCCGCCCGGGCACTGAGCCCCGTGGCTCCGAGGGGGACCTGGCCCGCTGGCTCTCGCAGGGTCCCCGCGGCGGAGGGCGGGGTGCGGCGGGGCGTCCAGGAGCCCTCTGAGCGCCCGGCCCAGCCTCCCCTTCCTCCACCCCTGTCCCTGCAGGGGAGCACCCCCGGATGGGCGCCCTGGACGTGTGCCCCTTCGTGCCCGTGAGGGGCGTCACCATGGATGAGTGTGTGCTCTGTGCCCAGGCCTTTGGCCGGCGGCTGGCAGAGGAGCTGGGCGTGCCGGGTGAGTGCGCCAGGAGGGGCCCCCCAGGGCAGGGCCCCCACCGCCCGCGGGGACCTCAGGGTCTCGGCCCGGCCGTCGGGGGCAGGGCCACCGCTTCCTAAGGGAATGACATCCTCTGGGGAGGTCAGACCCGGAGACCAGGGCGCCAGTGGGGGGCCGGGGGAGCCCCGCGGGGCCACGGGGGATGGGGTGGGTGCGCGCAGGGTGGGAGGGGCCAGTGCGGCAGCGCATGGTCCTGGGGACCCCGGGCTGCTGGGGCACGTTGCCTTCTAGAAAGAACCGAACGTGCTTCCCTCCCTCCCTCTACTTCTAACTCCTGGCGTCGGGGACACTGTGCAGGAGGGGCAGCAGGGTGGGGCCGCCCTGCCCCGGGGGGGGGCGCAGAGGAGGGGTCCCCGCCCAATCGGAGGCCCCATCAGTGACCCCCACACCCTCCTGAGAGACCCATGGATGCAGGAAGGGGGCGCAGGAAGCCGGCCGGTGCAGGCCGTGAGGGTTCAGCTCGCGTGTCCGGCACTGGGGCCCTGACCCCCGGGGACCCTACCCCCATCCCTGCCCCCCATCCCTGCCCCCACCCTGTGCCCTCTGCCCCCCCACCCCGCCCTGACCCCCGTGCCCTCGCAGTGTACCTGTACGGGGAGGCGGCCCAGACCGCGGGGCGCAGGGCCCTGCCGGCCATCCGGGCGGGGGAGTACGAGGCCCTCCCCGACAAGGTGCGTGTCCTGGCGGGGGTGGGGGGGTGGGGGGTGGGCCTGCAGGGGGGCGCCCGCCTCCTCCGCGACGGGCAGGGGCCCTCCCGGGGGTCGCCACAGCCCGGTGCGTCTCCCCGCAGCTCAAGCAGGCCGAGTGGGCGCCCGACTTTGGCCCCAGCTCCTTCGTCCCCCGCTGGGGGGCCACGGCCACGGGCGCTCGGAAGTTCCTCATCGCCTTCAACGTCAACCTGCTCGGCACCCGGGAGCAGGCGCATCGCATCGCCCTCAACATCCGGGAGCAGGGCCGGGGCCGGGACCAGGTGAGGGGCTCCCCAGCCTGGGCGTCTACGGCCGTGGCAGGTAGAGCCCTTGTTAGGGTCTCGCAGGATTCCATACTCCTGGGGGGACATCTGCTTCGGAGTCCCCCCACAGCTCCAGGGGCCCCGGGTACCCCCAGGTACCCCCCGGGGACTCCAGGTGCGCCCCACAGCTCCAGGGGCCCCGGGTACCCCCAGGTACCCCCCAGGGACTCTAGGTGCCCCCCACCCCCTGCCAGACAGCAAGGCCCCGGGAGCAGCATGTAAGAGCAACATAGCAGCAGGGCACACCCCGAATCCCTCTTTTTGTTCCTGCTGAATCCAGAGCCCAGAGGTCCGTCAGGTGGGCCCGGGAGCACAGAGCCCGCCTCTGGGCTGAGGGCGGGTGGCAGGGACGAGCGCGGGAGGGGGGGTTGGGGGGACCCAGGCGGGCTCCCAGGGCAGGGCGCGGTGTGGGCGAGGTGCTGGGGGGCAAGGCTGTGTGAGCCTGGTGCCCGCGGGGGCCTCAGGTCCCTGAGGGTGGCCTGTCCCCTGCTGGCTCGGCGAGGAGCAAGGGCGCCAGCCGGGGGCGGGGCAGCAGCGCAGCACCTGCGGGCCCCGGGGCCTGGGGGTGGGCAGGGCCTGAGCCGGAGTCTCCCTCGTAGCCAGGACGCCTGAAGAAGGTCCAGGGCATCGGCTGGTACCTGGATGAGAAGAACCTGGCCCAGGTGTCCACAAACCTCCTGGACTTCGAGGTCACAGCGCTGCATACGGTCTACGAGGAGACCTGCAGAGAAGCCCAGGTGGGCGCGGGCGTCCCTGGGGGAGGGGGGGTCCCTCCGGGTGGGCGGGGGGCGTCCCCCGGGGGGGCGGGGCGCGTCCCAGGACACCCTCAGGGCGTCTCCTGTCCCCCCTGCCCTGGACTGTCCCTGGACGTCTGCAGGAGCTGAGCGTCGCGGTGGTGGGCTCGCAGCTGGTGGGCTTGGTGCCCCTGAAGGCCCTTCTGGACGCCGCCGCCTTCTACTGCGAGAGGGAGAACCTCTTCATCCTGGAGGAGGAGCACCGCGTCAGGCTGGTGGGCCGGGACCCCGTGAGGGGCGGGGGGGCAGTGAGCTTGGGGCGCCTGCACCGGTCTGCAGGCCGGGCCTCCTCCCGCTCGCCTGCCGCCTCCTCCGAGGCCACAGGGGTTTCTCTGTCCCGTCCTGTAACCCGTCCCCGCAGAGGACGCCACCACCTCCGGCCACCTGGCGTGTGCTGGCGGCGCCCGTTGGGGCGGAGGTCGCGCCCTCCCGAGTCAGGCCCGCACCCCGGTGGGTGGCTTTGGGGGCACGGCCATCGGCCATCGTAAGAGGAGGAAGCGTTCCAGCCCATGAACGTGGGCTCTCCACTTATTTACATTTCCTTTAATTTATTTCAACAACGTTTTATAGTTTTTATCGTACTGGTCTTGGTTAAGTTAACCAACTCCTAATTTATCCCTTTTCATATTATTGTAAATGGAATTGCTTTTGCAACTTCTTCCCAGGGCTCATCGTGAGTGCGTAGAAATGCTCTGGGTCTTGCGCGTTGACGCGCACCCCGCTCCCTTCCTCGTCTCGTTTGTTAGCTCTCGGTGCTTAAACGGTTCAGTTCAAATACTATACTTCACCCTTTGGCTCTTTATCAACGGGGACGGTGTCCGTTGACGCTTGGGGACGACAGACAAGCACGGGGGCGCTCTCCTGCGAGTGGCCAACTCCGCTCTGGATTTAAATCGTCCCGTCCCCGTTTGTACATCGTCAGATTTGCGACACTTAACCTTCTGGAGGCGCCCACAGGTGCTGGACCTCACCCCGCTCCTCCTTGCCTGTGTTGCCTGAGTCTCCCAGCCCGTGGGTGGTTGGACACACAGGCTCACGGTGCTTCCCTGTGCGGGACGTGGCACCCTTGGCCCCGACTTTCTGCGAACTTATTCTTGCAAGATAGTCGGACGACCGGAATCGCGGGTCACCTGCCTTCACCCGAGCGTGTTGCAGACGTAGCTCCACCGTCTCCGGGGTCATGGCCCCAGGGGAGGCCTATGGCTGTGGTCATGTCCCCGGTCTCCAGGGGCTGGTCCTTATCCCCGATGCCGGAAGAACTTCCTCTTTGTCCTGGAAGTCCACTGAGGTCTTCCCCTTGTAGTCGCTCTCGTTTCCTCCACGTAGCTTCTGAGCTACTGATGTGGTTTGGGCTCTTTCTGGCTGTTGCACAATTTTGTGTAATTGTTTTCCGTTGATGTGATCCCCTACTCACAGTAAAGCTGTAGGATCGGGACGAGGAACCCGCGCCAGCTCCAGGCTCTCCGGTTGTTTGCATTCGCCCCATTCGCTGCGACGTTCTATGTATCCACGCAGAATCGTAATTTTTTTTTTCTTTTTGGACGGAAGGCGCATTTTAGAGTAGGTTAGAGACGTTGTACCGTTTTCTAACTTTACCCTTTCTCGGTAAGAAAATGCTTTTATTTTCTCCCTCCTCAGGAAACAGAATTTATTCACAAAGTTTGACGAGTAATATATACAAACATTAAGGAATGTGTTATAAATATCTAAAAATGCCTTAACTAGTTTCAATGCATTGTCTTTACAGATATGCGTTTTTTAAAAAAAAGTTCTCTATTTAAATTCAATTTAGTTAACATATGCTGTATTATTAGCTTCAGGGGTAGAATTTAGTGATTCATTATATAGCTATTCAGTCATATAGTTGCACATTTATAACGCCGAGGGACGGGGAGCATCTTCCCGCGTGCCTGGGCCCCGTGTGGGTCTCCGCTCACGTGTCTGCTCACGTCTTCCGCCCATCTCTTGAGGGATTGTTCGTCTCTCGGGTGTTGAGTTTGGGAAGTTCCTCGTGGATCTCGGACACCAGCCCTTGGCGGGGGAGACGCTCGCAAGCATCCCCGCCCACCCCGCAGGTCGTCTTGGTTCTTTTTTTTTTTTTTTTTAAATTTTATTTATTTATGATAGTCACAGAGAGAGAGAGAGGCAGAGACACAGGCAGAGGGAGAAGCAGGCTCCATGCACCGGGAGCCCGATGTGGGATTCGATCCCAGGTCTCCAGGATCAGGCCCTGGGCCAAAGGCAGGCGCCAAACCGCTGCGCCACCCAGGGTCTTGGTTCTGTTGACTGGCTCCTCGGCTGTGAGGACGCTTGTGATCCCGGTCAGGCCCCATTGCTCACTTGTGCCTCCGCGTCCCTTGCCGTCGGAGACGCGGCGACCCAGGGCGGCTGCGGCCGAGGCCTTCCATTCACTTGGAGTCTGTTTCCCGGTGTGGTCCGAGGAAGTGGCCCAGTTTCAGTCTTCTGCCCGTGACTCTCCAGTTTCCCCAACACCGTTTGCTGAAGAGACTGTCCTTTTCCCGGTGGATGGTCTTTCCTGCTTTGTCGAAGATGAGTTGACCATAGAGTTGAGGGTCTACTTTTGGGTTCTGTGGATCTATGCGTCTGTTTCTGGGCCAGTTCCTACTGGAAAAGAAAAAAAAAAAAAGGAAATGGCTTTCATCTCTCCTGCATTTATTTATTCCTTATTAACGTGTTTGATGCTCTTCCGTATTTCTTACCGTGTTGTTTCCTATTCTTTACCTGAGAGTTGTGCTGTCCGCAGTCTTTGAAGGTCCGATTTTGCAATTGCTGCACCTGTTCACTTTGTCACGGCGACTTGCTGCTTCATGTGTTTTGTGATTTTCAATCGGGCGTGCGTGTTCTGTGCGACTTTATCTGTGGCAATTCTTGGACGCCCGGGTTTAAAGTCTGCATTCGCCTCTGTTAGGTCTTGGATGCGTGATCACACGGGGCCCCGCGGACTCAGTCTTTTGCTTGGAGCTTTGGAACTACGCAGAGTTCAGGGGGGCTTGTGGTTAGAATTCCCAGGAAGGGTCTTTCCTGCTTCACCAAAGGGAAGGCAGAGACAGAAGTATCCCAATTGCATCCTTAAGTGGGTTTTTTTTTTTTCTTTGCTTGTTTGTTTTTGTTGTTGTTTTGTTTAATCCAAGTTCATCCTTGGAGATGTCCCCTTTCAGAGGCCTCCGGCCTGACCCTCACTTTTCATGCTCGTGAGGAGCTGCCAGAGGCTCTCAGATGCACCAGGGTGGAGCCAGCTTGAGGGTGAGCAGGGCTCCCTTTCTGGTCATTTCTGGCCTTCAATGAGCTCCTTTACATTCTGGCAGCTTAGCCAGGCATTTAATTCATTTTTAAATTTTGTCTTCCTGTGCGGGAGGGCTCTGCTTTAGCACTTGCTGAGGACTCCGTGGGCTCTCAAGAAGCACTCTTACTATTTCCATGTCCTCAGGGAGACCTCCCGGCCACCCTCTGCCCCTGGGACTCTGCTGCCTTGTTTCTCTCAACGGGCACTTGTCGCTCCCCAGCTTGCTTCAAAGTGTCCGCTCAGCTCAGCACAGCTGGGTATGCCATGGCCTGCGGCACATAAAGTGTCGTGACTATTTTTTGGTGGAAAGATTTCTAAGGTTAAATGGAGATTGTTCCATGAGGTGAAATCTAGTTTTCCTCAAAGAACAAGACTTGTTTGGGTGAATCAGGCAGCTCCTGGGCTTTACAAGTTGCGACAACTGACGCCCAGTGAATTATGAATCTTGTCCAAAGGGGTAGTTTTGTTGGTCCCTTTCAGGGATGGCTCACGTGTGTGCTGGCGTCTGTGAGACGCACATGGCTTAGAAGGAGGGCCCTCCTGCCTCTGGGTCTCGGTTCCCCTGTGGGCGAAGATGGGTGGGTGGGGGCCCTGCTCCGGGCTGGGGGCCTTCCCGGAAGCCAGCGGACGGCAAGCTCCTGGGGGTGGGCATGCGGCCAGCTATGCTCCCCGCACAAAGCTGACAGAGCAGGGGTGCCACCGTCAGCTCTGGGGGGACCCCACCACTCGGGGGCCCGGCTCAGGTCGGGGGTCGAGGAGGCTCGACATCATCGGCCCCTTTTTCCAGGTGGTGAACCGGCTGGGCCTGGACTCTCTGTCCCCGTTCAACCCTAAGGAGCGGATCATCGAGTGAGCCCCCGCGGAGCCCTGCCTCAGTCCTTTCTGAGCCCCCGGGGTGGTCCCTTGCTCGTCACGGCACCGGGGGCCTGGGCCAGCCGGGCGGCCGGGGGTGCTTGGAGGACACGGTGGGCCCCGACGCCACCCTGCCGGGTCGTCACGGGGGCTAGTGCGTGCCCGTGGCCCGTGGTGGTGAGGGGCCGTGTGGGGAGCGGCCGCGGTCGGGGGCACAGCCTGCAGCGACCTGGGCCCTGCCCCCCCGCCCCCCGCCCCGCTCAGCCGACCCCTCCCCTCAGGTACCTGGTGCCCGACGGCGGGCCCGAGCCGAGCCTGGCGGACCAGCCGCTGCGTGCCTTTGTCCGTGAGGTGGGCGCCCGCTCGGCGGCCCCCGGGGGCGGCTCCGTGGCAGCGGCCAGTGCGGCCCTGGTGAGCGGCGAGGGGCGGGGGCGGGGGCGGCGGCCGAGGGCCTGGCCCGGCCCGGTCTCACGGCTCCCGCCCGCACAGGGCGCCGCGCTGGCCTCCATGGCCGGCCTCATGACGTACGGGCGGCGCCAGTTTGAGCACCTGGATGCCACCGTGCGGCGCCTCGTCCCGCCCTTCCACGCCGCCGCGGCCGCGCTGACGGAGCTGGTGGACGCCGACGCCCGAGCCTTCCGGGCCTACCTGGTGAGTGCTCGAGGGACGGCCGGCCCGAGGGGGACACGGCGGGGCGGGGGGGTCGCCCGCCAGGGAGCCTGGGGGGGACGCGGTCCCGCCGCTATCGCGCCCCCCGGGGACGCAGGCCGAGTCCGGGGCTCGGAGGGGCAGCGCTCGCCGTCTCGGGCGCTGGAGGAGACGCTGCGGCCACAGGCAGAGCGAGGCCGGGGGCGCTGGGAGGCTCCACACCTCGCTCACCTACCCAAGGAAGGAGGGTCGGGGGGGGGCATCGGGGGTGGGTCGGGGGTCAGTCGGGGTCAGGCGGGGTCAGATGGGGGTCAGGCAGCAGGTCAGGGAGGTCAGGCGGTGGTCAGGCGAGGGTAGATGGGGGTCAGGTGGGGTCAGGCGGGGTCAGGCGGGGTCAGGTGGGGTCAGGTGGGGTCAGATGGGGGTCAGGCAGCAGGTCAGGGAGGTCAGGCGGTGGTCAGGCGAGGGTAGATGGGGGTCAGGTGGGGTCAGGCGGGGTCAGGTGGGGCCAGGCGGGGTCAGGCAGCAGGTCAGGGAGGTCAGGCGGTGGTCAGGCGAGGGTAGATGGGGGTCAGGTGGGGTCAGGTGGGGTCAGATGGGGGTCAGGCAGCAGGTCAGGGAGGTCAGGCAGTGGTCAGGCGAGGGTAGATGGGGGTCAGGTGGGGTCAGGTGGGGTCAGGTGGGTTCAGGCGGGGTCAGGCGGGGTCAGGTGGGGTCAGGCGGGGTCAGGCAGCAGGTCAGGGAGGTCAGGCGGTGGTCAGGCGAGGGTAGATGGGGGTCAGGTGGGGTCAGGTGGGGTCAGGTGGGTTCAGGCGGGGGGGCGACGACAGGGCCATAGCTGGAACCGGGGGCAGGGGATGCAGCACTTGCGGGATGATCAGAGACGTGAGTCCAGCACCAAAGCCCCACCCCACCCCACCCCGCGTCGGGGTCCTGAGCAGTTCGTGGTGGAAGGACCCGGGAGAGGCGTGAGCTCACAGCCACCAGCTGCCCCAGAGGCTTCCAGATGGGGCCACCTCACGGGCGGGCCTGGGCCGAGGCGAGTCAGGGTGGCAGGAGCCCCCAGGCTCTGATGCCCCCAGTGACGTCCAGGGCACGCCGTGCACCCCAGAGTGAAGGCTGGAACCAGGGGAGCCATTGAGGTCTCGCCAGGTTAGCGTCTGGCACTGAAGGTCACGGCCTCGGGAGGCAGGACATCCAGCGCCTTCTTCCATCTGTTCCTAGACGTAAATTTCATTGACGCGCTGTCCAGGGTAGGTGAGGACGCGGTCCAGAGCTCACAGGACAGGCTGGGGGGAGCAGCCCCGCGCCCTGGGCAGGCGTGTTTCTAGGACACGCGTCCCGAGATGTTTGTATTGGCGAAAAGCCAGTTTTTCTTTTTCTCCTCATTTCCCGCACAAGTGGCGTCATACGTGTTCTTGGTTTCCCTCTGGGGCTCGTCATGTGACGCTCGGTTAGAGCCGCTTCTATGTGGTGCGTAGAGACCACAAGCCGCCAGCTGCCACTGCAGGTCTTCCCTGGCTCGTGGTGACCGGGTTGTGGCCGATAGATCCAGCCTATGTTCAAAATACTCTGAACGGAAAATGCATTTAACACCTGGGCCGTGGCGCACGGCAGGGTAGCTGGGCACACGCAGGGGGCGGCGGCGGGCGAAGCTCCCCCGTGAGAGTCGAGCAGCTCGTGTGAGGACCGAATGCCCGCCGGGACCCACGGGAGGGCCGTGACCGCGCAGCGCTGGCCTGGCAAAGACCCACATGCGAAGCGCCAAGCGCTGCTCCCACTGAGTGCACATCACTCCCGCCGCCACCACGACGTCAGAACATCCTAGGTCGGACCGTGTAGGCGGGAGCCCGTCGTGTCCTGTGCACGTCTGGGGGGGACACTGCGCGGGAAGCCAAACACGAACTGCAGCGGGAGGCGGGGAGGCAGGCGGCCTGAGGGGTGCAGGGAAACCCCTGCTCCCTGCGCAAGTGCCTCGGCCTCCTGACCGGGAAGAGCGGGGCCCGGGGTCGCCCCAATCCCCAAGGGTCCGCAGAGGAGCCGCTTCCTCCCGGATCAGGGCCTGTGGGCAAGAGGACCACGTGGGGGGGGACCGAACCCCGGGGGATGGGCTGGGCTTTGTCCGCGGGCAGGAGCTGTGGGGGTGGCCGCTAGGGTTCGTTCGGCCTCTGGTTGGAGACTCAGCCGCATCCAGAAGGGACACGTTCCGCAGCCGGCCGGGCCCTGGTCCTCGCGGGCGGGACGTCAGTGTGTGAGGGAGACTCCTGGGCAGACGCAGGGGTGCGGGGTGGGTGCCCAACATAGCGGCCGGCATGAGCACTGTCGGGAGGAGGGCCCCAGCTGGTACGGGTGGGAGTGGAGGGGGGTGGAGGGGGCAGGGGAGGGGGTAGGGGGCATGGTGGGGGTGTAGGGGGTGTAGGGGTGGGGTGTAGGGAGGTGTAGGGGGTGTGGGGGAACAGGGTGGGGGTGTAGGGGGAACAGGGATATAGAGGGGTGTAGGGGGATATGGGTGGGGGTGTAGGGGGAGCAGTGGTGTAGAGGGGTGTAGGGGGGTGTGGGTGTGGGGGGGCAGGGTGGGGGTGTAGAGGGATGTACGGGGGTGTGAGGGGCAGGGTGGGGGTGTAGGGGGTATAGGGGGCTTAGAGGGGTGTAGGGGGCAGGGCTGGGGCAGCACACCTGGTGCAGCGGCCGGGGTTAGGGCCCAGGCAGTGACGGGGGCCCGTGCTGCTGGGGTCCCCCGGCCCCTGAGCCCCCCGTGCCCTCATCCCCACAGTGGGAGCCTCGGCACCGGGTGGCAGGGCTGCTCCGAGGGGCTTCTGTGCCCTGGGACCCCCGGCCGCGGTGTGGACGCTGTCCTGGCCCCACGCGGACTCTCCGGGGGGCCCCGGGCCGCTGCCGCTGCTCACCCCACGTGCTCTGTGTCCTCTTCTCCCAGGAGGCAACGAAGCTGCCCAAGAGCACGGAGGAGGAGAGGGACAGGTGAGTGCCACGGGGACACCGGCGCCCTGCCCTTGGAGCCCTTCCGTCCGCCCCGGGTCCCCTCCCCGCTCTGGGCTGGGTGGAGGGGGACGGGGCAGGCGGGCCCCGGGCGTCCGGGCCCTGACGGGCGGCCCCCGTGGATCCAGGCGGGCGGCGGCCCTGCAGGAGGGGCTGCGGCAGGCGGTGGCCGTGCCCCTGGCCCTCGCGGACACGGTGGCCTCGCTGTGGCCGGCGCTGCAGGAGCTGGCGCGCTGCGGGAACCTGGCCTGCCGGTCGGACCTGCAGGTACGGGGAGGGGCCCGGCCTCCTGCTGCAGGGGGGCCGCGGGGAGGGTCGTGGGTGCTGGCTGAGGGACCTCCGAGGTACCTCCTTGACTCACCTGGACCTCGGGCCCACCCCAGCTCCGCCGCGGACCCCCGGAGACCCCACCTTCCCATCCCCCCATTCCTCGGCCCTTGCTCCGCGGAGAGCCCTGGCCGGGAGCCCGCGCGGCGGAGCCTCGCCTCGTCAGGGGAGGGCGTGGGCTCTGAGCCCGGAGGGCCGGGCAGGAGCCCCCCGCGCGTGCACCCCTGGGCCTCTGCAGGCGGGCTGCCCTGCGCCCCTAGAGGACTGGGGACCCTCGGGTGACGAGGCCCGCGTGGTGGAGGGGCAGGGGAGCGCGCCCGCCCAGGCCACGGCCGCGGCTCCGCTCTCCCCTGCTGCAGGTGGCGGCCAAAGCCCTGGAGACCGGCGTGTTTGGTGCGTATTTCAACGTGCTCATCAACCTGAAGGACATCACGGACGACGTGTTTAAGGACCAGGTGGGCAGGAGGCGCCCGGGGCTCGGCCCGCAGTGGGACCCAGCGGTGGCTTCGGTGCTGCGGTGCCACCGCGTGGCCTGGGAGTGTCCCCTGTGAGATGCCTCTGGGTCCCGACCATGTAGGTGTCAACTTGCAGGCTGGGCCACGTGAGCCCCTCTGGGCTCGGGGTCACAGCTCTGCCCCCCATGGTTGCGGCCACAGTGGGAAGACCCGGTGGGGGGGCCTGCTGTCCTCAAATCTCAGGAGAGTGCTGCAAGAAGTCGGGGGCCCCCAGGTCGGGGGCTTGGGACCACCCGGAGAGGACAGGCCGGGGAGCATGGCGGGGACACAGGGCGGCCGGGACCCGGGGCTGGTGGGGACGGGTTCAGGTGCAGGGTGACGCCTGGGCCGTGTCTGCCAGACCCGCCAGCACATCGCCAGGCTCCTGCAGGACGCCAAGACCCAGGCAGCGCTGGTGCTGGACCACCTGGAGGCCCGGCAGGAGTGATTGTGGCCGGGACACTGCGCGGATGCCGCACCCCTCCACGCCCCCCCCTTCCCACGGGCCGGCCCTGCTCAGCGACACAGCCTCCAGACACGTCCCTGTGGGGCCCCGCGCAGGCTGGGGGGTCAGGGGTGCACTTGGGGAGCGAGTCACCCCCCATCACCTGCCGCCCTGAGTAAAGTGATGACCTATCAGTGCCCGTGTGGTGTGACTGGAGGTGACTGGAGAAGGGACGGCGGGCTCAGTGGGCGGGGACGGGCCGAGATGCGTGGGCATGGGGACAGGGGTCAGAGGAGTCAGGGGACACGCCGGTCCCAGGGTTCCACAGACACGTGAGCCAGGCCCCTGGAGCCTGAGCCGGGCCAGGGGTCACTGGGAGCTCCCGGGGCTGGGGCCGTCCCCTCCCGGCCCCCCTCACACCTCCTTAGCAGGAGCTCCCGGGGCCTGGTCGGTATTTAGAGAGACTGATACTCTAAAACGTGTTTTATTCACTCATCCTTCCCCATATTTTCATTGTGAAATGTAAGAGACATTCAGAAACCATGGCCAACAGCTCAACGGCTTGTGACCATGTCCCGGGTCGCCCTCTCCGGTCTCAGAATCCCCCCGACTCCCAGGACCCTGCTCGACAGCCCCTGAACCCATTCCCCTGTTGGCCCGTGTGCAGACGCGAGCTCGGCGGCTTGCTGACCTCAGAGCCCTCTGACCCCTGTGGTCCGGCCTGTCGTTCAAAGCCCCCGTTTCCTTGTTGGTCTGCAACTTGGACGACCTGTGCACTGCTGTGGGCGGGGTGCGCGGGCCCTGCTATATTGTACTATCATCAGTGGGTTTCTTTAATTCGGTTATTAATTGGCTTTTGTCACTGGCTGCTGCCACGTTAGGGGCATAAATATCTACAACTGCCTGATCTTGTCGGAAAGACCCTTTCATCTTGGCGTAGACGCTTTACGATGAGAGACCCCCTCTCATCTCTTGTTACAGTCTCTTTGGTTTATTTTTATTTTTTATTTTTTTAAGGGTTATTTATTTATTTACTTATTAATAACTCCTCCTTATTTATTTATTCATGAGAGACACACAGAGAGAGAGAGAGGCAGAGACACAGGCAGAGGGAGAAGCAGGCTCCATGCAGGGAGCCCGACGCAGGACTCGATCTCGGGTCTCCAGGACCACACCCTGGGCCAAAGGCAGGCGCCAAACCACTGAGCCACCCAGGGATCCCCTTTCTTTGGTTTAAAATCTAATTTGTGTGATAGAAGGATAGTCACTACTGGCATCTGTTAGCATGAGACAGGGGTCTCCGCTCCCCACTTTCAATCAGTAGTTGCCTTTGGGTCTAAATGAGTCTCCTGTAGACACCACATGGAGGGGCCTTGCTTTTTTTTATCCAATCTGTGCCCTGTGTCTTCTGATTGGAGCATTTAGCCCATTCACATTCAGAGGAACTATTGAGAGAGATGAATTTAGTGCCATCCTATTACCTGTAAAGCCCCTGTTTCTGTAGATTGTCTTTGCTTCTTTCTGGTCTATGTTACTCTGGGGCTCTCTCTTCTCTTACGGGATCCCCCTTAATATTTCTTGCAGGCTTGCTTTTGTGATCACGTCTTCTTTCAGTTTCTGTGCGTCCTGGAAGCTCTTTCTCTCTCCTTCCACTCTGAATGACGGCCTTGCTGGACAAAGTATTCATGGCTGCGTGTTTTTCTCATAATAGCGCCTGGATGTCACGCCAGCCCTTTCTCCCTGCCAGGTCTCTACGGACAGGTCGGCCGCCAGCCTAATGTGTCTGCCCTTGTAGGTTAAGGAGCTGTTGTCCTGAGCTGCGTTCGGGATTCTCTCTTTGTCTCTGAGATTTGCAAGCCCCCCTATTATAGTCGGGGTGCTGACCTATTTTTGTTGATTTTGGGGGGGGGGCTCTCTGTGCCTCCTGGACTTGGAGGCCTGCTTCCTCCCCAGATTAGGGACATTCTCAGCTATGAATTGTTCAAATACTCCTTCTGCATCCCCTTCTGAGATCCTGATTATTTGAATATTATTTTTTTTAAGATTTTATTTATTTATTCATGAGAGACATGGAGAGAGAGAGAGGCAGAGACACAGGCAGAGGGAGAAGCAGGCTCCATGCACCGGGAGCCCGATGTGGGACTCAATCCCAGGTCTCCAGGATCACACCCTGGGCTGAAGGTGGCGTGAAACTGCTGAGCCTCCCCGGCTGCCCATATTATTTTATGGTGTCACTGATGTCTTAAATTCTTCCTTGGGGTGGAGTAGTTGTTTATCTCTATTTCTCAGCATCCTCGTTCTCCATCATCTTGTCTTCTAGGTCCCCGACTCTCTTCCACCTGGTTTATCACAGCAGTTAAAGCCTCCACTCCTGAGAGCACCTCAGTAATGACATTTTTAAATTTCAGCCTGATTAGACTTTAGTTATTTCTCCACTGAGGGATTCTCTGGTTGTCTTCTGTGCTTTTCCCAGGCTCAGCTACCATCTTTATAATCGTTTTGAATTCTGTTTCTGACACCTAATTTATACCCACGTTGACTAAATCCCTGGCAGTGAGTACTGCTTCCTGTTCTCACTTTTGGGGTGAGTTTCTCCATCTTGTCATTATGTCCAGAAAAGAATAGATGAAAGAGAGAGAGAAGGCAAAAATAGCAACAATACCAGAAAAATGCAAACAAAACAAACCAGAAGAAAACAGAAACAAAACAAAATAAGGAAAGAAAATCAAACAAAGAGTAACACAGAACGAAAGAGTAGACTAGATCCTGGGTGTATTTTGGTCTGTTTGCTAAAAGAAACTAGATCCAAAATAGGATCTTTCTTTCCTGTTTTGGATCTAGTTTCTTTTAAGAAAGAAAAATTCGTGTATATACAAAAATAAAATGAAATGCAATGAAAGGAAACCAAAAATAAAAAATATATACACGAAAAAATTTAAAAGGATTTAAAAAAGAATTGATAAAAGAAGAAAATAGCTGAAAAAAGGTAAAAGCGAAAGACTAAGGAATAATAAACCCACAAACGCTGTGGCTGTGCGCTCCTTCCCTGGGGCTCGCTGGCGCCCACAGTTCCGCCGCTCTTGACCTTGGTGCTGGCGGGATGCACCCCGGTTCTTCGCGGGGAGGGCCCTGCTGCGCTCGCTCTCAGCTGACCGGCCCTGCGCCCTCTGCGCCCTCTGCACCCTCTGCGCCCAGGGCCGGGCTCGGGGTCAGCCGCTCTGGTTTGCACTGTGTGGTGCCGTTCCCCCTCCCAAGGGCTCTCAGAACCTTCCAGAAAGTGGTCACTTTTCCGTCTGTAGAATTTCAGCATTCTCTCTCAGATCTCCTGCTGATTCCGCTGGTGTTCAGAATGATTTGAAAACTGGCTGGATTCCAGGGACCAGACAAAGTTAGGGTCCCCTACTCCTCCAACATCCTAACCCCCCTCCCCCCCTGCCCAGAGGCATTTTTAAAGCACTTTGGGTCAGTGTGGGGACAGAGCAGGGACCTCCCTGGTCAAACAGCTCAAGGCCAGCTGGACAGGTGTGGGTTCCACGGTCGCTGTCCCGTCTGTACCCTGGGGGTGGTGTGGGTGACCTGTGCCCCAGGGGGGCAGGCCAGGTGGGGCTCCATGGTCAGTCCTGGTGGATGTGGATGGCCTGAATGTCCCCATAGCCACCACGGGGGCCCTTGCTGGGCACGGACACAAGGAGGCTGGGCGCAGGAGGCAGTTCAAAGACTTTATTGGACTGGGCATGTGCACGGGGTGGGGGGGTGTGCAGGGCCTGCTGTCCCGGCTCAGTCTGGGTCACGTGACCTCCAGAGGCCAGGCGGAGACCTCGGGGGCGCCAGAGGGGCCAAGGAGTCCAGGGATGGGGCTGGGCTGAGCAAGGCCGGGGGAGCCAGGGCCGTGCCCATGAGGATCTGGAGCACTGGCCACCGGAGCCCTGCCAAGCCTCTGGGGCCCAGGGTGGGCGTGGAGGGCGGGGGGCCGATGGGGGGACAGGAGGGGTGCAGGGTGGCGGGATCCTCTGCGGGGCTGGGCTGGGTGGGGGTCCTCCCTTCCTGACTTCACACCCACACCTGGAGACCTGGTGTCTGCACGTGCGGGACCTCTGGGTGAGTCTGAGTAGCACCACGGAGAGGAGGACAGTGCCCGCGGGGCTGGGGAGCCCGGGCTCGACGTGGGGGGCGCGGGGCCGGGGGCGCGGGGCCGGGGTGGGAGGGTGAGATGCGGGCTGGAAGCGGGGCCGGGGCTCGAGGCGGGGGCCGCCAGGTGGGGGGCGCGGGCGTGGGTCTGGGGCGCTAGCAGATCCAGCGGATGAACCTGTCGAAGAAGCCGGGCTGCGCCAGGCTGTCATAGTCCTTCTCGCGGAAGATGGCAGTGGCGTCGCCCAGGCTGATCTTGGACAGCACGTCCGCGTCCACGTCGCTGCCCACGGCCACCACGGTGGGCACCACGTTCTGCTTGCGCATGGAGTGCACCGCCTCCTCCAGACTGTCGTTGCCCGTGACGCCGTCGGTGAGGAACACGAAGGCCAGCTCGGCGTGGCGGCGCGCCCCGGCCCGGGCGCCGTGCACCACCTGGTTGATGGCGTGCACGATGCCCGCGCCCACGTGCGAGAAGGAGTTGAGGTAGCGCGCGTTCTCCAGCGCCTGGTGGATGACCGTGAGGTTGGAGGTGAGCGGGAACTCCACCTGCTGCTCGCCGGGGCCCCCGAACTGCAGCATGGCCACGCGGGCGTTGAGCGGGTCGTCGTCCCTGCTCGCCAGCGTCAGCCGCCGGGACACCTCCTCCACGAAGCGCCGCGCCTTGTGGAAGTTCTGCTCGCCCAGCCGCTCCGAGCCGTCCAGCAGGAAGACGACGTCCACGGGCCGCTGCGTGCACTGCGCCACGTACAGCTCTGCGGGCAAAAGGGGCGGTGGGCGGGCGACCGGGGGGCCCCTCGGTGCGCCCCCTCCCGCTGGAGCCGAGAGCCCGGGCCCGTGGGGACCTCCGACCCGAGTCGGCCGAGCGTGCGCAGGGTCTCCCGGCCCCATCTCCTCAGAGCCGGTTGCCGTGTCTCCGGGTTTTGCTTTCACCAGATGTCCCCAAACCTGAGGGCTGAGGGGCTCGCCGCCGTCCACCCGCTGGGCAAGGAGGGGACCCCAGAGGGCCGCAGTCCACAGCGGGCGCGGGGCGGAGGCTCAGGGAGGCTGTCTTCGCATTCGCGGTCGCGGGAAGACCCCGGACGCCAGGACCCACACCTGACCGTGACCCCCCCCCCACTGTCGTACCAGAGCTGCCCGAGGGGCCCGGGCCATGTTCCTCCCAGCTCGGGAGCCGCCGAGAGAGGAGCCTGTGTCCCCCATGACGGGACGGCCCAGGCAGGTGGTCCGCATGGCGTGGCCGGGGCAGGGGGCTCTGCTCCCCCGGGAGGTCACCACCTGGGACCAGCCACCGCGGCCACGCCTCCGGGGGATGTGGGCACCGCAGCACAGCCCAGAAACCCACTCCTCGCCACACCGTCTCGGCCCACGCTCCACCGATGCACAGTGGGCCCCTCGGCCGTGAGGCCTCACCCCGGCGTCGTAGGGGGAGGACAGGTCGGTCCTCGCACCTGCACCCGGGGCCTCAGCCAGGGCCCCCGGGCCGGGCATGCGGGTTGGTGACGCCTGGGCCTGGACCGTGGGATCCCGCCGGGCAGCAGGTGCACCTCCTGGCACCAGGCCCAGCCCTCCGCCAGGCCCGGCCTCGGGTCCCGCGGGCACCGGCCGCCCCCGCCCCCGCCGCACATCACTTCACCACAGCAACGCGTTCACATTCTTTTTTCAGCTTTTATAGAATGTTTAGGATGTGGCCCCAGCGCCGGAGGGACCCCGGGGCCTGTCACCGCGCGGTGGGGGCCGGGCCACCCCACCAGGCAGCTCTCTCTGGCAGGAAAGATTTGATTTTTTTTTTTTAAGGAGCTTATATCAGTGACGTAGCTTATCGTGGTGGCAGCGCGGGTGGGAAGCAGCTTCTGCTTTAAATCCACGCGGCCAGAACTTGCTGGGATCCTAGCAAGTGGTCTGGGTGCCCCTGTGCCCCAGTCAGCACCGGCCTGACGCCTGTGGAGGTGCCTCCGCCAGGGAGGCCGGCAGAAGTGCCAAGGGGTGGCCTCGGGCAGAGGCCGCAGGGGAAGCCGCGCGTTGGGGTCTCCGCTCGGCTCTTCCTGTCTGCCTAATGGCTCCCTCGAAGGCGCCCGGTCCTCACCCACGGCCCAGGAATATGACCTTGGGTGGCAGGGGGAACTGAATTCTGACCCAGAGGCGCCCTGGGTTGGCCGGTGAGCCCTAGGAGCCTCCACAAAGTGCTCACAGCAGGAGGCAGGGGGCAGGCCCCCAAGGGGACGCGCTAGGTGACAAGAGAGGCAGAGTCGGGAGCTGGAGGAGGCAGGACGGGTGGTCCCCGGAGCCCCCGGAGAGCGCGGCCCTGCCACCCCGGGATCTGGGGTTCTGGCCTCCAGACGGACAGAGACTGGCCTGGTGGGCTGCCGGCCCCTCCGGGTGCGGGTGGCCCCGCGGCGTCAGCAGAGCGCCAGCGCGGTCTCGGGGTCGCCCACGATATCCCTGTGCACCAGCTTAAACGTGTCAATGAACAGCTCCATCCAGTCCTGCCGCTCGCTGCCCGTGGCGAACTTGGCTCGCTCGGCGGTGTAGACCAGCACCGCCACCAGCCTGGAGTAGGCGGCCGGGTCCTGCGTGAACTCCGTGGCGTTTAGCAACTGTTGGATCAGGGGGATGGTCCTGGGGAAGGAGGCGTCCGGGCCCTCTTCCGTGCGGAGGAAGGTGACCGGGGGCTCGCCGCCAGGCCGCGGTCCATCTGCGGGGGCATCCAGAGAAGGCGATGAGGGCCGCGCCGGCGCGAGCAGGCCTGCAGCCGCCCTGGGGCCGGAGCGCACTGCGAGGGCCGGGCGCCTCCGTCCTCTGGGGACATTCGGGACCAAAGCCAGGAAGGGGTGTCAGGCTGAGCAAGGGTCAGATGAGGTCGGGGGTACCCGGCAGTGCGGGCCGCGGGGGGCCAGCCCCAAAGCATGTGGCCGAGAACACGAGGGAAGCACCTCCGGGTCACCGCAGTCAGCACGCATGGTGGCGTGGACACCGACCAACTCGGGTCGGCGTGGAGCAGCTCAGGGCTGAGCCCTGGATGACCAGGGCCCCTGGCGGCACCTGAGAACACTCACCACCGCCCGGAGCATGTCGTGGGCAGGCCCCAGACCCCCTGAGAACACTCAGGAAGAGGCTTGTGGCGACCAGTCCTTCTCGGCCCTTGAGTCTCCCGTTGTCACTGCCCGGGACGTCCCCCTGGGGACCTGGGTGTGGCTCCTGCTCCACCCCAGCCCCCCCACCCCCAGGAGGTCAGGGCTCCATCTTGGGGGTGCCCTGCTCCAAGCTCACCAGTGGGTCTGTCCTACAGGAAAGGGAGCTTCTCCCCTGGGTGGGTGCTGGGTGGCAAGCCTGGGTGGCCGGGTCCCACGGCCCCCACCCTGCACACCCTGCCCTCTGCACCCTCCCTCGGCACACCCGGCCCTGCAGAGTCTCCTGCGTCTGCCCCAAGGAGGCTGGGCTCGGGTCACTCAGGCTCCCCTGTCCCCCGGCCGCTGTCCCCAGCAGCTCCATCCTTGCCACCTGGGCTTGGAGCACGCTCCCCCGTCCCCCTGAGCACACTGCCCCCTGGCCTGGCCAAGCCTCGGGATGGCTGGGCCTCCGGTGGGCGGGGCCGTGTGGCCCAGGGCTCAGGGTCATGCCACGGCGCAGCGGCCTCCCCGCACCGGTGGCAGCCTCGAAGCGCCGCGCAGCACGCCCGCCCCCGGGCGCAGGGACCCGCTGCTGAGTGACCCCCAGCGCCCTCTGTGCTTCCTCTGCTCCCGCCAAGGGGCTCGGGCACGGTCGGTAGTTGCTTCAAAGGATTAGCTTGTTGGTTACGCGGAGAAGCTGGGGGTTGGGGGGGGGAAGGTGGAGAAGGGCCTCCGGGGACCACGCCGGGTCACCTGGGTTAGAAGCCGCGCGGAGATGCTGGGGGCGGGGCCAAGCCGCATAGAGACCCCCGGGGCGGGGCCAAGCCGCATAGAGACCCCAGGGGACGGGGCCAAGCCGCATAGAGTCCCCCTGGGGGCGGGGCCAAGCCGCATAGAGACCCCGGGGCGGGGCCAAGCCGCATAGAGACCCGGGGGCGGGGCCAAGCCGCATAGAGACCCCGGGGCGGGGCCAAGCCGCATAGAGACCCGGGGGCGGGGCCAAGCCGCATAGAGACCCCCCAGGGGGTGGGGCCAAGCCACATAGAGTCCCCCCTGGGGGCGGGGCCAAGCCGCATATAGTCCCCCCGGGGGCGGGGCCGAGCCGCATAGAGACCCCAGGGGCGGGGCCAAGCCGCATAGAGACCCCCGGGGCGGGGCCAAGCCGCATAGAGTCTCCTGGGGCCGGGGCCAAGCCGCATAGAGACCTGGGGGCAGGGCCAAGCCGCATAGAGACCCCAGTGGTGGGGCCAAGCCGCATAGAGTCCTCTGGGGGCGGGTCCAAGCCGCGTAGAGACCCCGGGGGCGGGGCCAAGCCGCATAGAGACCCGGGGGCGGGGCCAAGCCGCATAGAGACCCCGGGGGCGGGGCCAAGCCGCATAGAGACCCCGGGGGCGGGGCCAAGCCGCATAGAGACCCGGGGGCGGGGCCAAGCCGCATAGAGACCCGGGGGCGGGGCCAAGCCGCGTAGAGACCCCGGGGGCGGGGCCAAGCCGCATAGAGACCCGGGGGCGGGGCCAAGCCGCATAGAGACCCCGGGGGCGGGGCCAAGCCGCATATAGACCCCGGGGGCGGGGCCAAGCCGCATAGAGACCCGGGGGCGGGGCCAAGCCGCATAGAGACCCCGGGGGCGGGGCCAAGCCGCGTAGAGACCCGGGGGCGGGGCCAAGCCGCGTAGAGACCCCGGGGGCGGGGCCAAGCCGCATAGAGACCCGGGGGCGGGGCCAAGCCGCATAGAGACTCCGGGGGCGGGGCCAAGCCGCATAGAGACCCCGGGGGCGGGGTCAAGCCGCGTAGAGACCCCGGGGGCGGGGCCAAGCCGCATAGAGTCCTCTGGGGGCGGGTCCAAGCCGCGTAGAGACCCCGGGGGCGGGGCCAAGCCGCATAGAGACCCGGGGGCGGGGCCAAGCCGCATAGAGACCCCGGGGGCGGGGCCAAGCCGCATAGAGACCCCGGGGGCGGGGCCAAGCCGCATAGAGACCCGGGGGCGGGGCCAAGCCGCATAGAGACCCGGGGGCGGGGCCAAGCCGCGTAGAGACCCCGGGGGCGGGGCCAAGCCGCATAGAGACCCGGGGGCGGGGCCAAGCCGCATAGAGACCCCGGGGGCGGGGCCAAGCCGCATATAGACCTCGGGGGCGGGGCCAAGCCGCATAGAGACCCGGGGGCGGGGCCAAGCCGCATAGAGACCCCGGGGGCGGGGCCAAGCCGCGTAGAGACCCGGGGCGGGGCCAAGCCGCGTAGAGACCCCGGGGGCGGGGCCAAGCCGCATAGAGACCCGGGGGCGGGGCCAAGCCGCATAGAGACCCGGGGGCGGGGCCAAGCCGCATAGAGTCTCCTGGGGCCGGGGCCAAGCCGCATAGAGACCCCGGGGGCGGGGCCAAGCCGCATAGAGACCCGGGGGCGGGGCCAAGCCGCATAGAGACCCCGGGGGCCGGGCCAAGCCGCATAGAGACCCGGGGGACGGGGCCAAGCCGCAGGGAGATGCCCCGGGGGCGGGGCCGGAACACAGGTGCAGAAGCCCGCACGGGGCCTCAGCAATCTAGCAGCACACAACCACGCTGCACCGCAGGTCGGCAGGCTTCACCAGAGAACCAGCGTCACCCCTCAACTACATGCCAAGGAACAAAAGCTGCACGATCCTACCCAACAATGCAGAAAACGCACGTGGCAAAGCTCCACACGCGGTGGTGGAGGCGGCGTAGCGGGGAGCAGAGAGGCCTTCTCAGCTTGCTGGGCCCCAGCCCTGGGGTCCCGTGTCCTGCCCTCGAGGGCCCACCTGACCGTGGGTCCCGCCCCAGGGTGACTGGGGCGCGCTGAGGGCACAGCTCATGCGACAGCCGGCAGTGCAGTGTGGCCTCCGGCAGGGACAGCTGGCCTGTCCAGCCCACCCCGCCGACTCCAGGGAGCGCAGGCCCCGCAGTGCCCAAGGCGAAGCCAGAGCGCCCAGGCGGCCCGGACGGGCAGGGGACCACCCTGATGGCCATTTTCTGGGAAGCGCTTGGTCAGAAGTAGTGTGGGGACCCCCGCCCCCAACTCCACGCAGCTCCTGCCCACCTGCTGCCCCACCTGCTGCCCGTGAGGAGCGCGCATGAGCCCAGGGAACGCCGACTTCCCCTGCACGTGTGCACGCGGCCTGGCCTTTCCGTCTGAGTCCTGGGCTGCACCTGCCCACCCAGCCCGCCCACCCGCGACGGTGCAGCCGCCTCCCCGAGCCCGCAGGATACGGCCCAGTGTCCATGGCCTGGCGGAGGCCCAGGCTGGGGACAGGGCTCACCACGGGAGGGTTCAGCTGCTGCACCCTGGGCACCACCGTGGGCCCCGTGGGCCTGATCACTTCACAGCAGAGCCTTGGACGCAGCAGCTGGACGCCAGGGGTGGGTGGATGCCACCGTCCTGCCCCTTCCCGGCCCCACAGCACCCAGGATGGCTCCCGTGCGTCCCCAGCACTTCAGCCTCCAACACAAAGGCAGCTCTGTGGGGCGAAGGCCCAGGCCCCAGACACCAGCCGCGGGTGCTTCCAGAGGCGGCGGCTCCAGGCTGCCGGAGGTCGCAGGTGGGAGTGAGCGCATCGGCCCGTGGCTGCCCGGCGGCGGCTGCCTTCGCCCCCTGGACTCCTGGACGGTGGTAAAGCAGCCGCTCTGCTTCCCGGATCCCGCCTGGGCTGAGGTCACTCTGGGGCATCTGTCCCTCCCCGGGCGGTGGGGTGAGGGGACACGAGGTGACGAGGCCGTGAGCTCGCGCAGGCCCGGATGGAGCGCCCCCTCCACACGGGCGGCTGGCGGGCTCGAGATCAAACCTCAGCCCAGCCCCTGACGTGCCAGGGTCCTGGGGCTGGCTCGCCCATCTGCAGGTTTCTCGGGAGTCCCGCAGCGGCCCCTCCTCCCCAGCCCCGGCCGCTCGCTAGTCTGGGGCGGGGGGCCTGGCAGCGCCCCAAGTTACCTGTTTGGCAGGGAAGGTCCGGGCACACGATCTGAGGGTCTAGGAGCAAGGAGGGGGCCCAGTCAGTGTCCGCGGGCCAGGACGGGGGCTGGACCACCACCCTCCAGCCACCCGTCCCCCGGCCTGGCATGGACACGGTGGGGCACGGCGGGGCAGACGGCCGCTCACCTGGGCACAGGACGTCCTCCATGTCGTCGATGAACTTCTCGGCCACCAGATCAGAGAAAAGGGTCATGTTCCGCACCTGCTGCGGCTTGTCGCAGGCGATGGAGTAGAGGTTCTCGCTCTCGTGCCTCTCGTGGAACATGTCGCCGATGCCGATGGCCGTCACCGTGACGTCGTGGTTGCACAGCGCCCGCAGGTTGAGGTCGTCGTCCCGGGGGTCGTGGCGGCCGTCCGTGATGACCACCGCGAACACGCGGGTCTTCTGGCGCCGGCTCTCCTTGATGAGCTGGTTGTAGGCGAACTTGAGGGCCGAGGGCGTCCAGGTGCCGCCGGCGATCCACTCCAGGTTCTTGACGGCCTCCTTGAAGCTGGACAGCGAGTCGATGCGCTCGTCGTCCAGCTGGATGGCCTCGAAGGTGCCCTCGTGGCTGTACTGCACCACGCCCACACGGGTCCCTGTGGCCGGCAGGACGTCAGGGTGCTGGCCGCCGCCCTGCCCCCCGCCACCCGGTGCGCCCACTCCCGGGGGCCGCGGCCACTCTGGGCAAAGCCGAGACCCGGCCCTCGAGTATCCGCGGTGCGCCACCCCTCGTGACCGGCCCCCGGGCACCTGTCCTCCCCGCCCGCGCCCGGGACCCCCGACGCCCCCGCCCCGCCCCGGGGGGCAGCTGACCGGTCTCTGACTTGGGGTCCTTGGCGATGGCCCCCAGCCTGTTGACCACGTTGATGACGAAGTTCTTCTCCAGCGTGAAGTTGGTGTAGCCGATGCTCTCGGAGCTGTCGATGACGAACACCACGTCCAGGGCGCCACACCGCTTCTCGCAGTCTGCGGGCCGGGGGCGCGGTCAGGGGGGCGCTGACCCCGGGCCTTGGGAGACACACCCGGGCACGCGGCGGGAAAGGGGACCCCAAGGGGCGGGCGCGACCCTGACCGCTGACCCTGGGCCCCGGACGCAAGTGGGGGCCGGGACTCACCGCAGCACCCGCACGTCTCCCTCACGTAGGTCATGACGTCACATTCCTGCAACACAGGGGGGTCGGTCCCGGGCCGAGGCGGCCGCACCCTCTGAGCCCCCTGCCGCCCCGCCTCCCCAGTTTAAGAGCAGGGAGCGCACGATGCCATCCCCACCCGACACTCACCGTGAGGCCGGGGTCTCCCGGGGGACCGGGCTCTCCCTGGAGGACGGAGGGCGACAGTGAGAGGAGGCCCCTGTCTGGGCCGGGGCTGGATGCCCCCACCCCGCTGCAGGGACCCCGCGGTTCCAGCCTGAGGCTCGGGGTGCATGCTGGCCCGAGGGCTGGAGCCACCACAGCTGACCTACCTCGGGTCCTGGGGATCCTCTTGGGCCGCGAGGGCCGGGCTCGCCAGGGGGACCGGGATCTGCCTGAGGAGGGAGGAGGGCGGGTGGGCGGCGGCCTCCACCCTGGGCCCCCGCAGCACCCCCCACCCTCCCAGCCCCGGGTACTCACAGGCTCGCCCTTCTCGCCCTTCCTCCCGGGATCTCCTTTGGCACCAAAGTCACCTCTGCCTCCCTGAGCACAGGACACGGGTCAGCCCCGAGGTGGGCAGCGCGGCATGTCCCCACCCCCAGCCGGACCCCCAGGGCGTCTGCCAGGGGCACCGCCGGGCTTTCGTCAGACGTGGGGTCGGGGGCCGGGGGGTTAGCAGCTGCGTCACAGCGTTTCAGGACAGGCGCGGTTCTCCGTTTGGGAGACGCCGGCACGAGGCAGCGGGGAAGTCGGGGTGAGGCGGGGGGCGTGTGGCTGCCCGGGGGGTGTGGGTGCGGGTCGGGTCGGTCGGG
The DNA here is from genome assembly GCF_053574225.1 of Canis aureus. NCBI lineage: Eukaryota > Metazoa > Chordata > Mammalia > Carnivora > Canidae > Canis > Canis aureus. The sequence goes on along the minus strand of NC_135640.1, from coordinate 43,663,871 downwards.
TGCAGGTCAGGTGGGCATCAGGTCAGGTGCGGGTATTGGTCAGGTGCAGGTGCAGGTGCGGGTCGGGTCGGGGGCGGCCGGTGCACACGTACCTCGGGGCCAGGAGGGCCAGGCTCGCCTTTCTCTCCCTGCGGAGAAGCACAGCTGTCACTCTGCACACCCCGACCCCTGCCCTGGGGCGGGAGGCTGGCTGTCCTGGGGGACCGGGGTTTCTGGAAGCCCCTCCTGCCCCCTCAGGGGGTCTGTTAGCTCAGCTGCATGAGCGCCGTGCCCCAGACGCACCCTACGACCCGCGTGGTGTCCGGGGGTCTCTGCACCAGACAAGGACGCCCCCTCGCCCTCGCCTTGTCCCCAGGAGGGAGGCCCTCACAGGAACTGGTGGGAGTCCCCGGGCCCCCCAGGCCCCCACCCCTGCTGGGACTTACGGGTGTTCCTCGGGGTCCCGGGTAGCTGAATCCAGGCCTGCCGGGGTCTCCCTGTGGATGGGGGGGCTGGTCAGGAGGGTCCAGTGGGAGAGGAGAGGCTGAGCTGGCTGGGCTGAGGACGGGCGCCCACGGGGCTGGGCTGTGGGTTGGGGGGGCCATGCGACCCCGAGGGAGAGAACAGGCGGGGCTGCCCAACCCCTCACGACCCCACTCCAAGGAAGGGGCCTGGCACACGGCCGGCAGCCCCCCGAGAGCTGAGAGGGGCTCAGGCCCCCAAGGCCGGTCTGGACCCTGAGGGTAGGGACGAACCTTGGGACCAGGCTGTCCTGACTCTCCACGGGGACCGGCGTCACCGGGGTCTCCCCGAGATCCCTGAGGGCAGAGAGAAAGTGGGGTCGGCACCCATGGGGGGCGGACCGCGTCCAGCGACACAGCCTCCACGCTGCTGCCCTGTGCACCAGGCAGCCCCAGCTTCCTGGCCCGGCTCCCCGCTCCCGGACTCCCCATCCTGGCCCCCACCCCACCCCTGCTCCTGCTCCTGCCTGCACAGCTGGACCCCCCAGGGCAGGGTGACCACGCGAGCTGCCCCCCAACCCCATGCTGCAGCCCGAGCGTGCCACAGGGCGCGTCCTGCGGGCAGGAGGACCCAAGGAGCCCTACGGGGGGCGGGGGGGGCTGGCCCCAGAGCCACCGGGCCCTCCCAGGCGTCCTGCCACTGACCTTCTTCCCCGGCTCCCCGAGAGCCCCCTGGGGGCCCCTGGGTCCTGGCAAGCCTCGGTCTCCCTGGAAGGAAAGGAGACCCCGCTGTGATCACTGCAGGTTGGGTGGGGCCGGGCCCCTGCTGTCCCCCAGGACGTCCAGGGAGGGGGGGGCAGGCCCCAGGCTCCCCTCCAGCCAGGAGCTGGGGGCCTCACTCACCTTGGCTCCTTTGTTCCCCACCTCTCCAGCCAGACCCCGGGGACCCTCCGGGCCAGGGTCTCCCTGTGAGAAGAGGCCAAGTCAGTCTCGGGCAGGTGGAGGGGCGGGGAGGGGGGCCCGATTATGGAGGAGGCGCCGGAGCACAGCCCTGCTCACTCGGTCACACGCACCAGGGACGGCACCGCCACCCACGTCCCAGAGGAGGAAGCCCCTCCTGCCAGGCCTCCCCCCACACCTTGTGTGGTCCTGCCACCTGGACATCCTGAGCGAGGGGCGGAGGGAGAAGCGGGCTGCCGGGTGAGCGGGGAGCCCGATGTGGGACTCGATCCCAGGACCCCAGGGTCACGGCCTGAGCCGAGGGCAGACCCCGCACCGACTGAGCCCCCGGGCGCCCCGGGGTCACTTCTGTTTTCCAGGGTGGCCCAGGAGGGGGTCGCTGGTTTTCCTGGGTCCCAGGGCCCTATCAACACGGTGGGGAGACCTGTGCGGAGGCAGACGCGGTGGACACTGCCCCTCACTCACCTTCTCACCCTTGGGGCCGTTGACGCCCGGGCTGCCCTTGGCTCCTGGGTCCCCCCTGCGCCCCTGCGGGGAACAGTGTGTGTCAGGGGGCCCTGGTGGTGGCGCTGCGTGGGGCCCACGCTCTGCTCTCGTCACCCCGACCTGGGCTCTGGGGGCGAGTCATTTTGCAGCCAAGGATTTGGAAACGCGGGGCTCGTGGTCAGGGTGTGAGACGGGGCCAGTGGGGGGGTGCAGCCGACGTGACCGGGCCCAGCCTGGACCCGCGATCAGCATGGTCACCCCGCTCACTTCCGGGCCGGCCAGGCCTGGGGCGGGGCCCCGCTCTGTGAGATCCGGAGGGACACGGGCCTGCAGGCAGGGGTGCCAGGTGGGACCCGCAGAGGGTGAGCCTGAGGGCACGTCCGGCCCACGGGGTGTCCTGCTGGGAGGGCGACGTGGGGCACGAGGCCGGTCGCCAGGCAGGGGTGCAGCCAGTGGGGGCCTGCCCCACCCGCACCTGTTCCGTGGCCCATCCCAAGTGTCCGCAAGGGGGGACAACACGGCCCACGGGGAACGGCCGGCGGGCGCTGGGCTCCAAGAGGCCCAGACGGGGTGAGAGCGGGAGGGCGGGTAGGCGGGGCAGAGCCCACGGGGGCAGAGCAGGGACTCACTGGCTCGCCTTTGGGTCCTCGGGGCCCAGGTCCCCCCTTGGCTCCTTTCACGCCAGGGCTTCCTGGGGACCCGTTGTTGCCTTGATACCCCTGCGGAGAGGATACGCGTCAGCCACAGCGGGAGGGGCCCCGCGGAGCGCCCTGGGCCCGGAGCCCCACTGTCAGCACGGGGAGGGCGGGCCGGCAGGCAGGGCGCGGGCGGCTGGGGGGCGGCTGGGGGGGCGGGGACCCGCCGGGGGCACCTGCCTTGCTTCCTTTGGCCCCGCTGTCTCCTGGGGGGCCCCTGCGTCCCGGGCGGCCGGCATCTCCCTGGAAAAGTGGAGAAATCAGCCTCACACCGTCTGCTGCGGGCCTCGGGACCCCCATGGCTGCGCGGGTGAGAGACGCAGCCCCGGAGGCCCAGGAGGACGGGGCTGGGCCTCGGGCAGCTCCTGCAGTGTGAGCGCCCCCCCAACCCCCTGCTCCTGCAGCCCCTCAGGCGGCACTGCTGACCCTCCTGCTCCTGTGTCCGTCTGCAGGGACCGGCCCTCTGCGGGCTCCTAGGACCGGCGGCCCCCGCGCCCCCACCCCCAGGCCCGGCAGGCAGGAGAGCCACCAGGCTGCCCTCGAGGCCACGGCACGGGCGGGCGGCCTACCTTGGTGCCCTGGTCCCCTTGCTCCCCGGGGCTGCCGGCTTCCCCTGCGTATCCGTCGGGTCCCTGCAAGACGGGGTACGGGGCTGTCCTGGGCTCCTGTCCCCATACTGTGCGCCCCGCCCGGGGCTCAGGGCTGGAAGCCCGTCCGGGGAGCACCGCCCCCTCACCCAGAAGCCCCCGAGACTACCTCTCATCGTGTGCCCACGACTCTGGCTGAGCCCCGGGGAGGTGGTCGGGGCAGGAGGCGGCTGAAGGCAAGGTGCACGCCGAGGGACTCCCGGCTCCCTCGCTGCCCCCACCCGCCGCCCCCGCCCCGCGTCTCCCAGAGCCAGGGCTAGAACCCCAGGAGGGACACAGCTGCGCTTACCCGGCTCCCGGGGTCGCCCTTGCAGCCAGGAGGCCCGATGCGCCCCAGCTTGCCCTGAGGGGGGACAGGGTGGGTCAGGCGGTGACAGGTGAACGGCGGGCCAGTGCCCCCCGCCACCCCCAGCGGGCACACGGCTGTGCCTCCAGTGGCTCAACCATAGAGTGGCGTCCACGGGGTGGCCGCAGGCCCCTGGATGTGGCTGGACGTGTGTGTGGCCCGCACGCAGGCCAGAGCCGGGCTTCCGGAGCCCAGCGGGACCAGCGGCCGGTCCTCAGACACAAACGTGCGCGCTGGCTCTCAGGACGCTGCTCCTTCGCTGCGGAAGCGGCCCAGGCAAGGACCCGAGGGCTCGGGGAGGCTCTGCTCACTCCCAGACCTCAGAAGGGGGACGCGCCCCGGCCCGAGGAGGGGGCCCCAGACGCACTCTACCTTCTGTCCGTCGGTCCCGTTCTTGCCGGCCAGGCCTGAGGCCCCCTGGAGGGACAGGTCAGCGGTCAGCGCTTGGAGCAGCGGGAAGGGGGGTGCCCGCCTGCCCACCTGCCCGCCCACCTGCCCGGCCCCCATGGCCCCCACGGCCCCCACGGCCCCCATGACCGCCGCGGCCCGCTTACCTTCCGCCCGTCGGCTCCAAATTCACCCTGTGCAGGAGGGAAACGAGGCGGGTTAGCTCGGTGGCCCCCGGACGCTGCTGCCTCGGGCCCCAGGTCTGCCCTCGACCCCAGAGAGGGCCGCCCCCACCCCCCGCCCGCAGGACGCTGGGGACTGAGCCCCAATCAGGGCCGCAGGCTCGCCGACGGACGCTGCTGGGGGCTGGCGCCGAGCTGGAGCGGTGGCCAAGGGGGGGGTCTCACCTTCTCTCCTTTGAAGCCAGGAACACCCTGAGGTAGGAAGCAAGAGCGGCGGTACCGTGGTTACTCTGGGGACGGCCAGGGCGGGGGGGCAGCCTCTGGGGACACCCAACCAGGACTCGGTGGGGGGGGCTCGGTTCAGGGACAGAATTCCAGATATTGGGATTCTTGCGTTGGGGCGAGGGCAGGCAGGGACCTCCCGACCTGTGGGGCAGCCCCCACTGGCCCAGGCCGCCCTGGGCTGGTCCCCCCACCGCAGCCCCGGGGACGGGGGGCCAGCAACTTGCCTTGGGTCCTGGGAAGCCAATGGGGCCTTCGATGCCGGGATCTCCCTGTGGACGAAGAACAAACAGCGGCGGCTGAACTCCAGTCCTGGAGAATCGGAGCCGGCGGGGCCGGGGTGCAGAGGACACTCACCTGGCGACCCTTCTGCCCGGGTTCTCCTGGCTCGCCCATGTTGCCCTTGGCGCCCTAAAAGTAGATGATGGACAAAGGGGTGAACGAAGGCAGGAGGAGGCGAGCAGACCACGGAGCCGGCAGGTGGGCAGATGCTTCTGAACTGCCGTGTCCTGCTCTGGGGCTCCTCAGTGTCCCCTTGGACGCCCACCGTGGTCCCCCCGCCCCCCGGAGGCCCAGGGCACATCCACGCCTGGGCTGGGGCGGGTGGCAGGGCCAGCAGGACGGGGCGGGCGGCCGAGCACCTGTCCTGCTCCTGGCGGCCGCACGTGGGCCACATTGAGGAGGGAACCGGGGAGCTCCGGAGGGACACCCCGCCCACGGTGCAGCTCCCCGGCCTCCTCCGCTGGGGCCGACAGCACCACGGGCACTTCTGAGGCCCTGGCACAGAACTTCGTAAGGAAGTTGGAAGCCACGTATTTAATAAGCCACGGAAGTCGGTGATTTCCTCAGTCAGCAGCCCCATCACCAGCAGAACCGCTTCACGTTTCATGTCCTGCTCGAGCTCCCTCACCTTATGACCAGGACATTCCCACGGCAAATCTTAACTAAAAAAGTGTTTCCACTTTCCTCAAAAAACGCCATTTTTAACTGGAAGGAGCTACACAAGACTTTCAGGTCTCCGGGGTCGAGGGTTGACGGCGCTCCCGGCCCCACGTGCGGAGCCGAGGGGGGCGGCTTACCTTCTGTCCGCGGTAGCCCTTGGGGCCGGGGGGCCCGGGGATCTCCAGACAGCTCACCTTGTAGCACTGAAACGAGAAGCAAGAGGTGCTGAGCAAGGTCGGCGCCCAGAGCCGGGGGGGGCGGTGGGGGCAGCCCTGGGCGGCCGACGGGAGCAGGGGCCGCAGGGACGAGCCGACGGGGGAGGTGCCCAGGAGCCCCCGGAGCCCGCAGACACCCTGGCCACGTCTGGGAGAACCAAGGTCCAACAGCGATTGCAGGAGGGATGGAACCCGCCTGTCCGGGCACCACCTGTGCGTGGGATTCCCACCCCGTGTCCGTGGGTGGCGGTGCTAGGGGAGGGCGCTGCTGGAGGGGCCCCTGGGTGGGGAGTGCGGGCTCCTGGCTGTGAGCTGGGGGTGTGTGTATGGAGACGGGAGACGTCAGGAGACACATGGGGACGAGGACGTTGAGGGAGGCGGGGATGTCAGGGGATGCAAGGGGATGGGAGGATGTCGGGAGGACGCACAGGGATGGGGATGGAGGATGTCAGGGGATGCACGGGGACGTGGGGATGTCGGGGGATGTACGAGGTCAGGGATGGGGGAATGTTGGGGGACATATGGGGACGGGGAACGTCAGGGGATGTATGGGGATGTGGGGATGTTGGGGGATGTATGGGGTCAGGGATGGGGGATGTTGGGGGACATATGGGGATGGGGGATGTCAGGGGATGTATGGGGATGAGGGGACATTGGGGGATGTATGGGGTCAGGGAGGGGGGATGTTGGGGGACATACAGGGACGGGAGAACGTTGGAGTTGCATGGGGACAAGGATGGGGGACGTTAGGGGATGCACAAGGACATGGGGACGTCCGGGGATGTACAGGGTCGGGGATGGGGGATGTCAGGGGATGCATGGGGATGTGGGGACGTTGGGGGATGTACGGGGTCGGGGATGGGGGATGTTGGGGGATGCGGGGATGGGGGACATTGGGGGATGCGGGGGTATCAGGGGATGCATGGGGATGTGGGAATGTTGGGGGATATACGGGGTCAGGGATGGGGGATGTCAGGGGATGTACGGGGATGTGAGGACGTCGGGGGATGTATGGGGTCAGGGATGGGGGATGTCGGGGGACATATGGGGACGGGGGACATTGGGGGATGCGGGGATGTCAGGGGATGCACGGGGTCAGGGATGGGGGACATCAGGGGATGTACGGGGACGTGGGGATGTCGGGGGATGTACGGGGTTGGGGATGGGGGATGTTGGGGGACATATGGGGATGGGGGACATTGGGGGATGCGGGGATGTCAGGGGATGCACGGGGTCAGGGATGGGGGACATCAGGGGATGTACGGGGACGTGGGGATGTCGGGGGATGTACGGGGTCGGGGATGGGGGATGTTGGGGGACATATGGGGATGGGGGACATCAGTGGATATATGGGGACGTGAGGATGTTGGGGGATGTATGGGATCAGGGATGGGGGATGTTGGGGAACATATGGGGACGGGAGGATGTCAGAGGTTGCATAGGGACAGGGACGGGGGACGTCGGGGGCCCGGGGCTGAAGCTCAGCGGCCCATCCCCCCGGCCTGGGGCTTCGAGGGTGGCCCTAGCGCCGACCCCTGGGGCGCCGCCTGCCTCCGGCCAGCAGCCCCTGGTCCACGCTGAGCGGCCTCAGGCCCCGCGAGCGGAGGGTCTGGCTGCCTGCCCCGGGGGGCGCCGCAGAGGCCCAGGGGCAGCACCGGCCGGGCGGCAGGAACCGGCGACGCCTCTCACCTCTCCGTAGGCTTCATGTTTCTGCAGGAAAGACAAAAAGCAGGCCCTTAGCCGGAGCTGGGGGCTGGGGGCTGGGGGCTGGGGGCGGGCAGTTTGGGCGGCGCCGCGGGAGGGCGCAGAGGGGTAAACTGAGTCCCAGAGCCTCGCGCGGCCCGGCCCGGGGGGCGGGGGGCGCTCACCATGACCTTGATGATGCGGTTGACCGTGTCCTGGTCGATGTCCAGGTCGGGGCGCACCGTGGCGTAGTCGTTGCGGTAGAGCTCCAGGGGCACGCTGGCCATGTCCCGCAGCCCCTGCTCGTTGGGGCTCTGGTTGGGGGCGACGGCGAAGACCCGGATGCCCTCCTCGCGGGCCCGCTCGGCCTGCAGCTTGATGCCCCCGCACGGGCTGCCGGTGACGTGGCCGTCGGTGACCACGACCGCGAAGTGCACGCCGCCCTTGCCCTTGAGCCGCCGGACCTCGTGCGTCATGTTGGCCAGCGCGCAGTCGGTGAAGGTGCCCTTGCGGATGGAGACGATGCTCTCCAGGCTCTTGGTGAAGGAGGCGCGGTCGCTGTCGGGCGGGCTGAACACGCGCACCGCGTCCGAGAAGTGCAGGCCGCCGTAGCGCCAGCTCAGGGCCACCTGGTCCAGGTAGGTCTCGTCCTGCAGCTGGCTGACGAACTGGCGCACGAACTGCTTCATGTGGTACAGCAGGCTGTCGATGGGCGACTGCATGGTGACGCTCTCCGAGGTGTCCAGCACGAAGTACACGTTGATGGGGCAGTCGGCCTTCTCTGCGGGCGGGGCGCGTCACTGGGCGGGCGGGGCGGGCCGGGTGCGGGGCGGGGCTGGGATGCGGGGCGGGGCGGGGATGCGGGGCGGGATACTGGGCGGGACGGGATGCTGGGCGGGGCGGGGATGCTGGGCGGGGCCGGGGTGCGGGGCGGGGCGGGGTGCGGGGCGGGATACTGGGCGGGATACTGGGCGGGATACTGGGCGGGACGGGATGCTGGGCGGGACGGGATGCTGGGCGGGGCGGGGTGCGGGGCGGGACGGGATGCTGGGCGGGGGCGGGGATGCTGGGCGGGGCCGGGGTGCGGGGCGGGGCGGGGTGCGGGGCGGGATACTGGGCGGGATACTGGGCGGGACGGGGCGGGGATGCTGGGCGGGGCCGGGGTGCGGGGCGGGGCGGGGTGCGGGGCGGGATGCTGGGCGGGACGGGCTGCTGGGCGGGGCGGGGTGCGGGGCGGGACGGGATGCTGGGCGGGGCGGGGATGCTGGGCGGGGCCGGGGTGCGGGGCGGGGCTGGGATGCGGGGCGGGATACTGGGCGGGATACTGGGCGGGATACTGGGCGGGACGGGATGCTGGGCGGGACGGGATGCTGGGCGGGGCGGGGTGCGGGGCGGGGCCGGGGTGCGGGGCGGGGCGGGGTGCGGGGCGGGATACTGGGCGGGACGGGATGCTGGGCGGGACGGGATGCTGGGCGGGGCGGGGTGCGGGGCGGGACGGGCTGCTGGGCGGGGCGGGGATGCTGGGCGGGGCCGGGGTGCGGGGCGGGGCGGGGTGCGGGATACTGGGCGGGATACTGGGCGGGATACTGGGCGGGACGGGGCGGGGATGCTGGGCGGGGCGGGATGCTGGGGGCGGAGCTGTGGTGCTGGGCGGGGCCGGGAGTGGGGCGGGGCTGGGATGCCGGGCCGGGGGCAGAGCCGGGATGCTGGGCGGGGTCGGGATGCGGGGCGGGGCGGGCGGGGTGCGAGGCGGGGCTAGGATGCGGGGCGGGATGCTGGGCCGGGCCGGGATGCTGGGCCGGGACGCTGGCCCCGCGCCCGCCCCCCCTCCCCGCGGCCGCAGCCCCGCAGGTACCTGGACAGCTGTTTCTGTCGGAGGTGGGGGGCGCCACGACCTCCTGTTGCTGCGCATGCAGCACCCCCAGGAGCCCCCAGAGCAGGAGGGCGGAGCAGGGGCCTCGGAGCATCCTGGCGGCACCCACGCGCCCCGACGTCCTGCAACACGGAGGAGCCGCCGCTGCACAAGCGCCCTCGCGGGTGTCGCCGCGCCCCTGGGCCCTCCGCCGGGCGGGGGTGACGCGGTGGGGGCGCCCTCGTCCCTCGCCCCTGCGCGGCCAGCCACACCTCGTGGCCCCTGGGGGCTGCGGGCGCTAAGCCGCAGGTGCTTAGGAAGCGGGAACGCCAGGGGTGCGCGTTGGCGACCACAGAGCACGTGGGGGTCGGCGCTCGGCACCATGCCAGCCGCCCCAGGGACACCTGCCCCCGGCGGGGATGCCTCCCCGGGCGGGTCACTGTCCCCGACGTGTCCAGGGGACCGGAGGCTGCCCGCTGCCTGCTGCCCGCCTTGCCTGGGGCCTGGGGGCTCCGGGGACGCGAGGAGGGGAAGGTGGGACTCGGTTCACACACGCGGCGCTGCCTTCCGGGGACCCCAGAGCAGGGCCAGACCCGAGGAACACGCTGCCCCGCCCGCACTCGGCTGCCAGTGGGGGCGCAGGGAGGCTGGGCCCGCAGGCCTGGGGTCGGGGGCCTGAGGAGCCCTGCGGGAAGGCCGAGGCCCGGGGCAGGCCGGTGCACTTTTCCTGGTGATGCCCCTAATGCGTTCGAGAGGAGGTGGATGGAGTCTGGGATGGAATCTGGGGGCGGAATAAGGTTCTATGTCGCCTGAGTTCAGGTGAGGGGAGCTGGTCCTGGCATAATTAGGAGGGGCCAGGCCGGCCCTGCCTCCCCAGCCGAGGTCATGGTCAGGTCAAGAGGCCTTGACTCTGCAGGTAGAGGCTGGGACCTGGCCAGGTGTGACCGTTGCACAGACTAAAGCAAGCCCAGTGGGTGTGCCGGGGAATCCAGGAGGGCTTCCTGCATGAGGTGATGCAGGCAGTCAGACTGAGGGGCTGTCAGAGGAAGGGGAGCTGGGGGTGGGGGGTGTGTGGCTGAGGTAGGGGCTGGGAAGGTGGCGGGAGGGGCCAGCCAGGGGCCCTAGAGAACCTGGAAGCCAAGAGGAAGTCAGGCCACAACAGTCAGAGCAAAGAGGTCCAGAGCCATCGACCACAGGTGACAGCCAATGTGGGTATGTGGGACATCGTTGGGTGGGGCTGGGGGCTGGTGGGGGCTGAGCACTGGGACGTGGGCACAGCTTTGGCCCCCACTGCCCCTCACCCTGCTGCCCCCATGTGGGAGCCGGGAGTCCTGTCCCATCTGCTGTGGTAGGGAGGTGGTTGTGCACTTGCCAGCCCTCCATGCGTATGCACACACACCTCACATCACACGCATGCTCACACACACTCAATTAAAGAGGCCCCCATGATAAGGTGTACTGGTGAGAAATGCTACTCCCAAACGAAATGAAGAATTCTAAAAATAATCTACCCAGGAGGAAAACACACGAGCAGCAACGAAAAATATATTAAAACAAACAAACCCAGAGGGAAGAATCATCTAGGTGTTGTGAGCAGCCTCCAAGGTGGGCCCAATAGCCATGTGTCCTGGTACCCACACTCTTAGGAAATCCTACATGCTCAGCTGTCACTGGCCTGTATGGCCAACAGGTCAGCGTGCAGACGACAGCTCACAGGAGACACCGGGGCTGTTGCTGGCCTTCTCCTGGGCTGCTCCCAGGGAGGAAGCGGCACACAAAGGCACTCAGGCAGCCTTGCTGGGCAGGTGAGCCGAGGTAGAAGCACATCCTCAGCCCAGACAGCAGGTGAGCAAAGCCCCGGCCAATCCCCAGGACTGTGCCTGCACCTCCTAGGGAACCCTGAGCTAGAACCACCCAGCCACACCATTCCTGACTCGAATCAATTATGACATAGCAAATGCTTCTTGTTCTAAATTTCTAAGTTTTGGGGTAATTTATTACATAGCAATAGATAACTAACGTAGGCATCAAACTTTTCCTCCACAATATTGTACACAGAAAACCAATGAGACGGTAACTGGAGACTTCTGCGGGGAAAATAAAATGACCCCAAGATACCTGCCTAGTCAACTTAGCTTTCATGCAAAGGATAAACGTCACAGGTATAAATGGGCTCACCCACATGCCATTCCTAAAAGAATTCTGCAGACAACAGAGAAATGAATAAAGGTAAGAAAAAGAGCAAAGACCCTTGAATAGACTGAAATACAAAAAATGAAGGAAAAAGGAGCCAGAAAGCACAATATCACATGGATCAGTTGACAATATATGTGAATATTTTAAACTCTTCTGTTAAAGACTAATGTTCTCATGCCCCCCGATGTTTATAGCCACATTATCTACAGTAGCCAAACGATGGAAACAGCCCAAGTGTCCACTGACTGATGAATGGATAAAGAAGATGCGGTCTATACACACACATACACTGGAATACTACTCAGCTGTAAAAAGAATGAAATCTCACCTTTTGCAACGACACGGATGGAACCAGAAGATATTATGTTAAGTGAAATTTCAGTCAAAGAAAGACAAGAACTATATGATCTCGCTCATATGTGGAATTTAAGAAATAAAACAAAGGGGTAATAAGAGACAAACCAAAACACAGACTCAATGTAGAGAACACACTGATGGTAACCAGAGGGGAGGTGGGGAGAGGGTAAAGTGGGTGATGAGGGTTAAGGAAGGCATTTGTGATGAGCACCAGGGGGTGTATGGAAGTGCTGAATCACTATATTGCACACCTGAGACTAATATTACACTGCATGTTAACTACACTGGAATTAAAATTTAAAAATGGATAAAGAAGATGTGGCACATATATGTGTGTGTTTATGTGTATACACAACACACACATACACACAACAGAATATTGCTCAGTCATAATGAGATCTTGCCATTTGCAACAACATAGACCTAGAGAATATTAAGCTAAAGACATAAGTCAAAGACAAATACCCTGTGATTTCACTTATATGGGGAATCTAAAACACAGATGAGCAAATAAACAGAAACAAAAACAGACTCATAAATACAGAGAACAAGCTGGTGGCTGCCAGGGTGGAGGTGGTGGGGTGGGCGAAGTAGATAAAGGGGATGAAGAGGCACAAACTTCTAGTGATAAAGTAGATGAGTCACGGGGATGAGAAGTGCAGCCTGGGGAACACAGTCAATAATATTGTAACAGCATTTGTGTGGTGACACACGGTGACTACACTTATGGTGGTCGAGCATAGCTGAATGCACAGAACTGTCGAATCACTCTGCTCTACACCTGAAGTCAATATATTTCAACCATACCATAATAAAAAAAGAAAGAAAAGAGAAATATTCCTAAATTGGATCAAAAAACAAAACCCATCTGGATGAGGTTTGTGAGAGTCACACTACATAGGCTGTCACTGACAGTACAAAGAAAACCAGGGAAGGGCGAGACAGAGAGGACCGTGATGAGGGAGCGTGAGGACCCATCGAAGTGGGACAGAGGGCGAGAGATGCTGCCAAGGGCGAGATAAAGGCTACAGTCTAGTTAGGAGTCTTTATGTATTGGGTTTCGTAACAAAAGTGTATAAAGCAAAAGTGGTGAAAAATTGAAGAAAAACTGACAAATTGCAATCATAATAGAAGACTTTAACTCACCTTTGAAACTTGTGGACAGATCACGTAAGTAACAAAAAAGAGGATGTGAATGTCATGTTTTATAGAACTTTGATAGTAACAAGTAGGGAATATGCATTTTCTAAATATTTGGATTTGGATAATGTGCATTAGTAAGACAGAAAAAAAATACCTAGAAGTTTTTTTTTTTTTTAAAGGATGCATTCCCTTTTTAGATTTTTTTAAAAAAATTTATGACAGACACACACACACACAGAGGCAGAGACACGAGCAGAGGGAGAAGGAGGATCCATGCAGGGAGCCCGACATGGGACTCGATCCCGGGTCTCCAGGTTCACACCCCGAGCCGAAGGTGGTGCTAAACCGCTGGGCCACCGGGGCTGCCCAAAAATACCTAGAAGTAAAACAAAACAAAACCAAACCCCATCTTTCTTTTGTTAAAACTATATAAGAATTAGTGAGAAAACACAACGTTATGCATAAAAACAAATATGAGAAGACCAAAGCTATAATTAGAGGACAATACATAGCCTTAGATGCTTTATGTGGTAAGAGAGGAAACCAGCATAACAAACTAGGCACATAGTTGAAAAGCTAGGGACAGAAATAAATTAACAAAATGAATCTCAGGAAAATAAGAGAAAGAAAAGAATAAGAAATAAACCAATTGATTAAAAAAAACACAACAGTAGAGTTATAAATATATCTAAGAGCTGGTTCTTTGAAAAGGCCAATAAAGTAGAAAAATCTAATCAAAAATAAAAGTGATGAAGCATAAATATAGTAATACACAAATTTAGGAATGAGCAAGGTGACAGAATGATAGGTGAAAAAGGTTTTTAAGAGCACGGCAAGTGCAGCTCTAAGCTAATGAATGTGAAAGACCACGTTCTGGGAACGTCTTGAGAAGAGGTGAGGAATGGACTGGACTCTGCCCTGCAGGGCTGGAAACACCGGCAGGAGGTTACGCCCCGAGGCTCTGGCCCACAGGGATTTGGGTGAGTTCTTTTGCAGCTTCAGGGACAAATAGTCTCTGCCAGTTGGCCTGTTTCAAAACACAGAAAGATAAGCTTTTCAATTTATTGTTAAACTTGGAAAAACCTGAGACCGAGACGTGATAAAAGAAATACCTAAAAGGAACTCTGTGGACTAATTTCACTTTTGAATACAGTTGCAAAATTCCTAACAGAGGTTAAAGAATAAAATCCATTAGCATACCAAAGATGACTGCCCCCAAACTGGGTGAAGTCAGTTTAGACACACAATGATGCAACACTACAAAGTACGGTAACAAAAGGCACATTAACATAAAGAGAATCATGTAACTGCTTTAAGGGACCCCTGAAACATCCATTGCTGACGGAAAAAAATTACAAGAAAATATATAGAAAAAGCTATAGATTATCTTCCACCAGCAACAACCAATTAAGAAACTTAATGGACAGAGTATTTACCCTAGCAACGAAGACGACATAAAGCTAAGGAGTAAACTTAAGAATCAAAGAAAGTGCAAGACTTATTAAAAAAATCTCAAAAATTTTCTGGGCAGCCCCGGTGGCGCAGCAGTTTAGGGCCGCCTGCAGCCCGGGGTTTGATCCTGGGGACCCTGGAGTGAGTCCCACGTCGGGCGCCCTGCACGGAGCCTGCTTCTCCCTCTGCCTGTGCCTCTGCCCCTCTCTCTCTGTGTGTCTCTATGAATAAATAAATAAAATCTTTAAAAAAAATTTTTTTTCTAAGGAACACTTTGGAGACACAAACATTATTTCTGCATGAGAAACACGATATTGAAGAATATGAGTTATTTCTAGCTCAGTCTATAATTGAATGTAATTTTGACTAGAATCTCCAAGACAGTTTTGCTTGTACATGTTGACAGAATGACTCAAAGGCAGAATAAATAAGAGTAGCTGAGAAAGACCAGGGATAAGGGGTGATGAGGGAACTTGTGTTTTCAAGGGCAAATGATACCACGAAATCATAGTAACAAGGCCTCTGTGGGTTGTGGTGGGACAGGCCGTCGGGTCCCCCAGAACCGAGGAGGTAAGACGTGGCCCTTCAGAGCAGGGAAGGGGTCCTGGGATGGGGGCTCTCCATGTGGCTGAACAGAGGAGTAATCTCACCTACACCCACATAAATTCCAGAATTCCAAAGGTCTTTGAAATATAGGAAAGATGAAGTGATGAGGAAACATCTACGGTTACTGTGTGTCAGATGCCAGCTACGTCCTGTAAGGCCTACACCACCCAGGGCATTGGTCCTCTTCCAACTCCCACCTCACCCAGGAGGACACTGAGACCCGGCGTAGGTAGCTTGCTCAGGGCACTCAGCTAACAGCCAGGCAGCATGGCTCAGGCCCACACTTTTTTTTTTTTTTTAAGATTTTTTTTATTTATTTGGGAGAGAGAGAGTGAGTGTGTGTGTGAGCACAAGTGGAGGGAGGGGCAAAGGGAGAAGCAGACTCCCCGCTGAGCAGGAAGCCTGATTCGGGGCTCAATCCCAGGACTGTGACCTGAGCCAAAACCAAAAGTCAGACCCTCAACTGACCGTGCCCCCCTGGGTGCCCACCAGCTTCACTTCAACATTAGACACTCTGCTCCTGTACAGGTTCCATCCTCATCTTTTAGTTACTACTGTCACAAAACTACATTTTTATACTTTGTGTGTTCAAAGCATAACCAAATATTATTATTTTTTAAAAAGATTTATTTATTTATTTATGATAGACAGAGAGAGAGAGAGAGAGAGAGAGAGGCAGAGACACAGGAGGAGGGAGAAGCAGGCTCCATGCCAGGAGCCTGACGTGGGACTCGATCCTGGGACTCCAGGATCGCGCCCTGGGCCAAAGGCAGGTGCTAAATGGCTGAGCCACCCAGGGATCCCCCCAAATATTAGTTTTAATGCATTAGTTTCTGTGGAATCACATACCCTTACCATAATAAATTAGCTTTTATGATTGCTCATGTGTTGATCTTGACTGAGACCTTCAGGTTACTGTCTAGCGTCCTTTCATTTCACCCTGCAGGACCCCCTTCAGCACTTCTTGTAGGTCAGGTCTGGTGGTCGGTCACAAACTCCCACAGCTTCTGTTTATCTGGGAGTGTTTTAATTTTACCATTGCTTTTGGTGGGCAGTTTTGCTAGATATACAATTTTGGGGTGATAGGATTTTTCTTTTAGCACTTTGAATACTATCAGGCAAGTCTACCAAGTTTCTGATGAGAAATCTGCTGATAATCTTATTGATGATCCTGTGGATATCATGAATCACATCTTGTTATCTGATTTCAAAACTTTTTCTTTGTCTTGGTTTTTTGATAGTTTGATGATGATGTGTCTCACTGAGTCCCTTTGAATGTATCTACTTGGAGTTCATTGAGCTTCTTGGATCTTATGTTCATGTCTTCATCAAACTGGGAAGTTTTGAGTAATTATTTCTTCAGATACTTTCTCTGTTGCCACCTCTCCCTCTTCTCCCATACGACATGTGGGTCTTTTAGGCTCTTCTCACTTTTCTTTAATCTTTTTTCTATCTGTTCCTCAGGCTCAACAATCTGTATTGTCCTATCTCCAACTTTGCTTGTTGTTTCTTCTTTCTGCACAAATCTGCCTTTGAATTCTTCTAATGAAGACTTCATTTTGGTTATTATATTTTCCAGCTCCATTATTTCTTTTTGAATTCTACCATAGGTTTCTCTTTATTGATATTTCCATTTTATTCAGACATTTTCTTGACTATTTTAATGCTTTCCTTTAATTTTTTGAGCATCTTTAAGATGGTTGTGTTCAGGTCTGTGGCTACTAGGTCCACCATCGGGTCTTCTTTTAGGAAGTTTCTCTTGGTTTAGGGTCTTTTTCCCTCCATTGAATGGCCATACTTTCATTTCTTTGTGCTTTTTGATTCTTTTGTTGAAAACTGGACATTCAGATCTAATAATGTGGTATGTCTGGAAATCAGATTCTTCTTCTCCAGGGCTTGCTGTTTGTTTATTTAGTTATTTTATTGTTGTAGGCTGTCTCTGTGCCAAGGATGAGCCTGAAGTCTAAGTATAAGGTATTCTCAGGTGTTTCCTGAGCATACGACTTCCTCAAACATGTGCAATGCCTGTCAAATTTCCCCTGTATATGCAATTGCATTAGAATGTCCTAGTCTTCAATGTCTGGCTTGAAAGGAAAGGAAAGGAAAGGAAAGGAAAGGAAAGGAAGAAGGAAAAAAGTGAATAGGGAAAAAAGTGCCAACACTTTAAATGTCCTGGAAGTAAATTCAGCTAGAGGAGGAAGGGAAGGACTTGCAGTAATGGGAGAAGGTGAAACATGGGTTCAAGAAAAAAATATCATAGAAAATATTTCCTCTGATCACAATAGGATGATATTAGAAGTCAATAACAGAAGGAAAACCAGAAAATTCACAAAACTGTGGGAATTAAACAACTCACTTTTAAACAACTAGTAGATCAAAGAATAAATCAGAAGGGAAATTTGAAAATACTCAGGAGCCAATAAAAATGAAAACAAAACACACCAGGATGTATGGAAAAGAGTGAAAGCAATGCTTAGGAAGAAATTTGCAACTATACATGTTTTCATATAAAAACAAGAAAGAGGTCAGGGGCTCTAGGGTGGCTCAGTCAGTGGGAGTCTGACACTTGATTTCAGCTCAGGTCATGACCTCAGAGTTGTGAGATAGAGCCCCGAGTTCCCTCCCCCTGCTCATGCACCGGTGCAGGATGCACATTTTCTCTCTCTCTCAAATAAATTTTAATTTTTTTAAATTAAGAAAAAAAACACAACAACAAAGAGGAGCTCAAGTCAATAACCCAACTGCAAAGCTTAAGGAACTGGATGAAGAAGAACAAATGAAACCCAAAGGAGAATGAAGGAAATAATACAGGGTAGAGCAGAGTTACATGAGATAGATGACAGAAAAACAATAGAGAAAACAATGAAACCAAAAACTGGTTTTTCAAAAAGATCAACAATATTGACAAAACTTAGATGAACTAAGAAAAAAAAGAAGACTGAAATCACTAAAATCAGAAATTACCACAGGCACATTACTATTGATTCCACAGAGGAGAGGAAATGGAAAGGATTGTAAGAGAGAACCGTAAACAACTGTACACCAACAAGCTAGATAACCCAGGTGAAAGGGAACAAATTCCTAGAAACACAAAACTTCCAAACCACGAAGGAATAGAAATTCTGAACAGATCTATAATGAGTAAGGAGATTGAATCAGTAACAGAAAATCTTCTGACATAAACAAACAAACAAACAAACAAAAAAACCCCCTAAATCTGATGGCTTTACTTGTGAATTCTACCAAACATTCCAAAAACTAACATCAAAACTTCTCAAACTTTTTAAAACAAGTTGAAGAGAAGGTAATACTCCATTACTTGTTCTATGATGTCAGCATTACCCTGATACCAAAGTCAGACAAAGACACTATAAGAAAAGAAATTACAGACTAATATTTCTATTGAACAATGACACAAAAATCTTCAACAAAATATTAGCAAACAGAATTCAATAGGATAGTAAAAGGATTAAACACCATGAGTAAGTGGCAAAGATGATGCAACATACGAAAATCAATCAATGTAATATAACCCACGTGATCATCTCAATGCAGAAAAATCTTTTGATAAAATTTGACAACCTTTCATAATAAAAACCCAAAACTAGGAATAGAAATAACCCATCACAATATAATAAATATAATTTTCATATATGAAAATTCCACAGCAAACATCATACTCAATGGTGAGAGACTGAAGGTGTTTCTTCTAAGATCAGGAACAAAGCAAAGATGCCTACTTTCACCCCTTTATTCAACACGGTATTGGAAGTCCTAGCCAGAACAATTAGGCAAGAAAAAGACATAAGAGGCACTCAAACATGAAAAGAAGAAGTAAATTATCACTGTTCACAGATGATACTATCTTATATGTAGAAAACCCTAAAGATTCCACAATAGGAGCTGTTAGAGTAAACGAACTGAGCAAAGTAGTAGAATAAAAGTCAACACACAAAAATCCATTGCATTTCTATATACTAACAATGAACAACGCAAAGCAATTCCATTACATCAGCATTAGAAGAGTGAAATATTTAGGAATTACCTTTACCAAGGAGGTAAAAGACTTATTCACTGAAAACTATAAAACCTTTTTGAGAAGAATTAGAGAAGATATAAACAAATGGAAAGATAGTCCATGTTCATGGATTGGAAGACAATATTAGCACGTCAATGCCACTCAGTGTGACTTACATATTTAATTCAATCCCTATGAAAATCCCGAAGACGATTTTTGCCGAAATAGAAAAAGCCATTCTAAAACTCAGAAGGAAGGTCAAGAGACCCCGAGTAGCATAAACAATTCTTAAAGAGAAGACCAAAGCCGGAGGACTCACACTTCCTGATTTCAAAATGTACTGCAGAGCTATAGTAATGAAAATAGTGTGGTACTAGCGTGAAGACAGACATACAGACCAGGGGAATGGAACAGAGCCTAGAAATAAACTCTTGCATATGCATTCAAGTACTTTTCAACAAAGGAGTCATGATCATTCAGTGGCGGAAAGACAGTTTTTTTAAACAAATGATGCAGTGAAAACTGGATATCCACAAGCAGAAGAATGAAGTTGGACCCTTACCTCACACCATACACAAAGATGAACTCAAAGTGGATCCATGATCTAAACGTAAGACCTGGGATCCCTGGGTGGCGCAGCGGTTTGGCGCCTGCCTTTGGCCCAGGGCGCGATCCTGGAGACCCGGGATCGAATCCCACATCAGGCTCCCGGTGCATGGAGCCTGCTTCTCCCTCTGCCTGTGTCTCTGCCTCTCTCTCTCTCTCTCTGTGACTATCATAAATAAATAAAAATTAAAAAAAAAAATTAAACGTAAGACCTAAATATAAAGCCTTTAGAAGAAGGGTAAGGTGAAATATTCACAACATTGCAGAGGACAATGATTTCTTGGACATGACACCAAAAGCACAAGCAACTAAAGAAAAAATGGACAAATTGAACTTTATGATAAACAAAACATCCTGTGTACGAACAGACACTATCCACAGAGTCAAAAGGCAGCCCTACAGAATGGGAGAAGGTCTCTGCAAATGACAGATGTGATCGGGGATTAGAATCCGGGCTATATAGAGAACTGCTGGAACTCAACAACAAAAACTTGGTTCAAAAATGGACAAAGGACTTAAGCGGACCTTTCTCTACAGAAGACATATAAATGGCCAATGGACACCTAAAAAGATGCTCAGCATCACTAATCATTAGAGAAATACTAATAAAAAATTATAAGGATATCACCTAACATTCATTATTAGGATGGCTAATATTTAGAAACTCCAGAAAAGAGCAAGTGTTGGAGGATGTGGAGAATCTGGAAGAGTTGGTGGGAATGTAACATGGTAGGATCTCTGTGGACAACAGTACGGTGGTTCCTCAAAAAATAAGATAAAAATGAAATTACAATATGATCTAGCAATCCCATGTCTGGCTACATACCCCCCTCCCCAATTAAAAGCAGGGTCTCAAAGGGAGATTTGTGCACCCAACTTAATTGTTCACATTAGGGATTTCCACAATAGGTGAAACAGGGAAGAATCCAAGGGTCACTGGCGGATGAATGGAGAACCATAACGTGCACATCCACTCAATGGCATATTACTCAGCCTTAAGGAGAAAGGACATTCTGACACCCGCCACAACATGGGTGGGCCTTGAGGACATTATGCTCAGTGAAATATGCCAGTGACAAAAGGACAAATGCTGTATGATTCTAGTTATATGAGATACTTAGAATATCTAAAAAACTCATAGGGATAGAAGGTAGAGTGAGGCTGCCGGGACCTGGGGCAGAGGGAATGGGGAGTTAGGGTGTAACGGGTATAGAGTTTCAGTTTTTCAAGATGAAAGGCATTTCCGAGATGAATGGAGGTAACAGTAGCACAACAATATGAATGTGCCCAATACCACTAAACTCTACACTTACAAATGGTTAACATAATAAATTTTACATTATGTGTATTTTACCACAATTTTTAAAAACCGGGAAAAAAAAGTTCTTACAGGTTGGGTACGACTGAGCACTTATTAGGAACACGGGGGAGATCATAACCAGGCAAATGGTCAGTAACCAAAACCCACTGATGCACAAAGACCGGGGACGTGCAGATAGGCCAGCAGCACCTCACCCCTCATCTGTGACACGGGCACATGAGGAAGAACACGCGGGACCGAACAGCAGTACTGCCCGCTGTGCAGGACGCCAGCGCCTTCTGACCGCCAGGCAGGGAGGCCGTGGCCTCTCCCGAGCTTCTGACCCAGAGTCCGCTCTCCCAGCACCAGGGGCCCCTCGCAGCTCGATCCTACCCCCACTTGCTTATTTCAGCATTGCGATGGGCCACAGCAAGGCTGACAGGGGTGGGGGTGGCCTCGGTCACCCGGGAGGGTGTGCAGATAGTCTGTGCAGAGTGCTGCTTTATGATATGGCCATGCCAGCACCCGCCCCTGGGTGCCAGCACCTACCCTGGGGCACCTGCACCCGCCCCTGGGTGCCAGCACCCACCCTGGGGCACCTGCACTCGTCCCTGGGGCACCTGCACCCACCCTGGGGCACCTGCACTCATCCCTAGGGCACCTGCACCCACCCTGGGGCACCTGCACTCGTCCCTGGGGCACCTGCACCTGTCCCTGGGGCACCTGCACCTGTCCCTGGAGCACCTGCACTTGTCCCTGGGGCACCTATGCTCATCCCTGGGGCACCAGCACTCATCCCTAGGGCACCTGCACCCGTCCCTGGGGGTGCCAGCACTCATCCCTGGGGTGGGGGGCTGGGTTCCCCAGGTGCTGTTCCCTGAGCAGCATCCCGTGACCCCTGCTTCCTTGCAGGTGTGCCCCACACCAGGGTCTCCCCCATGCCCTGTGGCTTTGCACAAAGTGCGAGAGATGCCAAAGAAGGGAGCTGCTCATCCCAGCCCTGGCCGCCCCTTCTCTGGCCCGGCCCGGCCCAGGGGCTCGGCTGAACGCCCCCCGCTGCCACAGCTCGCAGGAGCCCCGGGCCAGCCCTGCTGGCCTGTGGTGCAGGCACTGCCCCGTGCAGGGGCCGGAGCTCCGCCCGACCAGGTGGCCCAGGGTCCCGGGCCCCACCGTCCCTGCACGTTGCCTTCCCTGTGGCCTCCCAACGACACGCCCGACCGTGGCCCCAGCCCTGCTGCAGGCTTCGCGGCCTCCTAGCAGCGGGTGGCAGCCTCATGGTGGCGGAAGGGCCCAGCGCCCATCAAGTCCTGAGTCCTGCTGAGGGGACACGCCTGGCCCTTGTGCCCACCCGCCCCGGCATGGCCTGGGAGATGGCGGTCACCGAGGCTGGGGGCTCAGCCACTGCCGGGCCCTGCCCTCCTGCCTCGGGGTGACGAGGCTGGGAATACACCCCAAAGGCCTTTTTTGTTGCCGTTAAACAAACGTAAGATCATCTCTGGGCCCAAACTCCTTTCCTGGCAGAAAAATATGCCCACTGTGTGGTGCGCAGCTTCCCCGGCCTGGGTGACAGACTGCAAGTGGAGCCCCTCTCCTGGGCCCGGGGCGTCCCCGTGGGCGCGGCGGGATGGGCCACGTCGGGCCCGGCGGCTGTTTCTGCGCTGTCGTCAGCCTCAGCGCTCAGCTGTCCAGGGGGAGCCCCCACCCCAGGGCCCCAGGGTGCTGCCGAGCTGAGCGAGGAGTCCCGCCAGGGTGGGTGGCCGAGCCGGGAGGCATCACAGGCTGCCTCGGCCTGGGCTCCTGCTTCACTGCAGGGTCCTGCTGCCCCCTCCTTGTCTCCCCGTGGCTGGGAGGGGGGGAGGGATGCCCAGGAGGCACGTGCGGCCTCAGAGGGGTGGGGTGCGGCCCTGCTGTTCCCGGGGTGGGGTGGGGGGTGACCGGGAGAGCTCGCTCCGGCCACGGGTGCCCCTTCCAGGAGAACAGCCTCTCTGTGGCCCGAGGGAGGGCCGGTGCCCCTGACACCCTGGGCCCAGCTCCACGGGAAAGCGCTGGGCCTGCCTGCGGGGTGGGTGACCCTGCTCCCCGCCCCCCGAGTGTGGCCTCTGGCTCAGAGCCCCCCCAGGAGCCGGCGGGGTCCCTTGCACATACTGAGCCCCTGGGGTATTTGCTGACCACCGGCCTTGGCCATGGCTGGGTCTCCCCAGCTGTCCCAGCCAGTGCCCCACGGCTGTAGGGTCTGAGCCCCAAGCCCAGGGTTATAGGGAGGACACCCCCCCTCCAGAAGGGGCCACAAAGGGAGCAGCGACAGTGAACTTGGCCCTGGAGGCCCCTGAGGACTGCCCATGAGGAGCTGGGACAGAGGCCCTGGACCTGCCCCCCGTGGGGCCCTTGCTGACCGGGGGTAGGGGGTCCCAGCTCTGGGGGGATCCCAGTTCCGGGGTGAGTCCCAGCTCTGGCGGGGGTCCCAGCTTCACGGGGGGGGGGGGTGGTGTCCCAGTTCCGGGGGGGAGGTCCCAGCTCCACGGGGGGTTTCCCAGCTCCAGGGCAAGGGGTCCCAGCTCCGCGGAGGTCTCAGCTCCAGGGGGGAGTCCCAGCTCAGGGGGGGGGGGGGGGGAGGTCCCAGCTCCGGGGGGATGTCCCAGCCCCGGGGGGGGGGGGGGTCCCAGCTCTGGGAGGTCCCAGCTCCAGGGGAGGGGGTCGCAGCTCTGGGAGGTCCCAGCTCCAGGGGGGAGTCCCAGCTCCCGGGGTGGGGTCCCAGCTCCGGGGCGGGGGTCGCAGCTCTGGGAGGTCCCAGCTCCGGGGGAGTGGGGTCCCAGCTCCGGGGATATCCCAGCTCCGGGGGGTGTCCCAGCTCCGGGGTGGGTCCCAGCTCGGGGAGGTCCCAGCTCCGGGGGGGTCCCAGCTCGGGGAGGTCCCAGCTCCGGGGGGGTCCCAGCTCGGGGGATATCCCAGCTCCGGGGGGGTCCCAGCTCCGGGGGGAGGAGGTCCCTGCTCGGGGGTCGGGGCGGGCGGCGAGCGCTTACCTGACCTCGGAGCGGCCGGTGGGCTCCGCGGAGCTCGGAGCTGGGTCGAGCGCTGGGCGGAGGGAGGGGCCGCGGGGCCGCCCACTTTATACCTCCCGCCCGGCCGCGCCCCGACGGCCCCGGCTCTGCGGACGGCGGGAGGCGCTGCGGCCCCGCGGATGGCGCGGAGGGGCGGGGGCGGCGGGAGCCCGGGAATGCAGGGGGGAGGGGGAGGGAGGGGGAGGGAGGGGGAGGGAGGGGGAGGGGCGGCGCGGGGCCGGGGCGGGGGTGCGATGCCGCGTCCCCTCGGGTGTCACCGCCCAGCGGGTCCCCCCTGGACCGCACCCGCCGCCCCACCTGGGATCCCGCGCCCCCCGCACCCCCCTCCCCGCCGCCCCTGCTCCTGCCCCTGCTCCGTCCCCAGGGCCCGGGCCTAGGTGCGGAACCCTGCCCTGCACCCGGACAGCCCCGCGGTGCCGGGACTCCCCCTGCGCCCCCCTGTGTCCCCTGCGCCCCCTGTGCCCCCTCTGCGCCCCCCTGTGCCCCCAGCACCCCCCAGCACCCCCCTGCGCCCCCACAACATCCCCCTGTGCCCCCTCAGTGACCCCAGCGCCCCCCCTGCGCCCCCCCAGCACCCCCCAGCGCCCCTGGCTCCATCCTGCTCTGCGATGCTCCCACCACCCTGGGCAGACTGTCCCCCGAGGCTGAGGGGCAGGCTGGGAGAGGGCGGGGGCAACAGGCCCAGCCTGGGGTGGTGTGGGGCCAGGGGTGCAGGGAGGTGCCCCTCTTGGCAGGGACTCCACAGGTGGGCCTGGGGCTGGCCCTGAGGCCACTGCAGGGCCCCTGTCTGAGCAGGAGTTGGGGGTGGGGGGCCCAGGGTCAGGCGGGGCTGGGCAGGGGTCCCAGGGCTCTGGGACAGCAGGGAGGTGCAGCCCCCTTATGAGGAGCAGTTCTGTGAGTCTCTGACTTAGTGCCCCCCGCAGGCCCCCCAGGAGAGAGTTCCCAAGCCTGTTGGTCACCCGGGTGCCCCCGTGCTGCCCTCCCTGCCCGCAGGCCGGCTGGTCTTCCCACTTCCCGTCTGTACCCTCACTGAGCACCCAGGGCCCACCACCAGCCAGGCTATGAGGCAGCTGGGGGTGGGGGTCTAGGGGGGCATCTTTGTGTTTCAGGGAGCCCAGTCATGGACCCCGGCTGTTCCAGGAGGGACAGGCCACCCCTGCTCCGGTGTCCCGAGGGCCTGCAAGTAGTGCCCTGGCCCCAGCAAGTGGCCGCCCAGCTGCCCCTGGGTCCCAGAGCCCCCTCCGTGCCCCCACTGCCGTCCACCCCCCGCCCCGGGCAGTACTGCCCACTCCTTTCTTCCCCCACGGTGCCCTTCCGTGTGCAGTGGGTCCCCCGAGCCAAGGACACAGAGGAGGGTGTGCGTGCGTGTCCGTGTGCACTCGATGCCGCAGCGAGTATGGACTCTTCCCCCGGAGACCTGCCAGGTCGACAGGCGACTGGATTCAGACCCAGAGTGTCACCAGGGCCTCCCCGTTGGAGGGGGCTCTACGAGGCCGGGTAATAAAAGGGATCGGCTGAAGCGTTGGTGACAGGGGCGCCCTAGACCACCCAGTGCCCGTTTCCCTGGCCCCCAGGTGCTGTCCTAACTCCTGTGCTTGGCCATTGGAGTGCCCAGGTTCCGGCCTGCGTGGGTGTGGGCGTGGTGGGGGGGAGCCCAGGGGGCTGTGACGCTGCCCCCTCCGCGGCCCAGATGGCCACACACCATACTGCCTCCCTGAAGCTTGAGGCCTGGAGGATGCGGGGCGGGGGCGCCCAGAGACCCGAGAGCCCAGGCCCTGGAGGGTGTGCAGAGCGCTGGGGCTCCTCCTCTGCTGCCGGCACCTGGGATTCTGGTTACCGCAGGGTAGTGGGGCCTGGGCCCCCCGGCAGGACACCACGCGGACGGCGGGGTGGGCCGAGGCTCGTGTGCTGGACGCCTGGCCGCACGTGCACCCGGGAGCGGGAGCCGAGCCCTGCGAGAGCCCAGACTCCGTGCTCCGGGGAAGCTCTTGGGGACCTGGTGGTCAAGGGCGTGCGGGGAAAGTCCCCTGGGGTTGACTGGACGGCAGATGGCCGCAGGTTGTATCCCCTACGCAGGCCTGGTAGGACTTTGGGGTTCTGACGGCAATTCCACGCTTAGAAGTACTGCTCTGTCCCCCTCTGTCTATGCAGCAGGCCCAAGCTGGGTGCAGGCAGCCCTGCTGGGACCAAGAGGTTCTGGAAGTTTCCGTGAGGGAAAAGGCACCCTGTGGAGGGCCCTTCGGGCCTGGCTGGGACACTGCCTCGTTCTGTGCAGGGTCCGTCCCCGTTCGCCGCTCCAGGCGGTACCGACGGCTTCATGGGACAGCAGCCTGACGCCTCCCAAGGAGCGTGTCGTGTGCCAGACGCTGCGGACGCAGCTCCAGAAGCCCCCGTCGCCGTCAGCTGTGGAGGGAGAGGCCTGGGAGCTGAAGACACCTACCCCAGGCGACCCCTGCTGCGGCGGGCAGGCCCCGGGGTGGGGGCCCGTGTCCTCCCGTCTGCGGGGCGACCCCGCACACAGCCCGCCAGTCCTGGTGCCACCGCGGCCTCCGACACGGTGCTGGTTCCGTCGGCCTCACCAGCTGAGGCCCCGCCAGGTGCCCTCCGGGTCGGGCAGCGGGCAGGGGCCCCCCGCGGGACAACAGGGCCGCCCAGCCGTGGCTGGCTCCCGTCTGGGCCTCCGGGTGGTCGGCTGGTCGGCCGCGGGTCTGTTGCCCTTGATCTGCTGGCGCCCCAGAGCCGCCGGCGGCCAGTCCTCTGGCTCCTCATCGGGCCCGGACCCTCCCCTGGAGAGCTAGGCCCCCCTCCCCGCGTGTCCCCCCTCGGTGTTGGTGCTGCCCCCCGCCCCGCGTGTCCCCTGGGGCCCGTCTCGGTGGTGCTGCAGCCATGGGGGGGCCTCCAGGGCCCGGAGGTCAGAGGTGGGGGGGCGTGCCCAGGCCACCTTCCCTGGCCAGGCGTCCCCAGGCTTCGCCCCGCTGCTGTCCCAGCCCAGGGCCCGCAGAGGTTGGTGTGGACGCTCCCTGCAGCCTGGGGGCTCCTCGGTCCCGTGTCCAGGGATGAAGCCCAGCCAAGGTCATGAGACCCCGAGCTCTGCTGCGACCCAGCTTGTGCGGAGGCGGCCGTCGGGTGTACGGGGAGGCCTGTGCTGGGAGCCTGGCAGTGACCGCGGGACAGACGTGGGGGCCCCAGGCAAAGAGCCCCAGCCCCAGGCGGTGCCGCACCCCGGGATCCTTCCCTGCCCGCCTCGTCTCAGGCCTCGGGGGAGCCTTCTGAGCCGAAGGGCCCTCCGGGGCTTTCTCACGCTCCGTGGGTCTCGTGGGACCGTCCTGGACGCTGGGGCTGTGCTCTGTGGCCTCAGAAATGCACTTGGGAGACGCCTGTTTTCCTCTGCTCCCCCATGGGGCTCCCCCCTCCACCCGAGCTGCCCTCCTCTTCCTCCAGGGACATGAGAAGGTACAAAACCCCCCGTCCCGGGGCACCGGGGGCCTCAGCCGGCTGAGCGGCCGCCTCCGGCTCAGGTCATGACCCCGGGGTCCTGGGATCGAGTTCGCTGGAGCCCCCTGCGCCCCTGCCCCGCGGAGTCCGCTTCTCCCCCTCCCCTCCCCTCCCCGCTCGAGCTCCATCTGCTGTCTGTCTCTCAAATAAGCAAACAAAATCTTTTAATCCCCCCCAGCCTCGGGCAGCACGTGGGAGTCAGCGAGTCACGGTGCGTGTTCCCGCAGGTGATGGAGAGCGGGCGTTTGTTTTTTCAAGCCAAAGCTACATCGTCATCGTCGTTAGCTTCAATAATCCCTCCAGGTCCCTCCGGGTCCCTCTGGGTCCCTCCGGTCCCTCCAGGTCTTGAGCCGAGGGCTTGTGACGATGCTGGCGCTGGAGAGCTTGTCCTCATCCCCGGGGAGCTGCGCCAGGGCCTGCAGGGGCCGCGTGCTGCGGGTGGGGGTGCGCGCCGGGTGGGAGGGGCTGCGGCCAGCGACGGTGGTGCTCCCGGGGCGCCCACTTCCTGTGGCACCGGGCTGTGGGCAGATGGTGGCTCCGGGTAAAGCGGAGGCGGGCTGAGAGCTCTGCGCCCCGGCGTCATGCCTGCCGAGCCCCCCTTGCGCACCTGACCTGGGGACAGTCTTAGGGCGCGGGGGTCCCGGGGTCACGGCCTGGGGGGAGCGCTCCGGGAGGGGTCCTCGCCCCTCTGTCCCCTCCACGCGTATGTAAACCTCATGAAGCTCGTTTACAAAATGTTTCAGAATATTTACGCCTCATTCAAAGCTCCTCTTTTCCAACCGCGCCTCCCTGCATCCAAGTGGCCACCAGAACGTCACTCGCCTCCGGCCCCTGCTGGCCCAGGAAGGCCCCACCGACCGACGCCCCCGGGGCTGCCCGGCCTGGGCGTGACAACCCCGGGGAGCCCCACCCCAGGGCTTCTCGGGGCTCTGCTCCGGGCGGCGGGGCCATCGCGCCCCCCGAGTCCCAGCCGAACCTCCTGGGCAGAGGCCACGGGCTTCTCTGGGTTCTCGAGGCTGCGTGTCGTTTCGGAAGCATTGGACATTTGCAACCCACTGGGTCGCAACACGCATAGAAATCACCCTGTGGGATGTTTCCGTGGTGATTTAGGAGGTGCAGAGGGGTCCTCCTCCCTGTCACTGTGTCCCCTGCCACCTCCCCTGCTCTGTTACCTGTTTGTGACGAATCACCGCCCACACCTGATGGGTTCAACCACAGCCGTCTCATTTGCTCCTTCTTGGTGGGTTGACACTTTGGGCGGAGCTTGGAAGGGGAAGCCGGTCCCCTCACGTGGTGGCAGGATGGCAGCACGATGAGAGCGGAAGCTCGCAGACCCTTGAGATCTGGGCTCGGGGGTGATACCACGGCTGGCCACAGTTTGTTGGCCAAAACAAGACAGAAGGTCAGCCAGGACTCCAGGGGTGGAGACGTGGACTCCAGCTCTTGATGGGAAAAGCTGCGGGGACGGTCGGTGCCACCGGCTCCACCACCACCACCGTCTCCCAGCTTCACGGCCCCAGGCAGCTCGGACCAGTGCAGGGGCCAGGATCCTGGAGGGACTGAGTGGGTCCCCGGGGGTCCTGCTGCGCGGGCGGAGGTACGGGGCGTATTGGTGATGGTCGAACGGCGTCTCGTAAAGGCTGTAAGGCTCGTCACCGTGCTGCCCGCTCGCACTCCAGACCCTTGAGGGAGACGGAGGGCGGACGTCCTGGTGTCTGGGACTGTCCCGTCTTGGGGCAGGCAGCGGGGTCTCCGTCGGATGCAGGGGAGGACTGTGCCACCTGCGAGACTGTGCCGCTTGTCTTCGCCTTTTCAGTTTTTACTAATTGTAACATTTTATTCACGGTTGGCCTTAAACTTTTGTGATCTTTCTTTCTTTCTTTCTTTCTTTCTTTCTTTCTTTCTTTCTTTCTTTCTTTCTTCTTTCTTTCTTTTAGCAGATAGCGCATGTTCATTGTTCAGAAGTCACAAGGTTCCGCAGGGCCTGGGGAGAAGAGCGGACTTCTCGCTCAGCCTACCCGGCGTCGTCCGACGGGGGGCTCACCTCCAAGCTCACTCACGTGGCCCGGCGGGTCTCAGCTCCCGGGGCCGGAGACGTTGGCCTCCCACAGTTCCCTGTGCACAGCACGGCCGCTCAGGCCCCGCCGCCTGGGAGCTCAGAGAGGGGCGGGAAAGAGCCCGTGAGAGGAGGCAAGGGAGGGACGCGGGGCCTGCCGAGAGACGAGCCGTCTTTCGTAAGCTGACCTCAGGACTGACCTGTTGCTTTCGCCATGACCGGCTTGTGGGAAGTGAGTCTCGGGGTCCGGCCCCGCTGCAGCAGAGGGGATCACGCTACGTCTCGAATACTAGGAGGCAGGGCCACGAAGGCCATTTTGGAGACTTTCCATCACTTATTGTTTGGCCTGGTGTGGGTCTGCTGGCCATACGTTTTTCAGTATTCACCTGTTTCTTTTATTTTTTTATTTTTATTATTATTTTATTTTTTAGTATTCACCTGTTTCAACAGCTTTTTATCCAGCCTTCAGCTTTGGAGGGAGTTTGCCTAGGTGAGCGTTCCATCTTAGCCGTCGTTTCCTTGTGATGCTCCACAGATGACATGTCATCGTCTTCTGGCTTCCAGAGTCATAGAAAAATCTGTCTTTGAGTCATTCCGCTGATGATAATATGCTTTTCTGCTCCAGGTGCTTCTAAGATTCCCCGTTACCCTCGGCTTGTAGAAGTTTTGCTGCCATGCGCCTACGCATGGCGCTCTTTGCGTCCATCCCGCTTGGCACATGTAGATTTCTCTTTCAAATCTGTGGAAACGTGTCTTTTCTCAGTTTTAGAAAATCCTTTAGAAAAATCTCCACAAATACTGCCTCTGCTCCATTATTAATTTTCACATAAGTGAAAATTTCACATAAGTCAGACATTTTCAAAAAGCCCCACATAGAGCTTATGCTTTTCTCTGATTTGATGCCTGTTTTTAATTTGTCCTTCAGTCTTGCACATTTTCTATTGACCTATTTTCCAATTAACGTATCCTCTCTTCCGCTTTGTTTAATCTGCTGGTAACCCCAATCTATTGAATTTTAACTATCAATTATTGCATTTTTTAGTTTTAGAATTTCCATTTTTCTCTTCGACTTATAGATTGCAGTTCTCTTATTCAGTTGTCTCCCTCATTTTCCACTTTCTTGAGATATTAATCGCATTTACTTTCAAGTCTGTAACTGATAACTCCAAAATCAGGGCACCTGTGGGGCTGTTTCTCTTTGTTTTTTCCTGTAGAGTCGTGTGGTCCGTCTCTTGACCAGCCTGGTGCTCTTTATTAAATGCTGGACATTATGCATGAAAGACTGTAGAGGTCCTCCTTCATGTTATCTTTTTAAAAAATCAGATTTAATTTTATTTTGGTGGGTAGTATAGGGACAGATTGCCTTTTCCCAACCAAGGGTTGATACGATTCAAATCTAGGTTTATCTCTGTGGAGACTGAGCCGTTTTCAGTTCTTCCTTACTCCTGAAACATGACTTTCCAAGGGACCCAGTTGAGTCTGGGGTATTTATGTTTAACCGGGGCTCTTGTTCCGTGGAGGATCTTGAATTGTAGGTGTTGTTTCTCCACCACTGAGAGATGGCAAAAGCCATGATTTTTTAAAAAAAGATTTTATTTATGTATTTGAGAGAGCGAGAGAGTGAGAGAGCACACACGCTCGTGAGCAGGGGAGGAGCAGAGGGGAAGGAGACGGAGAATCTCCAGCAGACTCCCCTCTGAGCTCAAGTGTGGGACTTGACCCCATGACCCTCAGATCATGACCTGAACCAAAATCATGAGTCCGACACTTCACTGACTGAGCCCCCGGGGCGCCCCATGCTATTCTTTTTAAAAACTGATTTATTTGAGGTATGTTTTGCGTAGCAAAATTCATCCCATTCAGGTGTGCAATTCAATAATTTCTGGTAAATTTACTAAATAGTATGATCATAAATTGGTTGTAGAACTTTTTCATCACCCCATGAGACCCCTCATGCCCCTTGCAGTTAAGCCCCTTTCCTACCCTCCATCTCGGGAAACCACCAGTCTGCTTCCCACCTTTATGTATTTGTCTTTTTTTGGGTGGGAGGGGGGTTTATATAGAATTCTCTACATTATTGTTCAAGAATCAGGAGTAAAATCCTCACTGTGTGGCTGGTTTGGTGGATTTGCCGATGCTCCTGTGTGCTGTCATCAAGTAAATAAGAAATACGGTGACCAACGTCGTGCCAATACATCTAGACCACTTATATGAAATAAATAAATGCCTCAAAATATGCAAATTAACTAAGCAAAGAAGAAGTAGTCCCATATTTATTAAGGGGGTTGAATTCATTATCTGAGAGGGCTTCACTGGAGAATCCCAGTACTCACCTTGGTGGCGAATCTGCGGTGCCTTCCCCCATGTTCCCCATTCCCCCAACTAGTCCCCACCTGGACTTGGCTCGGCCCTTCCTCCTGGACCCACGGCTGTCGCTAGCTGGACTCTGCTCTCCGCTGGGTCGGAGGCTCACCTGGTTGGTAGCACCTGCCCCCCCGCCCCCAGCGCGGCTCGGACCCGCCCCAGGGCAGCGGAGGTGTGCAGGTGCAGGTGTGCCAGCGGTGCGCGTCCCCACGGGACGTCCCGGGGTGCAGAGCGCAGAGGTGGGGTACCCACAGGGGCGCCGTGGGGCGGAGCTGGTGAGCCGTGGGAGCCCAGGAAATCCGAGCTTCGTCCAGCTTTACAGGGCAGGGGGCGTCAGAAGGCCTGGGGCAGGGCACTGGGTCCCCTTCAGAGCTGGGGCTTGAGGCCTGAGGCCAGAGGTGACTGGGTGTGTCCCCACCAGAGAGCAGAGGGCAGGGCAGGTCGCCCCTGCTAAGAGGCAACAGTGGGGGCGGGTCACGAAGCGGAGGCCCCCGGGCGGTGTGGACAGAGCCAGGCGTCGCTGAAACGTTCCCGGGCAGTAGCAGCTCCTCCTGGAAGGGGCCCTTGGAATCACCCCATTCCCAGCCGCCGCCCTCCCACCCCCCGCCGGGCTGGGCTCTTGGCTACGCCCCTTGTCTCCTGGCTTTGCCGTTGAGGCCTGGCCTGGGGGGCAGGAGGGGGTGACAGGCGGCCGCTGTGGCTGTGAGGACACGGCGGTACCTGGACACGCAGGTGCTGGGCCCAGAGAGGTGGGTGAGGGTCACTGCCTACAGGGGGAGAGGCCGACCACCCCCAGCTCCAGGACGCGGTGCCTCTCCCAGGGGCCCCTTGCGCGGCGGCCGGCCCTCGTGTCACCATCCGGGTCATGGCGGAGGCCGGGTGAGGAGCTACTGGGGTGCACGGGCCGTCGGGAAAGGGAAGCCGTTGGTGGCACAAAGCTGCAGAGACGTCCACCTGGCGCCACCTTCCTCGCCTGGGCTGGGGTGCGGGCCGCCAGCCTCTTGGGGCCGGGTGGCCACTGCGTGAGGGAGGGACGGTCAGGTGGGCGGGGATCTCCGTCCCTCTCGGAGGTCCCTGCATGCCCAGCCCCACAGCCCAGTCCCGGGGCCGGTACCCCCACCCTCTGCCCTTGCACGGCACCGCCTGGAAAGCCAGGAGCCCCATTTGTGCGCTGTGCTCCTTGGTGCCTCAGTTTCCCTCCATAAAGTCCCCGCTAAGAGAACAATGAGCTGCTGGTGGAGGACAGAGGGCACCGCCTCTGCCGCCGGCAGGAGGCCTCGGTGGGGTCCCCTAGTTCCCGTCAGGAGAAACCAGTCAGCTGTTGAGCTGTCAGGTGTGCTGCGTGGTCACTGGCCGCTGCGGAAGTGGCCGGGGCGGGGCTGCTGCCCACCTGCCTCGTGCCCCCCTCCCCCGACGTCAGGGCTGTGGGGTGGTGGGCATCCCCAGCGTGCGGGGCTGGAAGGTGCTGGAGCTCTGAGCTCGCGGGGTTGGCCCGGGCAGTGCCGGGGGGTGGGGCGGGAGCCCGGGTGCCGGAGATGGGGTGACCGGCCGGCCTGCCAGCACCCCGCGGCAGAGACCCCGAGGCGGGGTTCCCGGCCTCCCCGGGCAGCCAAAAGGGCCATGCGACTCCTGCAGCGACGCACGTGCGGGCATCCGGGCAGCTGGGCTGTATCCGTCACTCAGAAAATGTCCCGGAGGTGGCCGGTCGGGGTGTGTCTGCGAGTAACGGGGCGAGCCCGATGGTGCGGCACCCCGGCTCGGCATGGCCCCCGTCTGTCCGCAGGGCCGAGTCTCCGCTGTGGGTCCCGCAGGAGCCACTCCATGGCTGGTGGCAGGAAAGGAGGCCGGAGGGATGGGGACCCCAAGGAGGTCGGGGTGAGGGAGGCGGGGGTCCTCGTGGCTGACGTGCAGGGCCCCGCGGGAGGAGCGCCCGAGGCCTCGTCCTACAGCTGCAGGACTAGGCTTGGCCAGTGACCCGAATGCGCTTGGACAGGTCCTCACGGCCCCTGATGGCGCCCCAGCCCGTGCACCTCCTCCACGTCGGCTGTGCCCCCGCGTCTCCCCTCAGGGTGCGGCCAGAAGTGGGTGCCATGTGGGGCAGAGGGCTCTGGGGTCCCCCAGCCTCGACGCAGCGGGAACATAGCCAGGGGCTCAGGGCTGGGGCGTTGAGGTGGCCACGCTCCTGCAGTCCGGGCAGATGGGCTTGGGAGCGGAACCTTCCAGAACGCCCTGGCCGGACAAGCTCAGCGGCACGGCCAACACACGTGGGCCAGATGGAGCCGGAGCTCACGGGGAGTAGGACCCCTCTAAGGAAGCCCGTGGCGCTGCTGGGAGGGCGCGGCCGCTTCCTCTGAGTCACACGGGGTCTGTTTCCAATTACGCGTCCCACTGGCGGGGAGACCGCTGTGTGGGAAGTCGGGATCCGAGAGGAGCTATGCGAGCCTCGTGTGCCCCTGGACCCTGGGGAGCCCTGTCCCCCCCGCAGCGTCCCTGCCCCCGCCCGTGTCGCCCCCAGCAGCATCCCTGCCCCAGCCCCTGTCCCCCCAGCACCATCCCTGCCCCAGCCCCTGTCCCCCCAGCAGCATCCCTGCCCCAGCCCCTGTCCCCCCAGCACCATCCCTGCCCCAGCCCCTGTCCCCCCAGCACCATCCCTGCCCCAGCCCCTGTCCCCCCAGCAGCATCCCTGCCCCCGCCCCTGTCCCCCCAGCACCATCTCTGCCCCAGCCCCTGTCCCCCCAGCATCATCCCTGCCCCCGCCCATGTCCCCCCAGCACCATCCCTGCCCCAGCCCCTGTCCCCCCAGCATCATCCCTGCCCCCGCCCATGTCCCCCCAGCACCATCCCTGCCCCAGCCCCTGTCCCCCCAGCACCATCCCTGCCCCAGCCCCTGTCCCCGCCCAGCACCATCCCTGCCCCAGCCCCTGTCCCTCCAGCACCATCCCTGCCCCAGCCCCTGTCCCCCCAGCATCATCCCTGCCCCAGCCCCTGTCCCCCCAGCACCATCCCTGCCCCAGCCCCTGTCCCCCCAGCATCATCCCTGCCCCAGCCCCTGTCCCCCCAGCACCATCCCTGCCCCAGCCCCTGTCCCCCCAGCACCATCCCTGCCCCAGCCCCTGTCCGCCCCCAGCAGCGTCCCTGTCCCCGCCCCCGGGCCCAGCAGTCCGGTGTCGTCTCAGTCGCCCCTCCCCGCAGCCCTGTGCTGGCTGGGGGAATTCCAAGAGCCCCCCCGCCCCCCCCTTGCTTCCGTGACTCTCACGCTTCCCACACTCAGGTTGCCTTCGAGGCTCAGCCTGCGATGCAGGAGCTTCTGGGACTTTCCGCCCATCGGAGGTTCCAGCCCCTCAGGACTAAGGTCTTAAAACACGAAGGGAGGGACGGGCCTGATTTCTCTGTTGTCTGCGTTCGCTGGAGCGGGAGAGCCAGGGGCTTCCGGGGCGGGAGCCAGCCTCCCGGGACCGAGGCCCCCCATCCCCGCGGGCCGCAGGGCAGGCAGGTGAGCCCGGTGGCAGCGGGGGCCGGAGGGTCGCTGAGGGCCTCGGCGCTTCCAGGCTGGGGGCAAAGGCTCTCCGGAGACACGGAACCGATGAAACACGCATCTACGGAAGTTTCCGTCGGTTGTCTGCCTTCTGCCGTCTGTCTACCGGCCGTGTGAGGGGTCAGCATTGCCGGATCGGCTCGCCAGGGTGGAGGCCTGAAGCCCGGGGCCTCCGTCTGCGGGCTGGAGGCCGGGGGAGCCCGTGCGGTCAGTCAGCCCGAGTCCAAGGGCCCGAGCCCCGAGCTCCGCGGTCGGAGGAGCAGGACAGCATGGCCAGGCCCACGGATCGCGTGAGCAAGGGCCCAGGGACACGGTGCGTCAGCCGCGAGGCGAGCTCCGGGGTGGAGGCTGTGCTTGCAGCGCCAGGCCTTCCCGGCAGTGCACTTGCCCGGTCGGAGGGCAGCTCTGTGTCCGGCTCTTCAAGGCCACCCCCACCCCCTCCCCACGGTGGCCGCCCCGCCTGCGTTCCCCCCAGCAGCAGAGAGGCTCCCCTTTCTCCACATCCCCCCGCACCTGTTGCCTCCTGACGCCGTCCTGATGGGTGTGCGGGGCAGGGGTCCCACATGGGTTGGTGTGTGTCTCCCTGACACCGAGGGACAGGGAGCATCATTTTTTTTTTTTAAAGATTTTATTTATTTATTCTTGAGAGACACACAGAGAGAGGCAGAGACCCAGGCAGAGGGAGAAGCAGGCTCCATGCAGGGAGCCCGGTGTGGGACTTGATCCCGGGACCCCAGGATCACGCCCTGGGTTGAAGGTGGCGCTAAACCGCTAAGCCCCCCAAGCTGCCCCTGGAGCATCTTTCCACGTATCTGTGGCCCCGTGTAGATCTCCTCTGGAGAGATGTCTGCTCATTCCTTCTGCCCATTTTTCAATTGGATTTTTAAAATTTTGGGGTTATCGTGTTTGATACGTTCCTCATAGATCTTGGATACCAGCCCTTTATCTGCTAAGGCTTTTGCAAATATCTTCTCCTATTCTGTAGGTTAAGACAATCATATTTTTAAGAAATTACTCTATTAATATGATGACTTGCCTTGTTTGATTTGTGGATGTTCAATGAATCTAACATTTCCAGGGTATATCCTATTTGATCATTTGCATTTGAAAACATTTTGTTGGATTGGATTTTAAGGACATACATTTTCATCTATGCTCATGAGGGATAGAGGCCTGTAGATTTCATTCCTTATAAAGTCTTCATCCGTTGTGGACGCAAGAGTAATACTGGCCTCAAAACATGAGTTGGGAAAAACGAAACAGAACATGAGTTGGTAATGTTGACCTTTTCTATTTTCTAAAAGTCTGTGAAGATTGGTAATACTGAGGTCAAGGTCACATGCTCTACAGGCTGAGCCAGCCGGGCGCCCTAAAGTATGTTTCTTTAAATATTGTTGGATCTTGCATTTTTATGCATTCTGACATCTCTGCCTTTTATTAAAGGTGTTTTGACCGTTTCTATTTAATGTAATTATTGATATATTTGAGATTAAATCTACCAATTTGCTAATTATTTTTATTTGCTCCATCTAATTTTTGTTCCATCTCCCCTCTTTTTCTGCCAGTTTGGATCAAGTATTTTTTTTTAAATTTTCTATTTTACCTCCTTTGTTTATTAGCTCCACGTTTTATTTTTTATGCGTATTAATAAACTTACAACAGCGGACTTCCGTGTCTCTCTCCCATCCTTTGTGCTATTGCTGTTATATGTTTTATTGATAGATATGTTATAAGCTCCAAAGTACATTGGTATTATTTTTGTTTTAAACAATGAATCGTAATATTAAAATTAGAAAAATCCTTACATACCTGTCTATAATACTCTTTTATGTAGCTTTGAGATTCCATTTAATATCATTTTCCTTCTTCCTGAAGAACTTCCTTTGTTATTTCTTGTAGGTGCAATTCTGCTAGAGAAGGATTCTCTTAGCTTTTGTTTGAAAATGTCTTTATTCTGTTTTCATTTTTTTTCTGGGTATTGTGCCTTTATTTCTTATTTTTATTTATTTATTTATTTTGTATTGGTGTTCGATTTGCCAATATATAGCATAACACCCAGTGCTCATCCCATCAAGTGCCCCCCTCAGTGCCCATCACCCAGTCACCCCCACCCCCTGCCCACCACCCCTTCCCCCACCCCTAGTTCGTTTCCCAGAGTTAGGAGTCTCTCATGTTGTCTCCCTTTTCTGATATTTCCATTTTTAAAGTTTATTTTGCTGATTGCTGGCTTCTAGGTTAGTGTTTTTCCCTTTAGTGCCGCCAGTATGTTGTCCCACCATCAGCGGCTTGCTTGGCTGCTGTCAAGGAGTCTGCTTCCCTGGATGTGAGATGTTGCCTCCAGCCCTTAATGTTACTTTTCCCCGTGGCTGCTTTAAGGAATTTCTCTTTAACAATGTTTTTAAGCAATTTTATTATGATGTTACCTAGTGTTTATTTTCTTTGTTTATACTGTTTGGAGCTTGTTGAATATCTGTAGCTTTATCGTTTTTATCAAATTAAATCAATTGTTTCATTAGATATTTTTCCAGTCCCTCCTCCCCTTATCCCAGAATTCCAGTTACAGCTATGCCTCATCAGTTGACATTGCCCCTTAGGTCTCTGACACTCTGCTCTTTGTTTTGTTTTATGGCATTTTGCTCTGTGTTTCAGCTTGAGGTTTCCACTGCAGCTTCTTCTGGTTCACTGATCTTTTCATCTCTAGTGTCCAATCTAGATGTTTAAAAACATTCAATTATCTTTTATGTCAGATACTTTATATTTTGGCTCTAGTAATTCCATTTATTTCTTTTATTTATTTATTTATTTATTTATTTATTTATTTATTTATTTATTTATTTGAATATAACTTCCATTCCTCTCCATTCCTTCTGTAAATGGCAGACCTGTGGCCAGAGCCCAGTATGGCTCATCCTGCAGGACTCTCTTAACTTCGTTTGCATTCCTTTAAGTCGCTGGAGCAGCTACAATACCAGATGCTCAGGATTTTAGGGCCATACCAGATGCTCAGGATTTCAGGGCCTTATGCACAGAGCCCCACAGTCTGACTCTTACTCCTTGCACTCACCACTGTGTTTCACAGGCCTATCTCCAGGCACTTCCTGCTTTCTGGACTCGTTGGGCCTTTATTACAACACTCATCCTGGGCCCCAACCACTGCAACCCTAGGCCTGTTAGCGTAGGTATTAGGTCCTCAGTGTCCCTTGTTAATGGGAGACAATGGAGACGTGTTTCACCCCCAACCAGAAAACAGATACATGTGTTATCAGTGCCTTAGGCCCCAAGAGAGATTTCCCAGTGAGGATGATGGGTCTCAGGCATCTGTCATGTAGGGCAGTTGACCTTTGATTGGGTCACAGAGCACACTCTGAGGCCTGGTCAGCCTGCGTAGCTCTGGCACCTTTTTGCATCCAAACCTACAGCTTTAATTAAATGCAAACTCATCTAGTCCTCAAAGTGTTAACTTCCCAGCACCGCTATAAAGAGGAGGGAACAAAGCCAACTTAAGAAGACATGACTACAAATGACCCCTTTGAAGATGATTGGAGGAGACTCTATTTTCCTTTTTTAAATTTTATTATTATTTTTTATAACTTTATTTTTTATTGGTGTTCAATTTGCCAACATATAGAATAACACCCAGTGCTCATCCCGTCAAGTGCCCCCCTCAGTGCCCGTCACCCAGTCACCCCCACCCCCCGCCCGCCTCCCCTTCTACCACCCCTAGTTCGTTTCCCGGAGTTAGGAGACTCTATTTTCAAAGAGGTTGACAATTAGCAAGCAAGCCTTCTGTTGCAGATGCAAAAATGTCAGAGACTTCTGAACGTACCGAGAGCTCTTGTGAGTGGCCAAGAGAAAGTTAGAGCTTTAAAGGAATCCTTACTAACACTTTTGGGCATTATTCAGTGAAGTCATTGAACCAATCTTTGGCACATTAATTCAATTAATCCAGCATTTTTTGATTTTTGAAACTATATCCCAAACCATCACCCATCTCCTTACATGCAGACAGCCAACAAAGCCTATGAATTTTCCAGTCATTTTTAAATTTATGCATAAATATTTATTGACCTATTTATTACATTTATTTGTTACACATTCAAAAAACAATTATTGAGCACCTGCTCTGGGCCAGGACCCATGTTGAGCACTGGAGATATATCAGTGAACAATACGGACAAGACTCTGGTTCCTCTAAGCTCACCTGCAACTTCCTTGACCTTTCTGTCTGCACTGCCTCCCCTGGGGACATCACGCACACTGGCCACCTCCCTAGCTCCCTATGGGTCAAGCACCTTTGGCTGCAATGATAGCTTCACAGATAGTCATTAAAATATTTGCAGCTTGACCCTGGCAGCTAAGTGCTGCCGTCTGGCCTTTATTATTTTGGGACCTCATCATCCCCTGGATATTAACAAGCCCAGCTTGTGACCATATTTCCTACTCTAACCCACAGAAGCCTCCATTGAACTTGTCAGGGATGTACATTCCCCCTCATCAGTACATGTATGATGGTCTTGGTGGATGACATATCCTCTGGGTCATCCTATGGAATGTAGTTTTCCGGGTAAATTTGTTTCTCATAGGGCACAGGTTAGCAATTCTGAAACTGCTTTATGTGAATATTAGGATCGAACAAATAAGAAAATGGTGATGGGTCATGGGAGCCAGGTTTCTCACTGTTAGGATGGAAATTACAGCTAAGTCAGAAAGGGAAACTAAGGGACGCCTGGGTGACTCAGCGGTCGGGGGTCTGCCTTCAGCTCAGGGAGTGACCCTGGGGTCCTGGGATCGAGTCCTGTATCGGGCTCCCTGCATGGAGCCTGCTTCTCCCTCTGCCTGTGTCTCTGCCTCTCTCTCTGTGTCTCATAAATAAATAAATAAAATCTTAAAAAAAAAAAAAAAGAACGGGAAACTAGAATGAGCCCTGGAATACTGGATGGGAGCTAGAGACATTGATAGGAAGTCATGTTTAGCTACACACACACACACACACACACGTGCACACACAAAGAGATGGATGGGGAGAAAGTTCCCACAGCCATTTCCTTGGGCGACTGGGATAAAGGAAAGGCTCAGATACTTTGAGGACAACTGGACACAGAGTCCGAGCTGACACTGTTACTCAACGACCTACGCTGTGACTGTGATTAGAGGGGGGCCTGCAGATAGCAGTGTTGTGGCTGATCTCCAGCTCACCACGTGTTCACTGGGGTGAACCACCTACTGGCCACGTCCCTACTCCTGGAGAGGAGAATTGCAATCGATACAGTCAGCAATGGGGTGGACTCCAATTGGGTTCTTGACCTGTGGGTTATAAACTATAAAACTGGGAGGGCCAAGTGGCAACCTCTGAAATTGCTCCCTACGTCTAGGTGAGACAGTAAAACAGAAACAATATCACGTTCCGGAGGGGATGGCCGAGAGTAGTGCCACCATTAAAGACCTAAAATATGTAGACTCCCGACATGGCTGTTAAATGCACCACGACTCACATTTGCAGGAGCGAATGGATGAAATCTAGCTTGTGATCCAGACCTAAGTTCAGCTGGAGAAAGGGGCCCTTTTGCACCCTTGAATGTGTCCTGGGGAGCGACTGTAACGTACTCCGGGAGGAACCAGGTAGGAACCCAGATGCAGCTGCCGTTCCGGAGGCAACGGCGTTGGTGGAGTAGGTGAGTGAGGACTCAGGCGGAGGTCCGAGGCCGTGAGAATCAGTCTGCAATCATGTGGGATGGACTAAAATATATATTTACAGTTTAGCCTCAGGTTCTGTTAACGCTTCTGTCCCCTGTCACGATATAGGGGAGGAAATCCCGCTGCTGGACACCCCAGGGAGTGCGACCCGGAACGAGTGGCTGCACTGACGCCCTCGCCATCAGGCTGGAGGAGAATAAGGGTCTCTGGGTCCAGCCCGTGCGGTCCACGGTGGTGAATCTCATGCTCCTGGAGAATCAGCTCTTGGGATGCGACAGGGCCCTTGGTGGGACAGAGCACTTGACCCGGGACGAGTGACCACGTGCCGACAAAACGCCTTGGCCCGTGTCGTTAGCCAGTCCTCGTGCGGCTCCCCAGGCAGGGACGAG
The DNA here is from genome assembly GCF_053574225.1 of Canis aureus. NCBI lineage: Eukaryota > Metazoa > Chordata > Mammalia > Carnivora > Canidae > Canis > Canis aureus. The sequence goes on along the minus strand of NC_135640.1, from coordinate 43,622,484 downwards.
TGGGGCGCTGCTGGTAGGGGTGGGCCAGGATACGGACCCACTTCCAGGACAGTCCCAGCTGTCTCCGAGTGTCCCAGCTCTCAGCGACAGACACCGGCGCTGAGCGCCTATTACTCCTCAAGGGGACCAGCCGGCACTTGGTGATGAGTCACTACCCGGGACTGCCTCTGGCCGGGGAGCTCGGTGAACACTCTCCAGGCAGCTACCTCAGGCAGAGCGCCCGGCCCACACGGCGCGGGGTCGGGGCCACTGGTCCGTGAAGGGTGGGAGCAGGCTCATGACGTGGGGCCCCCGGGTCGCACCGTGGACGGTACCACCCGGAGCTGGCCGGCCTCACGCAAACCTAGAGCCTCTTTAAAGGCAGAGCTGGAGCGCGGGGGGCGGGGGGCAAACTGAGCGGGGCGGGCGCCCCCCTGCAGGACGCAGAGCTGCATGAAATCGGAGACACTGACAGTGCCGCGTCCCCGGCAGAGAAGACACGCGGGTCCAGGAACGGCAGGGGCCCACTACCATCACTCACGCTGGCCCCGTCCCGGCGGTGCTTTCTGTTCCCACAGCTCCAGGCTCTATGGGGCCGAAGGCCTGGTCCCCCAAAGGTCCCACTGGAGCCCAAGTAAGAGCTGCCAACAGAGACCAGCAGAAGATAAGGGGAGGTGGTGGGTTAGTGGGGTAACTGCTCGGACCATCAGGCGGCAGAACTGGTGGGAAGGACACCTGCGAAGCCCCGGCGGTTGACTTGGGTGCCTCCGGGCCCGCCCCCCGCCACCCCAACCATGCGTGGGCACCCGCAGCAATGGCGTCTCAGCTTTGCTGCCCACTCCTCCGCGAAAGGCTTTGAGTCACACCCCGGGAGAGGCCGTAGGCATCACAGAGGAGGACGCACGCAGTTCCCCGGGGCTGCCTGGGAAGCAGAAGGGATCTGCAGGCCCCTCCCCGCCCCCCGAGCTCTGGGGGACCCCGGCCAGCAGGTGACAGGGTGCGGGTGCAGGCTCCCGGCACACAGGGCCCAGGGGGCAGGCCGATTCTCAGCCTCTGTGCCTGTGCCTGCGCCACCCCCGGGCCCGTGGGGCCATCCTCTCCCGGGCACGGCCCCGGATCCCAGCATCGTTCAGGGGGTCTCCCAGGCCGTCCCGTACCTTCAGGGCAGCTGCCTCTTGAAGCCACGAACTCCTGTCTCTTTTTTTCTAATGGTAACGTCTTTTATTAAGCCCATGGTTTCCTTTATCCGGTGTTTTTGAAGGACCTCTCGGCGGCTTATTGCTCAGGGTCACACCGGGCCCGGGACGGACCCCGTGCAGGCTGAGGTGTGCTCACCTGACACACCCACACGGGAGGAGGATGTCCTCTGAGCGTCCACGGGTAGTTGGGGCGGCCACGGCAGCGGGGGCTGCACACTGTTCTGGAAGGGGGTGGAGACTGCACCAGGAACATTCCCAGGGTCACCCCGCGATGTGACCCACACGCAGAGGTCTCTGTGCCCCCCACCGGCCCAGGCCTGGGGCCCTCCGGCGGGAGAGCCACAGGGTCCCGACAGGCTTACACAGCAGGCCGAGGCCGTGCGACTCCCGGGAGGCAGCCCAGCCGCTCCCTTGGCTTCCAGCCCGGGTACATTTTTGAGGGGGGTGGGGAATTTCTAGCCTCGCTATTTTATAGGGATTCTGATTGGGACAGTGAGGTGTTGCTTTTCTTGTTTTACAGATTTTATTTATTTGCTTGAGAGAGCGAGAGTGAGCACAGGGGTGGGGGGCAGGGGGAGCCGCAGAGAACCCACTGAGCAGGGAGCCCCACGCAGGGCTCGAGCCCGGGATCCCGACCCTAAGGCGGACGTTCCGCCCACTGAGCCCCCGGGCGCCCCTTAGATGCCGCTTTTCAAGTGACTGTTTTGCTTGAAATTCTTTCTCCAGACTTCACTGTCCGATGACGTGACGTCCCCTAGGTTACGCTGTCCTGTCTTCGTGCGTGCTGTCATTGGGTGCATGGCAGGTGCTCAGGGGGTCACCTTCCGCGGGCGGCGGGGAGCTGCCTGGAGCGACTTTCGCTCCGTCCAGTCACACAGGCCCGGGGAGGTGCGGGTGGGCAGGAGCCGGGATCGCACCGAGGACTGAACACACGGAGTTTCTGGAATTGCTTTAGTGTTTCGCTTCCTCCGGCGGCAGGACTAACATCGCGTTACACCGTCTTGCCGACCAGCCAGGGCGACAGACACCCTTACCCTGTGAAACGCTGCAGACGGGGCACGACTTGCACCGCACGGTGTGTCTGCAGCACCTCGGGAGCCCGGGGGCTGCTCCAGCCTTGAGGGGGACCCCTGGCCTCCTCCCCCCTCACTCCCCCCCACGCGGTGCTCTGCTCACAGTAGGTGTGGAGTGAACACTTGGTGCATTTGTGAGCAAAAGGGGGGATTTTTCTTTTAAAGATTTATTTATTTATTTATGATAGAGAGAGAGAGAGAGAGAGAGAGCGAGAAAGGCAGAGACACAGGCAGAGGGAGAAGCAGGCCCCATGCAGGGAGCCCGACGCGGGACTCGATCCCGGGACCCCATGATCAGGCCTTGGGCCAAAGGCAGGTGCCAAACCACCGAGCCACCCAGGGATCCCCAAAAGGGGGGATTTGACTAACATGCTCATATGCATTAGTTCCTGGGTTGTCAAGACCACATGCTGGAGTCTCAAAGCTGGGTAGGGATTTGGAATTTCTGATTTAGAACAAAAACAGAGCAAGTCAGCAAAAAGCAGCCCTGGTGAGGCAGCTAGCTCTGGGACCTGGGGCCTGCCCCACGTACTGGGGACCAGCCAAGTGTGTGAGGGGCGGCCTGGGGCACAGGGCTGGGCTGGCCGTGCCTCTCTCTGACTTTGCCGCTAATTTGCCGTGTGGCTTTCTCTCCGCTCCTTGGCCGCTTCATTTTACAACGAGACGCTTGGAATAAAGGAACGGTATTTTTCTAGCAACCAAATTCTGCGATTTCTGGAGACAGGAGCCCTCAGCTTCAGGGCACCGATAGGCTGTTCACCATCCAACGCTCGTCGTTGGAAGCAGGCAGATGCTGAGAACCGGGTTGCCCTTATCCTTAAGCCAGGAGCGGGGGTGGGAGACACCGGGGCAGAGGAGGTCCCCCCTGCACGGGTGCCACGGCCCCCCTCCTCAGCCGGCTCCTGGCGGGCGAGCAGGACCAAGCAGGCGAGCGGGGGTTAAGTGAGCGTTAGTCTGAGGTCCTGGAGCCCAAGTCGTGCTGACTTTCCAGCCGTAGGTGTCTGCTGGAAAAATGTAGCTGGGAGCCAGGTGACGCAGCTGTGTGTGTTTGTTTCCGATGTTGCCAGAGAAACAAGAGGGAAAAATTAAAAAATGAGGTTTCCACAAAAATTCTAACTGACTTAGAAACGTCTGTGTGCATGGAGCAAGAGGAAACACTCCCAGACCGGCACGGCCTCGGGCAGGCAGCCCGCACCCCCGCACCCCCCGCACCCCCCGCACCCCCCACGCGGCCGCGCACTCCCACACGGGAAGTGGAGAGCAAATTGGTTTTTCCCTGTGGGGACGGCGGCCCCGACTCTGTGCCAGCCGCACGAAGTCGGCCCCACCAGAGACACTGTGCGGACTGTCGGTGTTAGGTTGGCAGCGGGGAGACGGGCCTGCCGCGTGGGGTGGCCGTGGGCACTAGAACCCTGAGGCCCAGGCCCCGATGCAACGGGCCGCGGGGTAGGGAGAGACCAGGGTCCTAACCAGTGGCCCCTGGGGATGTCCCAGCCAGCTGGGTCCCCTGGGCAGGCCCTGGGCTCCTGTCGCTCTGCACAGGCTCGGGTCCACTGGCCTCAGCAGGTGCGTCCCCCACTGTGTGACCCCAGCACCAGCATGATGCCCGGGGGGGCCCTCAAGACCAGGACACAGCGCCCGGCTTCAAGGCACTTGCTGTGACACAGTCCCTGGGCCACTCCCCCCCGGCCCCGCCCGCAGGTGGCATTCATGACCAAGCGCCGAAAGCACACAATCCACGCACACCACGAGCACCCCGTGGGCTCGTGAAACCACCCGCTTCCATCACCCTGAGGACCTCGGCCCAGGCGGCGGTGGCTCCCGGCGCTCCTCCTCCTCCCAGCCCCCCAGGCACGCTCCATCTCCCATCCCTACGGATCCGGTCCCCTGGAGCTGCTGCTATAAAGGGGGTCACAGCACAGGTGGCTTCCCCCGAGTTCTCCCGGCGAGGCCTGGACGTCGCGCAGGGGCCCGCGGGCAGCAGTGCACCGACCGCTCGGAGGCTGACGACCCGGCCGCGGGGGAGATCCCTCGTCCACGCCGCTCCACCTGCGCGGGCACCTGGCCTGCTCCCACTTCCCTGCGGGGCTTGTGAGGCTGGAGTCTCTACCCCATGCTCCGTGGGCGGGGACGGAGACCGGGCAGGCGGCCTCTCTCCACGGCTGGCCCGGGACCAGCTCCTTGCAGGGCCACTGGGGCCACAGTACCCACTGCAGGGCCATGGCCGCAGGACCGTGGGGTAGGCCTGCCTCGGGCCCACGTGGCTCCCTGGAGTCCCCACCTATCGCAGGGCCCCCAGGGCGGGGCTGGACTCCACCTGCTTCTGCTTCTTGCACATTGTCAGCGAGGCGCTGGGCACGGAGGGGACGGGGCGCACGAGAGGTGGTGTCACCTGAACGGGCTGCAGTGTGAGGGCTTAAAGGGGCATCGGGTCCCGAGGACGGTGCCCGCCGAGCACGCAGGCCACACGTCTCCCAGGGGCCGCAGCCGAGCTGCCCTGGACCCCGACCCACACCCAGACCCACACCCAGGCCCTCCCTGCTGTGCCCGGGGAGGGGTCACCGCCCCGCCACTGGGAGCTGTTCCTGCGCCTCGGGAGCCCACGTGAGCCTGTCCTCCAGGCCGAGGGTCCCGGGGAAGGGCGAGGGGCGGGGGCGGGGGTCCTGCCGAGGCACAGTGTGTGATGACGCTGTCGGTGGCTTAAGGCGGAGGGACGGTCGAGCCTGGCTACGTCGGAGACTGGGACTGTGGTGGCACCAGGACAGGAGGAGGGAAAGCACAGCCACCGAGGGTAGTGTGGGGCCGTGCTCCCCTCCCGACAGCAACCCAGGGCTGAGAGTTGGCTACAGCCGGGGCTGGAAAATGTCGCGTTAATGGAGAGATGCTCCCCGTTTCCCCAGGGACGCTGGTGCGGCCCCATCTCGTGGCTTCCGCTGTGTTCTTCCCAACGTCTGAAATGCGCGTCCTACAGTCTCCATCCGTCCAACTTCAACCAACTTGTCAGATCAAGACCTGACGATGATCTCTGGCACGTTTCCCGACGCCATCCCAACTTACGGGGCTCCCCTGTGCGATAATGCACAGGGTTTGGCAAAGGTGGATTCGTAAAAGCTCAATAAAATTTTATTTTATTTTATTTTTTTAGATTTTATTTTATTTTATTTTTAATTTTTAAAGATTTTATTTAATTTTATTTTTAATTTTTTAAGATTTATTTATTTATTATTTTAAAATTTTTATTTAATTTTATTTTTTTAGATTTTATTTTATTTTTTTAAATTTTATTAAGTTTTATTTTTTTTAATTTTTTAAATAATAAATTTATTTTTTATTGGTGTTCAATTTGCCAACATACAGAATAACACCCAGTGCTCATCCCGTCAAGTGCCCCCTCAGATTTTTTTAATTTTTAATTTAAAAAAACATTTTTTAAAAAAAATTTTATTTTAAATTGAACTGAGTTACGTTGACTTCCTCAAGTGTTCCCACTGGGACAGGCGATCCCATCCTTCTCGGTCAGAGCAGAGACGTTCCACTGGAAATTCCCAAGGCCCCGGCCAGCCTGGGGTGGGCGTGTGTCCTGAACCCCATCCAGGATGACTCACTGCGGTCACCCTGTGACCCATTTTCCACTGCGAGCTCTGGCTGAGCGGATTCTCATGATCCTTTTTTCCTACCACGGTCACCTCCTCAGTGACAGAGCAAGACTCCCCGAAGCAAGAGAGGGAAACCGCGAGCTCGGCGGGGTCACTTCCGAGTGTGGAAAAAAGGAATTGAAAGGGAAAAGGCGTGTGGTCCTTTAATACTATGGCATTACCTGGATTCCGTTTTTCCTCCAAAATAAAATAGCTTTCTCCACCTCCCCCGCAGCATCATGGAAGGATGAGTCCTCAGTGTGACTAAGTTTTTAACGAATGCTTTTAGCCACCCGACGCCTTCTACCTTCAGAGTGTTCTGGGCTGGGGCGCCCTGCTTCCTCTCTGTGCCCACTTGTGCCCCGGGGTGTCCTCTCTGTGTCCCCGATGGGCTTATGGGTGTCGGGGACACATGACTTTCAACCGAGCACCATCACACACCCCCTTTAATTAGAAGCGTAAAACATTCTGTTAGTTTCTCAAAATTCGGAGTGTGGGACACGCCACCCTGCCCGGCACATACTGTGAATCACAACGATATTGGTTGTTTTCGAGACGGCCTCGGGGAAGAAAAAAGACAAAAGTGAGAGATGAATGAGCACGAAGCCTGTCCACAGCCGCGCTGGGGGGCGGGGGGCTCGGGTGGTGACGTCCCCGCATCCTGGGCGTCCTCTCCTGCAGCCTCCTCGTATTTCACGTTTGCAGGAAGGCAAGCAGGTGAGCGATGTGCTGTCCCAGGGCCATCCCGGGGCAGCTCCCTCGAGGGCCGTCGGGATGCGTCCCCGAGTGCCGGCGTGGCTCTCCCATCCCTAGGGGCTCAGGTTCTGTGGGTGTCGTGGTGGCCGGCAGGCTGTTCCCCGGGGGGGGGGGACGGGAATGGGCAGCCTCGGGGTCGTCAGGACGTCTCCTGGGCACAGGTACTGAGCCGGGGCCCGACAAGGGCCATGCTTCTCCCTCTGGGGGACAGGAAAGCCCAGCCCGATGGGGAGAGCTTCGCTCTTTCTAGGAAGGGCGATGATTCCGGGCACAGGACTTGGCTTCTTGATGGGGAAAAAGCTCAGAAACGCACAATGTAGCAGCCGCTTCCGTCCCTGCCTGGCGCGGGGAGAGACTCAGGGTCGGGCTCGCATGGGGCGAAGGACGAAGGCCTTCCTGTAACGTGAAGGGATGAGGCGTCATCTGGAAAATTGCCTGCGCTTTAGCTGATAGCTCGAAGAGAGGTCGTTTCCTTGGTTGGGGTGCCCTTCCGGGGTGTTCGGGCCGTGGAGGACGGCTCCTGCCCCATCCAGGCCCTCTGCTGCTCTGGGTGGGGGGGCGCAGGGGCGGGAGGACTGGGCTGCATCAGGGTCAGGCCACAGGAGCGCCGAGCAGCACCTGGGAGGCTGGGGCCCTGGGAGAGAAGAGACCCGGATTACGGGGCACAGGGGGTGCGGGGCGTGGGGGCTGTGGTCACCCCAGCGCCCTGTCAAGGCTGAGCTCCTGGCTGGCTGCACACTCGGGCCGAGGCAGTGACCAGCCTGGGGGGGGGCTCCCCACCCTTCACCGCCTGCCCCTCCCCAAACTGGACGATGTAGAGTCTCACGGGGGCACGAGATGGCAAACGCACACAGGACACTCCAGGCCCAGCACTGTAGGCGGAGCAGCGAGCGCTGGGGGGGCGCCGATCCCCTGCTAGGCGGGGCCCCGGCCCGGATGGGAATCTGTGAGGCATGCGGGGTGCAGCCCGTGGGCCACAGCTGCAGCCCCCCCGCCCGCCCCACGCTCTGCCTTCGGCTGCTCCCTGCTCCCTTAAACCTTCCATCTGTGACCAAACCGGGAAGACCAAATTCGAGCCATAAATGGAAACAGTTCGCAGAGGCCTCAGGCGGCTGCCAGGGGAGTTGGGAGATGACTAAGCAGCCAGAAGGAGGGAGAGAAGTTTCTCGGTGCGGTGCGGCGTGCGGCTCCCCTCCCAGGGGGCCAGTGGGCGACCCTCCAGCAACGCTCCCGCGTCCTCGGCGCCTCTCGTGAAGGGCGAGCTGGGAAGGCTCTCGGCTGGTGACCGGAAACTCAAGCTCAGACCCTTCAAGCCCAGTTGAAAGTTAACGAAAAAGAACTCACTTTTTCAAACTTAGGTCTCCGCGATGTCGGGAAACATCAGAGCGAAGCTATTTCCGCATAGACTGACACACGCATGTGTGTGCATACCACAAGGCCATTAAACATCATCAGATTTGGCCAATTTAATGAAAACCAGGCCAGAGAGATAATTATTTAGTGCTTTTAAAAACACTAAAAAAAAAAAAAAAAACAACAACCCACTAAGAAAGCCTGTTGTATCCTGAATCAGTTTTTTTTTTTTGTTTCAAAATGGCATTTTCTTTCTTTGCTTCCCATTTCTCTCAATTTTCTGCTGAGAATCCCGCAGCACGGGCAGCACAGCGTGCACACGTCACGGATGGATGTGCAAGAGCTAAACTGTGGGCAGAGGCCCTGGCACTCCAGCTGGGGCAGGTGGGCCGCCTCCCGGGGAGGAGCTGGGGCTGGGGCAGGTGGGCCGCCTCCCAGGAAGGAGCTGGGGCAGGTGGGCTGCCTCCTGGGGAGGAGCTGGGGCTGGGGCAGGTGGGCTGGGTCAGGTGGGCCGCCTCTCAGGGCAGGGCTGGGGCAGGTGGGCCTCCGCAGGCAGGTGAGTGTTCCTGACAGGCTCTCACCAGACCCCCTGGGGGAGCGTGGAGCACATCTGGTCCACGCAGGGCTGCAGGTCAGCCTCCCCCGAGGACCACTGTGGGGTCGCAGGGAAGGTCAGGAAGGGTCCGAACCCTCCTGGTGCCCACCCTGCCCTCGGTGACCAGGGGATCCCAGCCCAGGGAGGGAGCTTGTGCTGGGCAACAGGCAGTGAGCCGCAGGCCTGGGACTTGAAGCCGGGGGCCTGTGTCCCTGCCTCTGGGGCACACAGCGAGACCCTGCTTCCCAGCCTCCTGTAGGATGGAGTCCTGAGGCCCGCGCTGTGGCCGTGGATTGCAGGTGGAGGTGCCGGTGCTTCCGGCCTGTCCCTGAGCCACCTCCGTGGATCCTGGGTGTGGAGGCTCCAGGAACCGACCCCCAAGGCCCAGGGGCCCCAGGGGACGGGGTGGGCACGGTGGTCAGATGGGAGGATCCCCAGTCCCAGGTTTCCACACCGATGGAGGCAGCATCCTTGCCGCCTATGGGTGCTGCGCTGCTGGGGTATTGGGTGGTCTGTGACAGCACCCTGCTGGCCCCAGCCCCCTCCCTAGGCCCTTCCACTCCCCATACTGCTTCCCCCCCCAAAACCTGGGGGTCCTGAGTGCTGGCCTGTGCAGGCTGGGGCCCCAGAGGACACACAGAGGTCCTTGATCGTGAAGGTCCACGTGTGTGACCAAGATGGGATGGGTGGGAGACCCTCCAGCAGGGCCCCGATAGCCAAGCAGAGGTCTCACCGCCAGGACTGAGACCCGATGGAAGGCAGCCACCCTCCGGGGCTGTGCACCTTGGGCCCCCAGCAGAGCAGGACCTGGGAAGTTACATCTTTTACGGCAGCTGCTGCTGGTGCCGCCGCTTGTGGGCTGCTTGGTGGGGCTCGGTGGGCACTCAGCTGCGAGTGGGGGAGCTGGGCCTGTCTGCGACCTGCAGGACAGTGAAGAGGCCAGCGCGGGGTGGAGGGCCGTGCTGGGGACAGGACATGGGGACAGGCCGCTCTGGGGACCCTCAGAGAGGGCAGGGTGGGGAGAAAGGTGTATGTGGGGCCCGGCACGGGCCATGTGGGAGAGGGAGCGGCAGGTGGCTCTGAAGTCCTGGCACAGGGGTGCCTGGGACAGCCAGAGGGCTCCAACAGAGACAAACCCCGGGGACAGGCTGACCTCCAGGCTCTGGGGCTCCCGGAAATTGGGTTTGCTGAGAGAAGCGTGCATCGCCACATCATAGGACACAGGCCAGGGGACCTCGGTCCTGCTTCTGGAACCTCTTTCCAGCATTCCACTGCTCGCTCCGTGTCACTGGAGCCGACCCTACAAATTCTGCACCAGTCCGCCCTGCAGGATGCCACGTAATCCACAGATTCAACCTAGCGATATGTTCTAGAATGAAATTAAAATTATCGGTCACAATAGCACCAAAGAGGGCGCCCGGGGGGCTCCGTCGGTGAAGCATCTGCCTTCAGCTCAGGTCATGGTCTCGGGGTCCTGGGACTGAGCCCCACATCGGGCTCCCTGCTCAGTGGGGAGTCTGCTTCTCCTCCCTCTGCTGCTCTTTCACTCTTTCAAAAAAAATCATTTTTTAATTTAATTTAATTTAATTTAATTTTTTTTGCTTTTTTTTGAAAAAATCATTTTTTTAAAAAAACACAATAGCATCAAAGAATGCATATTACTTAGGGGTAAAATCGAAAGAAGTAGGTGTGAGACCCACACATGAAAACTGAGACTCATTGCGGATTTGAAGGGGGATTAGACAGCAGAGAAGTAGTCCAGGTGCCTGGGCCGGAGGTCCCCGTGCCATCAAGCTCGGAGTTTCTCCCAAACGGATCTTCAGATTTCACGTGGTCTCAGTTGATCCCGCCAGGCTTGTTCGTGGACATTGAAAAGTTGATTCTAAAATTTATGTGGAAATTCAAAGACTTTGAATAGAAAGAATAATCTCTGGAAGAAGAATAAAAGGGGAGGTTCTGTACCACTTGATTTTAAGGCTTAGCCTAAAGCTATAATAAGACTGGTGTTGGTGTGAGGCTACGAAGTCTATGATGTACGAATATATTACGCCGCCGTGTGTAATATTAACAAGTAATTTCTCTTTTTAAAAAAGATTTATTTATTTATTTATTCATGAGAGACACAGAGAGAGGCAGAGACACAGGCAGAGGGAGGAGCAGGCTCCATGCTGGGAGCCCGACGGGGGACTCGATCCCGGGACCCGGGGTCACGCCCTGGGCCGAAGGCAGCGCTAACCTGCTGGGCCACGCGGGGCGCCCTTAACGAGTAATCTCATGCAGGTGGCACCCACCGTGAGATGCCAGTGCTCACGCCCTGGAGCGTCTATAGTTAAAGGCGACAATAGCAAGTGTCGGCGAGGTCGGGGAGCAGCACGGGGACGGTGGACGTCTAACATGGACCAACCGCCTGCAAAACCCACACGCTTTGTGCACTCGGGAGCAAATGAGCGTGGAAAGGCGTCTGATCAACCTTCAGTAGTAGTATCACTACTTGGCCTCACGGAGCCCCTGGAAGGGTCTGTGGAGCCCCGGGACCCCAGCCCACGCTGCCGTGCTGGCATCACGTGGGCACAAACACTGAGCACACAGGGTGCACTGGGGCACCGCCGGGCTGGAGAGCCGGGGTTTCTGCAGAGCCCCCCCGCCCCCAGTCCCAGGGACCCCACAGGGAAGCAGGAGGCCTGCGGTGGGGACGGAGGGAAGCTGCGAGGTGGAGACCCTGGGGATGTGAGGAGCCCAGCTGTGGCCGGGAGTGCTCACCCGACAGTGCTCACCCTGGCAGTGCTCACCCCGGCAGTGCTCAACCCAGCAGTGCTCGCCCCGGCAGTGCTCACGCTCTCACGCAGCAGCTTGGCTGCTCCCTACGGCCTCGGGGAGGGTGCAGGTCCTGACCTCCTGCTCTGCACCCTCACAGTCGCCTCATGGTCCACAGCCGCTGTCCTCCCCTCTGCCCGGAGGGCAGCAAGCACATGGAGCGGGGAGTGCAGTGCTCCTGGAAGACCCGGCTTCCTCCTGGCGACCTCCCCCAACCTTCCCATGCTTCTGCCCAGGGCTCCCAGGCCACTCCTGGCCATGGGGGAGGCTGGCATGTGCTGTCTCTTTGGAGGCACCTTGTCGCCTGGAACAGCAAGGGGAAGGGAAGGGCAGCTGTGGGTGCGCAGAGGACGTGCCTGGCCTCAGCCCTGCTCTGGCCGCCAGGAGCCCCAGGGCCTCGAAGGGCCCGCACGGTGCTGCCCTGGCTTCTGGCCATAGCTCCCTTTGCAGGATACCGAGGCGGCCTCCACCCTGCCGGCCCTACCTAGAGTCTCTGCAGCGACCTTAGGGCTCACGGGGCCCCCGCCTCTGCAGGGTCCGGGGCCCCGACTCCCGCGCCCTGCCCTGGTGTACGCTTGCAAGGTGAGGCCGCCTCTACTACCAGGTGCCTGGGCCCGCCCCTGCAGCCACCCCCAGTGGAAGGCTGACCCTGAGCCTGACTCCGGGCTGGAGCCGAGAGTGAGATGGAGGAAGGGGCAGGGCCAGGCCCGGGAAACCTCGTCCTGCCCTGGGGCTGACGGGGCTGCATTCGGGGGTCCCGGGACCCCTGGACAGCCGGAGGATCATTCCGGGGTCAGGGGATGCTCTGCACAGCCAGGGGGATCATTGGGGGTCAGGGGCTGCTCTGCACAGCCAGAGGGATCATTTGGGGTTCCCGGGGATGTTTTGCTCAGCCAGAGGGATCATTTGGAGGTCAGAGGATGCTCTGCACAGCCAGGGGGATCATTCGGGGTTCTCGGGGATGTTCTGCTCAGCCAGGGGGATCATTCGTGGGTCCCAGGGACGCCCTGTGCAGCCAGGGGATGGACCCTGCTGCCCGTCCTCAGCCTCTCCAGGCCGGGCCCTGGCTCCCACGGGGGCTCCTCTGGCCGCAGCACCCCAGGGGGCATGGGGCAGGGGTGTGGGCAGGGCCAGGTGCTCCGGGGCACACCTGCAGGGCCGGCGGGGTAAGGGTGCCTGGGCTCTGAGGGGTCGTCAGGGGGCTGCAGAGGGAGGGGACTCGCCCCGCTGGCCTGCTTGACAGCCTGGTGGTGGGGCTTTAAACACCGATTTGGGGGATCCCTGGGTGGCTCAGCAGTTTAGCGCTGCCTTCGGCCCAGAGCGTGACCCCGGGGGTCCCGAGATCGAGTCCCACATCAGGCTCCCTGCATGGAGCCTGCTTCTCCCTCGGCCTGTGTCTCTGTGTCTCTCTCTCTGGGTCTCTCATGAATAAATAAATGCAATCTTTGGGAAAAAAAAAAAAAAAACCCATGGATTTGGGCCCTCTGCCATCACCCCCCTTTTTCTTTCTTTTTTTTTTTTTTTAAGTAACATAATCATCCACCGCGCCCATTTAAGACTACTGGGCGCCAAGCAAAACTAACGTTTCCTCCTCGGAGCCAGGTAGTCTGCAAGTGTGCATCTTGAGTTTAACATTTTTCTGGCTGAGAACACGTCCATCTTTAAAAAGAAGAGCAGAGCCCGGGATCACAGGCCTGTGGGGAGAGCAGAGGGGAAATCCTCCCCGGGAGGAAGCCGCACGGATGCTGTGCTGAGCGCGGATTTGATGAAATGTTCTTGGAAGACGCGCTAACATTTGTGGGAAGCGGAGCAGCGGTGGGTCCGTGGGAGCTCCACGCCCGGCTTCCCCAGAGCTCCCACACCTCCCGGAGCTGCAGGGGTGGCGGGCAGGGAGGGGGCGGGCGCCTGGCTCTCTGTGAAGCTTCCAGCTTCCCTGTGGCATTTGCCTGAATTTCCTCTGGATTTTGGACTCACAGATGTCTGGTTATGCAAGACTCATTCCCATTTTTGGCCAAGGAAGTCGGTCCGGGAGGGGAGCAGCGTCTGGGGCTGGCGGCCCGCCGGGCGGGGGTGGAGGCCCTGGGGACAGCAAGGAGCTGGGCCTGTGCTAGCTGGGGAATGCCTGTCCCTGGAATGTCTCTGCGGCAGGAAGCCTTTCCCCATCCTCCCCCGCCTCCCCAATGGGGCCTAGGCCACGCTCTTCCCCACACAGCCTGGCCAGGGGACCCGGCTGCCCCCGCTGCTCTCTTGGGCTTTTCTGGAGCTGAGCGTGGGGGGAAGGGGGGCCAGGCAGTGACACGGAGCCAGTGACGTGGGGGCGGGGGAATGACATGGGGTGCACAGGCCAGTCTCTCCTGTAGCCAGCGTCCCCAAGGCCCGCCCTGCAGACCCTCAAGGGCAAGGTGCAAGGTCAGAAGCAAGTGACAGGGCCCGGTAAGGTCCTTACGGAGGAGTGGTCCCAGTGGGGGTTTATCACCCCATGTGTGTGTGTGCACTTAGAAATGCAGGAGGGGCTTTTATTTTTTTTAAAGATTTTATTTACTTATTGACAAAAACAGAGAGAGAAAGAGAGAGAGAGAGGGAGAGAGTCTGAAGCAGGCTCCCTGCTCAGCCCAAGCTCCACTTGAGGCTGGCTCAATCTCACGACCTTGAGATCATGACCTGAGTCCAAATGAAGAGTCGGAGGCTTAACAGACTGAGCCACCCCGAAGCCCCACAGAAATGTAGGTGGGGCTTTTTAAAATAAAATTCTTTAAAACAGAGGGAGACAAACTGTAAGAGACTGTCAACTCCAGGAAACAAATAGGGTCACTGGAGTGGAGGGGGCGGGGAGTGGGCTAGCTGGGGGATGGGCATGAAGGGGGGCACTTGATGCCGTGAGCACTGGGTGTCACATGCTGAGTCACTACACCGATGAGTCACTCCACTCCACCGCTGAGACTAATACTCCATTATATGAGAACTAAGTTGATTTAAATTAAAAAATCTAAAAAATTAAAACAAAGAAACCCCAAATCTAATTCTTTGAGGTATAGAATGTGTTGGTGTGAAGTTGTGCGTGCAGTAAAATGTACCCATTCTAAGCGTACGGTTTGATCATCTTGACAAGTCGATGTAACTGTGACCATCAGCACAATCAAGACAGGGAAGGTGCCCGTTAGCCTGGAGGAACCTCTCACACCCACCCCGTGCAATCCCGGACGCGCAGTTTGTAATTATAGTTTCATTTCCTAAGGAAAGACAGTACGGGCTCTTGGCTTGGGTATCTTTTTGGGATGCATCCAAGTTTAATTGCTGGGAATCCTGCGATCCACGACAGTCTGTTTATACAATCACCTGTTCGTGGACATTTCCAGTGCATCGGCTCATTGTTTCCAGTTTGGGACCCTTATGAATAAGTCTGCTGTGCACACACATGCGGAGACGTCTGTGGCAGTGGGTCTGTGTGCCTCGTGGGTAAACGTGTGGCGTGGGATGGTGGGTCCCATGAAAGGACGCCATTCAGTCCCCGAGACGCAGCCGGTTCCCGCCAGCGGAGGCGTGTGAGGGCTCCCGGTCCTGCACGTCCTCATCCGACGTTTGCTGTGATTTTAGCCATTATCGCGCTATCCGCTCGCACCTGTCACTTGCAGGCCCCTGATGACTAAACGAGGCGGGCGCCGCTTCCTGCACTCACGACGCTGTCGGTCTTCTCTTGGGAGGGGTTTGTTCGAACCATTTGCCTCTGATTCTGAAAAACTTTTTAGTTTGAAATAATTTTAGATTGTAGATCTAGCACCGAGTTCCCATCTACCCTTCGCCCTGTTTCCCGGGCGCTATTATCCTACGCGACATTATAGGATTAAAACACATCCAAACTGACATCGGTGCCAGACTACAGACCTTGTTTGCATTTCATCATTCTCTTGCTCTCTTGTCTGGTATGGAGTTCGTGAATGTATAGGTTTGTGTAACAAATAGGGTGTAGAAGCTTTTCACCAACCCACAGAGACGTTCCCTGATGCCATCCCGTGATAGTCACACTTTCCCTCAAACCCCAACCCCAGGAAACCCCTATTCTGTTCTTTGTTTATGCAATTTTGTGAGTTTCAGAAAGTTTTTTTTTTTTTTTAAGGATTTATTGATTTATTCAGAGAGAGAGGCAGAGACACAGGCAGAGGGAGAAGCAGGCTCCATGCAGGGAGCCCGACGCGGGACTTGATCCCAGACCCCCAGGATCACACCCCGGGCTGCAGGCGGCGCCAAACCGCTGCACCACCGGGGCTGCCCCAGAATGTTATATAAATACAGTATGTGATCTTCTGAGGTTGAATTTTCCATCATAATGCGTTTGCGATTCATGCAACTTGCCGCATGTGCCAGTAGCCTGTTCACTATTTACTATTTTTTAAAAAAGATTTTATTCATTTATTTTAGAGAGAAAGAGAGAGACAGCATGAACAGGGGGGGCAGAGGGAGAGAGAATCTCAAGCAGACTCCATGCTGAGCACAAAGTCCAATGCAGGGCTCAAGCCCAGGACCCCGAGATTGTGACCTGAACTGGAACCAAGAGTCAGACCCTCAAATGATTGCGTCACTCAAGCGCCCCGTCTGTTCACTTTTTAAAAAATTCCGTTATTGACATATAGTTGACATACACTCACATGAATTTCAGGTGCACGGCTGAGTGTTTGGATAATTCTGTACATCGTCACCACCGTAAATGTAGTCATCACCTGTCAGCGCGACATCATCGACTGTGCTCCCCAGGCGGCGCTTCGCATCCCCGTGACTCATTTACTTAATAACGGGAGGTTGTGCCTCTTCATCCCCTTTATCTGCTTCACCCTCCCCCCCCCACTCCCCTCTGGCAGCCACCAGTTTGTTCTCTGTAGCTATGAATCTACTTTATTTTTTGTTTCGTTGTTCATTTTGTTTTTTAGATTCCACATCTGAGTGAGATCATATGGTATCTCCCTCTTTCTGTCTGACTTATGTGACTTAGCATGAGAGCCTCTAAGTCCATCTGTGTTGTTGAAATTGGCCAGATCTCATTCTTTTGGACGGCGGAGTGATGTCACAGTGTGTGTGTGCGTGTGTGCACGGGAAGCGTACCACATCTTTATCCATTCATCCACCAACGGACGCTTGGGTGGCTTCCATATCTTGGCCACTGTAGGTACAGCCGCGGTGAACATTGGGCTTCATGTGTCCCTTTGAATTAGTGTCTGTTTTCTTTAAGGAAATGCCTGGTAGTGGAATTAGTGGATCACATTGTATTTCTATTTTTACTTTCTTTTTCTTTTTTTTTTTACATTTGTTTTTATTTAAGTTTGATTTGCCAACATATAGTATCACACCCAGTGCTCATCCCATCAAGTGCCCTCCTCAGTGCCCGTCACCCAGTCACTCTATCCCACCCACCTCCCCTCCTGCAACTCTTTGTTTTTCCCAGAGTTAGGAGTTTCTCATGGTTTGTCTCTTGAAGATGGTTTCCTGTGTTATTGCTGAGTACTATTCTATTTCATGGGTGTACGACAGTTTATTTACCTGTTGAAGGACATTTACATTTCTGGAATACACCTCATTTGGCCATAGCTTGTTATTATTTTCATATATTGTCATATTTTATTTGCTAACATTATGCTGATGACTTCTGCATCTTTGTTCATGGGGAACATTGGTTTGCACTTTTCTTGTTTTGTGTGTTGTCTTTCTCTAGTTTTGACCTCAGGGTAATGCTGGCCTCATGAAGTCACTAGGGAAGTGTTCTCTCCTATGTTCTGGAAGATAATAAGTAACATTAGTGTTGCTTCTTCTTTAAATGTTTGGGAGAATATATTAGTGAAGCCATCTGGGCCCAGATATTTCTTGTTTTGTAAAGTTTTTAACTAAAACTTCCAATTTCTTTAAGAGTTATAGAACTTCTTAGATCCTCTGTTTCATCTGGAGTGAGTTTGGTACTTGGCAGTTTTTGAGGAATCGGTTCATTTCATCCAAGTTGTTTTTAGTGTGCATAGGGTTTTTTTTTTTTTTTTGTAGTATTTGCCTGTTTTCTGTCTCATGTATGCAAGCTCTGTAATTTTAATATCTCTTCTTTCATTCCTGACATTGCTAGTTTGTGTCTTCTCTCTTTTTTTGGGTCAGTTTGGCAAGCTTTTATTGATCTCAATTGTCTCAAAAAAATCAGCTTTCGTTTCCATTCATTTTCTACACTGCATTTTATTTTAAATTTCATTGATTTCTTCTCTTTCCTTTTTTTTCCTACCTTCTGTTTGATTTGGATTTATTTTGTTCTTTTAAAGTAGATTTTTGAAGTGAAAGCTTGGATTACTGCTTTGAGATCTTTCTTCTTTTCTAATATAAGCATTTAGTGTTATAAATTTCCCCATAAACACTACTTCAGTTGCTCACCAAAGATTTTGTTATTCTATATTTTCACTTTTATTCAGTTAAATACAATATTTAATTTTCCTTGAGTCTTTCTCTTGATCTGTAGATTATTTAGAAGTATGTTGCTTAATTTGTAAGCATTGAGAGATACTCCTTCTTAGGTTTCTGTTATTGTTACCCAGTTTGATTCCCTTATGATTAAAAACATGCTCCTCAATTATCTTTATTAAAAATGTTTTAATGACTATGAGCATAACTTATATTGGTAAATGTAAATTAATGCAAAAAGATGTTTGTTTTCTGCTCTGGTTGGGGGAGTGTTTAATAAAAGTCCATCAGATCTCACTGGTTGGTGGAGACATTCAGTTCTCCTTTATCCCTACTGATTTTCTGTCTGTTTGTTCTGGGAGAGAAGGGTTGATGTCTCCAACTACAGTTCTGGATTTGTCTATGTTTCCTTCTGGTTCTGTCTTCACAGAATTTGCTTCATGTAGTTTAAAGCTGTTTTGGTAAGTACACATTTAGGACTGTTATGTCTTCTTATTATCAGTTGACTCTTATTATCAATTTTCCTCTTTATCTGTAATTTTCTTTTCTCTGAAGTCCACTTGATCTGTTATTCATATGGGCACACCAGTTGTTTTGATTTGTGCTTGCACAGTGTGTCTTTTTCCATCCATTTTACATTAGCCTACTGATATTATATTTGAAGTGAGTTTCTTATAGATAGTGTATAAGTGGGTGATTTTTTAAAAAAAATTAATTCTGATAATCCCTGTATTTTAATTTAGTCCACTTACATTTAATGTAATTATGGATATGTTTGGATTCAGGCCTACCATTTAAATTTTGTTGTTTTTTTTCTTTCCATTTTTTATTCTTCTGTTTCCCTGTTCTTGCTTTTGGTTATCTGAACATTTTATAGCATTCTATTTTAATTTATCTATCGCTTTGTTGATTATATCTTTAAAAAATCTTTAGTGGTTTCCCAGCCATTACAATATGCATTCTTAACCTTTTGCAGCCTACTTAGGATCAATATTTTACCATTTGAAGTATTTGTAGAAATCCTACCACCACATAGGCTCCTATGCTCTACATTCTTTATGTTGTATTTGTCTTGTGTTCAACATCCACACATGCTGAAAACTCCATAAGACGATATTATAGTATTTGGATTTAATCATTAAACATGATTTTAAAGAACTGAAGTGGAGGAGAAGTCTATTACCATGTTCATTACTCATTTCTCTCCCTTCCTGAGTTTTCCTTATGTATGAAGGACTGTTTTAGGGAATGTTTGCTGATGGGCAAATTATCTTACTTTTTCTTCTTCATTCATGAAGAATATTTTTGATGTCTATAAAATTCTGAATTCGTGTTCTTTTCTTTCCACACTTGAAAAATATGCCACTTTCTTCTGGCCTCCATGGTTTCTGATGAGAAATCTCTGGTCATCCCAATTGCTGTTCTTTTGTAAGTAATGTTTCATTTTTATCTGGCTGAATTAATGATATTTTTATTTGTTTTGAGTTTTTGAAAGTTTGTGAAGGGTCTGAGTATGGATTTATTTGGGTGTTTCCTGTTTGGAGTTCATTAGTTTTGTGGGCCTGAGAAGGAGAGAAACGTAATGGCAGAAAATCCCCAGACCAGACCTGTCTACAGAGCTACATGTGAAGGAATTTAAGGTTCTGTCTAAAGTAGCTGCAGGAGCCCCAGTGGGATAATTTTTATTTTCCAAGATATGGCTTGGTCAGGTTGGCCAAGCAGATGGAGATAATAAAGTCCCAGGTTCTGAATGTGTGTTGTAGCTCCCATTGGGGGCCAGTCCTTGGCTCCTCTGGTGGGTGAGCACACTGTTCTCTGGTCACTGGGACCACACATGGTGACTTAAAGGGCTTCCGTTAGGAATGACCCCTTTTCTCATCACTGATCTGGAAGGAGGCAACTTTAAACAGATAAGGTCAATGGGCATCACGTTGGTCAACTTCCCATGGATGCCTCCAAATATGCCCCCAGACTGTCTGCTGAGGGCTAGGCTAAGGTGGGAGTGGGTGAGAGAAGCTGTGTGCAGTAGCCCATGGTGAGCCGGTCTGGGTGGAGAAGATGATAAGCAACGTAGTCCAGTGGCTGGTAAAGTTGTAGCCCAGAGCCATTGCTTCCTGTGACTATCGCCACCATGGTCTCTCTTCCTCCTCTGGACAAGCCTGTCTCCCCTGAAGCTTGGGGGACTCGGGCTCTGCTGGTGAGTCTGCCTGGACACGAGTGTCTGTAACCTGGCTGGGTGAGCACAGGCTGGAACCAGAGGGGGCTGACTGAGCAGGAGGACTGTGGGACATTCCTGTCACTAGTGCCAGAGGCAAAGTGGGGATCATTGGAGAAAATACCTCCCCCAGGTGATGTTTTTAAAGGCAGAGCTGCTCTAGGAGCCGGAGTGGATCCCAGAGCAGGTCAGATGCCCGAGAGGTGGCCATGACTGAGACACAGAAGGTCAGGGAGCTGGAGGCCCAGGGGACAGCTACAGAGCCCACCTAGATGCCCGCTATGAGGCAGGACACAGGGAGGGATCAAGTTTGGGGCCCAATGACATACTGGTCCCCTAGGAGTTGCAGCTGGAAGGGAGGATAGAGGGATGTGGATCCACACTGTGGAATAGGCAATGGGGCCCCATGAAGGGCAGGGCTTGCTCACATGGACGGAGGCAGGCTGGTGGCACAGCAAAAGGTATTTTCACCACACACACAGGTGTGAAGCACAGAGGTCCATAAAATAGAGCCATGTGAGGAAGAAGTGAGGAATTTTGAGTTTTCATTGCTTTTGTTTTAATATAATTTATTTAATTATGCTTATATAATTTGGTTTTTTAGTAATGTTGTATTTAGCAACCAGGTCTCAAAATTCCTGAAAACATTTCAAAGTCCATGTGATCTCTGGCCCATGCCTGGGTGTGGGTGCGGCAGTGGGAAGATCATCCTGGGGGTTGGAGTGAGCCCTGGCTGCAGGACAGAGCCGCTGGGGGTCAGTGGGTGGGTGTGCCTCGGGGGACATGTGGGGAGTTGGCCCCGGGGGCCTCAAGTCTGGCTCCCGTGTCTGCAGGGTGGGGACCTGGGGCCTCCTCGGCTGCTTGCTGACTCACTGGGTCCATGGCGAGATCTAGGTCACTCATTTCTCGTGACTCACAGGTTGGCCGCTGCTGTCTGCAGGCTCCTTCGCATCTGGGGGACATGGCTTAATGCTGACTGTCCCAGTGCCTCTTGGAGGCCCTCCTCCCTCCTTCCAGTCTGACCAGCTCCTAACCAGAGCAGGTCAGGTCTGCATGGGCCAAGGCTCTGAGGGCAAGAGGATTGCTCAGCAGGAGTTGTCTGGGTTCTCCAGGAGGCCCCGGGGGTGGAGCCAGGGCATCAGGGCCGGGAACAGAGAGCTTCAGACGCTCCGATGCCATCACCGGCCACTCACTGGCCACCAGGCTCATCCCCACTCGTTCGTGTTTCAAAAACTCTTCCGCTCCCCTGGGACCGTGAGCGGGCACACCGTGGACACGACCCAGGTCCTGGCTCCATCCTTCTGGCCGCAGGTGGCCCGTGCCATCGGGGGCATCGCCAGGCAGCTGGGTAGACAGTGGGGGGGGTGCATAGCCTTCATCATGGAAACTGCAGCCAGGTCGGCGTCACCCAGCAAGAGCCCCAGAAACACTCCTCTGCGGGTTCGGGTCGCACCTTTATTGCTGTCCGCACTTGAAGTGGTTGTTCAAAGGGGCGTTCTCACGGCGTTTTGCAGTCAGTCAAATCCTTCTGATGGGGATGTGCAATCCTGCGGGGACCCCGAGCCGGACGATGCGGTCAGCGGCCCAGTTGTGTGTGTGGGTGGGGGGGCCCGGGGAGCGAGGCAGAGCTGGCCCAGAGGCCGAGGCGGTGAGGCCCGAAGGTGGGAGGAAAGGGAAGCGTTTGGGAGACGGGTCGATTATTGCGAGTGACAAAGGAGCTCGCTCCTAACTTGAGGCCACCTTCCAGCTTAGGAGTTTTCTGGGTGTTGAGAGAAGCGGAAGGGAGCCGGGTTGCCTCCCTGGATGCTGGGCGAGCCCCGAGGCCTGGGGTGGGTGTGGCCCTGCTGCCTTCCTCGCCCTGAAGACGGAAATGCCTGGGGCTGGCTCAAGTGGCTGGGGTGCCCGTCCATCTCCATCCGGTGCGAGGGCACCTGGGCACCTGGGCAGGGCCGCCCTCGGGTTGCTGTGTCCAGGTGGGCGGGCCAAGGGGTCCCTGGGGACAGGCTTCCCCAGCCCGTGGTCATCCCACGGCGCGCTGTGCCCCCTGCTCCGGGCCTCCGGGTTCGTAACTCCCGTCTCGGGATTGTCAGGCCTCGGAGGGCAGGCCCGGGGCTGTCCTGTGTCGTGGGATCACTCCCGTGGAGGGGCCCGGCCACCCCACTCTGGCTTCTCTCCACAGTCCCTGCTCTCCACCCGCTTCTCCCTCCTCTTGGTGCTTCTCCCGCGGCCCCCACAGCCCCGTCTGCACGCAGCCTCCTCTGTCCTGGGAAAGCAGCGGGTGTCCCCGGAGAGGCCCCAGCCCCAGAGCGGGAAAGCCTCGGACCGTGGCGGAGCGAGCCGCGCCCAGCGTGGGGCAGGAGGCCCGGTGGAGGCCATAGGGGCCCGTCCAGGCCGAGGGACCCTGCCCCGACCGCAGCTTTCTGCGGAGGTTGAGCGCTTCACGGGATGGGGATGATGTCCGGACCGGGCGGTGGTTTGGAACCGGGCTGGAAACCGGGCCTGTAGGGCAGCCGTGCGGGGCCCAGAGCCTGTGTGGCTGCCCTGGTCTCTGGAGCTCGGGGCGAGGCAGGCCTGGCCGGCCTGCACCTGCTCCAGCAGGGGCTCTGGAAGTCATGGGGTGGGGGGTGGGGGCTCTGCCCTGAGCCCCAGCCCCGCCCAGCTCAGCCCCCCAGCCGGTGGGTTCAGGCCAAGGGCCCCCGGTCGCTGCCTTACCAGCTGCCCGCCCGCCCGGCTAGGTTCTGTCTCCAGGGCCCCAAACTCGGCTGGTCCCTGCAGTGACCCTTCCGTCCTCCCCGAGTCTGCACCCCGCTCCCCGCAACCCCTCTGTGGTCCTTGGCCCCGGACCCACCCCAAACCCAGACCCTTCTGCTCTGTTGTCATGGGGTGCAGGCTGCTGACAGAGATGATGGGGTTCAAGTTGACAAGAACAGGACAGTGCATGTGTCGCTGTGAACTCAAGACAGACTTCCTACGTGTTCCCTCACCCCTGGTCCTCGCACCGCGAAGGGAAGCCGCGCGGGGCTCCCCGTGGTGTCGGGGCATCGCAGGGCCCACTCGCACGCAGGAAGCAGAATCCAAGCCCCGTCTGACGCCCACTCGGTGGAAATCTTCGCCATCACGTCCTGCTAAGATTGTACGCAGACCCCCAAAGCCTCCGCTTCCACTGAGCCAGTCTACACGGCCGGCCCGGTGATGCCAAACACCCTCCTTTCCTGGGAGGCCCGGGTTCCGTCTATGCAGCCGACTCCTCCGGAGAATGCATGCCTGGGCTTCGGATGACAGCTCTCCTTTACTGGCTCTTTACAAATTCATTTTTAAATCTTCGTGCACTGACTGATGCCGGGAGCGCGTGAGCTGCGGTCCCAGGGCCCAGGTAGGCCCGTCACCCCCAAATTGCTGGTGCTACCGGCCGTGTCAAGCAGCTCCCGTCCCCAGCGACAGCCCGTGTGGCCCCCGGCGGTGCCCCGGGGGTGCTGGCCTCTCCGCGTCGGCCCAGGACCCCGGTGCGCACCCCACTGGCTTGGGCACCCGCTGCTTGGCCCCCCGACGCTGTTGGGCGGCCTCCGGCGACCCGGGACTGTGCGGGCGGCGCCCCCTGCACCCCGCCCGCTCCTTGGCCCTCGGCTCCTAAACTGTCCCTTTCCCTTGGTCGCTGGTTTTCCCCCTGCCGAGCCGCGAGGGCTCTGGGCGGACTCGGAGCTTCTCAGCTGGGGGATTCACGACCATCGGCTCCACCTGGGACTCGCCTGTCTGTCGTCCTAACGGCGTCCTCGGAGAGCCGAGGCTTCCATTCCCATGGAGTCCGGTCCATCAGCCCTTTCTGTTATCGGCCATGCTTTGGTGCTGAGGCCCCCCTGGCCGATGCGAGGTGGCGCGGGCCGCCTGGTTTTCCCCTAAGGACCGTGCACCTGCTCAGGTGCATGAGCCCCGCGAGCTCAGCTTCGAGGGAAGGGTGCTGCCCTTCATGTTCCCTCTGCACAGGGACGACCAGGCGTCCCAGCACCATTTGCTGCAGAGAGCGTCCTTTCTTCACCTTCATCAAAGGTTCCAATCTTTCCTTTTCTTTTCTTTCTTTTCTTTTCTTGTTTATTTATTTTAATTAATTAATTAATTTATTTATTTATTTTGGTTCCAATCTTTCAAGTGGAGCTGGGCGTCCAGGGACAAGCTTGGTGGGGCTTCCATGTCCAGGCCCAGTCGTGGGTCCCCTTCCTGGGTCAGCAGAGGGCTGTCCAGGCCTTCATGGCCCCCAGGGATGAGGGCCTGGGGGTGCCTCCCACCGGGTCTGCCCGGACCCCCTGAGTCCCAGGACCAACACCAGGACACAGTGCCCCTGAGTCGCTGTCACATTCTCCCGCCCACTGTCCTTGTGGGACCCACAGACCCTCTGTGCCGGGGTCCTCCTGCCTCTGCATCCGAGCAGCAGGCCCCTGGCCCGGGTGGCTTTCCCGAACCTGTCCCTGGCACCCTGGAGCCCGGCCCTGACCTGGCCTGACCTGACCCGGGGGCCGAGCCAGCACCAGGCCTTTTGCAGCAGTCACACGGCCGCGTCACTCCCAGGCCTCCCTGTGCCCTGCCAGCACGGGCGGGTCCCCCCTCAGGTCCCTGCTGGGTCCCCACGGTCACAAGCACAGGCTGTGTGGTCAGTGCTGTGAGCAGGGCCTCACCCGCCACCCGAGGGCCTGGCCCCCGCGGGATCCTGAGCGCTGTCCTTCACCAGGGCAGCACCCTGCCCCCCGCCAGCTGGCTCCCGGCGGCGACCACCCCTCCAGGCGGCCTGTGTTCCATCACGATGAGAGGTTTCCTGTCGTGTTGGACGTTCGCATTACCTCCCAAATTCGAGTAAATGTTTACGTGTCAGACTAATTCACTGGTAAATATTCCTAAAAAGAGTTCCTGGCTTCCCAGGAAATGAACTTTTTGTGGTTATTTGTGCATCTTTTTTTTAAAAAAAGATGTTATTTACTTATTCGAGAGAGAGAACTCAAGCAGGGGGCAGAGGGACAGAGAGGAGCAGGCTTACTCCGCACAGGGAGCCCGGCGTGGGACTCGATCCCAGGACCCCGGGGTCACGGCTCAGCACCACCCTGACACCATCCATGCTGTATGTGTGTCAGCGGCTCATCCTCCGTCCTGCCCAGGGGTGCTCCATCGTGTGGCCGCACCACAGCCGTGTGTCCCCGTGTTCTTGGTGTGTGGCTGCGGGGAATGCTTGTGCGGGAATCCTCACGTGGACACAGGCATCTGTTTCCAGCACATGAATACCTAGGAGTGGGCTGCAGCACCACGGAGAGGAGCCCACGGCGTCCAGGCGTCTGGTTGTTCCACGTCCTTCCAACACTTGGTTTATTTATTTATTATTTATTTATTTATATTTTATTTATTTATTCATGAGAGGCAGAGACACAGGCAGAGGGAGAAGCAGGCTCCATGCAGGAGCTCGATGCGGGACTCGATCCCAGGACCCTGGGGTCATGCCCTGGGTAGAGGCAGACGCTCAACCACTGAGCCTCCCAGGCGTTCCCCCAACACTTGGTTTAATTGCAATCATTTTGGTGGGTGTTTAGCGATATCATGGTTTAAATTTGTAATTTCTCGATAAATAATGTTACAAAGTGTTTTTCAGAGAGTTATGAGCCTTTTGAATAAATTTTTTGGTGGCTTAAACCAACACAAATTGATTATCTTACATTTCGCTAGGTTAAAAATCCAACATGGGTCTTGTGGGGCCAAGACCAAGGTGTCCAAGGGGCTGACCCCCCTTCTGAGGTTCAAGAAAATCAATTTCCTTGCATTTTCTGGCTTTCGGAGGCTGCCGTATCCCTCAGCTCCTGGCCCCCAGAGGGAGAGCGAGAGGGAGAGCAGGGGTGGGGAAGGGAGGGGGATGGGGATGGAAAGGGTGGGGGTAGGGGAGAGGGGAGGGGAGGGGGAGGAGGAGAGGGAGAGGGAGGGGGAGGGGAGGGAGATGGAGGGGTGGGGGAGGGGGATGGAGGAGGAGAGGGTAGAGGGAGGAGGAGAGGGATGGGGAGAGGATAGGGGAGAGGCAGAGTGAGAGGGAGAAGGAGAGGGAGAGGGTAGGGGAGAGGGAGGGGGAGGGAGGGGAGAGGGAAAGTTAGAGGAAGAAGGAGAGGGGGAACGGGGAGGGAGAGGGGGAAGGGGGAGGGAGAGGGGGAGGGGGGAGGGAGAGGGGGAGGGGGGAGGGGGAGGAGGGGGGAGAGAGGATCCAAGCAGGCTGTGCGCTCAGTAGGGGCCCAGCGTGGGGTTGGACCTCAGGACCCTGAGATCATGACCTGAGACGAAATCGAGAGTGGGCGCCCCACCGCCGAGCCCCCAGGCGCCCCCGGCCTCCTCTGCCCGTCCTCAAGCCCACAGAGGAGGGTGGAGTGTCTGGTCCCCAACGGCTCCCTCCCATGTTTGAGGACCTGGGATAAGGTTGGGCCCTGGCAATAATCGCGGGTAGTGTCCCTTCTTGCGGGCGACCGACCGCGCGAGATCCTAATTCCACGTTGACACCAACCCCGGGTGGCCGCGCGGATCCACAGGCCCCAGGGACCCGGGTGTGGACAGGTTGGGGACGGGCTCTGCTCGCCACAGATGTTTTCACGGAATACGGAATCCGTGGCTTTTTTCCTCGCATCCCTTTGAAGATGTCATTCCGCCGTCCTCTGGTTTGCGTTCTTTCTGCTGAGACATCTGTCCGACGGCTTATCTTCGTTCCCTGGAAGTGATGTTTCTCTTTCCTCCAGCTGCTTTTAATACTTTCCCTTTGTGTCACTGGTTTTTAGCGATTTGGCTACGAAGCGCTTTGATGCGTTTGCTTTGTGCTTATCCTGCTGGGGTTTTGTGGACATTTTTTTTGCCTGTAAATTTATAGTTTTTATCAAGTTCTGGGAAAAATTTAGCCATAACTTATTCAGATAATTTTCACGGTTTTTTTCCTTCTCTCCTCTGAAGCCCCGATTACGTCTCACCAGCAACTGAGGTTCACTTTCAGTCTTTATTTCTTCAGTGTTTTTAATCCCTCCCTGGGTCAGTTTGCATATTTTCTGTGACTTTGCCTTCCGGGTCACCAATCCTTCGTTTAGGGTCTGCTATGCCTTTGCAGCCGCTCAGTGAATTCCGCATTTTGATTATTGTGTTTAGTTCCTTCTGTTCCTGTTTCCCTGCAGCAGGCCCGGCCCCCGGCCCCCCGGCCCCCCGGCCCCGGCCGCCTGGAGGCCCCGCTGCTCGCAGCTCGCCCAGCGGCACAGTCAAGGCCCCTGCCGGGGTTCCGGAGCCTCTTCTCTGCATGGTCCCTTCTCCTTCTCCAGATCCTACCCTGAGAATTCTGGCTGCCTCGGCCCCGAGTTCCGCTGTGTCCCAGCTCGCGGGGGCTGTCTCTGGAGGAGCTGGGCCAGGGCCCCGAGGGCAGAGCTTGCCTGGTGCTCGGGAAGCCTGGGGCCCTGCCTCCTGCCAGCCCACGAGCCGGGTAAAGGCTCCAGGTTCCTCTGTACCCGGGGAGAGGCCTTCGGGTTCCTCTGTACCCCAGGAGGGGCCTTCGGGTTCCTCTGTACCACTGGAGGGAACTTCGGGTTCCTCTGTACCCCAGGAGGGACCTTCGGGGGTCCTCGGTAGCCCAGGAGGGACCTTCGGGTTCCTCGATACCCCCAGAGGGGCCTTTGCCGGGAAGGGCCTGTTTTCCCTTTGCCCAGGTGCAGATCCGGGCCGGGAGAGGAGGTGGCTGCACATCCCCCAGCGCGTCACTCTCGGGAGCTGCAGGTCTTTGGACCTCGTGGTCTCCACAGCTCTACTCGGTTTTGCATTTTTGCTTCTTAACATGCCCAGTGTTTTCCACTGTTACCAGAGGAGACGTGATCTGTCACGCCCTTCTACGTTCTAGCAGGAAACAGAACACTTGGCACACATTTTTGAAGTGTCTGGATACAGATGACCTAATTGCTTCCAGAAAGATTGAGCCACGCACAGCCGCCCCTGCTCGTGGTGTGCACGTGTGCCTGCGTACCTGTGTGCACCCATCCTGAGTCCTTGCAAGCACTGGCTTTCATTATCTGTTCTTGGTATTTTTGACCAACAAATTTTATTATTTCATATGCTTAATGGGCATTTCTATTTCTCTTTTAGTGCTTTTATTTATTTTTGGGGATCGTTATACCTTTATTATTGGTTTATAAGATCTCTATGTGATGAGGCGTTAATTTTTCTTTAAAAATTATTCATATTATACAGGAACCCATGTTTCTTAAACAATGTTAAAACTCTGATACTTCTTTTTCTTGTATCCTACTCTTATTTCTTTTTCTCAGAGGTAACAACTTTTGACTATTTGACATATAGCTTTTCTCTTTTGTTTTCATGCATTCATTTCTATATAAGTACACCCAGTATAAAATGGTTGATATTCAGTCATTTTTGTCTTATGAAAATAGCATTTGCAGGGTGGCATTTGCAGCATGAGCCTGGGTGCCTCAGTGGTTGAGCCTCTGCCTTTGGCTCAGGGTGTGACCCCAGAGTCCTGGGATCGAATCCCACGTCAGGCTCCCTGCATGGAGCCTGCTTTTCCCTCTGCCCGTGTCTCTGCCTCTCTCCCTGGGTCTCTCATGGATAAAAAAATAAAATATTAAAAAAAAAGAAAATAGCATTTGCATATGCTTCAATCTAGTGAATACTTGGAGCTTTTAACCGATGTTTCTATATATCTGGCCTTTTATTATTTTATAATTGGTGACTTCTTTGTTCATGATATATAATATGCATATATTTATATATATTTCATCATATTTTTAATATAATCACTTCATTCTGGATTACATTTATATTATTTGTATCTTTCTGCAGCTACAAACAACGACAAAGCAATCTTCTCTGGGCACATATACAGTTACTCCTCTAGTAGACGCACTTGCTAGTGAGATTATATTCATACTGCCCTCTTAATTTCTAGAGCTTCATATGATTTGATAACCAATTAAATTCTTTTGTTTCAACATTTTTCTGATAATGGTTTTCTGTTTTCTCGCTATTATAAAGTTGAGAATTAGCATGTTGGTTTGGGAGTACATGAGACTTCTAGATTTAAATTTGGCTAAAAACTGACATCTTTATAATGCTGAGTTTTCTCAACCGGGAGTGGTATGTTTCTTTATTTATTTGGGTCTTTTATATTCATCCATAAAACCTTGTAGGCAATACACTTTTTAAATTATATCTTCTTAGTTATTTTATTTATTTGCTATTGCAAATCCTCCCCCCCCACTATTTTACTGATTTTATATTCGTATTTTTCTACATAGTTATCCAATTTTTAAAAAATATCTGTTTGTTTATTTATTTATTTATTTATTTATTTATTTATTTGAAAGAGAGAATGAGTGAGGAGGGTGGGGAGGAGCAGAGGAAGAGGGATAAGCAGACTCTGCACAGAGCATGGAGTCCAACATGGGACTTGATCCCGTGACCCTGAGATCATGACTGGAGCTGAAATCAAGAGTCAGACACCTACTGACAGAGCCACCCAGGTTTCTCCATAGTTCCCCAATTTTTAACAAGTGCACATCTGATTACTATTGGTTTCTGATAACAATATTATGGACTAAGTTTCTGGGATATCTATTTTATTGGGCTACTTTTTTTTTCAAGATAGGTCCAGAAGGAGCTGAGATTTTAAAATTCATGACAAGAAAATGTGGCTTTCAAAGCACTGCCTTCTTAACAAAGGTTTATTCATGCCTACTCTGCTCTGGGCTCTTTGCAGGGTAGGGTCACACCAAGGCTTGGATCACAGGTTCTGTGGTAGCAGATGTCAATGACAGAGGAACAGTGGCCATGGGATCCAGAGCCCAGGATTCTCATCTCACCTTGCATGACCAGCCACCAAGCCACCTGACAATGGAGCTGACTGTCCACACTGGTGGCAAGATGGTGAGCCCAGACTCTGATATCTTTAAAAGTGTTCTATCAAGAGTAAAGTGAGGCTCCTGCTCTTCCAGCCTGTACCATCCCCTGCTCTTCCCCTGACCAGGGTCTATCCAGGTAACCTCCTCTTCTTGGATCTTGTTGTGAAGAAATCAGTACT
The DNA here is from genome assembly GCF_053574225.1 of Canis aureus. Taxonomy (NCBI): domain Eukaryota; kingdom Metazoa; phylum Chordata; class Mammalia; order Carnivora; family Canidae; genus Canis; species Canis aureus. The sequence goes on along the minus strand of NC_135640.1, from coordinate 43,592,373 downwards.
CAGAGGATACAAAGGGTGGGGAGAAAGAGGCTTGGGCCCAAGTTGGCTCCCATCATGTGACAACAATGTCATGGAAGTTACAAAGTGACATTCTGTAAGAAAGTCAGAGTAAGGAGCTCTGAAAACCTGCTACCATATAAAAATAATGCTCACACTGGCAGAAATTATCAAAATCAACTTTTTTTTTTTTTTTTTTTTTACTTTCTTCAAAATCAACTTTTAAAGGGCTCTGGACATTAGTGAAAACTTGCAAGTCAAACCACCAAATCTCAGTAAGAATGTGAGCACTGGGGAGTTTTAATTTGCTCCATTCCCATCTTTCTTTTCCCAGTTTTATGATAGCTCTGAAAACCAACAACCTGGTAATAGCATTGAAACAGCAAGCAGCCTAGCACCTGCTAGAGGGGGTAGCGTGTGTTTGGACCTCTCCTAAAACACTAATTCTTAGAGAATTATTATTTGACCTCTCTGGAAGTTCCCTGGACAATCCCATTCACAATGCTTGTTCTCATTTTTTTATGAAGCACGTTATAGAAGGCAAAAAGCATTTTGCTCAAGGGTACTTGCTGAAAACAAGAGAAGTGAATGGCTTGTACATTGAACATTATAAAACATTGTCGAAAGAACTGAAAGAAGACACGGGTAATAGGATGACATCCCATGTTCATGGATTGGGAGATGTAATATCAAGATGGGAATACTCCCCAGAGTGATCTACAGATTCAGCACAATTTCCAGTAAGATCTCACTTATTCTTTGCAGCGTTTTGCAGAAATTGACAGGATGATCCTAAAATTCATATGGAAATTCAAGGGTTCCAAAATTGTCAAAACAATATTGAAAAGTAAGAAGCACTTTGGAAGATTCACAGTTCCCCATTTCAAAGCTTACTACAAAGCTACAATCACCAAATCAGTGTGGTGCCAGCATAAGGACAGATGTATAGATCAGTGGAACATGACTGAGAGCCCAGAAACAAATGCTTACATTCGCAATTGGTTGATTTTCAACAAGGCACCAAGACTGCTCAATGAGGAAAAAAATAATCTGTTCAACAAATACTGTTGTACCAACTGGATGTCCACATGCACCCAGAGTGCAGTTGTATTTCCACCTCACATCATATACATAATTTGCTAAATATAAATATGTAAGAGATAAAATGAGAAGCCCTCATAAGAAAACATTTTCATGACTTTGAGTTAGGTAACGGTTTCGTGGATATGACACCAAAAGCACAAGTTATGAAAGAAAAAAATGATTATTTTAGACTTCATCACAATTGAAAATGTTTGTGTTTCAAAGAAGACATTAAGAAAATTAAAACACAACCCACAGAATGGGAAAAACATTTTCAAAACCGCCTGGGTGGCTTAGTCGGTTAAGTGACCGACTCTTGATTTCTGCTCAGGTCATGATCTCAGGGTCATGAGATTAAGCCGGTATCTGGCTATGTGCTCGGTGTGGAGTCGGCTTGAGGATTCTCTCTCCCTCTCCCTCCTCCTGCCCCCTCGAGCTCTCTTTCTCTAAAGCAGATAAATCTTTTATTTTTATTTTTTTTAAGATTTTATTTATTTATTCATAGACACACAAAGAGAGTGGCAGAGACAGAGGCAGAGGAAGAAGCAGGCTCCATGCAGGGAGCCCGATGTGGGACTCGATCCCGGGTCCCCAGGATCACACCCCAGGCTTCAGGCGGTGCCCAACCGCTGCGCCACCGGGGCTGCCCCAGATAAATCTTTTAAAACACATATATCTGATAAAGGACTTGTATCTGCAATGTATAAACCACTCTAACAACTCAATAACAAAATGACTACTGATTAAAAAGTAAACAATGGACTTGAGTAGACATTTCCCCCGAAAGGACATACAATTGACTAAAAAGTACATGAAAAAAAAAAATACTCAACATCCTTAGCTACTATAGGAAAATATAAACCAAAGCCACAAAGAGATACCACTTCACACACACTAAGATGGCTAGAATAAAAAACTTGGATATTATTAAAGGTTGGCGAGGATGTTGAGCAATTAGGAACTTCAGACATTCCTGGCAAAAATGTAAAGTGGTGCAGCCACCTTGGAAAAAATTTTGCTAGTACTTCAAAAAGTTAAACATGTGATTTAGCAATTCCATTCCTAAGTATCTAAGCAAGAGAACTGAAAACAATGTACACACAAAACTTCTGCACAAATGTTTATAGCAACAATACTGGTAAGAGCCAAAACTGGAAACAACTTGAATACCCATGAATGGTTGGGCGGGCAAACGAAAGGTGGTGTACCTACAGGGTGGGATCCCACTCAGCCGTAACAGGGAACGAAGCACGGGTTCGGGCTTTGACGTGGATGAACCACGAAGACACGACACCCCGTGAAGTAAGCCAGTCACAAAAGGTCACGTCGTGGATGATTCCACATATGTGAAATGCCCAGAATAGGGAAATCCAGAGGCGGAAAGTAGATTAATGGTTGCCAGGCACTGGCGGACAGGGAATGCTCGTGGGTATAGGGTTTCTTTTTGGAGTGATGAAAACATTCTGGATTTAGTGGCGATAGTATTCACCTCTGTGAATATGCTAAAGACCGTTGAACTATGCATTCTAAAATGGTGAATTATATCTCAAAAAATTAAACAAAAAACACCTGGAAGTTGTCAAAGAAAAGAAAGGGAATAGAAGTTGCAGATGCCCCTAAGAAAATGTGGAGGAGTCCACCAAAAAGTACGAACAATGCTACACCCCTGCCTCCAATCCCACGGGACCCACTTTTGTCCGTGCTCCGTCATACTCTCTATGGCACATACGTCTACACATCCGCGTACTGTTTCTAAAGTGCGACACTTTGCAAGTGCGGTTTGTAACATGCTTTTTTTCCCGTGTATTCAGCATAAAATGATTTAATATACAGCCCTTCTGTCCCAGGGAATATATGTTGCTGTTTAAGAAAATAAAGACGAAAAAGTAAAGTGAGCGCCATCAAGGACAAGGACCACAGCGGAGGGCAGGCCTCGCGGCCTGCTCAGCCCCGCTGGCCTCAGCCTGCAAAGGGCAGGACAGATGTCCCGGGGAAGCAGGCCCCACGAGAGGCGCCCACCGCCAAGGAAGCAGAAGGGTGGCCCTGGCCCCAGAGCAGGTGCTGGTGGGTTTCAGGGTCTCGGAGGGCGCCGCTGCCTGGGGCTCTGTCCTGGGGGAGCGGGGGGGAGGGGACGCAGCCTCTGTGCCGGGAAGACACGGGAAGGAGCCCGGCGTACACTCCAGAGTGCTCTGCTGTGAGCGCAAAGCATCTCTGCTTTTCATGGAACGGGAGGATTAAAATGTTGTCAAAAATGAAGAAAAAAGAAGTAACATTAGCCGCGGGATGAGGCCCGGCGCGCCTGTCTTGATGCTAACGTCGTGGGAGAGGGGCTTGGAAAGAGTGGCCACTCGCTGGCAGGAGACAGAGTCTAAATATTTATGGGGCCTCCAGCAGCTGCAGCTGGCTTGCGGCTCCCACCCGCACCCCACGTGGAGAGCTCTCTCGGGGGTCTGGGTCACCCCAGCGGGACTGGCCCAGCCATCCTCCTCCTGGGGACAAGGAGGAGCGTCCGGTGTGAGGCTGGGGGAGGCCCTGGCACGCGGCTCACCTGTGTGGGGCCCTGCACGAGGCGTGTGTGCCTGTAGGACGGGACCACTGAGGCACGGGGCCAGAGGGACGGTGGATGGTGCGCCTGCGGTCCAGGCTCCTTGCTGGGGCCTCCTGTGCTGCGTGGGTCCCTGTGCGGGGTCGCCTGGGCCGACAGGAGCCGGGAGCCCCGCCGGCTGATGCCATGCGGGGTAGATGTGCTGCTGGCCCGGGGAGGGTCGCCCTCGGATCTCTGGAGCCGCCCGAGGACCTGGCTGCGGGTGGTAGAGGCACGCAGGGTTCAAGCCCTGCCCGGTCCCGTCCTGGGGTCTCACCCAGCCGGCCGGCCAGGACCCACACCTGCCTCCCTGGGTGCGGGGTCACCCTGGGGTGAGGCTGGGATGGCCAGGCCCGGAGGAGCTCACCTGCCGCGTGACTGTCACTCTGTGCCTCAGTTTCCCTGTCTAGAGGGACAGGAAGGGTCGCTGGCAGCGTGCCTCCCGTCCCCTGACCACAGGCGGGTTAGTGGGCCCGGGGGCTGACGTGTGGCTCTCCCACTGCCTCCTCGACATGCTTGTTGCTGCTACCCCACAGGCGCCACCCCCCCAGGGCCCCAAGCCCTGGACGCCCCACCCCCGCCCCAGGGGCCTCGGTGTCTCTCCTCTGTGCCCAGACTCCGGCCTCAACCCTGGGTGTGAACTCAAGGCCTTCCCGGGGCACCTAATGGTGCGTGGGTGTGCGCCCCCTGCCGGGAGGGGGGCTGGTGAGAGTGCGCAAGCCTGTTAACTGCACAGGTGCAGCGGGGCGGCGTCCTCACTGGCAGGGGCCACGGGCAGATGGCTAGGACTGCAGGGGGGCTGTGCTGGGGGCCCGGAAAGGGCCTCCGTCTGCTGGGCGAGCCTGGCTGCTGGCGAAGCCCGGACGAGGTCTGCGTGACCGGGGGTGGGGAGCCCGGGGCAGGCGATCGGCAGCAGCACCCCCGGGACTGGCGGGCGGCCTCCAGGCGGCCAGGAGGTTCTCGTCACAGACGCTCCCCCTGGCCGGGCCCCCCGAAGCTCCAGGAGGGGCATCGGGCAGGGGCAGGGCTGCTGGGGGGACGCAGATGGGGCTGCTGGCCAGGGAGAGGCCCCCCCGACCCCTGATCCCCAGTCCCCCAACCCCCGGCCCCCCGGCGCTCTGCAGGGATTGGCAGCCCCCAACCCTGGGCCTCGTTTCCTTTCTTCTAATTCAGCAGAAATCCTTGTCCAGATGTGTTCTCCTCACTGTTTGTTTAGAGTCAACTGACATGTTACAGGGAAGGGATGATTCAGGGAGCCCTCGGCTCCCAGGAGAGGCCCAGACTTCTGGGCGGGGGTGGGGACCAGCCCCATCCTGGGGGAGCCCCGGAGCCCCAACCTCGGGCTGGATGGTAGCGACTTTGCGTCCCCAGCCGCAAGCAGGACGCTCGGTCCTGGGCCGAGAGGGGGCAGCAGGGACTGGATCTCAGCCCCGTGGGGTCCGTCTCACGGGGGGCACCCCTAGAGCACCCCCGCCTCCACTCTCAGGGATGCCCTGTGTGGGCCCGAATGCATGCAAGGTCCGTCCTGGACCCGGAGCCGCAGCAGGAGGTGGGCCAAGCCCCTCCACCCCCAGGCTGCTGTCCGCACGTGTCCCCCGAGACACAGGGGCCGGGGTGACGCTGGAAGTGAGCAGAAGACCGTCCAGTCGATGGCTCCTTCCCTCTGCCAGGCGCCCCGGGGGGCCGGGCGGCGCCCTCGGGGCTAGGGAGTGAGCCCCTCGGGGCTGGGGCGCCCGGCCACGGCCGCGCCCGAGGTGAGCAAGTAGGAAAGGAGCAGAGGCCTGCCGCTTGCAGCCCACGCCGCCGGGGACGTGTTTCCCAGGCCGTGTGACGGGCGCGGCCTCCAGGTCCCGAAGCGCACCTCCGTGTGCAGCACGACCGAGGGTGGGAGCAGGGTCACGGCTCTGGTTTGGGCTTTTGTACACATTCCACGATTTTGTTTCATGGGGTCAGAAGGCGCGGTGTTGTGGCCCCAGGGGCCACCGTCCCACACGGTGCCCCTCGCCCGGGCCCCCTGCGCCTCCCCCGCCCGTCTGGGCTCCGCGCCGGGCAGTGGGGAGGCCGAGCTGGGGCTGCAGCTCCGTCTCCATGGGCCTCGGTTTCCTCCACCGGGATTAAAAGAGCAGCGGCCTCCTTGGGGTGCCATGTGGTCACTCCTTGGGGCGCCACGTGGTTGTCTCAGCCAAGAAAATCCTTAGGGCCATGGAGCCTGGCACCTCGTAGGCTCCCAGGGACCATCTGTGTCCTCGGGGAGCTTCGTGTCAACCTGGCCTCAGCTCGCAGGCCGGGCCATCGAGGCTTCCGGCACACGGACACCGCGCGGGCCTCGTGCAGGACGGACACCTGAGGCGCCCCCTCCCGCAGGTCACCAGTGGGGGCCCATCCAGCCTGCACCCCCCGCCCCGCAGCCACAGTCCTCGTCCCTAAAACAGCACATTGCCTGACCTTGACCTTTGTACGGCCGGACTCCTGCACCGGCAGCTCCTTCGGGCACAGGCGTGTCCCAGCCCCGTGCTCGGCTGTGGCCCCGCACCCCGGCCTCCCACTGTGGGGACGCTGCGGCTCGGTCACCAGCACCCCACGCTTCTGTGGGCGCCCGGGCCTGGCGAGCTGAGCCTGGCCGCACCCCCCACAGGGCACCCCCCCTCCAGGTGCAGGCCGCTCCGGGCGCCAGCGTCGTTCGTGGTGAGCGGCACCTTGCATGTGAAGGCCGCGTTTGGGCGCAACAGGTGTGGGGGGACCGGTGGGGACAGAGGGCTCCGGGCCGGGCTCTGCATTCCGTGGCGCTGACCCCTCTTCTTGCGTGGGGCTGACCTTTGTCACTGCAGAAGGGAAGTGCGTTCCTGCCCAGGGGCCCCCGACGGACCTTGGGGACCCCCCACTACGTGAGAACCTCCACCAGAGGAGCCCTGGTCCCCATACATCTTAAATTCTCTCTCACTGTTGTTTTTTCCCCCTGCTTCATATTCTCTTCCATTGCCTAGGAAATTTTCTCGAGCTTTTCTTTGAAATGATCTGGTTTTCTGTAAAACCTGAATCGCTATTCATTCTCTGCCTTTAAAAAATGGACTATGGCAAACGAAAAGCTACAGAAACAGCGTTATCAACACCATGGAGCTTCCACTTAGGTCTAACATACGGTGGCTTCTGTTTTATTTGTTTTCTTCCAGAAACGAAACGTCGTACACATAATGAGACTTTTGTGTGCTCTTCCCGATTCCGGGAGGCACCGGCCCCTGAGAGAAGAAATAACCATCCTGTTCAACACTAAGGAACGCACTGAGTCACGGCGCTACAGGAAGAGGTTGAAGAGAGAACCTGCACACTCACGATGGAAAGGGCAAAAACACCATTTCATAAAATTCACTACTCACTCAAAATAAAATATTAGCAAGTAGGAAATGTTCTTAGCCCAAGGGAGGGTATTTATTAATAAGAAATCCAGTGTTAACATTAAACTTAACAGGGAGGGACGCCTGGGTGGCTCAGCGGTGTTCTTCTCCTTACTTTCAGCCTGTCAGTGTGGTTTATTTTAGGTGTCTCTCACGTAAGCAGCACGAGCTGAGTTTTATTTTATTTTCATACAGTCTATTGGTCTTTATCCTTTAAAATATGAGCTTAATCCATTTGTAGTCACAATAAGGACTGACATCTTTAGACTTTTTTTTTCCCATCTTATTTTGGGCTTTTTACCTACTAGAGTTTTTGCCTCTGCTTTTCTTTTTCTTTCTTTCCTGACTCCTGAGGGGGTGGTAATTATTATTATTATTATTATTATTATTATTATTAATTATTATTATTATTATTTTAAATCTATCCCCCTCCTCTGCTGGATTGGGAGCTAGGCGTTGTCATTCTACTCTCGCTGAGGTTACCTTAACGTTTTATGATGCCTTAGCAATGTTCTAAGGAAATCTGCAGTTACTCAGTATTTCCACCCTTCCGCAGAACACGAAATCTTAGCAGGCTCCCACTGTTCACTTACTTTTCTGAAAGACTAAACCTTCCAAAAACTAATTTATTTCAGAGACACAATTTAATCTTTTTTCTTGTAACCCATTGCGTTTGTTCAGATTCTTTTTCTTTTCGATGGAGGTACCTCCCTTAATCTCTCTGTGAGGAGGAGGTTTAGGTGGAGGGCTTTCCCGACCGCCTTGTGGTTTCCTGTTGCTGCCTCGCAAGCCCTGGCCAGACGCAGCGGCGGGAGCGACAGCTCTTGCTGTGCTGCTAGATTCTGTGCATCCGGAATCCAACAGAGCGCCGGTGGCCCGTCTCTGCCCTGTGACCCCGGGGTCTGGGCCGGCTGTGTTGACCCGAGCACCTCTGCTCGGCCTGTGGGGCAAACCTCGGGGGCCCCACCCAGCACCCTCCATCCGTGGACCGGATCCCAGGCTCCTTGGCACTCACGGGGAGGCCCCCAGACTGGCTCCTCCCGGGGGGACGGGCTCAAAGAGCTTGCACCCATGTTTTCAAACCAGCACAACCTCTCCAGACAAACCTTACTTATATCCTTCCCCAAGCAGGATACACACTTTTCCTCCCACAACCTCCCCCCGTAGCTCCATCCCCCGAAGGCTGCTGGCACGTGCTCAGGGTTGAGTCCGGATGTGAGTAAGGCTCCTCAGGTACGGTCCCTCTCGTTCTAGAGACGTGAGAGGAGAGACAAGGTGTCTCCCCGCCACGCTCAGCATACGGGGTCAGGGCCAGGCCGTCCCAGGGAGCAGCCCCATCGAGCACGACTGCAGCCAGGGACACCGCGGTCACTGGTCCCCGCGGGCTCCAAAGCACTGGGCATCTAGCTCGGGGCCTTGATCAGGGCTCCCCCACTTCTTCGGGGAGACCCTCTACTCTCTCACCTTGGCTTTCCGCTCTCTTGTTGATCCTCGGACTCGTCCCTCATCCTCCGTGAGGAATGACCAGTGTGTTCGCAGCTGAGTGTGCCTGGGCTGTTAGTTCGCTGCTGCTCTGTCCCCTTCAGACCAAGCTGATATATCGCCTTAAAAACATGTGGGGCTCAATTTGTATAAACTGTACCAGACCAAAGCTGCACCTAAAAATGGATCCTTCAGTACCTGGGCCCCCCACCCCGGGAGGTTACTGTGCAATGGGGGCCTTAAAATTCGTAGAGTCCTTCCTGGTTAGCATCGATGGTCTGGAGGGCGGCCTGCAAGAGCCTCAGAAAGCTGTTGTTCAACTGAAATGATCTTCGAGGCACTGCTTCAGATATTTCTGGGACCTTGGGGACTTCACAGTCACACCCTTGGTTTCGGTCTTTACCCTGAGACCACGTTTTCTGAACGGGGACCTGGACCGGAGTGTTATTCTTAGGTTCTGCAGCACTTTGAGAGTCCTACTTGGACGGGGAGGACTGTGCCTCTCTCATGCCTTTAAATTGTATTTAGAATCTGAGAAGTCTGCCCTTCAGTTTATCTCTTTCTTGTTGTATTTTATGGTGGCCGGAAGTCCCCTGCCCAGAAGTCGCCTTGCTGGGTCACCACGAGCACTAGAGCATGCCCTGTTTTCCATGTTCCTGCAGATGAATGTTGCCAAGCTTTTCTTTTTCTTTTTTTTTTTTTTTTTTTGCAATTCATAATTATTATTATTTTTTTAATAATAAATTTATTTTTTATTGGTGTTCAATTTGCCAACATACAGAATAACACCCAGTGCTCATCCCGTCAAGCATGCTGCGTGATGCATTTCTCTCTGTCCAGCCCCGAGGATGCTCACCCCGTTTCCTTACACCTGCCCAGGACCCCAGGCTTCTGGAGGCCATCTCCTCCCCGCGGTGACAAACTTGAGTTTTTGTTACGGCGACACTCGGCTTCCAGCTACCAAAATCTCAACAGATTTCTTCACGGTCCCACCCTCGGCTCTGTCTTTTCTCTGAGACGGTCTCCCCACCTGGCCTGGGTTTTATCTTTGCCCCAAGGCCCTTCCTTGCTTTGAGAATTCTCTCCCACCTGGGAAGACTGTCCTGACACTCCTGTTGTCCCTAAACTCTGCTGAGAGACTGAACGGCTCATTCCTTTCCTGTCATGTCTCCGCCCCGTTGTTTATTATCCTCTCACTTCTGAGGCAGGCCTTAGCTGGGTATAAAACCCTAGGTTGTCAGTCGGGGCTGTGTCTCCATCATTTTTCTGGCTCTGGGAATCTTGCTGAGAAGCCTGCTGTTGGTCTCACTGGTCCACTGTTCAGGCACAGAACTGCAGTGTGTCTGGATGGTGGGCAGTAGCATCTCTGTTGGAAATGGGGACTCTGCTTCCTATTTAAGACAAGGAAGGGAGTGAGCTCCTTGTGAGGACACAGCAGGTTGGCACCAGAGCCAGAATGAGAGCCCGGGCCTCCAGGCTCCCCAGTGAGTGCTCTCCCAGGACCTTGCTCCCCTCAGAGGAGTGTGGTCCACGGGCTGCTGTGTTCGCTGTCTCAGGCGATGTGTAAGGGGTGAGTGAGCAGGGGACCACACTCCTGTGGTGATGTTCTTTCTTCCCTAATTGGATGCATGTCTACTAAGGGCAGGGCTTCTATCTTCCCTTTTCCTTATGCTCGTTGACAGTGCAGTGTCACGGAGCATGGTAGGCTCATTTGAAAGAGAACAGACCTGGGTGCTGGGTGACCTGGGTTTAAATCCAAACTGCTGCTGAGAGCTGTATAGTCTTGGACAACTAGCTAATATCTCTGTGTCTTGCTCTTCTTGTTTATAAATTGAAGGCATCGCCATCTTCCTATAGGGCATGGAGATGTTGGGGCGCATAGTAGATGCATGGCAGGCGCTCAGGACCGGCCTGCTGGAGAAGCGTTCGAGGCTGATGATGTGGGACTGCGAACAACTGACTCAGAGCCACCAAGATGCCACTGTCAGGAGGAGAGGAAGGGCTCACCGTAGGAGGACAGAAGTCGGCTCTTCCGCGTCTCCGTGAGCGCCTAGACCTGAGGGCACCTCTGGCTGGGAGATGTCTTGGGCTTCTCTGCTCCACCACGTGGATGGTGTAACTGCGTTCGGCTACCACCATCTCTATTTTTCTGAGAGTGGAGGAGAAAGAGAAAACCAGATGCCGTTCCCTGGCCTACTCCGTGAGGCCATCTGGAGCCTTCTGGTCATGTTCCCCAGAACTGTGAGCAAGTGTGGACTAAGGAGGGGTGAGCGTTTTGGTGCTTTTGCTGGAGGCTGGCTACTTTCCTCCAGCACTGGGGTGAATGGCAGTTTCCAAATGGGTTTCAGGCCTCGCTGTGAATAATGTCTGTTTGCTTCAGAATTGCTTAAAAGCAGGGTGATACACAAGTGAATGAAAAAGAACATTTTGAACTTATTTTCTCCAGGACAAAGCATGTGCACTGAAGGGCTCTGCAAAGATAAATTCCTTCACCTAACATACAATGACCTAACACTTCCAGCGCAAGTGTTTCGGGTGCCCGCTGACCGGTCAGTCCTCCCCGATGCTGGTGCCAGCACCCACCTGAGCCGAGCGCCAGCAGAGCTGAAGGACGCGTGGGGCTCAACGCAGAGGAGAGACCAAATCTCTTCTTATGAAAGTCCTGGCAGGCCAGACAGTCCTCCGTCCAGCAGATTCCCCTGAAATGAAAGCTGTTTATAAGAAATGCCAGAGCCTGGATCATGCTTTGAAAATGTTTTCTAAGCTCTGTGATAACCTCCCCAGGGTCACATCTGGCCTGAAGGCCGCGTGCCAAACACTCCATGCTTAGAGCTGAATTTGCAAGTTCACAACAGGAGGGAAAAATACAATAGAATGTGTCAAAATACCTTCTTTAGAGGGAACCTAAGGACACAGAATTTGTTGATTACGAACTTGTTTATCTCATTGGTCCACGCGTGGCCAACGCCTTATGTCCTCACCAACATTACGTGTTGTCAGTCTTTTGAACTTCAGCTTTTTGTTAGTACAAAGTGGTATCTGATTGTGGTTGTAACTGGCATATCTCTGCTGGCTAATCATGTTGATCACCTATTGGTGTGATTATTGGATATCGTAGTATTTGTTTTTTTTTTTTTTAAAGAAATGACTCTTCAAGGCTTTTGCTCACCTTTAATTGGGTTGTCTTTTAATTATTGACTGACAGGGTTCTTTATATATGATGAATACAAGTCATTTTTCAGATATATGCATTATAAATATGGTATCTCATTCAGTAGCTTGCCTATTTATATTTTTAACTGTGGGTTTTGATAAGGAAGTGCTTTGAATCTTGATAAGCTTAAATTTATGTTTTATTATTTCATGGTTAGTGATCTCTGCATATCCTGTCAGTGCAAAGGTTGCAAAGCTATTCTCTGGATTTTCTTCTCGAGGTGTTACAATTTTAGCTTTTATGACTACGTTTTTGATAGATCCATCTTGAACTATTTTTCATGTATGTTGTGAGACAGGCATTAAGATTCATATTTATTCCTTATGGTTAACCAGCTGTTCATGCACAGTTTGCTGACAGACTCTTCCCCTTAATGAGTTGTTTCAGTGGCTCGTTTGAAAATAACTGGACTAGATAAGTGCTGGTTTATTTCTGGACTATATTCTGTTTCATTGATCTATTTATCTGCCTTTACATCAATACCACACTCTCATAATTATTAGACCTTACTAAGTCTTCAAATCAGATATGTAGTATAAATTCTGATTTGGTTGTTTTTTTCTCTAAAACTTGATCCTTTGTCATTTTCACTTGAATTTTAGAATCAACTATTACTTTCTATTTTTAAAAAGTCTACCGGGATCTTTATTGACATTTATGAAACCTATATATCAGTTTGGGGGAAATTGGCATATTAATAGTATTGATGTATCCCATCCTTGAGCATGATACCTATTTTCATAAATGAGTTTTCAAAATTGTCAAAATTAGATTTTTCTTAAATTTTTCTCAGCAATGTTTTATAGTTTTCTGTGGAGGGTTGTGTATCTTTCATTCAATTTAAACCAAAGTATTGTTAAATATTGATGCCATTCCCGGTATTTTTTCCATTAAATGGTTGCATTTTCCAGTTGTTTGTTGCTAGTGTATAAAAAATTCATCTGATTATTGTATTGACTTTATATCCTTTGACTTTGCATAATTCACTTGTTCTTAATTTTTTGTTGTTAATCTTCAGGATTTTCTCCATACACAATTATATCCAATAAAGACAAGTTTACTTCTTCCTTCCCTGTGTTTATCATTTTTATTTCTTGTTCTTATCTTATTGAACTTAACTAGGAACACCAGTACAGTGTTGAATAGAAGTAATAAGAGCCAACATCTTTGCCTTGCTCTCAATCTTAAATAAAAAACATTCAACATTTTACTACAAAGCATGATGTTATTCATAACTTTTCAGCTTAAGGAAGTTCTTTTCTATTCTCCGTGCTTGATAGTCTTTAAGATGAACAGGTTTTGAATTTTGTCACAAGGTTTTTAATACATTTATTTAGATGATCTTATGGATTTCATCTTTTAATATATTAAGGTTGTGAATTACATTTATTGAGTTTTGAATTGAATTCCTAGAATTAAACCTCACTTGATCATGATGGATTGTCCTTTGTGTATTGCTGTTTGATTAACATTTTGTTTTTCTTTGTTTTTCACTTATGCTCAGTAAGGATATTGATCTGTAGTTTTTCTTTCGTTTTGTAAAGGTTTGGTATGAGGATTATTATGGCCTTATAAAGTGATTTGGGAAGCATTCCACGGTCCTTTGTTCTTTTTTGAAAGGGTTTGTGAATAATAGGTATTATTTATTTCACAAATATTTGATATAATTTACCAGTGAAGCCATCTGAACTTGTAAATTTCTTTGTAGGAATGTTTTAAAGTATGAATTCTATGTTTATTTATTCTTGGGCCAGTTTTGGTAAATCCAGTCTTTCAAGGATTTTATCCATTTCATCTAAACAGTTGGATTTATTGATATAACATTGTTTATATAATATTCTACTAATTTTAGTAGTGGCTTTGAGACATAATTCATCTGCCAGAAAAATTCACCATTTAAAAGTATATATTTCCATGGTTTTTAGTATATTCATAAGGTTGTGCAATCATCATCATGATCTAACATTACAAACCCCCAAAGAACCCTTATACCCATTGGCAATCCCTCCATTTCACACCCTCCCAGCCCCTGGCAAGCACCGATCTCTGTCCCTGTGGATCCCTATCCTGGAGAGTTGAGATCATACAATGGTCTTCTGTGACTGGCTTCTTTTATTCAGCATAATGTCTACATGGTTCATGCAGGTTGTAGCATGAATCAGTACTTCATTCCTTTTTATGACTGAGTAATATTCCGCTGCATGGACACACTGTCTTTTATTGATCCATTAATCACTTGATGAACATTTGGGTTGTTTCCATATTTTGCCTTTTATGAATATGAATAATGCTGCTATGAATATTCATGCGTAAGCTTTCTGTGCGGACTCGTTTTGAATTCTCTTGGGTATATGCCATAGTGTAAAATTGCTGGATCATGTAGCATCTTCATGTTTAACATTTTGAAGAATTGCCAAACTGTTTCCAAAGTGGCTGCACCATTTTGTATTCCCATCGAAGGGCACAAGGGTTCTAATTTCTTCACATCCTTGCCAACACTCATTATTGTCTGTCTTTTTATTAGAGCCATCCTAGTGGGTATGGAAGTCTATCTCACTGTGGTTTTGATTTGCATTTCCCTGATGGTTAATAATGTGAGTAATACTGGAGTTCCTGGTTGGCTAAGTTGGTGGAGCATCTGACTCTGGATCCCGAGGTTGTGCAACTTCAGGCAGAGTGTGTAAGATTACTTAAAAATCAAATCTTAAGGGTGCCTGGGTGATTTAGTCGGTGAAGGGTCTGCCTTCGGCTCAGGTCATGATCCCAGGGTCCTGGGATGGAGCCCCACATCTGGCTCGCTGCTCAGTGGTGAGCCTGCTTCTCTCTTTCCCTCTGCCTGCCACTCTACCTGCTTGTGAGTCCACACACACACACTCTCTCTCTCATTCTGTCAAATAAATAAATAAAATCTTTTAAAAAAATCAAATCTTAAAAAAATTATGTGAGCACTATCTTACTGGCCATTTAGATAGCTTCTCTGGAGAAATATGCACTCAAGCCTTGGCTTTTAAAAATTAAAAACACAGAAAAATATTATTTTATATTAACTGATAGTTACCTAGTTACTGTCTTAGTCAATTTGGGCTGCTGTAGTAAAGTACCAAAGACTGGATGGCCTATAAACAACAGAAATTTCTCACAGTTCTGGGGGCTGAAAGCCCAAGATCAGGGTACTGGCACAATCATGTACTGCTGAGGGGCCCCTTCTGGGTTGCAGATTGCCAACTTCTCACTGTGTCCTCACATGGTGGAAGGGGCAAGCAGTTCTCTGGGGCTTTGAAAAGGGTACTAATCCCATTTACAAGGGCTCTACTCTCATGACCTAATTACCTTCCAAAGTCTCCACCTTAAGTTAGGTGTTAGGATTTCAATATATGGATTTTGGGAAACATTCAATTTCTGAAAAATACAAACATCAGGTCCATAGCAGTTTCCCTTTGTGGTGTTCTTCATTTCCCCTGGCATCCTTAATTCCCATAAGGGACATGTTTAGTTGTCACAACTGGAAGAGGGTGCTCCTGGAATCCAGTAGGTAGAGGCCAGGGATGCTGCAAAATGTGGTATGATGCACAGAATAGCGTCCCCCCTCCCCGCTCTCCCCCCGCCCCGCCCCGCCCCAGATTTATATGGCCCTACATGTCAATACAGCCATGGTTGAGAACTTGCTGGAGATCCATGTTTATATTCGGCATCATTTCTCTTCAGTCCCCAAATCTGCCTTTAGCATTTCTTATTGTGGAGGTTCAATTGCTTCATAATATTATTTACACTTTTTTTTAGCTTTTGTTTATCTGGAAATCTCAAATTTACCTTACTCTTTGAAGGATTTTTCTGATTATAGGATTTTAGGTTGAAGATGTTTTTTTCTCTCAGCACTTTAAACATGTTGCCTTCATTGCTTTATGCCTCCCAATGTTTCCAGTGGAATCAACCACTTAAAAAAAAATCATTGTTCTCTATGTAATACTTATTCTTTCTCTGTTTATAAGATTTCTCTTTATATGTGGCTTTCAGCAGTTTGATTATGGTTAGTTGTGGTTTTCTTTGTATTTACCATGTTTCAGATTCATTCATTTCCTAAGTATATGAATTGATCCTTTTCTTTTTTTTTTTTTTTTAATTTATTTATGATAGTCACAGAGAGAGAGAGAGAGAGAGGCAGAGACACAGGCAGAGGGAGAAGCAGGCTCCATGCACCGGGAGCCTGATGTGGGATTCGATCCCGGGTCTCCAGGATCGCGCCCTGGGCCAAAGGCAGGCGCCAAACCGCTGCGCCACCCAGGGATCCCGAATTGATCCTTTTCATCAGATTGGAATATTTGGGCCATTAGTTTTTCAAATATTTTTCTATCTTAATTGCTCTCTTTCATTTTTGAACTCCGAAATGCTCATATCTTAGACTACTTGATAGTGATCCTGCATTTCACATGTTCTTTAAATATTTTTTCCTCTTTTCTCCAGTTTGAATACTTTTCACTAGCCTTTTTTCAAGTTCACTGATACCTTCTTCTGTGTTATCCAATCTAAGCCCATCCACTGATAGTTTTTCCTTTCACAGACTACTTTTTGGTCTTTTAAAAAAATGCATTTCCATTCCTTTCCTGAAATATACCATTGTTCATTCATATTTCAAAATGATTTAGTTTATTCTTATTCCAATAACTAAACTGTCGATAGTTTCTTCTCAAGTATCTCATAATTGTTTTGTTGTATTCTTCACATTGTGCAGAAAAGAACAAAAGAAACTGAAGAATTTTGTTTTGCTCTGTTCCTTGATGATTGCAGTCCCCTTCCTCTGAAAGCAGTAGAGGTGAGGAACTAAGCACCCAGCCTTCTGCCAGTGTCTAGTAGAGCCAGAGAAGTTGCGGCTTTCCTCAGGTTGAGTTAACTTGTGATGAGCCCAACTTTAAATCCTGAGCGATAGCCTTTTGGAGCTTGTCAGTGTTTGGGCCAAGGGTTGACTGCAGTTTCAACTCATATAGAGGCACTGAATCCATTAACCAAATCAAGCATGGGACATTGTGATTTCTCTCTCCAACCCCCTTCTAACTTGTCCATCAGTCCCTACAACCATCTAAAGTCCAGCTGCCAGTCATTTGCTTTTGTAAATTTTCTTCATCCACAGCAGCCCAGCTCTACCAGCTTCAGTAAGGAAGTACACAGCTGTTATGTCTCTGCACAGTCATGCTTGTTTCTTTCTGGAATTTTCTCAAGACTTCCTTCTGTCCTCTGTTCTTCCCACTCTTAGAAAAATATAATTCTGTCGTGGTTTCTCTTGTTCCCATGGGAATAAAGATCACTCTCATCCAAATATGAATCAGAAATCTCTTATACTTGGCATTTTTGCCACATGCTTTTTTCCAGTCAACAGTATGTGATGGACATCTGTCCTTGTGAACACAAACGGGTTTACTACATAATTGTAGAGCTTTAAACGCCTTTATTTTAAAAAGTAATGACTTTTTCACTATATGCAACCTGGTAAAGTATTAAAAGCACAGACATACAATAAAAATAATATTTAAGTTCACTGTTGTTAACATCTCTTGCCTTCTTTTTATTGAGGAATAATTCACACACAGCAAAGTGCCTACATCCTAAGTGTACAACCCAGTGAATTTTACATACATTTACACTTTGCAATCACCACTGAGATCAAAATATAGGATACTTCCATCATGACTCTTGCCAGTCAGGGTTCTCTCCAGGAGGCAATAATTATTTTGAATTCTAGAATGATAGGTTGGTTTTGCCCGTTCTTATGTTTAATATAATTAAAAATCTATAGTAGGTATTGTGTCTGGCCTCTTTAGCTCAAATAATGTCTGTGGCATCAATCCATGTTGTCACGTGTTTCATGTTGTTACTGTTCTATGTAATACTCCATTGATGAATTATACCGCCATTTATTTATTATCCAGTAGATGGACAACTGAGTTGCTTCCAGTTTTTGCTTTGTCAGGAGCAAAGCCAATATGAATGCTCTTGTATGTACTTTCTGGTAGGCATATACACTGGTTTTTCTAATTTTACCAAGGGCGGAATTGTGTGAAAGGGAGGTGCACTTACAGCTTTAGTAGAAACTGTCCGTTTTCCTGAGTAATGGAATCGTTTTATATTCCAGCAGCGTATGACAGTCACAGCTGCCGTGTATCTTCACCAACGTTAGGTATTATCAGTCTTTTTATTGTTTTATTTTTTAAAATATTTTTATTTATTAAACATTTTTTTATTGGTGTTCAATTTGCCAACATATAGAATAACACCTAGTGCTCATCCCATCAAAGATTTTTATTTATTTGAGGGAGAGTGTGTGCCCATGTCTGGGGGTGGACGGAGGTGGGGAAAGAGGGAGAGGGATAGAGAGAATCCCAAGCGGACTCCCCACTGAGCGTGGAGCCTGACACAGGCTGGATCTCACCACCCGGAGATCATGACCTGAGTTGAAACCAAGAGTCGCGTGCTTAGCAGGTTGAGCCACCCAGGCGGTCCCTTCCATTCTTTTTTAACGGCTGCATAGTATTCCGTTCTAGAACTTATTTAGCCATTTAACTATTAGTGGATATTATCTGTTTTCATTTTTAATTCTTAAAAACAGCGCGGCATTACACACCCTGACCCACAGCTTGGAGCCCACATGCAAGTATTTTGGGGCACAGGTCTTAGGGTACTTGGCACCGGGGCAGGCAGCTGGAGGGGCAGGCCGGTCATGCAAAGCCCCCACAACCTGTCCACGGCCATCTGCGCTCCATGATGTCACCTTGTCTCGTGGGACACGGCCTCCCTGGACCAACACGTCAAGGGAACACGAGGACTCCCCAGCGGAGCCCAGAGCCACTTCTCACGCTGCGTTTGCAGCTCCTGGGTGTTGAGATGCTCTTTCCTGGGGTTCCCCTTTCCTCCGGCATCGGCGGGAGGGGATGCACTTCCCTGGCTCTTCCTTCCTGGCGCCCTTTTACACCAGGTATTTTGGGGGGCCCCTGGGGGGCTCAGCGGTGGAGCAGCTTCCTTCGGCCCAGGTCGTGACCCCGGGGTCCAGGACCGAGTCCCACGTCGGGCTCCCTGCATGCAGCCTGCGTCTCCCTCTGCCTCTCTCTGTGTGTCTCTCTTGAATAAGCAAATAAGATTAAAAAGCAAACCCAGGCATTTTGAGAAAGACTCAGAAACCCGTCAGCGCGGGCGGTGGGCTTCGAAGGCCTCGGCGGGCCGGCGCTCGTCCACACCGCCTGACTCCAGCCGCCAGGAGGGGGTCGGGGGCTCCCTCGCCCGGACGGGCTCCTCTCGGCTCCACCGGGGAAGTCGGGTCCGCGGCCGAGCGTCCTCACCGCCCCGGAGCCTCGCCGTCGCCTGCTGCTTGCTCACGGGTGGGGCGGGGCGGGGCGGGGTCGGCCCGCGGGTGTGGACCACGGCGCTGCCGCCCCGAGTCCGCGTCGGGCGGGTGTGGACGGGCCGGATCCGCGCTCAGCCAGCCGGGCTGGAGTCCGCCTCGCGCCCTCGGGGTCGCGTTCAGGCCTGTGGCCGCCCGCTCACCCTGAAGCCTCCGCCACCCGGCGGCGTCCGAGCGCCTCGGCCCAGGCCCGGACGCAGGGGCCTCGCGAGCGGCTGCAGCCCAGGAAGCGTCAAGGGCCCGGGGCCACCTCCCGCCGCGCGCCCCCGAGCCCCGCCCAGGCCGAGGCCGCTCTTCCTCCCCGACTGCGATTGGCTGAGGGAGGCACACGTGACGCCTCGCTGGCCAATGGGGTGTGAGGGCGATTGCCGGCCGAGCGGGATTGTGGGAAGGGCTTTCTTCCTGCGGGAGGGAACCGGGAGGAGCCTTCCTGTCTGGTGAGTCGGGGCGTGTGTAGTGGTCGTGGGAGGGGGTCCCGGTGAGGGGGTCCCTGTGAGGGGGTCCGGGTGACGGGGTCCCTGTGAGGGGTCCGGGTGAGGGGTCCGGGTGAGGTGAGGGGGTCCCGGTGAGGGGGTGCGGGTGAGGGGGTCCCTGTGAGGGGTCCCTGTGAGGGGGTCCGGGTGAGGTGAGGGGGTCCCGGTGAGGGGGTCCGGGTGAGGGGGTCCCTGTGAGGGGTCCGGGTGAGGGGGTCCGGGTGAGGGGTCCGGGTGAGGTGAGGGGGTCCCGGTGAGGGGGTCCCTGTGAGGGGGTCCGGGTGACGGGGTCCCTGTGAGGGGTCCGGGTGAGGGGGTCCGGGTGAGGGGTCCGGGTGAGGTGAGGGGGTCCCGGTGAGGGGGTCCGGGTGACGCGGTCCGGGTGAGGGGTCCGGGTGAGGTGAGGGGGTCGCGGTGAGGGGGTGCGGGTGAGGGGGTCCCTGTGAGGGGTCCGGGTGAGGGGGTCCGGGTGAGGGGTCCGGGTGAGGTGAGGGGGTCCCGGTGAGGGGTCCCTGTGAGGGGGTCCGGGTGAGGTGAGGGGGTCCCGGTGAGGGGGTCCCTGTGAGGGGGTCCCTGTGAGGGGTCCCTGTGAGGGGGTCCGGGTGAGGTGAGGGGGTCCCGGTGAGGGGGTCCCTGTGAGGGGGTCCCTGTGAGGGGTCCCTGTGAGGGGGTCCGGGTGAGGTGAGGGGGTCCCTGTGAGGGGGTCCCTGTGAGGGGTCCCTGTGAGGGGGTCCGGGTGAGGGGGTCCCTGTGAGGGGTCCCTGTGAGGGGGTCCGGGTGAGGTGAGGGGGTCCCGGTGAGGGGGTCCCTGTGAGGGGGTCCCTGTGAGGGGTCCCTGTGAGGGGGTCCGGGTGAGGTGAGGGGGTCCCTGTGAGGGGGTCCAGGTGAGGGGGTCCAGGTGAGGGGGTCCGGGTGAGGTGAGGGGGTCCCTGTGAGGGGTTCCTGTGAGGGGGTCCGGGTGAGGTGAGGGGTCCGGGTGAGGGGTCCCAGTGAGGGGGTCCGGGTGAGGGGTCCCTGTGAGGGGGTCCCTGTGAGGGGTCCCTGTGAGGGGGTCCGGGTGGGGGGTCCGGGTGAGGGTCCCCGTGTCGGGCCCGCAAAGGCCGCCGAGTCGCCGCTGAGCTCGGCCTCCGCAGGAGCACCGTGGGCGGCGGCCTGTTGCGGGCGGCGAGGCGGACCGTGGTGGTCGCCGCTGGAGTCGGCCTGGCGAGGAGGCCCCGCGGCGGGAGCAGTGCTGGGCCGCGCTCCTGTGCTCCGGGTGCCGGGCCGCGGGGTCTGGCCTGTGTGGCGGGCGCCGCACGTGAGGAGCGCCCCGCGCGGATCCTCCTCGGGCCCAGCGGCCGCTCCTGAGCCCCCGGGGCCTGCGGCGCTGGCTGCCGCCTCCCGTCCAGGCTCGGAGCCCCTGCCTGGGCTGCGCCCCCTCCGGGCCTCCAGGAGACCCCCCTGGCTGCGCGCTCCTGCCAAGGCAGCGGGGACCGACCGCGGCCCGCGGGCCCACGTGCCGGCGCCAGCTGTCCGCCCGCCTGGCGCCCTGCGTATGCGTGGTCACCTGCGTGGTCACCTGCGTGGTCACCTGCGCGCTCACCTGCGTGGTCACCTGCGCGGTCACCTGCGCGGTAACCTGCGTGGTCACCTGCGCGGTCGCCTGCGCGCTCACCTGCGTGGTCACCTGCGCGGTCACCTGCGCGGTCACCTGCGCGGTCACCTGCGTGGTCACCTGCGCGCTCACCTGCGCGCTCACCTGCGCGGTCACCTGCGCGGTCACCTGCGCGGTCACCTGCGCGCTCACCTGCGCGGTCGCCTGCGCGGTCGCCCTGCCCCCTCAGGTAGCGCGGTGCGTCCTGCCGCGCGGAGAGCCCTGCGGGTCCGGCCCTTCTTCTGCCCTGAGCCCTCGGCCCTCCGCAGGTCAGGCCTTGCTGCCCTCAGCCCAGCCAGCCCTGGGCTCTGCCGCGGGGGGGGGGGGTGGTGCGGACACCCTGACACCCTGCAGCGGCCCCCACAGCCTCTCCTGCCACATTCGGGAGCCACCTGGGAGGACGGAGATCAAACGCGAGCCTGAGAGGAAACTTCATGGGATCCGCCTGGCAGCAGATGAACAAAGATGCAGCCCGCAGACCTCACAGAGGAGCAGCGGAGCAGCGTGAAGGCAGAAGTAGCGCGGATCTGACCGGGAGTGGCGTCTCGCCAAACACAAGGCGGTGGACGGCAGTGACGTGCGCGCACCGATCACACCTGGAGCGCAGGGCGCAGCTACAGGCCCTTGTCCTTTACTCCCACAGCCATGGGGTAGGCACTTGGGTTTTTTTTTTTTTTAAGATTTTATTTATTTATGAGAGACACACAGAGAGGCGGAGGCACCAGCAGAGAAGCAGGAGGCAGCAAGGAGACACAGGAGAAGCAGGCTGGCAGGAGGAGCCGGATGCGGGACTTGATCCCAGGACCCCGGGATCACACCCTGAGCAGAAGGCACGCACTCCGGCGCTGAGCCCCGCAAGCACCCGGGCTAGGCACTCTTACAGGTTATAGGCCTCATTTATACACTTCTCAGACTTGGCCAGCCCCAGGCACCGTGCAGGTGCCTAGCACACTGACATGCAGGACTGCAGTCTACTGGGGGTACTTCTGTTGCCCCCCATCAGAGAAGAGCAAACGGAGGAACCAACAGCCAGAATCTGAATCCAGTCGCTGGCATTTGCGCCCGTGCTCTTAGCCTCAGTGCTCAGCGGCCTCTGGCATGGCAGTCCAGGGCCAAAGCCTGGAAGCTACCGAGTCTGGGGTTAAGTCCTGCAAAGATGAGATCTGATTAGCCTGGACCCCAGCCTGGTGGAAGGTTCCCAGGGATCTCTGCTAATTCATGGGTACTCTCGCTTTCATGGCCTCTGTGCCCCAGCACCAGGGTCTGTCCACTGTCCCTGGTCCTACTCTGTATCCACCGGGTACAGGACTCCTCATGTCTCAAGACCCCTCAGAAACCTTGAATGAGAAACAGACCAGACTGAGTGGTACATGGGTAGTGGAGGAGAGGGTCCATGTAAGACACTAAAAGGTGCCTGACCTGAAGTCCACTTTGCTCTCTCTGGCTCACCTCCCAGTCTCAGCATGTTTGTTTTCCTTCTTACATTTAAACTTCTCTAGTGTAAACTCCTCTCCCTACTGTGTTGGACACCCCCATCATATCCTCCATCACCGTGCCGCATAGCCCCATCACTCACTGGCTGAAGCTCTGGAGGAAGACTCTGGTTGCCCTTCAGCCAGGGATCAAGGTCACCACTCCACACCTTTGAAGAGTCGTCAGTTACTTTTGGCTCAGGAGGCTGGGTGAGGCCAGTTCTCAGTCTCACTACCCTCAAACCAAGGATATGGACAACACAGGGATTTGGAGAAGTGAAGCCAATAACAGCAAAAGCCTTTATTGTTGAAAGGGAAGGAGGGAGACCAACCCTCTGCTGCAAAGCAGCACTTTCCCCCACCCTGCCTGGAAGCTGTGGAGAGAGAAGACTGAAGTCAGAGTCTTGGGGAAAACGCCCACCAATCCTGTCAGCAGTAGACAGCTGAAGGAGACGGGAGACAGCAGCCCTGGGAAAGGAGGTGAGAGTTTCAAAGAGGGTAGTGCCCTTCTCACCGCTTTCCTCTTGTCCCAACCGTAGTGATGGTGATTTCTTCTGGGCTAGGATAGGGTGGCTACCTGGCAGGGAGAAAGAGGAAGTGTCCAGTACAGCTTATCCTGAACAACAGACAGGAATGTGGTCAAAGACAAGGAAAGGAGAAGGCAAATGAAAGAAGACCTGAGAGAGCAGGATGAGGGGCTGGCACAGGAAACGTGAGAGCCCTGGGCTGCCTGCTGTGAGCTTTTATTCCCTTCTGAATTGGGAGAAAGATATGGAAGGCATGAATTTCCAGAAGGAGGTAGAATAGGCAAAAGCAAAGCCAGCTATCAGATTTGGGGGTGACACCCGAGGACCCCCTGCCCTGGACCAGGTATGTTCTGGACAGGGTAGAGTGAGTTCCCGCACCGGACAGCTGAAGCCAGAGCCCAGGCCTGCAGCCAGCAAAGCCCACAGGCTGGCTTGGTCTTCTGGTGGGGGAGGGAGAACATTGAGATGGTTCACCTGAACACTTAAGAATAAGGAAGACATTCAGCAAGAGCTAAGCAGGCTACACACTGAGCAAGGAAAATACAAGCAAAGCCGACATTTTGAAGCTTTTCTCCATAGGGCTCCACAGCTGGACCACAGGACACAGAAAATTATTGAGTAACTGTTTTCTGAATTCTCCCAGCCTGGTTTATGACTAGTTCTATTCCAGATGCAGAGGATCAAGGTGATTTGTTATCAGCAACAGATGTCTTAGGGCTTTAGGATTTATTTTTCTTTGGGAACCCAGTTGAGAAAGGCTGAAAGAAGCCTAATATGAAAAATTCTTTTCTGGAAGAAAAATACCCAAGGGAGTAAAATCCCATGGGCACTTTCAGTTGTGGAGGTAATGTCAGTTATGCTTTAAAAAAAAAAAAAAAGATTGGAGTGGTAGTGATATGATGGTTAATGAGAGGTGGAAAAGGAAATTGTCCAGTCAAAGATGGGATGAGGGAACTGAAGCACTGAAAAGTCAACAAAAGCTGTGCCATGTCAAGTCAGTCAAGTAGAAAAGCAGGAAACAGTATCAAATATGAAATTACTCTGAATGTTAGCCTCCAGGGACTTTGTTAAATAGAACAAAACTCTTTCACAAGAGATGAAAGGAAAAGCTACAAGACAAAGATAGATGATGAGCACAGGCTTAACTCTATAGAAAGGCAACTCCCAACAACTACAGGACAGTGTCTCAGAAGAAAATTTCATAAATTATGATGAGGTAAAATTGACCAAAGAAATCACGAGGTTTGGGGGAGGGATTATGAGTGTATTAGAATATTGATCTTTCACGGTGGGAAGGCACAGATAGTTTCTAAGTTAAAAAAAAATCAAGGAAGAGGGGCGTCTGGGTGGCTCAGTCAGTTAAGCTTACACCTTTAGCTCAGGTCATGATCTCAGGGTCCTGGGATCAAGCCCCGTGTCAGGCTCCCCATGCAGCAGGGAGTCTGTTTGACTCTCTCCCTCTGCCTCCCATCCTGCTCCTGCTTTCTCTCTCTCCCAAATAAATAAAATATTTTATTTTTTTAAAAAGATTTTATTTATATATTCATGAGAGACAGAGAGAGGGAGAGGCAGAGACCCAGGCAGAGGGAGAAGCAGGCTCCACACTGGGAGCCCAACGCAGAGCTTGATCCCGGGTCTCCAGGATCACGCCCTGGGGCAAGGGCGGTGCTAAACTGCTGAGCCACCCGGGCTTCCCATAAAATACTTTGAAAAGTCAAGAAACATTTATAAAGGGACCCAGACCCAGGAGGAGCAGAACTAAAATAGAAATGAGCATGAATTGAAATCAGCAAAAACCTTTATTGTTGGAAGGAGGGAAATCAGAAAGTAAGCAAGGGGGGGAGAATTGTGATTAAGAGGCAGGCATTGATTTTCTTATCTTCTTTAGCATTCTTAGCATTTTTTAGCATTTAGCAAATATTGTCTAGATATGCTAAATCTAGGAAAAGTATTAGGGTATATGAAAGAAGAAACTGGAGTGATTAAACAGATTGTAACTTTCAAATTACCAGGAGGAAAAAACACCCTTCAGAAAGAAGAAAGTCAAATAGCAAGAGTGAAAAAATTTAAAAAGCCTTTTATGCTAGCATTAAGGCAAAAACTGTTATGTCAAATACAAATTAAATAAACTCATCATTGAAAGTAATAGCAAAGCCCACATACATATTATAAATAAGAAATTAATCTAAAACAAAGTGATTCAGAAAAGGTCCATTAAACTTTAGGGAAACAAGGCACATTGATTTTAAGACTCAAATTATGAAACAAGTTAAAACATCATATATTTATGATGAAGATAAAACTGTCGTAAATCTCAATACACCAAATAACAGTGATAAAAATATGTGAAATTGACTACTTTTCTGGGACACGGACATAGTTTTCCCTATTCCACCCACTAAGTATAGCTAAAAATCTGGATATTGTATATAAAACAAGTATAAGCAGATTCTGCAAGGTAAAGAGAAGAAGAGAAACCAACCAGAGACATTAACTGAGGAACAACAGGTGGTGAGTTCCCTGGGTTTTATTTTTGCTTCATACATTTCAGACTTGGAGCTGAGGAAGCTGATAACTTAAAGGTAAGTAATAATGAGTGCAGACAAAACTAGTTGCAACAAAAACTTGCTCTTTCTGGTCAAAGGACCAGGAAATGGGCAACCTAGAAAGACAGAAAACTTTGAGACAATAATCTCTTTATTCTAGTTATAAATGACCTAAAAGGAGGAGGACTGCAGCACCACTCCCACCATACAAGCATAGTCTAAGTGGAGGAGCCTAGATTTGCATCCTCACAGGAATATTACAGAATGCCAAGTCCAGAGCCAGGATTTTCATCCTCTTCAGTTGGTAATGAGGCATGATTCCCTGCAGTTCAATGGAGACCATGGAAAGACAGGGCTTCTATTACCCAGCAGCAAGGAGATATCCTTCCCCCTGCTCACTGGAGTGGTGTCAGAGGAGCATGTTGAAGAATTAGGACTTACACATGGCTCAGCAGTAATGAGGCCATGTCCAGTGTGGTATCAATGGAGCCACATGGGGAGTTGGAACCCCCACCATCACCCAGAAGTAACAAAGAGTCCTCCTTCCCTCAATGGAGGGTTTCATGGGGAACATGTACTTCTACCTGCACCTGGCAGTGACAAGGTTGTGCCTCCTGTCTTTTCCAGAGCATTGTCAATGAAAGCCAACTAAAACAAGGTTTAAGTGAAATCCGTAGTCCGTAACATAAGACAAAAATGCCCTCATTTCAGTCACATGTTACTATTATATCAAGAACCAGGAAGATCTCAAAATGAACAAAAAAGACATTCAATAGATGCCAATACCGAGATAACAGAGATGTTAGTATTATCTGACAAAGTTTAAAGCAGTCATGATGAAAATTCTTCAGTGAAAAATTACAAACATGCTTGAAAAAAAATCGAAAGCCTCAACAAAGAAATGGAACAGAAAGTTTAATAAGATATAAGAAAGAACCAAAAGAAAAGTTTTAAACTTAACTATAATAACCAAAATAAAAGCTCAGTGGATGGGTTAAACAGTAGAATGAGGAAAGACTCAGTGAAATGGAAGCTAAAACAATAGAAATTACCCAGTGTGAACAATACAGAAATTATAAATTAACAACAACAACAGAGAGGCTCAGGGACCTGTGGAACTATGACAAAAGATTTGATATTCATGTCATCAGGGTTCCAGAGGGAGAGGAGCAAGAGGATAGGGGTGAAAAAGTACTCAGAGACTTTTCCACAAAGCTGCAAAATGAGTTCAATGGAAGAAAGATTGCCATTTCAGTAAGTGGTTCTGAGTCAACTAGACGTTTATAAATTTAAAAACCTCCACCTAAGTCTCACATCTTATACAAACATTAATTTAAAATGGATCATGGCTGGGTAGCCCAGGTGGCTCAGCAGTTTAGCACCACCTTCAGCCTAGGGCCTGATTCTGGAGACCCAGGATCGAGTCCCACATCAGGCTCCCTGCGTGGGGCCTGCTTCTCCCTCTGCCTGTGTCTCTGCCTTTCTCTCTCTCTCTCTCATAAATAAATAAAATCTTTAAAAAAATAAAATGGATCATGGAACTAAATGTAAAACATAGAAATAATAAGACTATTAGAAAAAATAAAAAATTTTTAGAATCTAACACTAGACAAAATTCTTAGACTTGACACCAAAAGCTTGATACATAATAGGAAAAAATTGTAAATTGGACTTCATCAAAATCGGAAACTTCTGCTCTGTGAATGATCCTATTAAGAGGATGAAAAGCTATAGAGTTGTAGAAAATGTTTGCAAACCACATATTGGACACAGAACTAGTAATGAGTATATAAAGAACTCTTAAAGCTCAACAGGGGAAAAAAACCAATCCAATTATGAAATAGGCAAAAGACAGAAGAGAAATTTCACTGAAGAGGACATTGATGGAAAATAAACAATGAAAAAACATTAAACATCATTGTGCCTAATGGAAATGTTAATTAGAGCCACAGTGAGATACCATTACATATTTATCAGAATGGCTAAAATGAAGGGTGGTGTTACCACCAAAAGCACCAAATATTGCTGAGGATATGGAGAGACTTACTTATACGGTGTTGGGGTAATGTAGGATTCTTATATCCTAAAATGATATAGGAATTCTGGAAAACAATTTGGAAATTTAGAAAAATAATGCAACTACTGTATGACCAAATAATTGTATTCCTGGTCCTTTATCCCAGACAATTGAAGATTTATGCTCATGCAAAACCTGCACATGAATGTATGTATCAGCTTTATTCATAAAAGCCTCAAACTTGAAACAACCAAATGTCCTTCAGTTAAACAAACTGTGGCACATCTATATCATGGAACACTACTCAGCAATAAAAAGGAATGAACTACTGATGCATACAACACCTAGATAAATCTCTAAAGAATTATGGTGAGTGAAAAAACAAAAATGCCAAAACACTTGTGAAATTACAAAATTAAAGAAATGGAAAACATTTTAGTAATTGCCAGTAGTTAAGGATGGAGTGGAGGTGGGAGGGAAGGGGATATGACCGTAAAAGGGCAATGGAGGGATCCTTGTGGTGATGGAACTGTTCTGTATCACAACTCGGTCAATGTCAGTATCCTGGTTGTGTTGTGCTATAGTTTCGCAAGATGTTACCATTGGGGAAAATTGGGTAAAGCACACACAGGATCTTTCTGTATTGTTTCTTAAAACAGCATGTGAATCTAAGTATCTCAGAATAAAGAATTTTTAAAAGTTTAAGAAACATTTGAAAATTAATTAATATAATTCACCTTGATAACAAACTAACAAAGAAACATGTAAAATTATCTCAAAAGATGCAAAAAACACATTTTTCTTGATTAAAAACACCCCAATAAAAAGATCTACTGTTAATGACATTAAGATGTTATTTCTCCCCAAATTGATCTGTTGATTCAGTACAAATTTTAACAGACAGTTTCATAGAAATTGGTAAGATGATTTTAAAATTCAAATGCGGGGACGCTTGTGTAGCTTAGTGGTTGAACAATCTGCCTTCAGCTCAGGGCATGATCCTGGGGTCCTGGGATAGAGTCCCACATCGGGCTCCCTGCAGGGAGCCTACTTCTCCCTCTGCCTGTGTCTCTGCCTCTCTGTGTGTCTTTAAAAAAAAAAAAAAAACTCAAATGGGAATGCAAAAGACCTAGAAAAACCAAAATGGCTTTGAAAAAGAACATTGGAGGACTGATCCTAGTTTCAAGACTTAAGAGCCATAGTAATCAGAACAGTGTAGTATTGAAATGATATATAATGGAGCAGAATAGAGTTCAGAAATAGATCCACATGTTTATTTACAACCGATTTTTACAAAGGTGCAAATGTAATTCAGTGAAAAAAGAAAAGCCTTTTCAACAAATGGTACTGGGATGATTGGATATCCACATGTAAAAAAAAAGGGGGAATTGATCTGTATCCTGCATCATATACAAATATTAACTCAAAATAGATAATTTAAAACATAAAACGATAGTATTTATAGAAAAATGCTGGATTGGGCACTTTTTACATATGATCAAAAGTATGCTCCCTTTTTTTAAAAGATGAAATGGCCTTCATCAGAATTAAAAACATTCTTTTTTTTTTCCATGAGAGACACAGAGAAAAAGAGGCAGAGACACAGGTAGAGGGAGAAGCAGGCTCCATGCAGGGAGCCTGATGTGGGACTTGATCCTGGGACTCCAGGATCATGTCCTGGACTGAAGGCAGGCTCTAAACCGCGAGCCACCCAGGGATCTCAAAACTTAGGCTATTTGAAAGACGTTGTTATGCGAATGAAAAGACAAGTCACAGCCTGGGAGAAAATAATTGCACATCATACATCTAGTAAAGGATTTGTATCCAACATATATAAAGAACCCTCAAAACTATATAAGATTAACAACCCAATTTTACAAAATAGACAAAGGATTTGAAGAGACATTTCACCAAAGAAGATATAAGGATAACAAGCACATAAAACCTCTTCAACACCATGAGAATTGAGGACAATACAAATACAATGAGATACCACTATACATTAGAATGGCTACAATTTAAGACGGATCATATCAATTGTTGATGAGGATGTGAAGCAACTGGAATTCTCATTCACTCCTGGTGGGAGAGTAAGATGGTACAATCACCTGGAAAACTGTTTCTTAAAAAGTTAAACATACCTATCATATGACCCAGTCATTTCATTCCTAGGTATGTACCTAAAAGAAATAAAGTGTCCACATGAAGATGTGTATACAAATGTTTATAGCTGATGAATATGTGGCAAAATGGTCATGGCGATGCAGGTCAGTTAAGACTCCAGTTTTGCAGACTTTGTTTTTGGTGGCGGGGGGGGGGGGGGGATTTAGCAATAACTATCATTTTTTTTTTCCCAAGAGAAACTTAGTCCTCAGTTTGTGTGAGGCTGGCTCTCTGATTACCTCCTTCATTTGGAATATTTTGGATTACTCTGGATATTCAGAAAGCAATAGATGTAGAACTGTTATAGAAATACACATTAAAATATGTTGGTTATGTAAGACAAAATCAGAGAGGGAGACAAACCATAAGAGACTCTTTTTTTTTTTTTGAGACTCTTAACCATAGGGGGAAAAATTGAGGATTGCTAGAGGAGAGGTGAGGTGGGGGATGGGGTCACTGGGGGACAGGCATGAAGGAGGGCACACGATGAGATGAGCACTCAGTGTTTTATGCAACTGATGAATCCCTGAACTCTACCTCTGAAACTAATACTACACTATATGTTAATTGAATTTAAATAAAATTTTAAAATATGTGTTTGTGCAGATTTTCCTTTACATGCCCTATTTTCCTTCCTTGTTATTAGTAGATTTATTCCAAATGGAAACTTTGTTGAAAAAATTTTAATTGTGTGACTGTTAGTGCTTTTGCAAAAGTTGCTTTTTAAAACTTCCAAACAAAGGCTAATTTCATCAGTGAGTATAGTTGGTATTATTTTTATCCCTAAATACTTCAGTGTGTGTTTCCTAAGAATAAGAACATTGTCTTACATAGCAGTGCAGTGATCAAGTTAGGAAATTTAACATTGATACAGTGCCAATATCGAATCCACAGACTATTCAAATTTTGCTGATTGTCCCAATAATGTCCTTTATGGCTTTTTTCCCCCTACTGTCACATGATCCAGTCTCAGTTCACATGTGGCATTTATTGTCTCTAGTCTCCTTTAATCTGAAACAGTTCCTCAACCCTTCTTTGTGTTTTATGACTTTGATATTTTTGAGCAATAAAGACCAGTTATTTTACAGAATGTCCCTCAATTTGGGGTAGTTGGATGTGTCCTCAGGATTAGATTCTAATTATGCATTTATCTCATTATGTTATGGGCAGGAATGCCACAGAGATGACATTGTGTCTTTTTTCTGTATCCTATTAGGAGGCCCATAATATCTGTAAGTTTCAGGGGTTTTTTTTTTTTGTACGGTGTTTGGTTTCTCCTACACTATTAGTTGAAAGAGTTTTCTTTCCTCAGCAGCTTAAATCTTTGCTTTATCTTCCCCTTTTATTTATTTCTTATTTTTTTAAAGATTTTATTTTGTTTATTCATGAGAGACAGACAGAGGCAGAGACACAGGCAGAGGGAGAAACAGGCTCCCTCTGGGGAGCCCAATGTGGGACTCGATCCCAGGGCCCTGGAGTGACGCCCTGAGCCGAAGGCAGACGCTCCACCCTGAGCCACCCACATGCTCCTAACTTCCCCCTTTTAACCTGTGCTTTTCTTTGGGCCTCATGCACACTCCCCTGAATATATGCAGTTCAGGGCGCAGCCAAGGACCTGGAGTTGACATGCAGATTTGTGGACAGACACGCTGCCCCCCCCTCGGCCCTCTCCTTTCACAGACCCTCCGCAGACACGCACATGTCACACACAGGGTAGTTTGAGGTGGCTTATAGGCTTACATGGAAATGCTGAAACAAATGTTAGAAGAGAGTGTCCTCACGACTTGGGATTAGGCAAAAGATTTTTTTAGGACACAAAAAAGTAAGCCTCGAGATAAAAATGGAATATTAGGCATTATAAAGATAATAATATTTTGCTTATTAAAGGTAACATTGAGAAGGTAGTGATTAAACAAATCATGGGGTAGAAAAAATATTTGCAAGTATATGTAACAAAGGACTTGTTAATCAGACTATCTATTAAAAGAACTTGTTAATCAGACTATTAAAAGAATTTGTACACAACTACAGACACAGATCTAGAAAACTACACAGCCCAGTAAAATTGGGCAGAAGATTGCAGCAGGCACTAAACGATGGGTGGCCAGTCAATAAGTACTAGTCATTAGTGATCAGAGAGAGGAACATTAAAACCAGAATAAGGTACCAGTCACACCCACCCGAATGCTAAAATTAATAAGCCTAGGAGTATTAAATGTTTTTTAATTTTTATTTATTTATTTGAGTATTAAATGTTAACAAAGATGAAGCAGCTGAAATGCATACATTTCTGATGGAAACACAAAAGGGTACGAAGACTTTGGAAAACAGTTAAAATGTTAAACAGATACTGTAGAATCTGGCAATTCTTCTCTTAGGTATTTATCCAAGAAAAGTGAAAATATTGGTCTAAATCAAAATCCGTACTGAAAAGTTTATAGCAGCTTCACTCAAAGGAACCCAAACTTGGAAACCAGTCTAGTTACCACCACTGTGTCAAGGATAATCAGAATACCCTTATAATGGAAACTGACTTCGCTCAGCAGCAGAAAGGAACAGACTCCCGACAGCATGGCTGGACCTCAAAAACATTGTACATTGAGTGAAAGAACTCCAGACACAAAGGAGTACATAAATATATGATTCTGTTGTTCGGCAGCTCTAGAATAGACAACTCTAATCCATATTGTCAGAAGGATGTCAGTGGCTGCTTGGGGTCTGGGAGGAGGTCTGAGTTCGGGGATGTTGATGTTCTTGGTTGTGGTGGTTGTGGTTGTGGTTGTGGTGGCTGTACATCCAAGGATGTACATTTGTCAAAACTTAACCTAACTACACTTTTAAAACAGGTTCATTTAAGGGGTAATGGAAAGGGAGGTGGGCGGGATGGTTGGGGTGACTGGGTGACGAGCACTGAGGGGGGCACTTGACGGGATGAGCCCTGGATGTTATGCTATATGTTGGCAAATCGAGCTCCAATAAAAAAATGTATACAAAAAATAAAAATAAAAAATAAAACAGGTTCATTATATTGTGTGTAAATTTGTTTTAGGGAAATTGATTTAAGTAAAAGAACACAGGGGCACAGGGGTTATGATTTTTTTTTTTTTAGAAAGGGAGGTGTTGGTGGGAGGGCAGAGGGAGAGAGAGAAAGAGAATCTCAAGCAGACTCCCTGCTGAGCACAGAGCGGATGTGGGGCTTGATCTCACAATCTTGAGACCACGACCTGAGCCGAAATCAGGAGTCAGATGTTTAACTGACTGAGCCACCCAGGCACCCCAGAGGTCATGATATTGATATTGTAGAGGACACATTTGTGGCCAAGAAACATTAAATGAGAGGAGGAAGGACATGAGAATGTAGGCTACTTTTCATGACTGCATTTTTTTTTTAAATATTTTATTTATTTATTTAGGATAGTCACAGAGAGAGAGAGAGAGAGAGGCAGAGACACAGGCAGAGGGAGAAGCAGGCTCCATGCACCGGGAGCCTGACGTGGGATTCGATCCTGGGTCTCCAGGATCGCGCCCTGGGCCAAAGGCAGGCGCCAAACCGCTGCGCCACCCAGGGATCCCTCATGACTGCATTTTAGAGACAGCTGTTTATGCAGCCAAGGACATAGCCACAATTGTCATGAAGCAGAAACTGTAAGACATAATAGGAAAAACAGAAATTCCATTGTAGGAGATTTAATGCTCCTCTATCAGTCCAGAACAGATCAAGGTGACATAGAGGATTAGGAATGGAGAAGTCCTATACAATATGGCATGGCGGGTCTTGTGGATAGCCATGGAAGGTTATGCTCCAATCATAGAGAATGTACCTTTTCTGTTCCAGTCAGAAGAGTTCCAGTCAGAAGAGTCAGGAAAACTGACCACAAACTGGGCCACAGTGGACATCTCAATTACAGATGCAGAAGTAAAGTAAACAACATGAGAAAAACTAAAAATCAAAACAGAAAGTATAAATGTTCTTTTGCCTATATATTTTAAAACTTTGCTTAAAAACTCTTGTGTCAAAGGGTAAAGACAAACCAATTTCAGAATTGCTAAGGAATGATGATAATGAAAACATATCATAATCTAGGGAATGTTCCTCAGGCAGTGTTCAGAGACAAACTTAAAGCCTTATATTTATATCAAGAAAAACAAAAGAAAGAAAAATAAATAAATTAAATGTCCAATTCCAATTTTTTTCCCCAAAATTTTAAGTAAGAAAAATTAAATAAACTGAGAGTGGCCATTAATAAGGCAGCCAAGATTAACTAGTTGGAAAACAAGAGGACAGTAGAATTAACAAATAAAAATCCCGTTCTTTGAAAAAAAAAACAACAAATAAATCACTAGATACCCTAATCCAGAAAAGTAAAACCATAAATACATGTAACAAAAGTCCTAAAAGGAGGAAGAAATGACTATTAAGATAGAGGAAGTTAAATCTTAAGAGATTACTTATAGCTCTAGGCCAAACCCCTGGGTGAAAAGGTAAATTTTCTATGACTTACCAAAATTGAGTAAATAAATACAGAATGTTGAAGAAAATGCATCTGCATAGAAAAATTAGAACTATTTCTCTCCATCTCCTATACCCAAATTATCAGGCTTCAAAATAAACTAAGAAGAAAATTGATGATCTTCTCCATATATGCAAAAGATGATTGATTCCCTCATCTTTTATGGACAAATAGAAAAAAAAAACCAGTGTCTTTATGAGGTACACTGAGCACTTCCACTGAAGTCAGGAGCATGATCAGAATGCCCACCATCATCACCCTTCCTATATAACATCCTAGTGGAAGCATCACCAAATGCAGTATACACACATATTTGTACACACACACATGCACACACCCAAGCATAGGAATTGGAAAGGAAAAGGTAAAACCATCGCAGATTGTACTTCTGGTAAAATCAAGGCAATCAACTGAGAAACTACTAAAACAAAAAGAAAATTCACTAACATGCAGGATATGAAATCAACATAGACTCGGCCCCCTGGCAAGGGGCAGTGCAACTCTGCTCAGGCAAAGACACCTGAGAATGGGTGCAGCCGGCCCCTCCCCGAGGAGAGCAGCTGGAAGAACAGGTGAACAGCGAGTTTATGGGCCAAACAGAACTGCAAAACTAGGGGAAAATAGTGTATAAAATTTGAGGCTTTTTCTTTTTCTTTTTTTTTTAAGATCTTATTTATTTATTCACAAGAGACAGAGAGAGGGGATCCCTGGGTGGCACAGTGGTTTGGCGCCTGCCTTTGGCCCAGGGCGCGATCCTGGAGACCCGGGATCGAATCCCACATCGGGCTCCCGGTGCATGGAGCCTGCTTCTCCCTCTGCCTGTGTCTCTGCCTCTCTCTCTCTCTCTCTGTGTGTGTGACTATCATAAATAAAAAAATAAAAAAATAAAAAGTTAAAAAAACAAAAACAAAAACCAAGAGACAGAGAGAGGCAGAGACCCAGGCAGAGAGAGAAGCAGGCTCCACACAGGGAGCCCAATGTGGGACTCAATCTTGGGACCCCAGGATCTTGCCCTGGGCCAAAGGCAGGCTCCAAACTGCTGAGCCACCCAGGGATCCCCCCCAAATTTGAGGCTTTTTCTTATGATTAATTTATCTTTCAGTTTTAATTTTTCCATTTCTTTTTTCCCTTTTCAACTAGTTTCCTATGTTATCAACTCTGTTTTATTTTATTTTTTAAATTTTATTTATTCATGAGAGACACACAGAGGCAGAGACACAAGCAGAGGGAGAAGCAGGCCCCATGCAGGGATACCGATGTGGGACTCGATCCCGGGACTCTAGGATCACACTCTGAGCCAAAGGAAGACGCTCAACTGCTGAGCAACCCAGGAGTCCCTATCAACTGTGTTTTAAAGCCTTTTTTTAACTTTCATTTTTTTACATTTACAGTTTATAGATATACACATCATTTTTTGTTTCCCTTCACCGTATTCGATTTTATTTTTGTATATGTATGTAAGTTTTGCTTTCTTTAAAATTTTGAGATTTAGTGTCTTCTAACACACAGACCAAAGGACACTTAGGACCAAATGGATCACCCTGTTTTGTCCACCCTGTGAGATTATATTCTCTCTTTCCCCTGTCCATTTTACTCTGGGCAAAATGACTAGGAGGGATTTACAACAAAAGAAAGAACAAGAGGTAATACTCTCTGCCACCAATCTAATTGACATGGATATAAGTAAGCTGTCAGGGCTGGAATTCAGGATAGCAACTATGAAGTTACTAGCTGAGCTTGAAAAAAGCATAAAAGACACTAGAGAATTTCTTAGTGCAGAAATGAAATCTAATCAGGCTGAAATTAAAAATGCTCTGAGATGTAGTCTGAATTCAATGCTCTAACAGCTAGAGTAAGTGAGGCAGGAGAGAGTCAGTGACATAGAAAACAAGTTGGTGGAAAGGAAAAGTTGAGGAAAAAGAAAAGAGAGAAAATGGACCACAAGGGAGGCTTCAGGAAATCAGTGATGTCATAAAGAAAAACAATATTAGAATTACTGGGGTCCCTGATAAAGAAGAGAGAAAAACAGAAGGTATATTTGAGCAAATCATAGCTGAAAACTTCCCTAATCTGCGGAAGGAAACAGGCATTCAAGTCCAAGAGGTAGAGAGGACCCCTCCCAAAATCAGTAAAAAATAGATGAACACCATGAAATATAATAGTGAAGCTTGCAAATCTGAGATAAAGAGAAACTCTTGAAAGCAGCTCAAGACAGCTTAATGTACGGGGATAAGATTATCAGATGGGTAACAGACCTACCCACAGAGACGTAGCAGGCCAGAAAGGGCTGGCGTGACATCCAGGTGCTATTATGAGAAAAACACGCAGCCAAGAATACTTTGTCCAGCAAGGCCGTCATTCAGAGTGGAAGGAGAGAGAAAGAGCTTCCAGGACGCACAGAAACTGAAAGAAGACGTGATCACAAAAGCAAGCCTGCAAGAAATATTAAGGGGGATCCCGTAAGAGAAGAGAGAGCCCCAGAGTAACATAGACCAGAAAGAAACAAAGACAATCTACAGAAACAGGGGCTTTACAGGTAATAGGATGGCACTAAATTCATCTCTTTCAATAGTTCCTCTGAATGTGAATGGGCTAAATGCTCCAATCAGAAGACACAGGGTACAGATTGGATAAAAAAGCAAGGCCCCTCCATGTGGTGTCTACAGGAGACTCATTTTAGACCCAAAGGAACCTACTGATTGAAAGTGCGGGGGGTGAAGAACCTAATAGACATCTTGCTAATAGACATCACAAGAAAGCTGGGGTGGCAATACTCATATCAGACAAATTAGATTTTAAACCAAGACTACTAAGGGATGAAGAGGGACACTATATCATACTTAAAGGATCTTTCCAACAAGAAGATCTAACAATTATAAGTATTTATGCTCCTAACTTGGGAGCAGCCAGTGATATAAGCCAATTAATAACCAAATTAAAGAAACGCATTGATGATAATACAATACAATAGTAACAATAATACAATAATATAATACAATACTAGTACATAATACAATCATAGTAGGGGACGTTACCACCCCACTCACAGCAATGGATAGATAATCTAAACAGGGAACAACAAGGAAACAATGTGTCTTTGAATGACACACTGGACCAGATGGACTTCACAGATATATACAGAACATTCCGTCCTAATGCAACAGAATATAGATTCTTCTCCAGTGCACGTGGAACATTCTCCAGAATAGATCATATACTGGGTTACAAATCAGGTCTCAACTGGTACAATAAGATTGGTATTATTCCCTGCATATTCTCAGACCACAACACTTTAAAACTTGAACTCAATCGCAAGAGGAAAGTTGGAAGGAATGCAAGCATTTGGAGGTTAAAGAGCATCCTACTAAAGAATGAATGGGTCAACCAGGAAATTAAGAATAATTTTAAAAATTCATGGAAATAAATGAAAATGAAAACACAACGGTTCAAAAATCTTTGAGATACAGCAAAGGTGGTCCTAAGAGGGAAGTACATTACAATATGTCTTTCTCAAAAAATTAGAAAAATCTCAAGCACACAAGATAACCATACACCTAAGGGAGCTGGAGAAAGAACAGCAAATAAAGCCCAAACCAAGCAGGAGAAGAGAAATGATAAAGATTAGAGCAGAAATCAGTGAAATAGAAACCAGAAGAACAGTGGAACAGATTGACAAAACTAGAAGCTGATTCTTTGAAATAATAAGATTGAACCCCTAGCCAAACCGAAAAGAAAAGAGAAAGGACCCAAATTAATAAAACCATGAATGAGAAAGAAGAGATCGCGACCAACACCAAGGAAATACAAACAATTTTTAAAACATATTGTGAACAACTATATGCCAACAAATTAGGCAATCTGGAAGAAACGAATGCATTCCTGGAAACTTATAAACTACCAAAACGGAAACAGGAAGAAAGAGAAAATCTGAGCAGACCCATAACCAGCAAGGAAATTGAAGCACTAATCAAAAATCTTCCAAAAAACAAGAGTCAAGGCCAGATGGTTTCCCAGGGGAATTATACTAAATATTTAAAGAAGAAATAATATCTATTCTTCTGAAGCTGTTTTAAAAAATAGAAATGGAAGGAAAACTTCCAGACTCATTCTATGAGGCCAGCATTTCCTTGATCTCAAAAGCAGATAAAGACCCACCACAAAGGAGAATTAAAGATCAATATCTTTAAGGAACATGGAACCCAAAATTCTCACCAAGGTAGTAGCCAATAGGATTCAACAGTACATTAAAAGGATCAGAT
This sequence comes from Canis aureus, assembly GCF_053574225.1. Classification (NCBI taxonomy): domain Eukaryota; kingdom Metazoa; phylum Chordata; class Mammalia; order Carnivora; family Canidae; genus Canis; species Canis aureus. The sequence goes on along the minus strand of NC_135640.1, from coordinate 43,553,633 downwards.
ATTAAAATCCTGACTAAGTGGGATTTATTCCTGGCCTGCAAGGGTGCTTCAACATTTGCACATCAATCAGCTGATACTTCACATTAATAAAAGGAAGGACAAGAACCATAGGATCCTCTCAATTGACACAGAGAAGGCATTTGACAAAATACAGCACTCTTTCTTAATTAAAACTCTCCATAATGTAGGGATAGAGGGAACATTCCTCAGCATCTTAAAGGCCATCCACAAAAAGCCCACAGCAAATATCATCCTCGATGGGGAAACAGTGGAGCCTTTCCCCTAAGATCAGGAACACGACAGGGATGTCCACTCCACTCTCACCACTGATATGCACACAGTCCTAGAAGTCCTGGCCTCAGCAGTCAGACAACAAAAAGAAATAAAAGGCATTCGAATGGCCAAAGAAGAAGTCAAACTCTCTGTGTTCATAGATGACGATACTTTATATGGAAAACCCAAAGGACTCTACCCCAAAATTGCTAGAACTCATACAGCAATTCAGCAAAGTCACAGGATATAAAATCAATTCACAGAAATCAATTCCATTTCTATACACTAACAATGAGACAGAAGAAAGAGAAATTAAGGAATTGATCCCATTTACAATTACACCAAAAACCATAAGATTCCTAGAAATAAACCTAACCCGAGAGGTAAAGGGTCTGTACTCTAAAAACTACAGAACACTTATGAAAGAAATTGAAGGTGACACAAAGAAATGGAAAAACATTCCATGCTCATGGGTTGGAAGAAAAAATATTGTTAAAATGTCTATGCTACTCAGAGCAATTTTTACATTCACTGCAATCCCTATCAAAATACCATCATCATTTTTCACAGAGCTGGAACAAAAAAAATCCTAAAATTTGTATAGAACCAGAAAAGACCCTGAGTAGCCAGAGGAATGTTGAAAAAGAAAACCAAAGCTGGTGGCATTGTAATGCCGGACTTCAAGCTGTATTACAAAGCTGTGATCATCAAGACAGTGTTGTACTGGCACAAAAAAACAGACAAACAGATCAATGGAACTGAACAGGGAGCCCAGAAATGGACTCTATGGTCAGCCCATATTTGACAAAGCAGGAAAGAATATCCTCTGGAAAAGATAGTCTCTTCAGTAAATGGCGTCGGGAAGCTGGACAGCCACATGCAGAAGAATGAAGCTGGACCACTTCCCTACACCACACACAAAAATAGACTCAAAATGGATGAAAGACCTAAATGTGAGATAGGAAACTGTCAAAATCCTGGAGGAGAACACAGACGGCAACTTTGTGACCTCAGCTGCAGCACGTTCTCGCTAGACATGTCTCCAAAGGCAAGGGAAACAAAAGCAAAAATGAACTATTGGAACCTAATCAAGATAAAAAGCTGCACAGTGAAGGAAATGGCAAAACTGATAGGCAACCTACAGGATGGGAGAAGATATTTGCAAATGACATATCAGATAAAGGGCCGGTATCCAAGATCTCTATAGAACTTGTCAAACTCAACACCCCAAAAACAAATAATCCAGTCAAGAAATGGGCAGAAGAACCCCGATGTTTCTAGCAGCAATGTCCACAATAGCCACACTGTGGAAGGAGCCTCGGTGTCCATCGAAAGATGATGGATAGAGAATCTGTGGCCTATGTATACAATGGAATATTCCTCAGCCATTAGAAACAACAAATACCCACCATTTGCTTCGACGTGGATGGACCTGAGGGTATTATGCTGAGTGAAATAAGTCAATCGGAAAAGGACAAACATTATATGGTCTCATTAATTTGGGGAATATAAAAATTAGTGAAAGGGAAAAAAGGGAAAGGAGAGAAAATGAGTGAAAATATCAGTGAGGGTGACAAAACATGAGACACCTAACTCTGGGAAATGAACAAGGGGTAGTGGAAGGGGAGGAGGGTGGGGGGTTGGGGTGACTGCGTGATGGGCACTGAGGGGGCACTTGACAGGATGAGCACTGGGTGTTATGTTATATGTTGGCAAATTGAACACCAATAAAAAAATAAAAGAAAAATGGGCAGGAGACATGAACAGACATTTCTCCAAAGAATATCTACACATGGCCAACAGGTACATGAAAAAATGCTCAACATCCTTGGCATCAGGGAAATAGAAATCAAAATCATGAGATACCACCTCACACCTGTCAGAATGGCTTAAATTAATTACAAGAAACAACAGGTGTGGGGAGGATGTGGAGAAGGGAGCCTCTCTGCTGCTGGTGGGAATGCAGGCGGGCGGCCACCGTGGGGACAGAGGGGAGGGGCCTCGAGGAGCCTGACACAGAGCTGCCCTATGACCCAGCAATTGCACTGCTGGGTACCAACCCCGCAGCCCAGAGGCGGTGAGCTTCAGGGGCACCTGCACCCCCGCGTTCCCAGCAGCCGTGTCCACGGGAGCCGCGCCGCGGGAGGAGCCTCGATGTCCACGGACAGATGCTGGAGGAAGATGTGGTCCCTGCGCACCCCTGGTGTCACTCGGCCGTCAGAAAGGACGGATATTTACTGTTTATATTGTCATGAGTGAACTGGAGGGTATTACACTGAGTGAAATAAGTCAATCAGACAAAGACAATTATATCGTTTTACTCATATGTGGAATATAAGAACCAGCACAGAGGATCATAGCAGAAGGGAAGGAAAACTGCACGGGAAGTCATCAGAGAAGGAGAAAAACCACTAGAGACTCTTAACTATAGGAAACAAACTGAGGGTCGCTGGAGGGGAGGGGGGGGATGGGATAATTTGGTGATGGGCATTAAGGAGGGCAAGTGATGTGATGAGAACTGGGTATTATATGTAACTGATAAATTATTAAACACTACATCTGAAACTAAGGCAGTACCATATTTGGCTAATCAAATTTAAATAAAAAATAAATACATAAATAAATAAATAAATAAAATCAACATAGAGATGTTAGTAGTCCCTATAGAAACAATGACCATACAATAGTAAATAGGAGTTAACAATAATATGCAAAATTTATATGAAGAAAGCTTTAATTTGAAAGAGACTGAAGTAGACAAACAAATGAATATATAGGGCATGTTTTTGGACAGGAAGAATGGGTATCATGAAGATGTCAAATCTCCTTAATTTATAACTAAAAATATAAGGGAGTTTTCCTCTCCTCCAGGGCCTCAAAAAATTTACTGTAAAGCTCATATGAAAAAATAAGCAAGAAGAGTCCAGAGGATGCTGGAAAAGATTAGCAGTGGCAGGGGGAGATGAGGCTATTTCTAGCAGATGTAAAAAATACAATGAAGTATCCATAATAAGAAGTGTGGTATGGTACATAAATGGACTGATCAGTGGAACAGACTAGAAGATCGAAAATGGACTTACCCACATATATGGAGTTAAAATACAATAAAAGCAGCACCACAAGTCGGGAAAAGAAATGAGCTTTTTAATAAATGTCATCGGGTGATTTGGATAGCCATTTGGAAAATAAAATTGAATACTTATGCCAACTATATACTATAGGACAAACTTCATAAATCTAAATATAAAACATAAAATCATGTAAGTACTGGAAGAAAACACATGAATTGCTTTATAACTTGTGTACGGGGAAATCCTTTCTAAGTATTTTTCGAAGGGCGCCTGAGTGGCTCAGTGGTTGAGCGTCTGCCTTTGGTTCAGGGCGTGATCTTCAAGTCTGGGGATCGAGTCCCACATCGGGCTCCCTGCATGGAGCCTGCTTCTCCCTCTGCCTGTGTCTCTGCCTCTCTCTCTGTGTCTCATGAATAAATAAATAAAATCTTTTAAAAATATATTTTTCAAAATTCAGTATCCGCAGAGGAGATGATCAACACATTCAACTGCATTAAAATACACAATATCTCTGGCCAAAGTTCAAAAAACGAAAGCAACCAATGATGAGTTGAGAACAAACACTTGGAAGATGTCCCTAAGGGCCAACCTATTTAATATGAAGAGTTATAGGAAATGGGGAAGAAAAAAACCAAGAACAGTGGGACAGATCCGGGCCCTGAAACACTGGCCCTCAGTCATCAGGCTGATAAAGCACCAGAGGTTTGACAGGTGGTTTTATCGGTGAGGCTTGGGGAGGCTCCGTGTCCTTGGCCACCCTGCAGGGCAGCGCAGCCTGTGGAGGGGTTGGCTGGATCTGACAAAGTTACAGATGTGCTTCCCTTGATCTGTTCTAAAGATGCACACATGTGCAAGAACAGGAAATGACACACGCATGGGGGTTTGCTTTGCAGCCTTAGGATTGGAAACGGCCCAAAGGCCTCACTGCGTGATGCTGCTTGAATCCAGGGCAGATCCGCAAGATGGAAAACCCAGTCACTGCAAGGTAGGGAGAATGCGGAGTGCCCTGCAGCTTCCGTTGTTAGGCGAGGGCCTGGAGTGCAGCTCTGCGAGTACGGGGCAGTTTTTTTCAAAAAAGATTTTATTTATTTATTCATGAGACACACACACACACAGAGGCAGAGACCCAGGCAGAGGGAGAAGCAGGCTCCCTGCGGGGAGCCCGATGAGGGACTCAATCCCAGGACCCCGGGGTCACGCCCTGGACTGAAGGCAGACGCTCGACCACTGAGCCCCCCCGGCATCCCTGGTATTATTTTTTTTTTAATTTTTTTTTTATTTATTTATGATAGTCACAGAGAGAGAGAGAGAGAGGCACAGAGACACAGGCAGAGGGAGAAGCAGGCTCCATGCACCGGGAGCCCGACGTGGGACTCGATCCCGGGTCTCCAGGATCGCACCCTGGGCCAAAGGCAGGCGCTAAACCGCTGCGCCACCCAGGGATCCCCTGTCCCTGGTATTATATTGTGAACTTGATCCAGCGACAGTATTTTGCTTAATAAGAAAGCAATCCTTATTTTTTAAAGAGATGAATACTGAGGTATTTATGTGTGAAACGGTATAATGTCTGTAATTTAAAATATCTCAGTAAGTCGTCAAAGGCAGCCTGGCGAATGTGAGAACTGGAGTGCGGGGTCAGGGGAGGTCACTGCTCTGCCCTCCCGGCCCTGCTCTGTGTCTGGGCCCCCGGACGTGGGAATCCAAATGGCCATAAATGAATGAGCAGGATCCAACCTGGAGGGGCGCAGAGGGGGGCCGTGTGAGCTGGCCCTTGAGCCTGGAGACACGAGTGTTGGGGGAGCAAGGGGCCGGGGCTCAGTCAAGCCAAGGCTGCTTTTCCCTCTCGCGAGCTGTTAGCACTGGGGCGGCGGGGAGCGCCCCGGAGGGCCCTTCCAAGTCCTGGTCAAGGGGCTGCGGGTCATAAAGAAACTGGACTTTGTTTACATTCCCTTCTGCCTGTTTTCCCATCACTGGTGGAGGGGACCTGAGGGCTCCAGGAAATGGACTTGGCCTCTGGAAGCACGGCTGTGGCCACGCTGGCTTTTGCGTCGTGAGCCCCTGGGCCCCTGGAAGCTGGTGGTGGTGAGGTCGGCGCCGCCCAGCACCCTGGTCTCTGGCGGGCAACCCGCCTTCCCTCCCGTTAGACTTAGGGCAGCCAGGAGCGCCTGCGGAGTGTCACGCACCCCTGACAGGCAGTTGCGGAGCGTCGGCTGCTTCGTCCCGGGCCCGCCTTCTGCTCCCTCGTCGGGGTCACAGGCCATTGGCGCCGTCTCCTGACCACCTCATTCCCTTGTCCCTCGGAAAGCCAGTGACCTGGGGGCCTGGCGTCACAAGGAGCCAGCGGCGTCCTCGCAGGCCAAGCGGGGCTTATCCTCCTACAGGAACCAGATGTGTGCGTGTTCAGCCAGCGGCTTCCCTGGAAGTGGGGCGACGCCTCGGAGACGAAGCAGCTGCTCCTGTTGCCCGAGGAGAGGAGGGGAAATCACGTGGGCGTCGTCTCGGCCCGAGAGGAGGCTCCTCCCGGCCTGTCCCTGGGCCTGAGGCCCGGTTGAGGGCAGGTCCCTCGTGTTCTTGCGGCTGATTTCTGCAGAACACAAAGTGTTTGGAAGCCAGAGTGATATAATCCGTGTTCGGGATTTGAGGAGCAAAATGGAGCTACACGCTTGATGGTTATGTGCATATATAGCATCGTTCACGGGCTCCAGGGACGCGCTGGACCATCGGGTAGATTTTCACAGGCTCCCCCGGAAGGTCCCGGGAGTGTGCAAGGCCCGGCTGCGGGGTGGGTCCAGCCTCGCGACAGGCTGCGCTTCAGGTAGAAAGTGCGTGTCCTTCAACAAATCACAAAACTGGGGGCTTAGAAAAACGTGTCCGGCCAGTGACGCTCCCTGACGTGCTGACCCGTGTTTTCAAGAAGCACAGATGGACAAATGTCCCCTTCCTGCACATCCTTAGCGCAAAAAAAAAGCATTATGAAGACCAAATGTCGATTGTCCTAACAAATGGGAATGTGTTTCATTTTTCTGTTCGTTACAGCTCGGGGGGGCGGAATCTAACATGAGCCGGTTCCTTCTGTTTCTGGCCTTTCCCAGCCTCTAGAGGCACCTGCGCTCCTTGACCCACGGCCCCCCAGTCCCAGCAAGGGCGGGGTGTCCAGGCTTCCAGCCTCCCTGACCCTCCCTCCCCTGCCCCGTGCGTCTCCTCCAGGCATGAGGCCCTGGTGATGCCGCCTGCCCGCCCCCGCCCCTGCCCGCCCCCGCCCCCCCCCATAACCCCCGGCCTTGGAGGAGAGGAGCTGGTGAAGGGGGACGGAGGCCCAGCAGGGAGCTGCCCTGGGGGGAGGCTGGGCTGCACTGAGAGGGGCGGGTGGTCTCAGGGACCCTGACAGGGGCCCTTCCTCCTGAGACAGGGATACCCAGCGAGGGCCCCCGGGCCGATTTTGGAGGTGAGAGGGGGACAGGAGGGCCGGGGCGAGGCACGGCGCAGGGGCAGAGCTGTGACCCGCAGGCTGCGCACAGATGATCAGTGGCCGGGGCTCGCACCAGCAGGGCATCTGGGGGCCCCTGCGGGCTCGAGGTCCCGCCTGCGCGGCCCGGGCTGGAACCGAGCGGTGGGTCCGCCTCGCCCGAGGCCCGGGGCGGCTCCCAGACTCGCGGGCTGTGGCCGGGGCTCAGCTCCTCGCAGGTGCAGGGCGGCGGTCCCCGTTCCGTTGCTGTCCCCGCAGGCTCTGGCTGGGTGGCCTCCCCGGGCAGCTCCCGGGAAGGGCCGAGGCGGAACCCTCCAGGTCGGACCGCCCCGGAGAATCTTCCATTTGATTTTTTTTTTAAGATTTTTTTTATTTATTTACTCATTTACTCATGAGAAACACACACACACAGAGAGAGAGAGAGAGAGAGGCAGAGACACAGGCAGAGGGAGAAGCAGGCTCCATGCAGGGAGCCGGATGCGGGACTCCATCCTGGGACCCTGGGGTCATGCCCTGGGCTGCAGGCGGTGCTAACTGCTGAGCCACCTGGGCTGCCCTTCCATTTGGGTAACGCAGAGTCAACAGGTTAGGGACCCTGGTTACTCCGCCAAACCCCCGTGTCCTGCGGCGATTCACACCCTTGGCCGGAGCTGGAGCGCAGGGTGGGTCGCGCGCTGCGGGGATGCTGCGGGGTCGCCGTGGGTCGTGCCCTCGAGCTGCCACCAGCCACATGCGAGGCTCCGGGCCTCCCGGCCTGCAGCCATCGTGCATGTCGTGGGGCTCCGCTGCATGGAGCTCTCCCCGCTCTCCGAGGAGGCTCCAGGGGACCTCAGTGACCCCATCTGACAGCTAGCCACAGGCCACCCCTGCTGTCACAGCAGCCGGCGGCATCCTCGGAGGGTGGGAAGCTCGCTGGCCGGCTCACACCTGTCTCCTCGAACCACAGATGCACCAAGGTCCCTTTCCCACGTGCTTAGCGCAGGAAGACCTTGCGAAGAGCGAGTATCTCAGGAACACGGAAGCGTGTCCCATTTTTCTATGAACGACAAGGACGGGCACGATGGCGGAAAAGGGCTTCGCCGGCCGCTTACACACCCAGCCGCCGCGGCTGGAGACGCCCGCGAGGGAACCAGGCCACAGCTGGGGGCGGTGACCGGGCGCCCTGGCTCCCCTCACGTGGCACAGTCCCTGCGGGGGGTGCAGGACCCCAGGTGGCTGGATCCCTTGGCCCACGAGCCCCGCCCACGCGGGCGCTACAGGTTGCAAACAGAGGCCAGGGCCGCGGGCGGTGGGGAGGGAGCCAGGAGCTGCTCGGGCTGCAGGTCAGGCTGGGCGCTCGCAGGCGGGCGGCCCACGCGGTTCAGGGTGCGGGGTGCGGCCGCGTGGACGCTCGAGAAGGGAAACTGCCCGCTGGCAGCCGTGTGGCTCTTCACAGGGACGCGCGTGGCAGCAGAGCGGTTTGGCAGGTGTCGCTGAGACCCCTTGGCAGGCTGTGCTGGCACCGCTCCTTCTGGGGGGCGTCTCCGCGGGAGTCGTGCCCCTGCCCCTGCCGGGCTGTCCGTGGTGCGCACAGGGCGGCCCCCCACCCACCTGCGGGTTCCCGGCTGCTTCCCACTGCCCGCCTCTCCTGGCCTGGTGCCTGTGATGTCCTGTCCTGCACACCTGCCCCCTTCACCCGGGGCCTGAGTGCACGAAATCCCACATCCTGCCTGTGTCCTCCGGGCCCGGCAGCATGCGGGGTGCCACCGGCTGGGCGCCTCCTCCTTGGGCACCGAGCCCCGTGTGCTGCTCCGTGCACACCTGCTTCCTGAGGCCAGGGCCACCCCTGCCAAGGGCACAGCCACGGCTCCCTGCCCCCGGCCCCTGGACCCCGGCCGCGTGTCCCAGGGCAGCTCCCCACCCGAGACCTAACTTGCTGCTGCTTCTGCAGCCCAGGTGCCGGCCCTCCCCAGCCCCAGACCCCGAGGGGGCTGTGGGCGCCAAGCAGGGGGTTTGCGTCCCCACCGGACCCCCACCCGGCCTGCCTCCTCCTCCTGTTAGGGCGGGAAGCGCAAGCCGGGCCGGGATTTTAACTCAGAAAGATGACGGCACAGGGAGGAATGAACACCTTTATTCTGAAAAGTGGCTGACGTGGACACAGTGAGCAAACACAAGGAATCAGAAAACTAACACATAAAGAGGGTTTTCAGTAAAACGTAGAACCAATCACTCCCCTGAGGAAGAAGAGCTTTGGGTTGTTTTGTTTTGTTGTTTTGTTTAAAAAGCAACACCTCACTTTGTGCCACCGAAGGCCCAGGGCCCAGGCTTCCGAGTAGACGGGGGGGTCTGCAGGATAGCACCTTTGTTCTCGGGGCTCAGGGGACGCGGGCTTGAGGGCGCCATGGCCTGCTGTTTGCTGGAGACGCTGGTGCGAGTCTGTCCGTGCTGAGCCCCGTGGCCCGAGGCCACGGGAACCCAGGTCTGACCCCGAGCAGCGGGGAGGGGGAGACTCAGGGGTTAGGGCTGAAAACTCCCCTGGACCCTGGCTTCCGTCCGTCTGGCCCTCACACGACGAGGTCGCTGGCAGACCTCGGGGGCGTGAAGAAGGCTAACTGAAGAGTCCCGTGGGATTGTCTCCGCTGTGAGGGGCACACGGGAGGGGAGGTGGTGCTCAGCGACCCCCCGGAAGGGAAGGGGGGTTTCGGGGACCTTAACACGGAGGGGACAGGGCGGGGGACACGGGGGCTTCTCAGGCTTCCCTGTATGAGCAGGTGGCTCCTCGGGTTGGTCGGAGCGTGCACGTGGCGCCCACTTCGAGCCGTCGGCGGAGGGACTAGCCCAGCGCCACCTTCCTGGACACCGTCTGGTAGAAGACGCCGCGCAGCAGGGCCTGGTAGCTGGGCACGCGGAACAGGTGGCGCTCGCCGAAGGCCACGTCGTACTCGGCCGTCTTGCCGGTGACCAGGACGCGCACGTGGGGCTCGTTCACCTGGCGGCCCACCACCACCACGAAGATCTCGATGTCCGCGCGCTGGGCCTCCTGCACCGCCTTCTCGATGGCCGCCGCCGTGGCGCCCTGCGAGTTGCCGTCGGAGAAGAGCAGCAGCCTCTTCTTGGCATCGCGGGTCGAGGCCTCGCGGTAGAAGCGCGTCACGTAGCCCAGGGCATCGTTGACGTCGGTGGCGTCGTTGAAGAAGTCCATGCCGTCCACGGTGCTGGCCAGCACGGTGTAGTTCTGCAGGAACCGCAGCGCCCCGCGGCCCGGCCGCTGCTGCCCGGGCCCGCTGTACTGCACCACCGCCACCCGCACGTCGTGCGCCGGGTCCGTCCTGCCTGCCGTCAGGAAGCGCTCGGCCAGCCGCTTGGCGAAGCGCTTGGTGGTGTCGAAGTTGTGGCTGCCCACGCTGGCCGAGCCGTCCAGCAGGATGGTGATGTCGGCCGGGGAGGAGAACATGACTGTGGGGGGGGCACGGGGTCAGCACCCGGCCAGGGCCCCCCGACACAGCCGCCCGGCCTCTGGTCACCCCCGACCCTCCTCCGCGCCCCCTGCCAGTGCCCGTCCGCGCACCCCCGCTACTCACTCGGGCAGGTGTAATCTGGACACTTCTTGTCTGTGAAAGAGAAAAACAGCATGGGGCCTGCGAGCCCTCGGACGGCTCTCCCCTCCGTGACCCCGAAGCAAGCTGGACCCGAAGCACCCCCGCGGCAGGCGCTGCGGCCCTGCACCCCGGAGCGCCCCTCGGAGCCTGGCCAGCACCTCCTCGCTGGGCCCAGAGGAGGGGGCGTCCCCTTACTGTCGAGCGGCACTGGGGCCGAGGACGGTCGCCAGCTACTATCGAGGGGTCCTCACCCCAACCCTGTGTCAGAGCAGAGCCCGGGCCCCTTTGGGGGACGGGGATGCAGAAGCTCAGAGGGGACAGTGGCTGGTCTGTGGGCCCAGCACCTCATGCCACACTGTCGGCGGGTGACGTGGACCTGCTGCGTCCCACGTAGGCAGATGTGACCCCGCACCCTCCCACCTGTCACTGGCTGCCCGCAGGTACACCCAGCTGTGCTGCCAGACGGAGCCCGCAAGGACCCGCTCTGAGGTAGGCCCTGGGCCGTCTGGGGCACCAGCAGAGCAAGCGCAAGTGTGTGGGTCACACCGAGTGTGTGTGCTCGCAGGACAAAGCCTGAGAAGCACGGTGCAGCCCGCACCCTGGGGAGCCAGGCACGGACCCCGGGCCCCAGGGAGCTGGGCGCCAGCGTCCTCAAGCAAGAGCGTGAGGCAGCCCTGGGGAGGCCCTGGCTCTGGGGGCGTGGGGCTCCTGCGGCCAGGAGGTCACGGGGGCTGGGGGTGCAGCCGGGCCTCAGCTGCCCCGAGGTGGCTCCCAGCAGGGCTGCGAGAGGCCCCCACGCGAGCCCACCTATACAGATCTGGGTGGTGACGTTCTTCAGAAAATTGTCCTCCAGCAGCTCCGCATAGTTCTCCTTGACCAGGGAGATGCCCGGCCGGCCCTGGGGTCCCAGGCCTTGGCAGGAGATGACGTTGAGCTGGTCAGAGCCCGCGACGTAGCCAAACATGTCCTTGATGCCCACGGAGACCACCTGGAGGGGAGAGGTGGCGTCGGCGCGGCCCAGGTGGGGGAGGCCCCCCGCTCCGGGCTCAGGGTGGCCGTGTGTGGCGCGGAGGTGGCCCCACCTGGATGTCCGGGCCACAGAGCACGCTGAGCGGGGTGGTGTCCCTCTGGGTGTCCGAGCGGCCGTCCGTGATGACCAGGGCAATGCGGTTGTTCTGGGTGGGCGGCAGCAGCTGGTTCCGCGTGTACTGCAGAGCCTCGCCCGTGAACGTGCCGCCCGCCATCCACCGCAGCTGCTTGATGGCTCTGTGGGGCCGGAGCCCTGCGGGTCAGTGCCGGGCGGGGCCTGGGGCGGCGGGGCGGGGCCTGGGGCGGTGGGGGCGGGGCCTGGGGCGGCAGAGGCGGGGCTTGGCGTGGCGGGGGCGGGGCCTGGTGCATCGAGGGCGGGGCCTGGGGCGGCGGGGCGGGGCCTGGGGCGGCGGAGGCGGAGCCTGGCGCGGTGAGGGCGGGGCCTGGCGTGGCAGGGGCGGGGCCTGGTGCATCGAGGGCGGGGCCTGGTGCAGCAAAGGCGGGGCCTGGCGTGGCAGGGGCGGGGCCTGGTGTGGCGGGGGCGGGGCCTGGGGCAGCAAAGGCGGGGCCTGGCGGGGCGGGGGCGGGGCCTGGCGTGGCGGGGGCGGGGCCTGGTGCATCGAGGGCGGGGCCTGGGGCGGCGGGGCGGGGCCTGGGGCGGCGGAGGCGGAGCCTGGCGCGGTGAGGGCGGGGCCTGGCGTGGCAGGGGCGGGGCCTGGTGCATCGAGGGCGGGGCCTGGTGCAGCAAAGGCGGGGCCTGGGGCAGCAAAGGCGGGGCCTGGCGGGGCGGGGCCTGGCGGGGCGGGGGCGGGGCCCGGGCCCCTGCGAGGTTTGCAGGCTGCGGCGCGAGGCACTCACTCCTTGAGCTCCTGGACGCCCCTGATGTTGGGGTCCCTCAGGTCCACGTGCTCCTGCATCTGGTTGTGGCTGTACTGCACCACGCCCACGTGCGACTGGCCAGGCTCGAACTGCGGGGTCCCAGGCCAGGGTCAGCGGACTCCCGAGCTCTGGCAGGGCCCCGGCCCTTCCCCACCCGGTGTCCCGGGCAGCGGCGGGGCGGGCCTGCCTCACCTTGACCAGCTCGTCCCTACTCAGCCGGTCGATGACCTTGACAACGAAGTCCTTGGCGATCTCGAAGTTCTGCAGGCCGATGCTCTCGGAGCTGTCCAGCACGAAGAGGATGTCGATGGGGCCGCACTTGCACTCTGAGGGCAAGGGGAGGGTCAGCCTCCAGGGGCCCCCCGCCACCCCCCTGCCTCCCCCAGGGAACACCCCAGAAAGGTTCCAAGGACTCACCACAGCAAGCTGGGGAAAGAGGAGAAGGGAGGAGTCAGGTCTGTTAGAGATCCTACCCCCACGCCCGGGCTGCCCTCGCCAGGGTGGGCTGCGCTGCCCCACACCCAGGCCTCCCCCGTAGGGCAGCTGGGGTGACAGTGGCCCAGCCCCCTCTCCGGGAGCTTCTCAGGACCGGGGCGCACCCCTGCCCCTCCTGCTTGCCCCCCACCCCGCGGTTTAACAGAGCCCTCTCTGAACGCCAAAGGTGGGCGCTGGCGCCGGTGGCACCGAATTCTTCCCAATGAAGACACTTGGTCAGAGATGAGAGACACTCACAGCACATTTTCATGATGATGTCCAGGATCTCACATTCCTGCGGGGACACACATGCACGGGGAGCTCAACGGGCCGCCGGGTCCCTTAGCCGGGACCACGGTGGGACTCGCTTTCCAGGGCGGCAGGCACCCTGGGGCAGGGGTCCCTGCCAGGCAGCCACCCTGAGTCCCCTGTGGCCATCACACACCCCTGTCGCGGTCATAGTGCCCCCCCCTCGGGGGTCCATGGCCAGAGAGGTCAGCCTCCCCCCAGTGATCACAGACGCCCACTTACATCTGGTCCCGGGGGTCCTGTGTGTCCTGGGGGTCCCTGTCAGAGGAAGGACGGGGAGAAGGTGGTGAAGGTGGTGAGGGCGCATGGCCTCCTGGACTGCGGGTCTGCCTGCCGGGAGCTCCCGGCCCTCGGGCTGACCCCACATCCCATCAGGGGTCCCCAGACACTGGCACTTCCTCCCTAGCCTGCAGGGCCAGCGGGGGCCCTGGGCATGGCTCGCCAGCTCTCACCGCTGGGCGGGGAGTTGTTCCGGTCTGAGTGGATAGGGGTGCCCCCCAGACACCCACCCTGGGCTCTGCTGCTCTCTCCTCACGCCTCACCTGGTGACCAGCTGCTCCCCCATCCCTGAGGCCCCCCGACCCTTGAAATTGCCCGTCCCCTCCTATCCCCCCCGTCAAAGGGCCAGCCGTGCTGAAGCCTCTGCCCTCCGACCCCTCCGCAGCCTCAGAATTCCTGCGAGCCCCCGGCCACGCCCCCTCACCTGGGGACCTTCGGGGCCCCGGTACCCCTTTGCTCCTTTGACTCCTGGTGGGGAGATGTCGTTGTTCTGGAAGGGAACAGCACAGCGTCACCCGACACGACCACCACCAACCGGACCCTCTGCGGCTGCTCTGTCCACGGGCCCTGGGCTGGTGTCCCCTCGCCCCCCGCAGAGCCGCAGCCGCCACCTCCCTCCACCACCACCCCCGCCCCACGTCCGGACCCTGCAGGTGACCTCAGCACCCTGGGGGGCTCTGCACTCACGTCATCTCCGGGGTCTCCGGCTTCTCCCTCGTCGCCCTTGAGGCCTGGGTAGCCTTTGGTGCCCTGCGGGTGACAGGAGCACACAGCCCATGGGGCAGAGAGTCCCAGGGGCAGGTGTGTGTGTGGCGGGGACCCCCGCCCGCGCTGGCTGGGTCCTGTCCCCCAGCACCGGCCCCTGCCTGCCTTGTTTCTACCAATTTTCTATTTGAAACCAGCTTTATGAGCTGGAAGCCATGGTGCTGCGTTTCCTTTTTAAGAAGCAGAAGCTTTAAAAGGAAAAGATAGAGGAGACGCTGTCCCCGCGCGGGGACGGCACAAGGTCCTGGGGAGGCCCTGAGGCCCAGCGCCGGCCGGACGACACCCCGAGGCTTGGGGCGCAGTACCTGGGAGCCCAGGGGCAATGCCGGTCACCCCGGGCTGGGCAGGGGCCCCACAGACTGAGACACGTGTGGGGCTGAGGGTGCACGTGTGAGCATGTGCATGTGTGTTGCACACGTGTGTGAGTGCACCAGGAGCCCGGTGGTGGGCATGTACTCACGTTTATCCCGGGGGGGCCCCTGCTGCCCGGATAGCCCTGCAGGGAAAGACAGGACGGTCACAGCAGGCTCTGACTCAGCTGGGGGCAGGGGCGCCCAAGGGACACCCCCCGCCACCGCTTCCTGGTGTGGCCCCAGGGACAACGGGGCAGGAACCCGGGGCACTCACAGGGAAGCCAGGGAAGCCCTCGGTGCCGTTTCCCGGGGGGCCGTCTTCGCCCTGCAGAGAGTAGACCGAGTCCTGTCACTGGCTGCCGTCCAGTGCGGCTTCCCCCTGCCCAGGGTGCCCTGTGTGACCCGAGTCTGGAGTGGGCGCCCGGGGCCTACGGCGAGCACAGGGACCGCAGGGGCTGCAGCACCCCTGGCGCCCCAGACACAGGCCGCGTCACCTGTGAAGAAGCACCTCCCCAGACACTGCAGCTGGGACGCTCAGACCCCACGCATGACCTCGAACCCACGGCTTCCTCGACCCTGCAGCCAGGCGTCAGCCCCACCCGGGCCCTGAGCCTCTGGGACCACTACTCACCCTTTCACCCATCAGCCCGGGGTCTCCGGGGGGCCCCGCGGGCCCAGGAGCTCCTCTGGAACCCTAAAGAGGGGAGGAGGATTTGGGAAAGCGAAGTGGACGCGCAGCCAGTGAGCACGGGGGCTCCGAGGCGCCACACCACTGAGCACAGGAAGGACCGGCTTCCGCTCGCCCGTGCGACGTGACTCGGGGAGGATCTTTAAATCCACCAGCTGGAGCTGGCCACGGGGCAACAGAGCCCCTGGGGGAGCCCGCACCTCCTGCCCAAGATCCCCCGGGCGCCCCCGGACGCGGCCAGAAGGGGACCCACGTGCTCAGGGCGGTGACCCCCGGGGCTGGGAGCCGCAGACGGCTGGGACACCCAGCCCCGGGGCTCCGAGAAGCAAAGGGACGCAGCTCCGGGGGGCTGCGCAGGCGCCTCAGGCAAGTTGTGCAAAATCATTAAGGGTGTTAGAAAATGTTCATAATGACAAAATTAGAAAACAAATTTTAGGAAGCCAAATTTATAAGGCATAGTATGCAAGTAAGAAAAATAAATTGGGGGGCATCCCTGGGTGGCGCAGCGGTTTGGCGCCTGCCTTTGGCCCAGGGCGCGATCCTGGAGACCCGGGATCGAATCCCACGTCAGGCTCCCAGTGCATGGAGCCTGCTTCTCCCTCTGCCTGTGTCTCTGCCTCTCTCTCTCTCTCTGTGACTATCATAAATTAAAAAAAAAAAAGAAAAATAAATTGGAAAGAAGCCCAAACGTTCATTTTATCTCCGGGTGGTAGCATTTTAGATTTCAATTCTGTCTAATTTTTTTCCTGCATTTTTCAAGTTTCCTGAAAGACACAGGTGCCGCGAAATGCACTGAAACAGCTGCGCGAACCCGGAGCGGGGGCGCTCCCCAGTCCCACGGCCCTCCCGGGGTGCGGGCGCGGTGGGGGGCACTCACCTCAGGCCCCGGGGGCCCCTCGTCACCTCGGTAACCTTTAGGTCCAGCGGGGCCAGCCTCGCCCTGCGGAGACGGACACGCTGTCACACCTCTCGGCCTCGCAGAGCCCCCAGCGCCCCAGACCCACGCCAGCTGCTATCCTGGGCCCACGTGTCTCCCCGGGGCCGCTGTCTGCCTTTCTGCATCCAGGTCTTGGTGCCCCGAGCACCAGGGGACACCCGGCCCGAAGACGGGAGTGCATGCCAGGTGTGGAGCCGGCCCCCCCCGCCCCCGCCCCCGGACTCGGGCCTGTCTGCCGACGCCTTCCGGGAGGCTCCTGTTCACGGGGTTCTCCCTCAAAGGCACGCACTCCCGGTGACCCGGTGTCCCATTCACCGGTGCTCAGCGGGGGCTGTCGCCCTCATGCCAGCGGCAAGGACCCGCAGTCCCACCTCGGGGCTCCTGGGGGTAGCTCTGGGGACATGAAATGGGGGCCAGGAGGATGGGTGGGAAACAGAGGCCCTCTGCGCCCCAGGCCAGGCCAGTGGGAGGAAGGAAGGATGGAAGGAGGGACGGAAGGAGGGATGGATGGATGGAAGGAAGAAAGGATGGAAGGATAGAAGGAGGGATGGATGGAGGGATGGATGGAAAGATGGATGGAAGAATAGAAGGAAAGATGGATGGGAGGAAGGAAGGATGGATGGGTAGAAGTATGGGTGGAAAGATGGATGAATAGATGAGATGAGATGATGGAAAGAAGGATGGTTGGATGGATGGGAAGAAGGATGGATGGTTGGGTAGGGAATGGGTGGATGGATGAATAGAAGGATGGAAGGAAGGGTGGAAGGAAGGAGGAAGGAAGGATGGATGGACAAGTGGCAAGACAAGCGAGCTAACAGACAGATGGGCATTGACGCGTCTTACGGTCCAAGCAAAATCCTGGACAGCGCCTGCGTACACGCTGACAGGGGACGAGCGGGGGCACTCGGCACGCGGAGTCCACGGTGCCCACCTGGACGGCCCCCAGGGGAAGAGCATCCCAGAAGGACGCTGCCTGTGTCAACAACGTGCCCGCCCCCGCACGCTCTCACACACGTGAAAGGATCAGAAAGAAACTGAACTTCGGAAGAAAGTAAAATCGATCCTTACGGGGGAGATGCGGGGGCAGGAGAACGGCGCCTTTGCCGCACGCCTTTCTCCCGTCAGAGTTAGATTCAACCGCGGCTCCGAAGCCGGAGACAGGGCCCAGCTACAGGGCTCTTTGTGCACGAGCCACAGAGCGTCTACACCCATCTTATTGGAGAGATGTCACCTGCCTCTACCGCCGAGGAGACGCGGATGCTCCAGAGCGTCGGCCTGTGCTCACGCGGCCGCGGGCCTGGGAACAGCTGGCTCCTAGGGGGCCCCACTTGGAATTACGTGGGAGGACAGTCCCCCACCGAGCTGGCCTCCAAGTGGGTCCACGCCCCCTGCGCCCCACACTGGAACCGACCCAGCACATTTTTAATGCTCCTGCAGACTGGGCAGCCCTGCTGCGGTCGCTGCTGCTTTCTGGTTTTTTAAATTCCTTTTTTGTTAAAAGCCCAATTCCTAATTTCTTTCCACGAGAAAAGCCACCAAAAAGGCTTGAGGCCACAAGCCACGCCCTACCGGAGCCCGAGCCCTGGCGCTCTGAGGTCGGGGCCCCCAGACGCTGACTGCGCGGAGCTCCCGGCGCTCTCGGCCCCCCAGGGTGCTGTCCCCTCGTCCCCCACTGGCGCCTCCCAGCTGGGTGTGCGCAGACCCTGCCCTGCAGGCCAGGCAGCCGCCCCCAGGATGCCCAGCGAGTGGCCCCTTCCTGGGCTCGCCTGGGGGGTGGTCGCCCCAGGTCCACGGCCGCATGGCGGGCGAGCCTTGGGCTCCTCCCCGCGGGGGTTTCGGGGCTCAGGCATCTGGAACAGCGGCCTCCTGGCCACCGGCAGGAAGACAGAGCCCTCCCTGCGTGCTGGGGATGAGGCTCCACCAAAGGCCGCGGCCTGGTCGGACCCTCTGCTTCCCTAGCCGCCACTCTCATCTCCTCCCCCAGCACGGCCTCTGGAAAGTGTCCCATCCAGGAATTCCGGAAACTTCTATGCACTGACACTCCCACGTCTACCTCCAGCCAGGAGCTCACACCTGGATTCCCACTGCTGAGCAAGCCTCTTCCCCTGGTGCCTCCTGGGGCCTCAAGGATGCCATCCCCAGCATGAGGTGACCCTGCCCCACCAGGCCAGGGGGCGTCCCCGGGTGTCCCGGGGTCCCCCGCTGCTGCCCCTCTCACCCACTCTGAGGCGGGGGTCTGCTCACTCAGCCCTATGTCCCGGCAGGAGCCCGCGGGGTGACGGGGCAGCCTCTGACTCCCCTCCATGAGCACAGTCCCTGGGGGCCATGAGAGCTGGGTGGCCCCGGCTGCCTCCGCCTCCTGCCGCTGGCTCCTGCCCCTGGGCAGCCCCTGCAGGAGCCCGCACGTCAGAAGCGGAGAGAGCCCTCCCTTACACTCATGAGCTGCCGTCAGCCTTCCGGCCGGTGAGAACACCCCCCCCCGCCCCCCAGACAGCTTCCTACCGGGTCTCCGGGGATGCCGACGGGGCCTTCTCGTCCCTGGTCACCTTGGGGTCCAGCTTCGCCCTGGGGAGGGACGAGTAGTGAGTGTGGAGGCCTGGAGAGGTCAAGCTGCCTGGGCGGCACGGGCAAGGCCGGGGACCCCAGCTCTCCGAGCCAGGAAGCGCCCCGAGCCCCCGCGGGCCTGGCCTCATCCCTCCTCCCGGGAATTCACCACGAGGAGGTCAGCGGCCCTCTAGAGACCTGCATGGCCTCAGGAGACTGCAGCGAGGAGGCTCCTCCCGAGGCCGGGGGCCGCAGCCCGCACCTGCTCCCCCTGCAGGGAGGCTCCCTGACTGGCCTTGGCCGGAGCGGCTGTGGCCCTGTTTGCCCAGGGGCTCCTGGGGTCCTGATCGCACCAGGGGAGCTTGGAACGGGGGTCAGGCCATGTCGTCCCTGCACTGACATCCCTCCCCAACCCCCGTGCTGAGGGCCGTGGGGTCCCGGGAGCTACGAGGAGCAGGGCCGGGGCAGAAAGCAAATCCCTCTTCAGTGACCTCGGCCTCAGGCTAACACGTTCTCCGCATCGGGGCAGCTGGACACCCGTCCCCGGAGGAGCGGTTTTCCTGGGTGGTCACAGCAGGAGGGACCGCGCGGCCGCTGGGGGGTCCTGTTCCCGGCAATGCCCTCAAGGCTCGGTCCGCACCCCAGGCTGCTGGGGTTGTTGGTGGTGGGACGAGCTCGTCGCCGGGAGGGGGGCAGCGGAGAGCCTGCCCTTGGCTCTCCTGGTCTGGACCCGCGGCCTCCTGGCCTCCCTCAGGGCCCTTGAGACGCCCCGGGGCCCGGGTTGGGTTGTGCTGCTGGGAAACCAGGTGAGGGCGCGGGTCGCCAGAGTCCAACGGGGGGCCTGTGTCCTGGGGAGGTGGATGGCCTGAGCCCCCGGGCGCGGGGAGCGGGGCAGGCTTTCAGCTCGATGAACTCACCGGGTCTCCCCGTGGGCCCCGCACGCCTGGGGTCCCCCGTGGTCCTCTTTCCCCAGGGCCGCCCTGTGCGGAGAGAGGCAGACGGAGGTGAGGCTGCAGCCCAGATGCTGCGGGGAGGAGGGGGCGGAGGCCCGGTTGGGCTCTGACCTCCCTGGTGGGACACCCCGTCCTCTCAGAGCCCGGGGTCCCCCTGACTCCGACAGAAGCCCTGGGGCCCATGAGCACGCGGCTGTTTGGCGGTGAGGCCCACGCCCCTGCCCCACTCACCCTCTCTCCGGGGGCACCGTCCGGTCCGGGGTTTCCCTGGGATTGAGGGGAACAAACAGCGTCAGTTTGGGATGGGAACTCTGACGGTGGGTGGGGGGGAGCGGGGGCGGACTGTGGGTGCTCACCTCGTCGCCGGCTTCTCCCTTCTCTCCGGGGGGACCAGGCAGCCCCGGCTCGCCCTGGGGGGGACAAGGGTGCAGCTGTCCCTCTTGGACCCGTGCTGGGCCCGGGGCTGCGGCCGACCCCCATCCCAGGGCTCGGGCCCCCCCACCTGCGGGGGACTCCACGAGCACTCACCTCATCTCCCGGTGGCCCCGTGTTCCCCGGCCTTCCGGGCTCCCCATCAGCTCCAGGGGCACCCTGCAAAGGTTGGAAAGGTCATGCCCATGCTGTCCTGGGGCACGGCCCTGCCCCGCCCTCCTCCCCCACCGAGCACAGGCACCCGGATGCGGAGGGCCCTCCCCAGCCCCACTCCTCTACCCGGACCGCCTGAAGCCCCCTCCCCGTGGCACCCCTGGGCTCAGCCCTGCGCATGCCAATGCGGATCCAGCTCTGGTCACCAAAGCCTGTTCCATCCGGTTGGAAGTCAGATGGAGGCCCCACGCGGAGATCGCCCAGGAAGTCCGCGTGGCTGGGGCGCGTTGGAGGGTAGCCTTACCTGGCCGCCCCCCTAGTTCCCCCCGCCGCTCAACACGCCAGGAAAGTACCCGCAACAGAACGCTGTGCCCCACGTCAGACGCAAAACCCCATGTCCCCATTCCTGACTTTCCTGCCCGCTCGCAGCCACCAGCAGCCTGTTTATCCTTACATTGTGCCCTCCTGGTGAGGGGACGGATTCCAGGCTGTGCGGCCGTGGGGGCCACCTGGCCTGCTGCAGGTGGGCAGCGTGGGGGGCCTGGGGCACGAGGAGGCCCAGCCCTCACTTGGGGACAGCTTCCGCCTTCTCCACCCTGCTCCCCACCTGCCCCCGCGGAGGATCTGCCTCCGGGAAGGACTTCTGGGTCACGCCGGGTAGGTGGGAGCGCCCGACCTGGGTCACTAACCTTCTCTCCTTTCCGTCCGAAGGCACCCGCGTCACCCTTGGGCCCGGGGGGTCCTTGAGCTCCCTGGTGGGAAATCGTAGGAGGTCAGCCCTTGGTCTGCAACAAGCAGCCGTTGGGCTGGGTGCAAACGCTGGAAAGGTAGGCCTGCGCGG
The DNA here is from genome assembly GCF_053574225.1 of Canis aureus. NCBI lineage: Eukaryota > Metazoa > Chordata > Mammalia > Carnivora > Canidae > Canis > Canis aureus. The sequence continues at coordinate 43,532,609 of NC_135640.1, read as the reverse complement.
GGCACCCCGGGTGACTTCCGAGGTCCACGTTTGCACCCGGGAACTTAGTCTGAAAATGTCAGCGACAGAATGCAACTTACGTCGAATCCGGGCGAGCCCTTGCAGCCTGGCAGGCCGGGGTAGCCCATCTCCCCCTGCAAGAGGAAGGCGGGTCAGTGCCCGGACTCGCGCTCCGGCCTGGCCACCCCTCCGGAGGCCCCGCAGGGACGGTGGTCTCCCCTTGGCCAGCCCGCTTGGGTCCGCGGGGTCTGGGGCTGGGTAGGACCCGCTCTGGCCTTTCCCGCTGCCTCCACGCCCCGCCCTCCGGCCACCAGGCCCCGCCCCTGGCCTCCAGGCCCCGCCCCTGACTTCCACGCCCCGCCCTCTTGCACCCTGGCCCCGCCCCATCAATCCTGGCCCCGCCCTCCAACAGCCAGGCCCCGGCCCCTCACATCCTGGCCCCGCCCTCCAACAGCCAGGCCCCGCCCCCTCACATCCTGGCCCCGCCTTCCCACCCCTGGCCCCGCCCCCTCACACCCGGCCCCGCCCCATCGCATCCTGGCCCCGCCCTCCCGCCCCTGGCCCCGCCCCCTCACACCCGGCCCCGCCCCCTCACACCCGGCCCCGCCCCCTCACACCCGGCCCCGCCCTCCCGCCTCCCGCGGGGGGGGGGGGGGACCCACCTTCATGCCGTCCACACCATCGATGCCTCGCTTGCCCTTCTCGCCCTGCAGGGAGCAAAGACCACGGAGGGGTTCACAAGGGTCAGAGGGCACCCCCAGGGGCAGAAGCCAGGCCTGGCCCCCACACTCACCTTGTAGCCCTTGGACCCCCTGGAGCCCTGCAGAGACAGGAGAGAGAGGGAGGGGGTGGCCCCCCAGCGTGAGGCAGGTTCCCGGGCAACTGGCCGGCGTCTCCCCAGGGAGGCAGAGGAGGGTGGCCGCGATGGGCGCCGCCGGCTCAGGCTCGGGCACGCGGGGGGCGGCTCTGTGCCCCGAGGGACACCACCCCAAGGCCCGCCTTACTCACCTTCTCCCCTCGGCTCCCTTTCTCTCCCTACAGAGCAGACAGGAGAGAGGGGGTGTCACTGGTGTCCCGGGTCAACGCCCCGGGGCGAGCCCAGATGTGTTTGGGGGAGGGGGAGACACACCTTCATCCCCTGGTAGCCGATGGGTCCGAGGTCCCCGGGCCTTCCCTGGAACAGAGGAGGGGGCACGTTAGACGCCCCCCGGGGCAGGGGCAGCCCCCCATCTGCCCAGGCCTGAGGCCCAGACAGCAGCCTGAGGTGGTGGTGGGGGTCTCCTCAGTGGGGCTCCAGGGAGGGGAGGGGGGTCCAGGATGCCCCCCAGGAGGAGGGGGAAGGCCGGTCCAGGCTTCCCAGGAGTGGGGGGTGGACTGTGGGGAGACGTCCCTGGGCTGACCCCTCACTTGCTCCACTGAGGTCTGGGCCGAATGTGCTGGAAGGGACGGCTGCTCTCACTGCCCTTGGGGCCATATGCCCTGAAGGTCAGGCCACAAGACCATGGTGCCCAGAAACCAGCCATCCTTCTAGAAGTTTCCACCGAACCCAGCTCCCCTGCCAGCCTCAGGTTTCTCAGCACCCCCACCCCGAGGTCGGGCGCTCGGCACTCACGGGCTCCCCGGCTTCTCCTTTCTCTCCTGGGAGGCCCGGCTTCCCACGTTCTCCCTGGAACACAGAGCAGACCGAGGTTGGGGGATGATTTCTGTTTATTTCTGAGAACCTGGCGGCAGAGACCCCCCCCAACTTGTCCCCAAGAGAAGGATTCACAAGATATTCGGGGAGCTGCAGAGGCCTTGGGGTGTTGGGGCTCCTGCCGTGGCTGCGGCCTGCCCTGGGGTCTGCGAACTCGGGTGTCTGCGCCCGCCCGCAGCCCCCAGGCCCTGTGCTGGCCTGTGCGGCCGGCCCGGCCCCCGACCTTTCCCTCGGGCACCCCCACCCGTCCCCACTGTGCGGGGCTCCCAGGCCGGGGCGGGCTCAGCGCCCGCGGGCGGTGCTCCTGAGGTTCATGGCCGCGGACTCCGACATTGCGCAGCAGCCAGGAGCTTGCACTTGAGGAGCAGTGTGCCAAGGGGCGCGTGGCGGCCGCTACCGCTGACTTTCTGTGGGGGCCACACCTGGCCTGGGACCCACATTTGCAGCCCGGCCCGCGGGGGGTGCGCCTCCAGGGAGCCGTGGGGAGGCCGGTCAGACCCCCAAGCTAGCCCCGGTCACGACGTCGGCGGGCCTGGACTTTCTCCCCACGGTGGGGGCCGCCTCGGTGGGTGGGCGCCCTGTGGGGTCAGGACAGCCGCCTGGGGGCCCGCCGCGTCCCTGGCACCAGGGGCTCCGGGCGCAGGGCCGTGTGTGCAGGGCTGTGCTCCATCCTCTGCCTGCAGGGAGGGGTGCGGCCACTCACCTCATACCCGGGGTCGCCCCGTGGCCCGGGAGGTCCTCTGGCGGGCTGCGAGACAGAGAGAAGGGTCAGGCCGAGCCAGCTTCCTGGGTGTCGGCAGAGGGGGCCGGGCCCCTACTCACCTGGCATTCGAAGGAGCAGCACTGCCGGAGGAGGGGGGACAGAGGACACGTTAGAACGCGGGGCTCCGCAGGGTCCCTGGGTGCCCGCCTGCGCTCCGACGGCGGGCCCCGGGGGGCAGAGGGGCTGGTGCTGCCCTGGACAGCGGGGGTGGGGGCGAGGGGGGAGGGGAGGAGGGGAGAAGGGGAGGAGGGGAGAGGAGGAGGGAGAAGGGGAGGGGGGAGGCGGAGGGGGAGGGGACCCCTACCACTTGCTCCACGTTGTTTTTCTGAAAAGCAAAAGAGGAAAGCGGTTAGCTCCTGTGCTAGCTCCGTGCGGCCGCAGGGTCCCCGCCGCAGGGTCCCCGCCCTGGGCTCCTCACGATCATGTCCACGATGGTGTCGATGGTCTGGGTGATGATCTCCTCGGCGTCCCGGCTCTGCCCCCAGTCGGCCGCCGTGAAGTTGCGCCGGTACGTGTGGTCCGTGGCGATGATGCTCAGGCGTGGCTCCTGGGGCGGACGAGGGGGGCGGCTGACGACGGCGGGGCCTGCCCCCCATGTCTGCTCCTCCCGGTCCCCACCGCCCGGCGCCCCCCAGGCCGCGGGGCGGGCGCGGGGCTCCTACCAGGTGGTCGGGCGTGATGGCCACGGAGAAGACCTTGACGCCCAGGTGCTTGGCCTCGTTCACAGCGTCCTCCAGGCCGCCGCACGGCTCCTTGTAGCCCTCCAGGGGGTGCCCGTCTGTCACCACTATCAGGTACTTGTTCTCCTTGAGGTGGGAGCCCCTGCAGGGCGGGCAGCGGGAGGCCCGGCCCGTGAGCCCGAGCTCGGGGCGCCGGGACGGAGCGGGGCCGCGCGGGGAGGAGCGGGGCTGGCGGCCTGGAGGGACGGTCTGGGAGGGCGGTTTGCGCGGGCCGCCGCCTCTCCGGGCCCACCCGGCTGCGGACAGAGGCTGTGACAAAGGACGTGAAGCAGGTGGCAACGGTTTGCGGGGTCACGTTTCTCGGCAACGCTGTCTTGGAAAACGCACGGGTACCGGGTACCGGGAGAGGCACAGGTGCCCGCCCCCGAGCGCCCCGACCGGCCGGGGCAGGAGGGGACGGGCCAGCGCGGGTGGGTGCTCGCCGGGGACCGAGCGGCCGCCGCTGCTGCCCACCGGGGCAGGTGCGCGGCGTCCCTCAGCGTCGAGGACACGGGCCGCTCGGGGCGGGGCGGCGCCGACCTGGGCCGGGCACTCACCCCACGAGCAGCTCCTCCAGCCCCTTCTTGATGGCGCAGTCCGTGTAGGTGCCCTTGCCGAAGTACTTGACGGCGTCCACCTTGGCCTTGAGGGCGTCGCGGTCGGCGGGCATGGGCGTCAGCGGGCTAATGATCTCCACCTCGTCGCTGTAGTGCAGGGCGCCCGCGTTCCACACCAAGTTGCGGTCACACCGGTAGTACCTGCGGGGCCGCGCGGGGTGAGCGCTGGTCCTCCCCGCAGGCGCCGCCAGGGCCCCCGGCTCCCCGTGTGTGTCCGTCCACGGGCACGACGGTCGCCCATTTCACAGGCCGACAGGCCGCCCCGCCCCGTCACACCCCGGCAGCGCTGGCTGGACTTCCCTGCCCTGGGGACCACGCGGGACACGCGGCGGGGCGGGGGGGCTGGGGCGTGGTGGGGAGGGCCGGCCCCAGCCTGCGGGTGACCACTGTCTCCCCTGATGTCCGGGGTGCTCAGAGGAGGAGGTGTGTGCCCCTCTGGGGATGGGGTCCCACGTGGACAGCAGGGGGCAGGGCGACAGTGCAGGGAGGCCCCTTCTAAGTGGGACACTGCGCGGGTCCCCGTGGCCCTGAGTGGCTGCCTTTCCTGCCCCTGTGCACCTTCCCTGGAGGTTTCAGGGGTCACTCTTTGGGGCCTGGGGTAGATACCAGCCGGTTCAGCAGTCAGGGTGACCGGGGCCCCCACAGCGGTGCCAACAGCATCCACAGCAGGAGAGCTCACCCCATTTCACGGCTGGGGAAACTGAGTCATGAGAAGTTGAGTAAACAGGCCTAAGGCACCTGGAGGAGTTGGGGGGCCTCAGGGACCCCGGCATCCGGGCTGAATTCAAGGTTTCAGGTCACACAGCCCTTGCTGGGAGGCCCCCACCCGCTGTCCTTGCCACCCCCTCAAGGTTGGGGGTTCAGTGCCCTGGCCCCAGGTCAGCAGGTCAGCAGGGGCGCAGCAGGACGGGGCCCAGGCCCTGCCCAGATGGGAGATTGGGGAAGAGCCTGCTTCTGACCTGGATTCCACCCCATGGCCTTGACTCCCCCATGGGTGTGTCCAGTCATCAGACCGGCTGCTGCCCGGGAAGCCCCCAGTGCCACCTCCCCTCCCCCGTCCTCCCCCTCCCCCCCCCCGCCCGCACACTCCTGGAGCAGATGAAAGAGTGAGGGCGCGAAGGAGGCCAGCCCTTCCGCCTCCGGACCAGGACACTGCGACAGGGTGTTGGCCTCGGGACACAGGCTCCCACCGTCCACGGGGCCAGGGTCCGAGTCCAGGGGTGGCGAGGGGGGCTCTCTTCCGGCACCAGGCAGAGCCACAAGCCTCCTGCCAACTCCTGAAACCCGCTCTGCTGGGTTGGGGAGGCACATCTGGGGTCCTGGGAGCCCCCCCAGTGCAGTGCTGTGCCACAGCCCCTGGGGTGCCCTGCACGTCCCCTCCTCACACTCAGCCCCTTCCTGGCCCGTTGGAGCCACTGTGGACGCAGGAGGGTGACTCAGCGGCCTGGTTCCCACCTGGTCCTCTGGTTGGGCAGGGGGTTGGCTCCAGGGTGGGGACCCTGCGCGCCCCCGAGGCTCACGGCCGCTCCTACCTGTCCCTCAGGTTGTCGATGAAGCGCTTGGTGAACGCCTTGACCTTGTCCACCAGGGCCCCATAGGGCTTCAGCCTCAGGGCCACGCTCTCGGAGGTGTCCAGCACGAAGAAGAGGTCCACGGGGCAGTCTGGGCCAGCATGGGGGGCTGAGGTCACACCCCGCGCCCTCCTGGACACAGGGGAGCCACCTCCCCCAGGCAGGCCCCGCACGGAGGGGGGGGCAGGGTGACCCTGGGAGCCCCACATGGGTCCTGGCACCACGGGAGGGCAGGGTGACTCTGGGACCTCCACGGGGTCCCGGCACCGAGGGGCAAGGCAGGGTGACCCTGGGAGCCCAGGTCCGGGAGCCCTGCCTGGGGTGTCGGGAGCCCCAGCCTGTGGGGGGGCAGGACGGGGCTGCTTGCTCTGCGCCCCGGGGCCCAGCTTGGGGACCAGGTTGGGGCCCAGGGGAGTCAGACGCCGCGGCCTGGGCTGCTCCCGCAGCGCGTCGCCCTCGGGTGTCGGCCACGGCCCGGGGTGGGGACGCTGGGGCCTTGGGGGCCGCGGGGCACCGGGACCCGCGCCGTCCAGGGCCGGGAGGGGCGGCGGGACTCACCCTGGAAGGCCACGGCCCGCGCGCTCCCCGGCGCGTCCTGAGCGGCGGCCCAGCAGGCGAGCAGCAGCGGCAGCAGAGCGCGGCCCGGCCCCATGTCCCCGCGGCCCGGGAGCGGGAGGCTCGGCGGGACTCGGACTTGGACTCCGACTCCGACTCGCCCGGCGCTGGCGGCCGCGGCCCAGCCTCAGCCCCACGGGGCGGGGCGGGGTGGGGCGGGGCGGGGGCGGGGGTCCCGGCGGCTGAGTCACGGCCGCTCCCGCCCCGCGGCTCCCTGCCCCGCTGGCCTGGGTGCCCGCCCCCCGCGACCCCCGCGCCCTCCGCGCCCCCCGCGCCCCCCGCGCCCCCGCGCCCCCTGCGTTCCCCGCGCCCCCGGCGCCTAGGCCTGGATGCCCGCGCCCCCCACGCTCCTCCGCGCCCCCCCGCGCCCCCGCGCCCCCTGCGCTCCCCGCGCCCTCCGCGCCCCCGCGCCCCCTGCCCCGGCTGCGCCCAGGCCTAGGTGCCCGCCCCCCGCGCCCCTCCGCACCCCTCGCGCCCTCTGTGTTCCCCGCGCCCCTGGCGCCTAGGCCTGGATGCCCGCGCCCCCACGCTCCTCCGCAACCCCCGCGCCCCTCCGCGCCCCCCGCGCCCCCCCGCGCCCCCCGCGCCCCCCCCCCGCACCAGGCCTGGGTCCCCACGCCCCTCCGCGCTCCCCCCCGCGCCCCCCGCGCCCCCCTGTGCCCCCCGCGCCCCCTGTGCTCCTCCGCGCCTCCCGCGCCCCCCTGCGCCCCCCGCGCCCCCCCAGTCCCCCGCGTCCCCCCGCGCTCCCCGCGCCCCCCCCCCCCCGCGCCCAGGCCTGGGTCCCCACGCCCCTCCCCGCTCCCCGCGCCCCCCACGTCCCCCTGCGCTCCCCGCGCCCCGCGTGCCCAGGCTCCCCCAACCCCCGCGCCCAGGCCTGGATGCCCACGCCCCCCCCCCCCCCCCCCGCGCTCCCCTGCGCCCCCGCGGCCCCGCCCCCCGCACCCAGCCCTGGGTCCCCGCGCCCCCTGCGTCCTGCGCCCCGAGGTCAGTGGCAGGCCCAGGCCCGCGCCGGGGCTGCGGGTGCGCGCGTAAATGGCCCCCAGTAACCGCTCATGTAGACGCTCCTTCTCGCTGGGGAAGGTCCCCACTTGATAGAACAAAGGTAACCAATAGGGACGGACCCCTTGAGCCTCGGTGCTCGGAGCGCTGTGGGGTCAGTGCCCGACTGGGCCTGTCCTGTCATGTGCCCAGTCGTCACAGCAAAGTCGCCGAGAGGAGGGAGCTGCTAAGTCCTGACAACATGGAGAAAATGCCACTGCGGGCTCCACTGCGCCTTCAGGAGAGACCCCGCTGCGAGCCGACCTGCCTTCAAACCTGTGCTGTTCAAGAGTCGATTCTTTTTTTTTTTTTAAGATTTTATTTACTTATTCAGAAAACAGATAGAGAGAGGCAGAGACACAGGCAGAGGGAGAGCAGGCCCCATACAGAGAGCCCGACGCAGGACTCGATCCCAGGACCCTGGGGTCACACCCTGGGCCGAAGGCGGCGCTGAACCGCTGAGCCCCCTGGGCTGCCCTCAAGAGTCAATTCTATACCCAGACCCTGATTCCGAGGGTGGCAGTGAAGACCCCACCGCGGTCCCGTAGGGTGGGACCCTGATGTGGCCACATCCACCCCAGCCCCGGAGAAGGTTCCAGAAGGCCTCCTCCAGAGCTGGAGCTGTTGACACTTGTGTGATGTCAGCCTAAATGTTTCATCCTATAAAACCACACAGACGTTGTACAACCATCACACATCCTTCGGGGGACACGCTCCGCACTGACCGCTCCAGCATGTCCTCGGCCTCTTCCCCCATGTCCCACTCTATGGGGTTTTCGTAAACGGTGAGAGCAATCCTACGTGCCCGGATCTCACCCCAGCCGTGCCATGGGCATCGCCAAGTGCACCCCTGTTTGGTGCCAGGGCCCCCGGCTTCCGGGCCAGACGAGGGGAGGTCAGACCCCCGTGGGAGCCTGGCCCCGGCTCGCTGGCTCGTCCTCGTCCCAGCTGTTGGGTCTGCAGAGCTCAGCAGGTGCCGACGCTCCTGCAGGTTTGGGACAAGTAGGAACACGTGAGGACAGTGAGGTGCCCCACCTGGCCTGGCAGGGGTGGAGGACCCCAGGGGCCCGGGCAGCACACGGCCGCAGGCGGAGCCAGGGGGTTCGCAGTTTTGTCACGCAGCAGGCGGCAGGTGGACACAAGCACCCGCGGGCTGGCGGCCACGCGCTCGGAGGAGGCCTGAGCTTCTCCCGGGGCCGGGCTGGGGGGCAGGACCACGGGGTCCACGGGGCCGGGGTCACGCTCTCGGGCACCAGCCACCGGCACCTCCTGCCTCACAAGGGCTCAGCAACGACGTCCTCCGAAATTGTCATTTTTCATCTCACAAAAAAGATGTCATAGAATCATAGAGCGATTCCAAAATCAGAAAAACATCACCTGGTTTCACCGCCCAGAGGCAGTGGGGCTAATGCTTCGTGTCTTTTTTTTTTTTTAATATTTTATTTATTTATTCATGAGACTCAGAGAGAGAGAGAGAAGGAGGGAGGAGCAGGCTCCCTGTGGGGAGCCCGACGTGGGACTAGATCCCGGGACCCCAGGGTCATGCCCTGGGCTAAACCACTGGGCCACCCAGGGAATCCTAATACTTCGTGTCTTAACGGTCATTCTGCTGTAAACATTTTTAAAGGTTTTCATTTAAATTTGGGGCACTTAGCACCCAGTGCGGTATTAGTCTTGGGTGTGCCACGGAGGGAGTCAGCGCCAGGGCCCCCAGGACAGACGCACGCCTGACTCCCCCCCCCCCCCCCGCCACCCCAGTGACCAGCAGCCTGTTCCCTAGAGTTGGTCTGTTTCTCGGTTTATCAGCCTCTCCTTCCCCCCTTTGCTCATATGTTTTGTTTCTTAAATTCCACATGAATGAAATTGCATAGTTTGTCTCTCCCCGGCCGACTCGCCCCCCTCGGCATCACGCCCTCCGGCTCCCCCCACGTCGGTGTAAATGGCGAGATCTCCCCCCTCTGACGGCGAGTGACACCCGGGGTGCACAGGGACCACGTCTCCTCCCTCCAGCATCTGTCCGTGGACGTCGAGGCTCCTCCCGCGGTGCGGCCCCCGTGGACACGGCCGCTGGGAACGCGGGGTGCAGGTGCCCCTGCAGCTCACCGCCTCCGGGCTGCGGGGTCGGTACCCAGCAGTGCAATTGCCGGGTCGGAGGGCAGCTCCGTGTCCGGCTCCTCGAGGCCACCCGCCCCCCCTGTCCCCACGGTGGCCGCCCGCCTGCGTTCCCACCAGCTGCAGAGAGGCTCCCCTTTCTCCACATCCTCCCTGCACCTGTCGCCTCCCAACGGTGGCCGTCCTGACGGGCGTGCGGGGGGATCTCTCTGCTGTAAACGTTTTGACAGACGTGTGCTCACCTGGTACACGTGTTTATGTGCCTTCATCTGGGTTCTTTTCTGAGCACGAAAGTGATGCAACCTCACACCAGAGAGAATATGGAAAAGACACGAAATACGGGAAAGGACAAGAAAGTGCCACAGCCTGCGCCGCAGCAGCCGACTCCCCTCCATCCAGAGTCCGGAGCCTCTCTGTCCCCGAGCGCCACACCGGCCCCCAGGCCACCGTCCGTGTTCACGTACAGCTGCACCCCTGCACCCGCGTGGGGAGCCAGGCCGGGCCCCCGGGCCTCGAGCACACTGCTGCCCTGGGGGACCGCGACCCGGGAGGATTCGGGGCGCTGGGGGTGCGGGGCTCCACGGCCCTGCCCCTGCTTGGAGAGGAAGGGAGGTGGGCACAGAGGCATGAGCTCCTTTCTCGCATCCCCGACGGCCGCCTGGGCCCGCTGACCCTCCGTGGTGGGGCATCCGGCCCTGGGGGTCCCCGGCTGAGGTCGCAGAGCCGGCCCTTGGGGAGCGGGTCTTCACCCTTGGGCTGCCCACCGTGCACGGTGCCCCGGGACCCGGGAGGGGAGCCCCCCGGCCAGAGTGCCCAGAACCCCTGGGTGGGGGTCAGCGTCTATCCTGGGGAGCAGCTGCAGGGAGACGTGCACGGCACATCCGGGGGCGCGTGAGCAGCACCGTGACCCCAGTGCGGGGGGTCAGCTGGACATCTAGGGGGTCCCAGGTGGGGGCTGCAGAGCCCTGGAGGGCGAGCAGCAGGGTGGCCACAGGTCTGAAACGACCCTGGGGAGCAGCTGGCTGCGGGGGGGCCTGGCGGGGCAACACCGCCAGCCTGGCAGGGAGGGGGGCCTCCAGGGGAGAGGAGGGAGGGGAGACAGCTGGGGGCCTGCAGGAGGGGGACGGCTAAGGAGCGGCCTCCGCGGTCCTCGGGGACGCAGGGGTCACCCGGCCAGGGGCCCACACACGGGGCGCCCGAGGGCACGGGCTCAGAGCAGGGCTCTCCTCCAAGGGCCTCCATCCAGCGTGTGCGTGTGTGAGGGTAGGAGAGCACGAGCGTGAGCACGGGAGAGGGTGAGCGTGAGCGTGGGTGAGCGTGAGTGTGAGCACACGTGAGCACCGTCATGTGCACGTGAGTGTGAGCGTGTGCTCGATGGTCCCACGAGGGTCCCCACACCCTGGCGGCCGCCACCCCCGGGGCCAGGCTCCGAGGACGGGGAGGGGGCCCGACTCCCCCAGCCTCCCCCTCCCCTTCCCTCCCCGCAACGCACCAGGCAGCAGCGCCCCTCAGGCCTGATCCTGAGCCGGCGGGGATGGGGGGGGCTCCTTCCTCTGCCCCAGAGCTGAGCCACCCAGCACGGGGCACCCTCGGCGTGTGGGGCTGCAGCAGGGGTGGCCGTCTCCGCAGCCCAAGGGCAGGGTCCCACAGACACGGGGTGCACCCCAGGGAGGACAGCAGGTAGTGGCCCAGGGGCCTTTGGGGGTGGCAGGGTCGTCCCCGGGGCCAGGAGGTGAGGGCTGGGCACGGGGGCGGGGGGGGGTCCGATGGGGGGGGCACACCGGCCAGGCCACCCTGTGACGGGCGTGGCGACAGAGGGGGCGTCCGTGGGTGACGGCTGGTGCGTCCAGGGCGACCCCTTCCCAGGGCGCGTCATCTGGAAACAGCTCAGCGACTTGAACAAAGACCCGCTTGATTTCCCTTTACTGCCTCCACTGGCCCCCAGCGTCCCTCCCGATTTAGAAGGTGACTCATCAGGGGAAGTCACATTTTCCGGGGGTGCCCATGTGGCCGCGTGGACGCGGGGGCTGCGGGGGCTGCGGGCTGGCCACCAGCACCATCTGTGGGCACGCGCCCCTGTCCCCGGCGAGCCCATGTCCTGGCGGGTCCTGGCTCCGCCTCCGGCTGCCACCTGGGGCCCGAGCGGCTGGACGGGGCGGTGGCGGGCCCACTGCGGGGTTGGGGCGCGGAGGGCCAGCAGGGGCTGTGCGGGCATTGGGGTGCGGCCGGGTCACCCCCAGTGGCCGCCCTGGGGAAGGCGCCGGGTACGCGGGGGTGAATCACGCCGTCCTGCAGGCGGGTCCCTCGGGGATGGCTCAGGGGCCCCCGGCGGGGGGGCGGCTCCCAGGGCAGCCGGTGCTGGGCAGAGCCCCCCGGGGAGGGCCACCCCGGCTTTCCGCGCCCGGAGCCTGCCGTCGGCAGGTGGAGGCCCGATGGTCTTCTGGAACAGTCCAGCCAGTTCACCACGCGGGCCAATGGCCGGGAAGCCCCCAGGAAGCACCCGACATGCTCATTTGCGATAATTACACCAAAATGCCTGGTTTGGGGGCTGGTACAATGTGGGGCGCCCCAGAGTCGGCGATGCGGGATCCGAGCAGGAGGGCGGCGCCTGCCCGACGGCTGCAGGGGCAGGAGGCCAGTGCACTCAGGGAGGCGCAGGGGACGTGCCCTCGGGGCTCTGCTGGCCCTGCCCGCGGGCCCTCGCTCGTTCCGGGGGAGTCTCGGGACACCCTCGGGGCACCCTCCTCTGACCGTGTCGCTAACGATCGCTGCGAGCAGGGCCCCCGGCCGGCCATCCCCACCCCGGCCCAGGACAAGTCGCCGGGCGGCCGTGGTGGCCCCGCTGCAGGGACGCGGGCGCACACCTGCCCACCTCCGTGGGGCCTGAGAGCTGAGAATTTTACTTTCCGGTCAGAAGCAGCCGAGGCGGGTGGTGAGGACGCAAGTGGGGGCACAGCCTGGGGGGACGCCCCGCGAGTCCTGGGCGGTGCAACTAAGCGGGGGGCCCTGAGGGTGAGGGGTCGGGGCACCTGCATCCCCAGGCCCCGCGGGACACGGGTGCCTGAGCACTGGGGGGGTCCGGGCGCCGGGGACCCAGCGGGGGCGGCCTTTGCCTGTCAGGGAGGAAGGGCCTGGACTGGGGGGCTGGGGTGACCCCGGGCACAGTGGGGCTGTTCGGGGCCTACGGGCACCTGTGTTTGCCCCCGAGCGCCCACCCCTCTCTGTGTCGCCGAGTCCCCAGCGTCCCTGGTGGCCTTGCGTCCCCGGGGAGGGCGTCCCACCCACCCGAGGAGGTCGGGCTCCGGGGAGGACAGGCCTGAGGCGACGGCTGCGGGACGTGGGGCCCGGGGACCCCGGGGAAGCGGGCAGGGTGGGGGCCGGAGGTGGGGCCGCGGCCACGAGGGGGGCGCCCAGACCCGGGGCGCAGGGCACGTCTCCTGGGCGCAGAGGGTCCCCCGGCGTCCTGCAGGGCGCCCCCCACCGCCCAGATCGGGGCTCGGGCCGGGCGGGGACGGGTTAATCTTTTCCCGGTTACCTCATGCTGGCCTCGGCTGCCACGGAAAAAAGCCGAACATCTGGCAATAATATTTCGGCAACGGCTGTCTGCGCCCCGTGGGCGGACTTGGCGGCTTTCGCGGGGTGGGGGTGGGGGGCAGATGCACAGGGACCCCCGGGGGTGGGACTTCCCAGGCCAGGGCCCACCCGCAGGGTCCCCGCGGAATCACTTCCAACACGCTGACCTGGGGGGTCCCCGGGGTGCTGGGGGTGGGGGGTGTGCCCCGAGGGGGGCGAGGATCACCAGGGCCTGCGCCTCCCGCCCCCTTGCCTCCCAGGCTCCCCCGCTCCTGCCACCCTTGACCTTGCAGGGGTGGGGCTCCCCCTCCCCCCAGGCTGGGGCCTGGGACCCCGGCTGCCTTCCTCGGTGGGGGGAGCCCTCTTCTGAGTGTCCCCAGGGGTGAGGGCAGAGGAGGACGTTAGCGCTGGGGCTGGGGTCCCGACCCGCTCTGTCCTCCAGGGCTGTGGGGGGGCTCGGCCCTGGGCACCCCCAACTGTGCAGCAGGCCTGATGCGGGGAGGCAGAGACAGTGGGCAGCGCCCCTCCCAGGCGCCCCGGGACCGCAGGGCCGAGAGGGGACAGGGCCCCCCCCCCCCGCCGTGCCGTGACCCCAGTCCCCTCACTTCCCTCCGGGACTCCACGTCTGCACGGCCACTCGGTCCCTCCGTCCTTCAGCCTGACCTGGCCCGGGGCCGCCGGGAGCCGGGGCAGGAGGGGCAGGGCCCTGCGTACTCCGGGGACCGCGCTGTTCTCAGGAACACCAGTGGCTCCCGCCCCCAGCCAAACCCGACGGCGCAGCGGGAACGCTTTTGTTCCGCGGAACCGGGTCGCTCCCAGGGGTGAGGCCCGGAGGAGTTCTACGGAAGCGTCCTTAGCGTGTGCAGTCCCCATGGTGGCCCCCGGGGCTCCGGGCCACACAGCGGGCAGCGGGAGGCATGGGGTCACCCGGTCCTGGGCCTCCGTGTGGCCCCAGGGTTCGGCAAGGGCCGAGGGGTCTCCGTGGGTGCTGGGCCGACCTCGGTGTCCCCGCCACGACAGCAAGCTCACAAAGTCCTGACCCCAGAGCAGAGGGAGGCGTCGTACACGGTGGGACCCTCACTCCTCCCAGCAGGTCCCAAGTGTCGGGATCCCCCCGCCGGGGACCCTGGGGTCGGGACACAGGCCACTCCTTCCATCTGCTCGCAGCTCCACAGACCAGGCACCCAGCCTCGGGGGGTCCCAGCCTCGGGGGGCAGGCTGGCCTGTGCCGGAAGGAGGGATGTGACTCAGGGCAGCAGGACTGTGATGTATGGGACCCCGTTGCCCAGTGAGAGCCAGTCCCTGTCCCTGGGGACCCAGAGGGGGTCAGTCCACCCTGGGGACCCTCCCCAGCCTCCCTGGACACAGGGACCAGGCGTCACAGGGCCAGCACTTCGGGCAGGGGCGAGTGTGGAGGGCCTGGGGCGCCCTCTGCTGCCCAGCGGGGGCAGGCCCAGAACCCGACCACGTCCACACCCGCTTGGCCCGGAAGCCAGGAGGCGGAGTTGCCGGCTGGGGGGGGGCCGGGTGACCGGGCCTGGTCTGGATCCCCAGGCCCTGGGTCCCCAGTGCTGGCCTGGGCAGCACGGCTGGGGCGGCATCGCCCGACGGGCCTTCTGACCCCACGCAGCCCCAGGCCAGTGGTGGGACACAGACACATGGTGGGCCCTGCCCCAGCCCCCCGCTCTCCCCAGAGGCCCCCCTGCCCCCAGCCCCCGGCTCTCCCCAGAGGCCCCCCTGCCCCCAGCCCCCCGCTCTCCCCAGAGGCCCCCCTGCCCCCAGCCCCCGGCTCTCCCCACAGGCCCCCCTGCCCCCAGCCCCCCGCTCTCCCCAGAGGCCCCCCTGCCCCCAGCCCCCGGCTCTCCCCAGAGGCCCCCCTGCCCCCAGCCCCCGGCTCTCCCCAGAGGCCCCCCTGCCCCCAGCCCCCCACTCTCCCCAGAGGCCCCCCTGCCCCCAGCCCCCGGCTCTCCCCACAGGCCCCCCTGCCCCCAGCCCCCCGCTCTCCCCAGAGGCCCCCCTGCCCCCAGCCCCCGGCTCTCCCCAGAGGCCCCCCTGCCCCCAGCCCCCGGCTCTCCCCAGAGGCCCCCCTGCCCCCAGCCCCCCGCTCTCCCCAGAGGCCCCCCTGCCCCCAGCCCCCGGCTCTCCCCACAGGCCCCCCTGCCCCCAGCCCCCGGCTCTCCCCAGAGGCCCCCCTGCCCCCAGCCCCCCGCTCTCCCCAGAGGCCCCCCTGCCCCCAGCCCCCGGCTCTCCCCAGAGGCCCCCCTGCCCCCAGCCCCCGGCTCTCCCCAGAGGCCCCCCTGCCCCCAGCCCCCCGGCTCTCCCCAGAGGCCCCCCTGCCCCCAGCCCCCCACTCTCCCCAGAGGCCCCCCTGCCCCCAGCCCCCGGCTCTCCCCACAGGCCCCCCTGCTCCCAGGCCCCAGCTCTCCCCGGAGGCCCCCCCAGCCCCCCAGCCCCCTGGCTCTCCCCGGAGGCCCCCCAGCCCCCAGGCCCCGGCTCTCCCCACAGGCCCCCCCAGCCCCCCAGCCCCCCAGCTCACCCCCCAGGACACTGGACTGCCTGCAGCCACACCCGCTGGGGCCCAGGACCAGGGTGCAGCCGGTGGTGGGTGTTGGAGGGCATCTGCTCCCCCTGAGTGGCTCTGCCCACCTCCGCCTCTGTGGGCCCAGGGGAGCCGGTGTCGCCCTGCGGGAGGGGACCGCGCGGGGTGGGGGGCTGGAGTGCAGGACCCTCGGGTTTGCCCCTGTGACCCACACCTTCTAGAAGGCACCCAGCGGCGCGTGTGCAGACCGACGACGAGGGGAGGCGGGTCCTTGGGGTCCGCGCACAGCTCTGCCCGGCGCCTTCCCGCCAACGGGCACTGGGCACTCCCCGCCTCAGTTTACCCAGAGAACCGGTGGCACGTGGCCCCGTGGTGACAGCCAGCCCCGGCGCCCCGGGCGCCCGCTGCATCCGCTCCTTTGAGCGGCGTGTTTCTGGGCTGGTGGGCATCCCGGAGGGCTTCCTGGAGGCCGTGGCTGCTGTGTGGCACGGCCTCCCCCGGGGAGCGGGCATCCTGGGGGCCAGGGTGGGGGGTCCGGGGGAGGGGGGGCCCGGGGTCGGGGGTGGTGCCCATGGGGGAGGGCGGGGGCCACAGAGGGCAGCTGAGCCACGAGTGGGCGAGACACGCGTCTGCAGGGGCAGCAGGGCGAGGAACCCTCGGGGTGCAGGGGGTGCCCGTCCTGACCCTGGGGACACCGGGTCCGGACCCCACAGCCCCGCAGAGGCTCCAACACCTGGAAGAGTCAGCCACCCGGCCTGGGCCCTGGGGTGCCCCTCTGACTGCTCGCGGGCACCTGTGCATCCTGGAGCTGGTGAGGACACCTGCTGCCTGCTCCACGGGGCTCTTCCCGTGGCCGGAACCGTGGGCTGTGCCATTTCCTGGGTCTCCGTGACCCCCACGCACACCCAAGACCTTAAAACAACAGAACTGCACCCTCCGGGGCCTGGAGGCCAGAAGCTGGGGGCCCAGGTGTGGCCAAGGGAGGGTCCTGCCCCCCAGCCCGGGTGGCGGTGGCCACATGCTCCGACCTGGGCCGGCTCAGGGTGGTGTCCACTGTGCCCCCCCCCCCCCAGTCCGTGGGCCGCCCGGTAACTCCATCACATGTGCAGGGACCCCGTCGTGGACTCCTGTCGTGGGGAGCACAATTCAGGCCACAACCCCTGCTGTTTTACCTTTCTGTGTCCCAGTTTCAGTATGTTGCTTGGAAATAGTACCTTCTACAATATTTATCCAACGTGAGAGCTTCTGTTGCTTCAAGAATTAATGAGTTAGTACACGTCATTCGTGCAGTGAATTAACCACCTCATGAGATTAAGCTACTTCAAAAAAAAAAAAAGAGAGAGATTAAGCTACTTCACACACGGATTGCTGATACATTTATGCTTTTTTCTTTGATCTTACTGGGCGATTTAAAACCACCATGTCTTCTTCCCCATTTGCTATTACACCGGCCAAATTTACTCGAATTCTTTCTTTTCACCAACCATTCAGGATGTATACACCTATTTCTTTCTTGTTTTTATTCTATTTAACATGAATACTTCAAACTCTCTAAGATTCTAAATTTATTCGGCATGTTGGTGCCTCTTTGCAAGAAAAGAGGAATCCAGTGTGTTCCAACTTACATTAGGGCACCTGGCCACAGAGTCCTTACCATTTTTGTCAAGAATTTTGGCTCCAAGTGGAATTTTAAAATTTTTATTTTAATTTTTTAAAAAAATTTTTTGAGAGAGAGCAAGAGCGAGAGTATATGTGCAAGCGGGAAGGGAGGGGCAGGGGAGAGAATCCCAAGCAGCCTCCACACCCAGCACGAAGCCCGACGCGGGGCTCCAGCTCGTGGCCGTGAGATCGTGACCCGAGCTGAAATCAAGAGTTGGACCCTTAGCTGACTGAGCCCCTGAGGCAATCCTCCAAATGGAACTCAAAGTATCATTGACAATTTACAAATGAGATCGCTCGTCATTACTCTTGCTTTGGTTCATAGTTCGGTTTCTCTCATCTACCCATGCTTGTTTCATAGTCTCCTGTTCTTGTTTCACGGCTTTGTTTCCGCCCCCCCTTATTTTCCTGAGGACTTAACTACTTATTTTGCAGTCATTTTCTCTGTGTCCTTGGGAATTATTCCTCTACTTGCTGGGTGCTGAGGGCAGAACACGTTGCTCTGAAACGTACTACTTTGCCTACGGATTATTTAGAGCTAAAGGGATTTGAAAACAGCAGGTACCAAGACTTAAGGTAATTCTAACCGAAGTCCCGTCCTGCTCCTTTGGGGCTCCGGCCTCCTGGGTATCAAGGATTATGATGAATCTGTGGTTATTAATACAGTCTGGTCCGGGCACAGCGATGGACACACGAAATGCAAGCGGAAAAGGGTGTGGAAGCAGATGTGCGTGCATGTGGACACCAAGCCGTACCACAGAGGAGGTCCTGCCCCACGCCATGCGCAAGACCAGTTCCCTACGGACTAAGCGCTTGTGCGTCAGATCCCAGATGGAAAACTTGGAGGAGAAAACACTGCAGGATACAGATAAGACCTCTGGGTGACAAAGGAGTGTCTCAGACAACGCTCAGATTCACAAGCATAAAGAAGAGATGGAGAAGTTTGACTTGTTGAAATGATCATCAGGAGATGCTGAGGATTTCCGTGGAGCCGGAAGCTGGGGCGTATAACCATAGCTCACCCAGTACCAGGGATCAGTATCCAACATATGTAAAGAGCTCCTCACAGGTCATGAGAAAGACGAACAATAGAACAGGAAAATGGCAATAGCCACGAACAGGTGCTTCACTAAAAGAGGAAACGGGATCTGTATTCTAACGTAGGAAGGAGACTCACTCGTACGTGGGGTCAGGGAAATGCAGGTAAAGTCACAGCAGGTGTTTTACACCCACCAGAGAAGGAATATTACAAACTCACCTAATCCCCAGGGCCGCGGCCACTGGTAATGGGAGCAGGATTCCACACAGCCGCTTCGGGAAGCAGCCAGGCATGATGTGGGCACTCTGCCCTGCGCGCCCCCGGGCACACACCGTCCAGGGCGCCCCAGCAGGTGCATCCCCTTGGCTGGCTGCAGGTGCAGCAAGACCGCCTCCCTCGGGCAGCCTGGCAGGGCCTCCGGCCACAGCATCGTCTCGTCGTGCGCAGGGGGCCGTCCAAACGCTAGTGTTTCCTCTGGGATGCCAAGCCTGTGCCTGTGCGGAGCCCCCAGGAGCGTCTGCGTCTCCGTAATAGCCAGCCCTAAGGGCAGCGGGAAACAAGGCTGGCTCCGCGTGGCCCGGAAGCTGTGGCCGCCGTGTCAGCCCACACACGCAGAGCCGCGTGGAAGTCGCCGGGCGCGGCAGCCTGTTGTGTTTAAAACATGGAAAGTGAGCAGCCCCGGTGGCTCAGCGGTGGAGCATCTGCCTTTGGCCCAGGGCGTGATCCTGGGGTCCTGGGATCGAGTCCCACATCGGGCTCCCTGCATGGAGCCTGCTCCTCCCTCTGCCTGTGTCTCTGCCTCTCTCTCTCTCTCTCTCTCTCTCTCTCTCTCTGTCTCTCATGAATAAATAAATAAAATCTTTTAAAAAGTAAATAAAACCTGGAAAGCTTCGCGTGGCTGCGTAGATGCGAGGTGACCCGTCCCGGGCGAGCGGCCGATGGCGGGCACGAAGCCCAGGTGCGGCCCCGCGGGGGCAGAGGGGCTCGGGGTGGGCTGCGGCTAGCCCAGGCGCGGCTCAGCTTCCGTCCACGTCGGGTCCGTGAGGCGCCCTCTGTCCACACGGGCGACAGTGCGGGCACTTTTTGGTATCTTGGCAGCTTTACCTAGATACGATTTACGCGTCAGAAACTCCACCCATTCAAATTGTGCAGCTCAGTTGTGTTCGTCTATGCACGAGCTGTGCAACCAGCTGCCTCTAGAATATTCCCTCATCGCAAAGAGATGCGCTGCTCGCTGTCGGGCTGCAGGGCTGCCGCTCAGAACGTGCACCGAGGGCCCCGGGCGGCCTGAGTGGCCCTTGCGGCCCAGCTTCTCTCCGCCCCCACCCCCACCGCCCCGCCCTGCTGCTGAGGCTCCGCCGTGCTGAGCCGTGTGTCTGCTCCTTCCTAAGGTCAAACATGCCATCGTGCGGTGCACCACGTCCTGTGTAGGGCAGTTAAGGACACTTGGGCTGTGGCCACGTTGGGCCTGTTACCAATAACACTGCCGTGATTGCGTGTGCAGGGTCTTCCGGGGACACGTCCTCACTTCACTTGGACAGACGTGAGTGGAACTGCCAGGTCGTATGGAAGCTCCATGTTTAATCTTTTGAGAAGCTTTAAAACCCTTTCCCGGGGGTGAGGGGGCCGCACCATTCTACATTCCCAGCAGCCACGTACCAGGACCCACACTCGTTACCGTCTGTCCTTTGATTAGAGCCGTCCTGGTGGGGGGAAGTGGTGTTTCATCGTGGGCTTGGTGTGCACTTCCCCGGAGACGGCCATCGTGTTCTCCTGCACTTCTTGGCCATTTCTTCTTGGGAGAAATGCGTGTTCAAATTATTTGTTGTTTTATTTATTTCATTTATTTTTATATTTTTAAAAGATTTTATTTATTTATTCATGAGAGACACAGAGCAAGAGAGAGAAAGGCAGAGACACAGGCAGAGGGAGAAGCAGGCTCCATGCAGGGATCCTGATGTGGGACTCGATCCCGGGTCTCCAGGACACAACCTGGACAGAAGGCGGCGCTAAACGGCTGAGCCACCTGGGCTGCACTATCTGTCTTTTTAAAATTGTGTTAGTTGTCTCTCTATTACTGAATTCTGAGCATTCATTATGCAATCTGGATACAAATTCCTTATCACATATTCGATCTGCAAATATTTTCTCCTAGCTGATGGGTAGTCTTTTTTTTTTTTTTTTTTTTAATTATTTATGATAGTCACAGAGAGAGAGAGAGGCAGAGACACAGGAGGAGGGAGAAGCAGGCTCCATGCACCGGGAGCCCGACGTGGGATTCGATCCCGGGTCTCCAGGATCGCGCCCTGGGCCAAAGGCAGGCGCCAAACCGCTGCGCCACCCAGGGATCCCTGATGGGTAGTCTTGACACTTTCTTAATGGCACTTTTTGAAGCACAGAGGCTTAATTTTGTTTAAATCCAAGTTACTGATTTTTTTTTCTTTTATAGCATGTTTTTGTGTCATATCTGAGAAATCATTACCTGATCCAAGGTCATGCAAATTTACTCCCGTGTTTTCTTTCTTTCTTTCTTTCTTTCTTTCTTTCTTTCTTTCTTTCTTTCTTTCTTTCTTTCTTTCTTTCTTTCTTTCTTCCTTCCTTCCTTCCTTCCTTCCTTCCTTCCTTCCTTCCTTCCTTCCTTTCTTTCTTTCTTTCTTTCTTTCTTTCTTTCTTCTTCTTTCTTCTTTCTTTCTTTCTTTCTTTCTTTCTTTCTTCTTCTCTTTCTCTCTTTCTTTCTTTCTTTCTTTCTTTCTTTCTTTCTTTCTTTCTTTCTTTCTTTCTTTTTTTTCTCCCATGTTTTCTGCTAGGGTTTTAGTCTTGGTTCTCACATCCAGGTCTGTTATTTTTTTTGCCTTAATTTTTGTGTTTGGCATGAGGTGGGGTCAAAGTCATTCTGCACATGGGAGTATCTGACCAGAACCATCGTAGAAGAGACTCTCATTTCACCCATTTAATTGTCTTGGCAGCTTTGTCGAAGGTCCCTTGACAGCAGGGGGTTGGTTATTTGTGGGCTGCTAATTCTATTGCACCCACCAGGATGTCCTGTCCCTATCCCAGTGTCACATCACTGTAGTGTCACTGTAAGTTTTGGAATCAGGACGTGATCCATCTGCTTTTTCTGCTTGGGTTTCATTTGTTTCTGTTTTTCTAAATTATCAGAGTGGGATGTTAGGTTATCAATTTGAGATCTTCTCTTCTTTTTAAAAATATCAGTATTGGAGCAATAAATTTCTTCTAAGTACTGCTTTTTTTTTTTTTTGGTATGTTGTGTTTTCATTTTCATTCATCTTATTTTCAATTTTTTTTCTGGTGATTTCTTCTCTGATGTGTTGATTATTTAGTTGCTTGGTTTCTTCATATTTGTGAATCTACCCCTAAATTTTTCCTGTTGCTGATTTCTAATTAGACTCCATTGTGATCAGAGAACGTGCTTTATTTGATTTCGATCCCTTTAAACCCACCAAGGTTGGTTCTATGGCCGAGCATGTGATCTATCCTATGTCAGGTTCCATGTGCACCGGAGGGGAGTGGACTCACCCTGTTGCTCGGGGAGTCTCTGTGGCGATGTCCGTCAGGTGCAGCGGGTTTATCCTGCTTTCAAGTTTTCATCTATATCCTTGTTGATCTCCTACCTAGTGTTTCTGTCCTTTACTGAAATTTCTGTCCTTTGCTGTGAAATTGAAGTCTCCAACCATTATTGTTGAATTGTCTATTTCTCTCTTAATTCTTTCAGTTTATGCTGCATGTATTTTGGAGACCTGTTGTTGCATATATGTTTATAATTGTTACATCTTCCTGATACATTAGCCTTTTTATCCATATAAAGTGCACCTCTTTATTTCTAGTCACTTTTTGTTTAAAAGTTTATATTGTCCTATAATAGCATAGCCATTCCAGCTCCCTTGTATTTCCTGTTTGCTTGATGAATTTTTTCATACTTTTACTTTTTAATTTCAACTTATTCATATCTTCAAGTCTAACGTGTCCCTCTCGTGGAGAGCATCTATTTGAATCTTGAGTTTTATCTAGTCTGATCATCACTGCCTTTTGATGACTTTGTTTAATCCATTCACATTTAATGTTATTACTGATACAGTTGAATTTTTGCCTGCCAGTTTGCTTTCTGTTTTTTTTCTTTTTTTTTGTCTCATGTTTTTTTTTGGTCCTCTATTCCTATTTGTTGTATATTTTTTATTGTTAGCCAGATATCTTCCATTGTACTGTTTACATTTATTTCATGATTTTAACTATGTATTTTAAATGATTCTCTTAGTGGTTGCTCTAGGGCTTATAACACTAATCTTAAGTTATATTGTATTTCAGATTTATAGTACTTTCAGGAAGATACAGAAATTTTATTCCTATTAACTTCATTTCATTTATTTTTATACATAAAATAAATGTGTTAAAACCCCAACATTACATTAGTTTAATTATTGACATATATAATGTGTCATTTAGAGAAATAAAGAGAACAAAGGAAGCACACGTATTTATTGATTTTTTAATATTAATGCAATTATTTATTCTCTTTCATTCTCTTCATTCCCCTATGCATTTGAGGTGTTGTCTGGTGTCATCTCTTTTCTGGTGGAGTTTCATTCCCGCCCCTCCCCTTTGTGCTCCTGTTGTCAGGTAGCAACTGTCTCTATATGTCATAGGCTCAACAACACAAATGTATAGATATTGTTTTATGAAACTGATTTTTTAAGTCAGGAGGAGAAAGGAAAAGATAGAGGTAACTCTACTGTCTTTATAATTATGTAAACAATGACCTTTCCTGGTACTCTTTGTTTTTTGTGTGCAGGAATCTGAATTACTGTTTGGGGTCACATGCTTTTAGCTCAAAGAAATTCCTCTAGCATTTCTTCTACAGCAGACTTACTAGCAACAAACTCTCTCAGTTCTTGTTTACTTGCAAATATTGCTATTTCATGTTCACTTGTGAATGATAGTTCTGCTGGATATAAGATTCTTGATTGATAGTGTTTTACTTTGGGTACTTTTCACATGCCATTCACCTGCTTCCTGTCTGCCATTCCTTCTGTGAGCCATCAGCTGTTACTATTATTGGGATTCCCTCCTTTGTGACAAGTCATTTTTCTCTTTCAGCTCTCAAGATTTTCTCTTTGTTTTTAAAAATTTTTTAAAGATTTTATGTATTTATTCATGAGCGACCCAGAGAGAGAGGCAGAGACCCAGGCAGAGGGAGAAGCAGGCTCTCTGTGGGAAGTCTGAGACAGGACTCAATCCCAGGACCTTGGGGTCATGCCCTGAGCTGAAGGCAAATGCTCAACCACTGAGTCCCCCAGGCATCCCTTAAAATTTTCTCTTTATTTTTGGACTTCAGTATTTCACTATAATGTGTCTGGTTGTGTAGCTCTTTGTGTTTATCCTATTAGAAATTTGTTGAGTTTCTTAAATATGTAGATTTTTATTTTTCATCAAATTTGGGATGTTTTTAGCCATTATTTCTTGGAATATTTTTTCTGCTCCCTTCTCTCCTCTCCTTGTTGGTCTCATTATGGACATATGGGTGTGTTTAATGGTGTCCCACATTTCCCTGAGGCTCTTCCCATTCTCCTCCATTCCTTTTCCTATCAGTTCTTCAGGTTATGTCATCTCTGTTAATCCATCTTCAAGTTCAAATCTACTGTTGAGTCCCTTGACTGAATTTTCCATTTTATCTATTACATTTTTCAAATCCAGAATTTCCATTTGTTTTTTTTTAAATCACTTCTATTCCTTTATATTCCCTATTTGATGGATCAGTGCTAGTATATCTTCCTTTTCTTCTTTAGAACATAAGTTCCTCCAGTTCTTGGAACATATTTATAACATTGGCTTTCAGATCTTTATCTGCTAAATTCAACATTTGGGCCCCTCAGAGATAGTTTCTGTTGTCTAGTCCCTTCCCTGTGTATAGGTCACATTTTCCTGTTTCCGAAATTTTTTTGTTGAAATTAGTGAATAATTGAATAATTATTTGAATTATTTGTTGAATAATTAATTTTCTGTTGAAAACTAGACATCTCTCAGTCAATATACTACAGCCACTCTTAGTGCTGGTTCCATCCCATCCCCTCACCCAGCTTGTCTGTGTGTTTGGTGACAAAATGGAGGAATTCACCCCAAAAGAAAGGACAGAAAGAAGTAACACCAGGGATTTAGTCCATACAGATATCAATAAGATGCTTGGATCAGAATTTAAAACAATGGTCAAAGTTTCTGTGAGCAAAACTAGCTGGAAAAAGCATAGATGACACCAGAGAATCCCTTACTGCAGAGATAAAACAACCAAAAACTAGTCACAGCTATAACTGAGAAGCAAAACTGACTGGATGCCATGACAATGAGGATAGACAAAGCGGAGGAATGAATTAGTGATATAAAAGATAAAATTATGGGAAAAAATGAAGCTGAAAAGAAGAGGGAAAGAAAGGTACTGGATCATGAATGTAGACTTAGGGAACTCAGTGACTCCATAAAGCATAATAACATTCATATCATAGGAATCCTAGAAGAAGAAGGAAAAAGAGGGCAGAAGGTTTATTTGAGCAAATTATGACTGAAAACTTCCCTAATCTGGGGAAGGAAACAGACATCGCAATTCAAGAGGTTCAGAGAACTCCCATCAAAATCAGCCAAAGCCGGCCGACACCAAGACATACTGATAGTCAATTTCACAAAATACACAGACGAGGAAAGAATCCTGAAAGTAGCAAGGGAAAAAAAGTCCTTAACCCACAGGGAAGACAAATCAGGTTCACAGCAGATTTGCTCACAGAAACTTGGCAGGCCAGAAGCAAGTAGCAGGAAATATTCAATGTGCTGAATAGGAAAAACACGCAGCCAAGAATCCTTTATCCAGCAAGGCTGTCATTCAGAACAGAAGGAGAGATAAAGAGTTTCCCAGGCAAACAAAAACTAAAGGAGTTCATGACAACTAAACCAGTCCTGCCAGAAATATTAAAGGGGATCTTTTGAGTGGGAAAGAAAGACTGAAAGCAACAAAGACTAGAAAGGAACAGAGAATCACATCTTTACAGGTAACACAGTGGCACTAAATTCATATCTATCAATGATCACTCTGAATGTAAATGAACTAAATGCTCCAATCAAAAGACATAGGGTATCAGAATGGATTAAAAAAAAAAAACACACACAACAATAAAACAAGACCTATCGACATGCTGCCTAAGAGAGACTCATTTTAGACCTGAAGTCCCCAGCAGATTAAAAGTGAGGGAGTGGAGAACCATTTGTCATGCTAAAAGGGGCCAATAGGAGCCATCCTTCTATCAGACAAACTGGGTTTTCTTTTTAAGCAGGCTTCCTATGGGGAGCCCAGTGTGGGACTTGATCCCAGGACTCTGGGATCACGACCTGAGCCAAAGGCAGATGTTCAACCACTGAGCCACCCAGGGGCCCCAGACAAACTAGATTTTAACCAAAGCCTATAACAAGAGATGAAGAAGGGCACTATTTCATAATAAGGGGACAATCCATCAAGAAGACCTAACAATTGTAAATATTTATGCCCCAACTTGGGAGCTCGCTCCCAAATATATAAATCAATTAATAACAAATATAAAGGAAGTCGCTTATAATAACACAATGATAGTAGAGGACTTTAACACCCAACTTAGAGCAATGGACAGATATCTAAGTAGAAAATAAACAAGGATACAAGGGCTTTGGATGACACTTTGGGGCATGTGGATTTCACAGATATATGAGGAACATTCCATCCTAAAGCAGCAGAATACACATCCTTCTCGAGGTACATGCAACAGTCTCCAGCACAGATCACACACTGGGTCACAAATCAGCCCTCAACACGTACACGAAGATTGAGATCACATCATGTGCATTCTCAGACCACAGCGCTGTGAGACTTGAAGTCAGCCGCAAGAAAATATTTGGAAAGACCACAAATATGTGAAGATTAAAGGACATCCTACTGGAGAATGAATGAGTCAACTGGGAAATTAAAGAAGAAATTAAAAAAATACATGGAAGCAAATGAAAATGAAAACACAACAGTCCAAAACCTTCAGAAAGGATGGCAGCAAAGGCCGTCCCAAGAGAGAAATATATTGCAATACAAGCCTACCTCAAGAAACAAACATGCAACCTAACCCTACACCTAAAGGAACTGGAAAAGAAACAGCAAATAAAGCCTAAAGCCAGCAGAAGAAGAGAAATAATAAAGATTAGAGCAGAAATAAATGATATAGAAACAAACAAAAAACCCCAGTAAAACAGATCAATGAAACTAAGAGCTGTCTCTTTGAAAGAATTAATAAAATTGATAACCCCCTAGTCAGACTTATCAAAAAATAAGAGTCCTAGATAAATAAAATCATTAATGAAAGAGGAGATATCACAACCAACACCACAGAAATAAAAACAATCATAAGAGAATATCATGAAAAATTATATGCCAACAAACTAGGCAATCTGGAAGAAATGGATAAATTCCTAGAAATCTACAAACTACCAAAACTGAAACAGGAAGAAATAGAAAATTTGAACAGACCCATAAACGGACAAGAAATTGAATCAGTAATAATAATAATAAAAAACTCCCAACAAACAAAAGTCCAGGCCCAGATGGCTTCCCAGGGGAATTCTACTAGACATTTAAAGAAGAGTCGATTCCTGTTCTTCTCAAACTGTTCCAAAAGTTAGAAAAGGAAGGAACACTTTCAAACTCATTCTATGAGGCCAGAATTACCTTGAATCTAAAACCAGACAAAGACTCCACTAAAAAGGAGAATTACGGGCCAAAATCCCTGATGAACATGGATGCAAAAATTCTCAGAAAGATACTAGCAAACTGAATCCAATATTACATTAAAAGCATTATTCACCATTCTTATCCACTCACCATTCACATTCAGGTGGGATTTATTCCTGTGCTGCAGGCTTGGTTCCATATTTGCAAATCAATCTATGTGGTAGATTGATTAATACAATAAAGGATACAAATCATATGATCCTCTCAGTAGATACAGAAAACGCAATCGACAGAATACAGCATCTCTCTAGACGAAAACCCTCAAGTAGGGATAGATTGTGCATATCTCAACAGCATAAAGACTGTACAAGAAAGACCCACAGCTAATATCATCCTCAACTGGGAGCAACTGAGAGCTTTTCTTCTACAGTCAGGAGCTAAATAGGGATATCCACTCGCACCGTTACTATTTATTATAATACTGGGAGACTTAGCCTCAGCCATCAGACAAAAATAAAATAATAAAATAAAATAAAATAAAATAAAAAAATAAAGTAAAATAAATAAAATAAAATAAAGTAAAATAAATTTGATAAAATAAAATAATAAAATAAATAAAATAAAATAAATAAAATAAAATAAAATAAAATAAAAATAAAATAAAATAAATAAAATAGGGCAGCCCCGGTGGCGCAGCGGTTTAGCGCTGCCTGCAGCCCGGGTTGTGATCTGGAGACCCTGGATCGAGTCCCGCGTCAGGCTCTCTGCGTGGAGCCTGCTTCTCTCTCTGCCTCTCTCTCTCTCTCTCTGCATCTCTACGAATAAATAAATAAAATCTTTAAAAAATAAAATAAAATAAATAAAATAAAAAAATAAAGAAAAAAATAAAAGGCATTCAGATTAGCAAGGAAGAGGTAAAACTTTCACTATTTGCAGATGACATGATACTCCACAT
The DNA here is from genome assembly GCF_053574225.1 of Canis aureus. NCBI lineage: Eukaryota > Metazoa > Chordata > Mammalia > Carnivora > Canidae > Canis > Canis aureus. The sequence goes on along the minus strand of NC_135640.1, from coordinate 43,504,973 downwards.
AGAAACTAAAAAAAAAACCACCAAGAAATTGCTAGAACTAATACATGAATTCAGCAAAGTTGCAGGATATAACATCAACATACGGAAATTTGTTGCATTTCTATATACTGATAATGAAGCAGCAGAGAAAGAAATCAAGTAATAAATCCCATTTACAATTCCACCAAAACCAGTAAGATACCTAAGAATAAACCTAACCAAAGGGGGAAGAGAACTGTACTGAAAACTACGTACACTTATGAAAGAATTTGAAGAGGACACAAAGAAATGGAAAAACATACCATACTCGTGGATTAGAAAAACGAATATCGTCGAAATATCTATACTACGCAGGACGCCTGGGGGGCTCGGTGGTGGAGCGTCTGCCTTCGGCTCAGGCCATGACCCCGGGGTCCTGGGATCGAGTCCCGCATCGGGCTCCCTGCATGGAGCCTGCTTCTCCCTCTGCCTGTGTCTCTGCCTCTCTCTCTCTCTCTGTGTCTCTCATGAATAAATAAATAAAATCTAAAAAAAAAAAAAAAAATCAGGAGCAAGAGGAAGGAAGGAAGGAGCACAGAAAGGGGAGGGAAGACTGCGATTCCCTCTCAGTCCAGACAGAGGGAGGCAGAGCACAACTCCAGTCATCTCTGTGGCTACTCAGGGCACCAAAACCTTTGTGTGCTTAGGGTGATGGATTCCTTAGATCATTATTATAAACACTTTCATCCGAGAATTCCTCACCCTGAGGAAAAGGACGTACTTTTCAATCATTTAAGAGGAAATCTCAGCAAACTAAGAAACCACATTCTCTACCAAAAGAGTGAAAAAATTTAAAAAGCACTAATAATGAATATAGGCGCTCCAACTCAAAGACTCCTACTATCCAATATTCACTATTTTTAAGAGGAGAAATCTCCCAAAGGTAAAGGCTATTTAGAAAATAATATATAACAAAAAAACACTGCACACTAGAACCTATGTGATACAGTGAAAACATCAGGAAAAATTGTATACAAAAATATCTACATCCTGAAGGTGAAAACAGCCTGCAGCACTTGCCTGTTTCTATGACAGAAATATCTCTAGACGATGGCTCCTCTCAAGTCAAACTGTGAAGTGGCTCAAAGCCCTAAACCTAAACCCAATCCCATCCCAACCCTAACTCTAACACTAGCCCTATCCTAGTCCTAATCCTAAAACCAAGTCCAACCCCAATCTCAGCCCTAATCTTATCCCTATCCTAACCCTAACCCTAACCCCAACGACACCACCAACCCCAACCCCACCCCTAACCCTAATCCTAGCCCTATCCTAGTCCTAACCCTAACCTCAAGTCCAACCCTAACCCCAACCCCAACCCTAATCCTAGCCCCATCCTAACCCTAACCCTAAGCCAACCACGACACCAACCCCAACCCCACCCCTAACTCTAATCCTAGCCCAATCCTAGTCCTAGCCCTAACCCCAAGTCCAACCCCAACCTCAGCCCTAATATTAGGTCTATCCTAACCCTAACCCTAACCCTAACCAAACCACGACACCAACCCCAACCCCACCCCTAACCCTAATCCTAGCCCAATCCTAGAACTAACCCTAACCTCAAGTCCAAACCCAACCCCAACCCTAATCCTAGCCCCATCCTAACCCTAACCCTAAGCCAACCACAACACCAACACCAACCCCACCCCTAACCCTGATCCTAGCCCTATTCTAGTCCTAACCCTAACCCTAACCCCAAGTCCAACCCCAACAGTGTGGACTCTGCCCACAGGCGTGGGCTACGGAGCAGTGACGAGGTGCCTGTCCGCTCAGGAGCCGGGCGACCTCAGGGCCGAGCCGGGCCGGTGCCCCGGGTGTACGCGGGCTGCAGACTCGGGGAGGGCCTGGAGGCCGGGGGGGCCCGCGCGGAGCGTGGTCGTGGGGCCGCCGAGCGCCCGCCAGCACTCGCAGGAGGCCCCGGTCCCTCGCAGCCGCCGAGCCCCGAGGATTGAAAGGCCGCGGGCAGGTGGCAGGTGGCAGGTGGCAGGTGGGGGTGAGCACGCGGAGTGGGCGGGGGGAGCCCGGCCGGCGTCAGGGCAGGAGGGCGCTGGCCCAGGAAAGAAGTCATCAGAAGAACCAGATGGAAATTCTAGCAGCAGAGCCGGGTCCGACCAGACAAGTGCGTCCAGGGCGCCGGGGGCTTAGCGGCGGAGCCTCTGCCTGGGCTCAGGCTGTGACGCTGGGTCCCGGGATCGAGTCCTGCGTGGGGTCCCCACAGGGAGCCTGCCTCTTTCTGGGTCTCTCAGGAATAAATACAGACAAAATCTTTTTTTTTTTTTTTTTAAAGGAGACCTGCATCCAGAATGTACGATGAACAGTTAAGACTCATCAAGATGAAAACGCGGCACCGGTTGACAGGCGGCGAAGCGCTGTCAGGGCCTCCTCCCCACGGAGGACGCGCCGGCCTGGAGCGCGTGCAGGGCCGCCCCACGCACTGCGGTAGCAGCCAGCCCGGCCGCGTGGGCAGCTCGCGGACCCCGGGGCCGCAATGCTCGGCCCGAAAACCCAGGTCCTCACGAGGGAGGCTGGAAACGCCCGGTGGCCGTGGGCGTCGATGCCACGGTCGCCCAGGACGCGGACCCCCGGCTGCAGGGTCTCGCTGGGGCCACGCGAGTGACAGCCGCCCGTCCCCGCGTGTGTGGCTCTGCACGTGGCCCCGTGGCCCGGGAACTGGGGGGGAGGATGCGGGGACCCGGGGGCCACGGGCGCGGGCCTCATGCCCAGGACGCAGCCGACGGGCGCAGCGCAGACGCCGGGAGCCCGGGAGCCCAGGAGCCCAGGCGGCGGGAGTGGAGGACGCGCCTCCTGTCCGGCCTCGCCCTGTGGCCCTGCGACCCATGTGCAACCGGGGGGCCCGGTGCAGGCAGGCGACGTCTACCTCAGACGTAAAACTGTCTGTCAGGCCTTTTACCTGCAAAATGGGCAAATTCAGGAAAAGCGGAGAGTTGCGATCCGGGACAAGTCACCACAAAACCACAGGCGAGTCCGAGCAAGGCCGGGCGGGGTCCCCGGGCAGCAGGGCCGGTCGGGGCGCATGGAACCAGTGTCCTTTGGGGGGAGCAGGAAATCAGGGTGAGGCCCGTGTCTGGGCTCCCGGGTCGCGGGGCTGCGGGGACTCCACGGACCCCCCCACCCCCGTGGGGAGCTGTCCCTGTGATGCTCTCCCGGGAGGGTCCTTCTGCGATGTGGTCGGGGGCTGGAGGCAGGACCCTGTGGCCGGGAGACCCCGCTGGGCGACGGTGGCCTTCGTTAGCTTCATGGTGGAGGCCACGTGAGTCTAGATTCCTGAGCTGTGACTGTAAGTCCGTGCTGTCAGCAT